>NC_133171.1:57875094-58579260 GCF_040802235.1 Manis javanica
AAAATCTAATTTCATCTTCAGATTTCATCTTTAACAGTTATATCAGCAATCCTGTTACCCATTGCTTCATAAGAACTTCCTTTCTGGTGACCATTCACATGCATTATAGAAATCTCAGCTGGAAGTACAAGATTTTCCAGAACCTCTTTAATTAATTCCCCATGAATTAATTCCTTTCCTTTACTGTGTATGAGGCCTCTTTCTGTCCAAAATTTTCCAAAGGTATGGACTACTCCAAGTCTGATATTCTAGAGATCTATGTAACTATGGCTCAATTCTGATTGGCCTTCAGCTTCCCCTGCACATAAGCAGCTGGTCAGATTGAGACAGGTGTCTGTGGTTAAGATCAGGTCATCTTTTTCAAGTAGAATCTATTAGCCAGCGCCCAGCCCACTGATTAAGTAAGTATGACCTGAACATGGTGAGGAGTACTGACCGTGAGGGCTCCTCCAAGTTAATTTCCTGCTCTCTTCCACCAGTAAGGTCGTGGCTGCGATGGCCTGAATGTATTCAGTCCATCCCCAAGAGACAGGGTCCAAAAATTTAGACATAAAGGCCACTGGTTGTTTCTTTCCTCCCCAGGCTTGGGTCAAAACCCCTACAGGGAACCTTGTTCAACAGTAACAAACTAGTGAAATGGCTTCTCTAATGATGGGAGTGCCAGGACTGGGGTGGTGACTAAGGATTGCTTTCAATTCCTCTAGAATTTACAGTTCCCCTGAGGTCCATTGGAGAGGGTCTGGCTCTCCCTCTAACAATTTGAAATACAAGCTTCTAGCCTCTCTTCTAACAAACACTTTTTGAGCTTCTCTCAGTAATTCCTCTATAGGTTTCTCATTCCAACAATCTAAATTCTGTAATTTCTTAGCAATATCTGGCCAACTTTTGGTCACAAAATTGACTTTTAAAAGATCCTGTCCTACCTGAGTTTCTGGGTCAAGTCCTGAATACTTTCTCATCTGGTCCCTGAGTCTCTGTGAAAATGCAGTAGGGAATTCTTCCTTTTCCCATTGGAATTCAAACACCTTAGAAACATTTTGAGATCTTGGGGCCGGTTCCCTAATTCCCTTTATAATTAGCCCTCAGAGACCTGCATTTTAATTCTATCCCCTAGATTATTATTATCCCATCTAGGATCTACATTTGGGAACTTTTGTTCTGCTGACTGGACACCCTGGCCCAGTGGGTGTTTTTGTTCCCAAATGGACACAGCAGCTCTCCTGATCAGCCCCCTCTCACCACCAGGGAATAGGATATTCATGATGGACATCAGTTCAACCTAAGTATATATATTAGGTCCCAGGAATTGATCTAGTGGGTTCACTTGGCCAAGGGGATCCTCTAACAATGCTTAAAACTTCTCACTTCAGTACCCGTGAGGGGAGCATTAACAAATTTCCCCTTGTCCTAGTGGGACCTCTCTCAATGGAAAATGTAAGATTAAGATAAATTCCAATAAATTTCAACCGAAGTAAGCAGGCGAAGAGAGGCAACAAAGGGCCAGGTAGTTTATTTGAATGCCACCCCTAGGTGATGTTCCATAGTCTGAAACACAGGCCAGGGAAGTCACACTCAGCAGGGCAGGCAGCAAGTTTTTAAAGAAGGCAGGGGGAGGGAGAGCAAAGGTGTACAGTGGCACGAGGATTGGCTCATCTAGGGTACGTGGGGGTCTCTCATTGGCCTTTAGCCAGGTACTGGAAAATTGCCACTAATCCTTTAGCTTGGGGGAAGGGCTCTAGTTGGGAGGGTTATCCGATCAGGCTCTGGAATGTTGTCAGACCGGAACCTATTGGTCTCTTTGCCTCCTTTGGTGATGCCTGAGCTTGTCCATAAGGCTCACCCCTTCCCCTGATGCCTGCAGCCTAACAGAAACATCTTGGGATTCCTGGTGGACTCCCCAGAAGGCAAGAGGAAACTCTAAGTCATTCTTACATTAAGTCCAGGGAGAGGAAATCCTGGGGCAAAATACCTCTAAAAACTGAAATCAGTCAAAGGGAGAAATAAAGTTTAAAATCTATTCATTGCTCACAAGCTTCAGTCTGGGGTCATTTCTCTCTTTCAGGCTCTAGCATCAGCCAAAATCTGCCTCTCCCCCTCACCTCTCAGGTACAGAATAGCCCTCCATGGCCCAGGTAATCACCCATTGATATGGAGATAAACTTCTCTCCACCCCTGAGGAATGATGCAAATGCACTAAAGCCATACTTCTTTCCACCACTGAACACCTGTTGATATGCAGATGTACCAAAGCCAGGTGAGATGTTCTGGAAATGTTCCAATTTTACCCACAGTGAAGGAGACAAGAAAGTGGGTCTCAATGTTAAATAGATATGAGTAGGGTAGAAAGAGAAAAAGGCCAGGAAAGTCCACTAAAAAGACCCAGAGTTAATTAATTAAAGCTCAAAAAGATAGGAGCAACTTGGCTTGGAATGTTTGAATATTCCTCAGATAAAGGAGGGTACCTAAGCATAGCCTGTCTTTATTATGTTAATCATACAGGCCCAGCTTCTTTTCTTCTTTAACTTTACCTATATGCTATTTTTCTTTTGTCTCTGACCCTAATCAAATAGTCTGCAACCCAGGCAATCAATTCAGCATGCAGGCGCAGCCACAAACAACATAGCAAAAGACAGGAAGGATTTCATCCCAAAGATTGCATTTTAATACCCAGGTCAAGAAGCAAGATTCTCAACTTACTCATTAGCAAACAGACAATGACTCTGCCCCCTTGGAAGAAGGGCAGCCAGTTCTGATATGCTCCCAAATCAGGAAGCTGCTATCCTGGGAGGGGACTAAAGCAGTCAATTTCTTGTGTCAAGCTAATTTTGCAGAATTACCCCGATGACTGATAAGAAATATAATGTCTCATCAAAGATACTTGAGACCACCTAACAAGTCTACACCTCCAGGTGCCAGCCACACTCCTAAAAAGGGAACCCCCAACCTCTGGGGTGCTCCTCTCTCCGAGGCCGCTGGCACCCTCAAAGTGCACAACCTTTTAACTTCAAATTTTCTCTTTCCATCCTCCCAGGGTGCCCCTCCCTGCAGAGGCCGCCTGCACTTTCTCTGTCCAGGAGTAACTGCAAACAAAACTCTCACTCCACCTCACCACCGTGTCCCCGCCCCTCAACTCTCCGCTGCAGCTTCAGTGAGGAAAGGGACTGAGGAAAGAGGAAAACACACAACGCTCTCCCAACATCAGGGCTTGTCCTGGAAGGTCTCTTGTAGTTCCTCCCTAGCTTTCCCTTCCCTGGTGTTAGGGGAAAACAGGGGAAGCGCCCTTGGTAACCAACAGATTCCTCAGGTGAACTGGAGGCTTTATTACTATCAAAAAAAACCCTCAAACCTGGCAAAGCCAGTTTTCATCTGATCTAACTTTAATCCAGACAAAACAGCAAAATTTAATTATCTTCTGTTTGTCCTTAACCCGGTACAGGAGGTGTCCCCCCAGTACCGTAACCTTCACCCCAGCAGGCTATCTGGGGGGAGTTCCAAGGGAGTTCATCTGGTTCCCTTTCTCTGCTCCTCTAGGCCTAGAATTTGTATTTCCCATCCTTCAAGAGGTCCCTGTGTCTGAGTTCCCTGTGTACTCAACCCCCCATAATGGAAGTTTCTTGCACATACCCTGAGATGACACGTCTCAGCCACACATACTCAACGTCTGAAAAAATGCCCAACCACCAAGGCAGTACTTATAGCCCAATTTTCCCACCTTGGCTCGTGCATGAGGTTGCCTGGTTGCCGCAGTGCCTGCGTTTTTTCCCCTGCGTCAGTCACACTGTCATCGCACAACAGTCTCGGGTCTCCCCTCAGCTTCCGTGCAAAGATTTGACGCCCAGACACAGCGGGCCGTCCAAAGTCGGGCAGGACACGTCTTCCCACTCCGCCTGGGCCCCCACCTCGCACAGGCAAGAGGATCCCAGACAAGACCCCAAATTGTGAGAAACACACTCACTGGTCTAAATTCAATAAGTGGACAAGGAGACAAAGAGAACAGCAGAGCGAAGCTTTAATGACGGTCTTGCAAGATCCGGTGTCTGGTGGGCAGGCACACCTGGGGAGTTTGGCACTGTTGGATTCCCCTGAGGAAGGCGCCGCCCCAAATCACTCACTAAAGACGTTTCTTGATGCAACAAGCAAGAGGAATTTATTCAGAAGCCAACTAGTTGGGGTCCAAGTCTGCCCGTCGCAGCGGGTCTCAACGAGGACCCTGAGTACTTACAACTAAGTGGTTATATAGGATTTTCTGAGGCATTTAGCCCTAGAGATTTACCATGGTTACAGATTATGTTGTAGTAACAAGATAACAATACTACATAGCAAGATAACAATACTACAAAGGCAGTAATTTTTCAAACCTACGATTTCTGAGTTGGTGCCACGTCCTGGGGGTGTAGCAAGGTAGGGTCAGCTTTTATGTTTAACTAACCGAAAGGTTAGCGCTGCCAGCAGTCATGATTGATTAACTTGTTTTTCCAGAGGAGTTACCTGGTTTCAGTTGTTCCCTCTGAGTCATATATCAGAATGGCTTTTTGGGCTTCAAGATGGCTACTCTTAGGCTAACATTTCTCAGGGAGGTTGGGGTCCTACATTCCCCACTTCTTTTTCTGAACATTCTAATCATGGAATGTTGGTTTCTTCTTGATGTGTGAGGGTATGATACTGTTGTCTCAGCATTAGCACCTGCACAGCACTTACTCTTTCTCTAATAAAGGTTATTACTCGATTTAAAATGCAGGGACCTAAGGTGAGGAGCAATATAAAAATAAGCAGGGGTCCTGTCAAGGTGGATATTAGAGTTGTAAGCCATGGGGATCTAGAGAACCAGGATTCAAACAGGCTCTGGTTAGCTTCTCGTTCTCGCTTTCGCTGATCTAATCTTTCTCTTAATTTAGACATTGAGTCTCTTACTACTCCAGTATGGTCTGCATAGAAGCAGCACTCTTCCTTTAGAGCTGCACACAATCCACTTTCTTTTAGAAATAGTAAATCTAACCCTCATCTATTTTGCAGCACTACTTCAGAGAGAGAGGTTAGGGACTTTTCAAGTTTAGAAATAGACTGTTCTATAGTTCTCAAATCTTCATCGATAGCTATTCTTAGTCTTTCATAATGTTGGTTTTCTTTGTATAATTGCAGCTGCCCCTGGTCCTACTCCGGCTGGGACTCTTACTCTTAGTAATACAGCTAGAGTGAGTGAGACTGGCTCTCTTTTATACCTTAGTTTAGGTTCTAATTCTGCCACGAATGATAAGTCATCATGATACATTAGTCTGGGTACTAACTGGACCATGATACAGAAATCACGGGAGGAGTTGAAGGCAGAAGTAGAGACACATGGGGTCTCTCTAGTGTTACAAGCCCACCATCCCTTGGGAGGAGGGATTAAATACCTGTTTTTACCAGGGAAGGCTATGGGTATGGTCTCATTCTTTCTTCTACAGATAGAGACTCTAGCTGCTGCTAGGGAAAAGGGGCGATGACCGCTCTGGCTGCTTCGTGCTGAGAAGGGGGCGCAGTAAAGGGTGCAGCTAGGTCTCCATCACTGGTCAGTTGAGAGGGCTTCAGAAGGCTGGCGCTTCTATTCTGGGTTTCATTTTTATTACTATTTGCAGTTTTGTGGCTTCTAGGCAAGATAAAACAAATTGTGTTATTAGGTTATGTAGCAACATCTGAGTTAGATTTTTTATTCTGGAAGGAGGCTACATTATTGAAACGATACTTCTCTCTAAAATCACTCTCATTTTTACTAGAAGTAACTAGGTTAAGAAAATAATTAACAGCTGGCTTGATTATTTGCACAGGTGCAGCAAGAAGAGCAATTGATTACACAGGCTCTTTTAAATATGCTTTGCTGGAACTTTTTGTAAGGAATTTCAGATTGAACTTTTAAAGGCCTTTTGAGGCCAGACAGCCAAGCCAGACTTGCCATCAGGCTTTGCCTGTAGTACCTGTAGATTTGGATGAATTCTTCTCTTCTCGAGGTCTCTGCACCTGCCAGGAAGTGACTTTCTTTACTCACCTGGTAAGGCTGCTGGGAACTCTGTAAGCAAGGTACCAGGCCAGTTCTTCTAAGGGGCTTTGTTGGCTTTATAAAGTCAATCTTAGTTCTTTAAAGTTGTTCACATCTGAGTCTATGCACATGTCTCTCAGGTACGACATTCCAGTCAAAGCCCTGGTAGTATAACCAGTGTTCTTAAGTAGTCTTCTCACAAGGAAAGCAGATTCTTATTGAACTCGTGCAAATAAACATACTGCCATGGAATATAAAAACAGTCACTGAAAGTTTTTAAACTCTGGAGGGATCAAGTAGAGAGAAGGATGTTTCAATTCTGCTCATAAAGATAGTCATTTACTAAACTGTTGTCAGTTTAAGAGAACAAGGTTAAAACATTTTACTAGCAACATTTGAAACAAAAAGACACAAAATCATTTTCTTTAGTTTATGTAATCTTATGTAACTAATACCTGTTCTGCTGAAATCTAGTTCTTTACCAGTTTAGGGATAATACTATAAATGACAAAAGACTTACAAATGACAATGGTTAAAGATCTGATGAGAGCTTACTGTAAAACAGTTGACATAAGGAAATTCTGATATTTCTGTAATACAAAACATTCAGTAACAAAGTTTAGCATCATTCTCTTTGACAGTGCTTTCCTGGTAAATAAATATATATATATCAGATAAATAAGCCAAATTAGTCAAATACTTTCTCTAGTGAGAAAAAATTCTTCTGACATGTTCCAGGGGCCCTCTGGAAAATATCAGAGTTAACTAGAGGTAAAAGCACCTTTTTGCATTTAATTTTTTTAGAACTATCATTACACATTTATTGTCTATATACTCAGCACAGTAAACAAGATATCTTAAAAAGTGGGGCAGCAGGGGAGATTGCTGCTGTCAATTTTTAAAGACAACATACAGAAAGTCAAACTAATTTTAGGTTACTAAGCATTCTTGAGAGAGTGGTAGCAGATGGTAGATTCTTCTGCTTTCATCTTCAGGAGGGGAAAAAAGCTACAATAAGAATTCATATTTAGCTGAAAGAACTGTCTAAACTCAAGGCAGAGTATAATATCACCAGGCATACAAAAGACCTGTTAGAGATACATACAAAGAATGAATATGGCTATAGTCAAATTCAACTTAAAAGTTTAAGCAGAATCTCAAATTTAAATGTCTCTTTCTTTCACACAGATATTCAGATATGACCAGAAATATGATTTGAGATGAAAGAGGTCAGGCATTTTACTTCTTCATTTAGGGACTGAGAAATGATGACCTTTGGCTTACAATCAATAGCTTACAAACAGTGAAAATAATAAGAACATAACTCAGCATAAGTGTCTAAGACCAGATACAAAAAAGCAGAGAAAGTGCTTAAGTTTACAGGTCTTCCCTGAAAGCTTCAAGAATGTTTTACTCTTTAATAGTAGATATAAGCTGCTATGCAAATTCTATTAAAAGCTCTAAGATTATTTGCATTAAAAAATATGGAGAGTCCCCCATGTTTTTTTTTTAAAACATACAGCATATAAATTAAACAAGAAGACCTGGTGGTTCTCAAAAAATCTATTACAACTTTTCTCAAAAGTGGTCACACGTTCGTCTATCTAAACCTTTACAGTGAAACCTGTTTTTCTGGGAGAAACATAATCTTGTCCAGATTCTACAGTTTAATAAATTTTGGTTTGTTAACTAAGTGCATTTAATCAGCTGAAAAAAGCTTTGTTACTATTCTGCTTAGGAATTCAATTTTTCAGGCCATGCAATCATTTTTAATAACAAAATATTTCAAAGGCAAATAAAGGTTATACAGTTGTTAACAAACTTTAGCTTTTAGTCCCTTTAACATTACGATTTCATGGCAACTCACTGAGACTTTAAGCATGAGAAACTGCTGTGATCTTTCAACATTAAGAGCAGACTAACAGTTAAAGAAAACTGTTTAACTGGAAACGAGATTTTAATTTTGCTGTGCACTTGATATCAAGACTCACTTGCTTTAATTTCACTAGGCACGACTATATCTGTAAGAATATAGTAATTTATTCTTCATTTTCCCCATGGTCCCAAGCACATAAGCCGGTGAGAATTATGCCTGGGCTTGCCTGCGGATTGACTGGGTTTATCTCACTTTATCTCTAAACATCTTAACCCTCCCCCCAAAGCAACAGGCTGAGCGGATCTTCCACAACAAAAGGCACCAGGCTGTTTTCTCTCTTTGTCTCTCTTTAAATAAATAGCTGTACTTTAGAACAAAGTTACTTTCTTTTACTTTCAACGAAACGAATTTCCATTCTTTACACTTTCTCTCATTAAAACATACATCTCCCAGCATAGAGAAATGCCCTATCACTTTAAGCAGTTCTAACCAGAACTCAAAACTATTAGAAACTTCAAGCTCCAGTGAACACTGAGAAGCAGGACACTGCAAACTGTCAAACCAACATTTCCTAGACTGACAAACTTACGAACACATTCTACAATTTCTGCAACCATGAGCTTCACAGCACAATCTCCCAGAAAACACAGAGCACATCTTCTCAACTTAACAAAACTCTAAGGCCTTAAGTTACTACAAAGATTCTCAGGCTGCAGGTAGGCATACACACTGCAACACACAGTTAAAAAGGTGTTCACTTGCCACACTTATCCAGTTCACCTGCCTGCAACAACTATGCTAGCCTACTCACAAGACCCCCACTGAACACTAGACAAAGCCAAGCTTCTAAGCATTCTATTCTTAAAAGATTTAGCAGATAACATGACTCAAATGACTCTAGGTAAACTCAGGCAGCCGACAACTACCAGGACATGCCCGCCTCAGGCAAACTCAAATTAGCATTAATGCTTAACACTTTTTTATCAGGTTTTCTGGAAGTTTTAGAACACTCAATTTTCACAAGCGCTTGTCTTTAAATCAATTTCATTAATACTATCCGGAGGTAGAAAGATATATTCATTTACACACTTAGGGGGTTGTCTGAGTCTGTCCCATTGTCAGTATAACAATTATTAGGCACATGAAAGACACAAAAAACAGAGACACACACAGATTAGACACACAGCGGCCGCTTTTTGTTTTTTCTCAGATTTTCAAACAGAAACCGAAAGGAATCAGAGGGTTGATATTCCTGGCGCCTGAAAATCAACCCTATCTCATCAGATTCACCTTGCCAGAAAAACAGACGGGAGGCTACCAGGCGTCCCTGGCCTCCCAACCTCCCCGAGGCGTCCCCCAGGGTTGCAGCCTGCGGTGCTCCTAGTACGTCTACCGACCGCAGTCTCGACCCCTTTACGGGATCGGGACAGCTGCCAGACAGTGGGTACCCCTTTTCAGAATTCTGACCGGTCTCACTGAAAAACAGAAGACAGAACACAGACAACTCAAGGCGCCACTAATACAGAACACAGACAACTCAAGGCGCCACTAATCTTACCTCTTCCTCCAAGAGCGACTTCGGGAGTGAAGCGGGGTGAACGCATGATCCCGGACGAGCCCCCAAATGTTGGATTCCCCTGAGGAAGGCGCCGCCCCAAATCACTCACCAAAGACGTTTCTTGATGCAACAAGCAAGAGGAATTTATTCAGAAGCCAACTAGTTAGGGTCCAAGTCTGCCCGTCGCAGCGGGTCTCAACGAGGACCCTGAGTACTTACAACTAAGTGGTTATATAGGATTTTCTGAGGCATTTAGCCCTAGAGATTTACCATGGTTACAGATTATGTTGTAGTAACAAGATAACAATACTACATAGCAAGATAACAATAATACAAAGGCAGTAATTTTTCAAACCTACGATTTCTGAGTTGGTGCCACGTCCTGGGGGTGTAGCAAGGTAGGGTCAGCTTTTATGTTTAACTAACCGAAAGGTTAGCGCTGCCAGCAGTCATGATTGATTAACTTGTTTTTCCAGAGGAGTTACCTGGTTTCAGTTGTTCCCTCTGAGTCATATATCAGAATGGCTTTTTGGGCTTCAAGATGGCTACTCTTAGGCTAACATTTCTCAGGGAGGTTGGGGTCCTACAGCACCAATAATTTATCTCCTAGTACGTGAGTCCCTCCCCTGGTTTCTCATTGGCTGAGTACTACAGGGTTCACATTCTTTCCTGGACATTGCCTAAGCCAGTTATATTTCCTTTACATTTGTCTTAATTTTATTGGTAGGTTTAAAAAACTGAAACAGGTATTGCCAGGCCCTTATCAATTCCCCCACCCCCGTTCTCAGGCCCAGCAGCTTTTACCACGTGGCCCTTTGTTACTACCTTACTGGCAAAATGTTTAAACATCCTAGTGGGAATAAATCACATTTAGGTTTTATTTTATACTCTTTCCTAACATGTCCAAAGTGATTTGTCACCACAAATCTTTTTACATGTCCAAAAGTTAACTCACTGCAAACTTTAGATAAGAAGTTTCTTCAGATTTCATGTGCCAAGGAACCTCTGAAATTTCAGCAGCAATTTTATATATATATATTTTTTATTTTGGTATCATTAATCTACAATTACAGAAAGAACATTATGTTCACTAGGTTCCCCCTTCACCAAGTCCCCCCCACATACCCCTTCACAGTGACTGTCAATCAAGGTAGTAAGATGCTGTAAAATCACTATTTGTCTTCTCTGGGTTGTGCAGTCCTCCCCACGCCGCCCACGCACTATACATGCTAATTGTAATGCCTGCTTTCTTTTTTCCCACCCTTATCCCTCCCATCCCACCCGTCCTCCCCAGTCCCTTTCCCTTTGGTAACTGTTAGTCCATTCTTGGATTCTGTGCTTCTGCTGCTGTTTTGTTCCTTCAGTTTTCTTTCGTCCTTATACTCCACATATGAGTGAAATCATTTGGTACTTGTCTTTCTCTGCCTGGCTTATTTCATTGAACATAATACCCTCTAGCTCCATCCATGTTGTTGCAAATGGTAGGATCTGTTTTTTTCTTATGGCTGAGTAATATTCCATTGTGTATATGTACCACATCTTCTTTATCCATTCATCTACTGATGGACATTTAGGTTGCTTCCATTTCTTGGCTATTGTAAATAGTGCTGCGATAAGCATAGGGGTGCACCTGTCCTTTTAAAACTGGAGTGCTGCATTCTTAGGGTAAATTCCTAGAAGTGGAATTCCTGGGTCAAATGGTAAGTCTATTTTGAGCTTTTTGAGGAACCTCCATACTGCTTTCCACAATGGTTGAACTAATTTACATTCCCACCAGCAGTGTAGGAAGGTCCCCTTTTATCCGCAACCTCACCAACATTTGTTGTTGTTTGTCTTTTGGATGGTGGCGATCCTTACTGGTGTGAGATGATATCTCATTGTGGTTTTAATTTGTATTTCTCTGATGATTAGTGATGTGGAGCATCTTTTCATGTGTCTGTTGGCCATCTGAATTTCTTCTTTGGAGAACTGTCTGTTCAGATCCTCTGCCCATTTTTTAATTGAATTATTTGCTTTTTGTTTGTTGAGTTGTGGGAGCTCTTTATATATTTTGGATGTCAACCCTTTATTGGATCTGTCATTTATGAATATATTCTCCCACACTGTAGGATGCCTTTTTGTTCTATTGATGGTGTCCTTTGCTGTATAGAAGCCTTTCAGCTTTATATAGTCCCATTTGTTCATTTTTGCTTTTATTTCCTTGCCAGGGGGAGATATGTTCATGAAGAAGTCACTCATGTTTATGTCTAAGACATTTTTGCCTATGTTTTTTTTTAAGAGTTTCATGGTTTCATGACTTACATTCAAGTCTTTGATCCATTTTGAATTTACTTTTCTGTATGGGGTAGGAGAGTGATCCAGTTTCATTCTCTTACATGTAGCTGTCCAGTTTTGCCAGCACCATCTGTTGAAGAGACTGTCATTTCCCCATTGTATGTCCATGGCCCCTTTATCGAATATTAGTTGACCATATATGTTTGGGTTAATGTTTGGAGTCTCTATTCTGTTCCACTGGTCTGTGGCTCTGTTCTCGTGCCAGTACCAAATTGTCTTGATTACTGTGGCTTTGTAGTAGAGCTTGAAGTTGGGGAGCGAGATCCCCCCAACTTTATTCTTCCTTCTCAGGATTGCTTTGGCTATTTGGGGTCTTTGGTGTTTCCATATGAATTTTTTAACTATTTGTTCTAGTTCGTTGAAGAATGTTGTTGGTAATTTGATAGAGATTGCATCAAATCTGTATATTGCTTTGGGCAGGATGGCCATTTTGACGATATTAATTCTTCCTAGCCAGAAGCATGGGATGAGTTTCCATTTGTTAGTGAATGCTTTAATTTCTCTTAAGAGTATCTTATAGTTTTCAGGGTATATGTCTTTCACTTCCTTGGTTAGGTTTATTCCTAGATATTTTATTCTTTTTGATGCTATTGTGAATTAAATTGTCTTCCTAATTTCTCTTTCTATTAGTTCATTGTTAGTGTATAGGACAGCCACATATTTCTGTGTGTTAATTTTGTATCCTGCAACTCTGCTGAATTCCGATATTAGCTCTAGTAGTTTTGGAGTGGAGTCTTCAGGGTTTTTTATGTACAATATCATGTCATCTGCAAATAGTGACAGTTTGACTTCTTCTTTACCAATCTGGATTCCTTGTATTTCTTTGTTTTGTCTAATTGCTGTGGCTAGGACCTCCAGTACTATGTTGAATAACAGTGGGGAGAGTGGGCATCCCTATCTTGTTCCCAATCTCAGAGGAAAAGCTTTCAGCTTTTCACTGTTTAGTATGATGTTGGCTGTGGATTTATCATATATGGCCTTTATTATGTTGAGGTACTTGCCCTCTATACTCATTTTGTTGAGAGTTTTATCATGAATAAATGTTGAATTTTGTTGAATGCTTTTTCAGCATCTATGGAGATGATCATGTGGTTTTGGTCTTTCTTTTTGTTGATGTGGTTGATGGTGTTGACGGATTTTCGAATGTTGTACCATCCTTGCATCCCTGGGATGAATCCCACTTGGTCATGGTGTATGATCCTTTTGATGTATTTTTGAATTCTGTTTGCTAATATTTTGTTGAGTATTTTTGCATCTATGTTCATCAGGGATATTGGTCTGATGACTGGTAGGGTCTTTTTTGGTAGGGTCTTTGCCTGGTTTTGGTATTAGGGTGATGTTGGCTTCATAGAATGAGTTTGGGAGTACTGCCTCCTCTTCTATTTTTTGGAAAACTTTAAGGAGAATGGGCATTATGTCTTCTCTGTATGTCTGATGAAATTTTGAGGTAAATCCGTCTGGCCCAGGGTCTTCTTCGTTGGTAGTTTTTTGATTACCACTTCAATTTCATTGCTGGTAATTGGTCTGTTTAGATTTTCTGTTTCTTTCTGGGTCAGTCTTGGAAGGTTGTATTTTTCTAGGAAGTTGTCCATTTCTCCTAGGTTTTCCAGCTTGTTAGCATATAGGTTTTCATAGTACTCTCTAATAATTCTTTGTATTTCTGTGGGGTCCATCGTGATTTTTCCTTTCTCGTTTCTGATTCTGTTGATGTGTGTTAACTCCTTTCCTCTTAATAAGTCTAGCTAGAGGCTTGTCTATTTTGTTTATTTTCTCAAAGAATCTGCTCTTGGTTTCATTGATTTTTTTCTATTGTTTTATTCTTCTCAATTTCATTTATTTCTTCTCTGATCTTTATTATGTCCCTCCTTCTGCTGACCTTAGGCCTCATTTGTTCTTCTTTTTCCAATTTCGGTAATTGTAACATTAGACCATTCGTTTGGGATTGTTCTTCCTTCTTTAAATATGCCTGGATTGCTATATACTTTCCTCTTAAGACTGCTTTTGCTGTATCCCAGAGTAGTTGGGGCTTTGTGTTGTTGTCGTTTGTTTCCATATATTGCTGGATCTCCATTTTAATTTGGTCATTGATGCATTGACCCATTGATTATTTAGCAGCATGTTGTTAAGCCTCCATGTGTTTATGAGCCTTTTTGCTTTCTTTGTACAGTTTATTTCTAGTTTTATGCCTTTGTGGTCTGGAAAGTTGGTTGGTAGATTTTCAATCTTTTGGAATTTACTGAGGCTCTTTTTGTGGCCTAGTATGTGGTCTATTCTGGAGAATGTTCCATGTGCACTTGAGAAGAGTGTGTATCCTGTTGCTTTTGGATGTAGAGTTCTGTAGATGTCTATTAGGTCCGTCTGTTCTAGTGTGTTGTTCAGTGCCTCTGTGCCCTTACTTATTTTCTGTCTGGTGGATCTGTCCTTTGGAGTGAGTGGTGTGCTGAAGTCTCCTAGAATGAATGCGTTGAATTCTATTTCCTCCTTTAGTTCTGTTAGTATTTGTTTCAGATATGTTGGTGCTCCTGTATTGGGTGCATATATATTTATAATGGTTATATCCTCTTGTTGGACTGAGCCCTTTATCATTATTTAATGTCCTTTTTTATCTTTTGTTACTTTCTTTATTTTGAAGTCTGTTCTGTCTGATACCAGAATTGCAACACTTGCTTTCTTCTCTCTGTTGTTTGCATGAAGTTTCTTTTTCCATCCCTTTATTTTAAGTCTGTGCATGTCTTTGGGTTTGAGGTGAGTCTCTTGTAAGCAGTATATGGATGGATCTTGCTTTTTTATCCATTCTATTACTCTGTGTCTTTTGATTGGTGCATTCAGTCCATTTACATTTAGGGTGATTATTGAAAGGTATGTACTTATTGCCATTGCAGGCTTTAAGTTTGTGGTTACCAAAGATTCAGGGTTAGCTTCTTTACTATCTTACTGTCTAACTTAACTCGCTTGTTGAGCTATTATAAACACGGTCTGATGATTCTTTATTTCTCTCCCTTCTTATTCCTCCTTCTCCCTTCTTCATATGTTGGGTGTTTTGTTCTGTGCTCTTTTTAGGAGTGCTCCCATCTAGAGCAGTCCCTGTAGGATGCCCTGTAGAGGTGGTTTGTGGGAGGCAAATTCCCTCAACTTTTGCTTGTCTGGGAATTGTTTAATCCCTCCTTCATATTTAAATGATAATCGTGCTGGATACAGTAGTCTTGGTTCGAGGCCCTTCTGTTTCATTGCATTAAGTATATCATGCCATTCTCTTCCAGCCTGTAGGGTTTCTGTTGAGAAGTCTGACGATAGCCTAATGGGTTTTCCTTTGTAGGTAACCTTTTTTTTCTCTCTGGCTGCCTTTTATACTTTGTCCTTGTCTTTGATCTTTGCTATTTTATTTATTATGTGTCTTGGTGTTGCCCTCATTGGATCCCTTGTCATGGGAGTTCTGTGTACCTCTGTGTTCTGAGAGGCCATTCCTCCACCAGTTTGGGGAAGTTTTCAGCAATTATTTCTTCAAAGACACTTTCTATCCCTTTTTCTCTCTCTTCTTCTGGTACCCCTTTAATGTGGATATTGTTCCATTTCGATTGGTCACTCTGCTCTCTTAAAATTCTTTCATTCCTGGAGATCCTTTTATCTCTCTCTGCATCAGCTTCTATGCATCCCTGTTCTCTGGTTTCTATTCCATCAATGGCATCTTGCATCTTTTCCATTCTGCTTATTAATCCTTCCAGAGTTTGTTTCACTTCTGTAATCTCCCTCCGGATGTCTGTACTCTCCCTCCGGACTTCATCCCTTAGCTCTTGCATATTTCTCTGCAGCTCTGTCAGCATGTTTATGATTTTTATTTTGAATTCTTTTTCAGGGAGACTGGTTAGGTGTACCTCTGCAGATCCTTTCTCAGGTGTTGTTTGAACTATCTTGGACTGGACTAAGTTCTTTTGCCTTTTCATTGTGATAGCGGTGGCTGTAGGCAGATTGCGAGTGTGTCATCTGTGAGAAGAGAGTCCTTTCCTGCTTGCTGGATGCCTTGCCTTTCTCTGCTGCCTGTGATGGTTACCTGCACTCCTGGAGCAGCCACTGTGTTAGTACCCTAAGCTGCTGTTGGCGGGGTCTTCATCAGAGCAGCCCGGAGCCCTGTGGGGAGTGGCAGGCATGCCAGGTGCACTCCTCTGTGCTAGCAGCACCCCTGCCAGGCAGCTGTGTGGCAGCAGTGGCCTTTGTGGCTGGCCCAGGTGTCTGTACATTGGGCTGGGATTCCGGTCGGCTGCTGGGAGCATGCCTGCTCCCTCTGGCTCCACTGCAGGTGTGTGCGGGGCTCTCCCGTGCAGGCCTCTATCGGGCTCCTCTGGCTTCACTGCCGCCGGTGCACACGAGCCATGCCTGAGCTGTTTGGTCTTGCCATTGCAGGCTAGCACAAGCCTCTCTTGGTCCCGTCTGGTGCTGCCGGTGCACGGATCTGCTCCTGGTCCCTTCTGGCGCTGCCATCCCCAGCACACACTGCCACTCTCCCGCTACTGGGCCGGTGTGTCGGGGTCCATGCCAGATGGAGGAACGACTGGCAGGCTGCTTAGGGCCATGAGGGGCTTCAGAGCTGCACTGCCTCCCTGGGGTTTAGGGCTCATAAGTTTCCCCAGGATTCCCAGCTGCTGGCTATGTGTGCCGCGACAACTTTGTCCAGCTATGGGGTCCCTGTCTCTTTAAGACTTGCAGAAAGCACTTGCTTTTCTTTTGTCTCAGGGGCGCTGGTTGCAGGGACCTGCCCACAGGTTTTGCTTTTCCGTTTCTCTAGTATCCAGCACCGCGTGCACCTTGTGTCTGTGTTCTGGATGCAGATTTCTAGAGCTGGTTGTTTAGCAGTCCTGGGCTTTCACTCCCTCCCCATTCTGACTCTTTTCTTCCAGCCGGGTTTTGGGGTGTGGGAGCGTTTGGGTCCTGCCTGGCCGCAGCTTGTATCTTACCCTGTTCATGTGATGTTGAGTTCTCATAGATGTAGTTGTATCCTGGCTGTTGTACTGCATCCACTGGTGTCTCTTCTAGGAATAGTTGTATTTATTGTATTTTCATAAATATATATGTTTTGGGGAGGAGATTTCCTCTGAACTACTCACGCCGCCATCTTCCCATGATCTGGATTTCTTCTTTAGAGAACTGTCTATTCAGCTCCTCTGCCCATTTTTTAATTGGATTATTTGCTTTTTGTTTGTTGAGGTGCATGAGCTCTTTATATATTTTGGGTGTCAACCCTTTTTCGGATCTGTCATTTATGAATATATTCTCCCATACTGTAGGATACCTTTTTGTTCTATAAATGGTGTCCTTTGCTGTACAGAAGCTTTTTAGCTTGATACAGTCCCACTTGTTCATTTTTGCCTTTGTTTCCCTGTTCTCTGTTCCTCTTCTGTTTTATAGTCCATTAATGGTCTCTTGCATCTCGTCCATTCTGTTTTGGAGTCCTTCCAGAGCTTGTTTTATTTCTGTGTTCTCCTTCCTTAGTTCTTGCATATTTCTCTGCAAGTCCATCAGCATGGTTATGACTTTTGTTTTGAATTCTTTTTCAGGAAGACTGGTTAAATCTATCTCCCCAGGTTCCTTCTCAGAGGAAGATGTAGCAGATGCCGAAGCTGTCTGGGTTAGTCTTATCTGGATCATATTTTTTTGCCTTTTCTTGTTGATAAGTGCTATTGACTGTCAGCTGGGAGGGCGAAACTTTTCACTTGCTACTGGCCTTTCTTTACTGGGACAACTGCGACCCCTAGTGGTTTGTGTTGGGTAATTGCGTGTAGACTGGGTGTTTGTGTCTTGCCCTGCCGGTATGGAAGAAGCGCCCCAGAGGGGTAATGGATGAGGGGGAGGGGCTGTTTGGCTGTTTACCTCTGTGAGGGGTCTCAGAGCTGTTGCCCACGGGGTTAGTGCACCCGGTTTTCCCTGTAATTTCCAGTCACTGGGCTGTGACCTGTGTTGTTCCCGTCCAGCTGTTACATCCCTGTCCCTTTAAGACTTTCAAAAAACACTCGCTTTTCTTTGTCACAGGGGCTTCAGCTTCGGAACCCGCTCAGAGGTCTTGCTGCCCTGTTTCCCTAGTTTCCAGCCCTCCACGCAAGCACTGTGTCTGCACTCTGGTGTGGGTGGCTGGGGCTGGGTGTTTAGCAGTCCTGGGATCCCTCTCCCTCCCCTCTCCAACACCTCTCCTCCTGCCGGGAGCTGGGGGGAGGCATGCTTGGTCCCGCTAGGCCAGGGGTTGTATCTTACCCCTTTCACCAGGCGCTGGGCTCTCGCACGTGTGGATGTAGTCTGGCGGTTGTCCTCTGTCTTCTGGTCTCTCTTTTAGGATTAGTTGTATTTGTTGTATTTTCAAAAATATATATGTTTTTGGGAGGAGATTCCCACTGTCCTACTCATGCCACCATGTTGGCACCACCTCGCAACTCTCTGGTGCCTGTTTTATGAAAAAAAGGAAAGAAAGTA
This sequence comes from Manis javanica, assembly GCF_040802235.1. NCBI lineage: Eukaryota > Metazoa > Chordata > Mammalia > Pholidota > Manidae > Manis > Manis javanica. The sequence continues at coordinate 57,893,332 of NC_133171.1, forward strand.
CAAATAGAAAATTAGGTAGCTGGGTAAGCAAGGGATTCTGTTGCAGAAGCATCACTGGTTTCACAGTAAATTACTTCTATCTGGAAAAATGCAGGAGGAATCAGTAAGAGAGCTTGGCTCCTGAGGGGTGAACAGGGTGACTAAAGGACAGAGAAAACAGGAGTTGTATTTTTATCCCTGTGGGATTTTGTACATATACCCTATTCTTTTATAAGTTGCTTGCAGTGTCAAATCAATATGATACTAAACAGCTAGGACAAACCAGACTGTAATTTCTCAAGAGAAAGATACAATCCTTTTGTAAGGACTCTCGTCAGTTCCAAGAGAAAAGAGGAAAAGTACCTTTTGTTTGATGTTTGAGCCAAGTATAATGAGGACAACCGTTGCTTTTTAAATGTCAGTAGCTTCTTCCTGACCTAAAAAAATTAAAAAACGGATCTTAAAATTGGCCCAAAGTTTTTATTTCTCAGACTGAAGGGTCCCCACCAGTAAGATGGCAAAGTTCCGGCTTCTCTTCAGGGTCCTCAGTTCCCGCTGGCGCCACCTGAAGCCCAATCACCTCTCGCCCCCCTCCCAATCCCAGCACCTAGCCAACAGCCACCAGCCCCGTAGAAGTGACACCTCAATCAATTCATGCCCCTTCCTATATATCCCAGCACCTTTCCCAAATAAAGCGGAACTCTCCGGTGAATTGCTGCTATGTGTCGCTCCTTTCCTTTCATTGGCGCCGAAACCCGGGAGACGGGACACCCCAACTGGGCCCCGTCTTCCCCCCGACACCAGCAGCAGCTTGCCCTCGTCCTCTTTTTCTGGCGCTGGCTCATCACACTCACCACTCCTCTCTGGCCTTTAGGTAAGTTTCCCCCCCGGAGTGGGCCACTTTTCCCTGAGCTATCGCAGTGCCATTGACCGTGATCGTTCGGCAAGGCCCTGACGTTCGGGGATGAGGAGGGAACGCTCCCCGCCTCAGGCCTTCACGGCTGCGGCGGACCCTCGGGCCCCTCCTCCAAAAGCCATAAATCCCCGCCTCAAGCCTTTATGGCTGCGGCAGACGCTCAGGCCCCTCCTCCGACAGTCATAAACGCATTCACCGTCCCTTCCATCAGTGCTGAAAGTTTTTAAGCAAAATTTCCCCGGGGTGGGCCATTCTTCCCCGAGCTATTGCAGTGCCATTGACCGTGATCGTCCGGCAAGGCCCTGACACTCGGGGATGAGGAGGGAACTCTCCCTACCTCAGGCCTTCACGGCTGCGGTGGACCCTCAGGCCCCTCCTCCAACAGCCATAAATCCCCACCTCAAGCCTTTACGGCTGCGGCTGACGCTCAGGACCCTCCTCCGACAGTCATAAATCCCCGCGTCAGGCCTTCACGGCTGCGGCCGACTCTCAGGCACCCCCCTCCAACAGCCATAAACGAGGTGACTCCTTTGTGGATGAGAACGCTCCCTTTTCCCCCCCTCCTCCTTCTGTTCCGTCCGCCGAAAACGCCTAGCGCTAGGTACCTCGTGACTCCGGCACTCTGCCTTCTTAGGGAAGTCTGGGTGATGACCCACACTTCCTAAGAAATTCCGACTCGTATACGAGTTTCCGCAGACCACCAAGGATCATCGGGGACGCCCTTTGTCTCCTTGTGGTCTGCTTCCAGTCCAAGGATCTCTGTTTGTCTTCCCCTGTTTGTCTCCTTCTCTGTCCTTTAGCCATGGGAGCCTCCTCATCCCTCCCTGAAAGTTCACCTCTTGAATGCCTGCTTAAGCATCTGGCTACCCTCTCCCTGATGCCTGATATAAAACCAAAACTTCTCCGTAAATATTGCTCCCAAAATTGGCCGACATACCCCCTAGACAATAACAACCAATGGCCTGCAGGGGGAACTCTTGATCCTAACATCACTCGCGATCTTTTTAACTACTGCCAGCGCCTGAAAAAATGGAAGGAGATTCCCTATATCGAAGCTTTCCACCTCCTCCTCTCCCCACCCCCTCCCAAGTTCTCCTAGCCTGCAAGCCACCACCCCCGCAGAAGCCTCCCGTTCACTCCCTTCCCCTTCTTCTCCTACAACAGCCCTTCTCCCTTCCTCCCCAACCATCTCCTCCCCCATCTCACCTCCTCCACCTTCATTCCCTGCAGATTAAGCCTGAGCCTTTCAGCCCCCCTTTAACTAGGTCCCAGGGGCCTCCTCCGTCTTTGCCCTCATCACCTGTTTCTCCCCTGTTAGGGACCGCCTTTGTCTTCTCACATGTTTGTAGGGAGAATGGGAAAGCACCTTCCCCCATGTCTGAACGCAGCATGGGAAAGCACAAGCTAGAGAACAACCGGTGCAGTCCTTAGAAGTTATCTGTCCACAAAAACATATCTTGTCCTCGAAGACGAGTCAAGACTCCTCACTCTGAAAATAGGGAGACCTTGAAGATGTGTAGAAACACCGCCCCTGCTTCTAAATATGCCCTTCCCCCACTTGCGGATGAGGCAGGAATGGAGAAGAAAGAACATTCTGTTTACGCATTCCATAAGCAATTAACTAGAGCCCTGCTGCAGCTCAGTTAGTAGAGCATGGGACTCTTAATTCAAAGTCATGAGTTCAAGCCCAACTAGAGCAGCAGAAGTAAGCAGCTGAGCTGCTAGCTGGCGACATGTGGGTCTGATTCTATCTTTCTTTATTTTCTTTGCCCCCCTTCTGCACTTCAGGACCTGCTTGACTAGGCACGGCTAGACCGCGTCACTCCCCCACAGACTGAGCCAGAACCCTCAGTCCCCCTCAGACTCAGTCCCGAGAGCCTCCCAAAATTATCGCCCACCTCCGGGAGGTAGCAAAATCCAAAGGCATCGTGCGTGTTCACGTCCCTTTCTCCTTAAGAGATTTAGCCCAAATAGAGAAACGCCTAAGTTCCTTTTCCACTGATCCCATGACATACATCAGAGAGTTTCAATAGACCCTCCAGTCTTACAGCCTCACACATCATGACATTTTCATGCTCCTGGCCAGTACTCTCCTCCCTGAAGAGTGTAGACGAGTTTGGGACTTCACCCAAACGCACACTACCGAAACCCACAGGACTGACCCCACCATACCCCTGGCCCCACTGCTGTCCCTGAACAAGACCCACACTGAGATTATAACACCGCCATGAGTCTCTGCTCTCAAAATATTTTTGCCTCCTGCTTAATAGCAGGTCTGAAAAAGGTAGCTCGTAGTCAATTTTCAAAAGCTCCAAGACATTTAATTCAAAAGAGAGATGAAACCCCCTCCGAGTTCTTAGACTCACTCAAGCCCTATTACAGTATACCAGCCTAGACCCAGAAACACCTAAAGGAAGACATGTCCTTATAACATACTTCCTAGCTCAAAGCTACCCCGACATTAAAGCTAAACTCAAAAAGTTAGAACAGGGCCCCGCTACCCCACAGACTGAGATCCTAACAGTAGCCTTTAAAGTCTTCCATAAGCGGGAGGAGGAGAAAGAACGCCGTAAACAAAAGTCTGATCAGGCCAATTTCCAAATGTTGGCCCAGCTGATAAAACCACAACATGGGCACCCCTCTACAAACAAGCCCCCCCCAGGAGCTTGTTTCAAGTGTGGAAAAGAGGGACATTGGTCAAGGGCGTGCCCCTCCCCCAGATCTCCTACCACCCCATGCCCCAGATGCCACAAAAAGGGCCACTGGGGGTCTGATTGCCCAACCACCTGAAGGGGAGGCTGGACAAACAACCCCCATCCTAAGCCCGCCGTAGTGGGGCTGGCAGAAGAAGATTGACGGGGCCTGGGGGCTTCTCGCCCGACCATTTCCATCACCAAACAGGAGCCCAGGGTTACTTTAACAGTAGACGGTCGCTCCATCTCCTTCCTCCTAGATACAGGAGCCACCTGCTCAGTCTTGTGAGAATACCGGGGCCCTACCACGCCAGCCATTACTCCTATAGTCGGGGTAGGAGGTAAACAGATTTTCCCATTAAACCCCCCCCCTTTTATGCACAATCCTAGACAGTCCCATACCTTTCTCCCACTCCTTCCTAGTTATGTCCCAGTGTCCCATCCCTTTACTAGGACGAGACAACCTTTCCCTCCTCCACGTTTCCATAACTATATCCACTCCCACAGCCCCCAGTACTCCCTTTCTGATGGCCCTCATAGCCAACAACCCCCCTCTACCCAATGAAAGCTCCGGTTCCACCCTCATACACCCTGTATATCCCAAAGTTTGGGACATTACAAGCCCCTCCGTGGCCCTATGTCCCCCTGCCTCTATCAAATTATGTGACCCCTCTCAGTATATCTGTAAGGCCCAATACCCCCTAACCACTTCAGCCCTCATAGGCCTCCAACCCATCATTCAAGATCTCTTAAACATAAATTACCTCAGACCCACTCACTCCCCATTTAATACCCCCATATTAGCTGTTAAAAAAACCAACGGATCTTTCCGCCTTGTCCAAGACCTTCGCCTCATCAACATGGCCATTGTCCCTATCCATCCCTTAGTTCCAAATCCATACAGCCTTTTATCGCAGATCCCTGCCTCAGCATCCCACTTCTCAGTCCTAGATCTCAAAGACCCATTTTTCTATCCCTCTAGACCCCTGCTCCCATGATTTTTTCATCTTCACCTGGACGGACCCATACACAAGACATTCTAAACAACTCACTTGGACAGTTTTGCCACAAAGCTTCCGAGATAGTCCCCATATTTTTAGACAGGTCCTAGCTCAGGACCTCAAACAGTTTCATCATGATCACTCCAAGTCCACCTTATAATACACAGACAATCTTCTACTCTGCAGTCTCTCGTGGGAACAGTCTCAACTTGACACTGCCTCCCTACTTAACCTTCTAGCTTCCAGAAGTTACCGAGTATCCCCCGTCAAAGCTCAAATCTCTTCCCCTTCTGTCACTTACCTCAGATTCCTTCTATCTTAACAAAGAAAGTCCATTACCTTAGACAGAAAATAGCTCCTCTCTGACCTGCCCATTCCCAAAACCAAGACAGAAATCCTTTCCTTTCTAAGCCTAGCTAGATATTTTAGAGCATAGATCCCTAACTTCTCCCTGCTTCCTGTTGGCAAGACCCCTATACGACCTCAGTAAAGAGCCCCCCTAAAGAACCATTATCCTCCACACCCCGACACTCCTTCATTAAGCTCCATCAAGCCCTTGTAGAAACCCCAGCTCTCCATCTTCCTGATTTGTCGGAGCCCTTCTCATTATACATTCATGAGAAGTCCAGTCAAGCTCTAGGAGTCCTAAGCCAATATTATAGCCCATCCTTTGCCCCAGTAACTTATCTCTCCAAGCAATTAGACCCCACAGTTCAGGGATGGGCCCCCTGCCTACGAGCATTAGCCGCTAGACAGCTCTTGCAGAAAGAAGCTCATAAACTGACATTCAGGGCGCCCCTTACCATTCTGTCCCCACATCACCTAAAAGATCTCTTAACCTACAAAAGTTTACAGACTCTCCCTCCCTCCAGACTCCTCACCTTACTGTCCTCTTTCCTCCAAAATCCCATTCACCCCCTTTGCCATCCATACCCGAATCATAACTTTTTCCTCCTTTACTGCTCTCTTGCTTTTTTCCTCATTCTTATTGTCTTCCCCGCCACCCCAGCCTCCTTTGTATGGCGATTCAAAGTCAGAGAGACTTACACACAGCATCAAACAAAAGTTACTGCCCTCATTGCCACATCAGACTGCCCTCTGAAAAGCTGCTGTGAGCCTTTATACCTCCACTTTCCTCCCTCCACCGAAGTGTTCACTAGCAGCTACCCTTATTCTCCCTACCTCTGCTTCCTCTATGACCAAAGACAAGCCTATTACAGGCGATAGCCAGACACCTACAAGAGATGTCCCTACTGGTCTTGTGCAATTCACTACATGAGTAACTTTCAGTACCCACAGTATTACTCCTCCAACCGTTTCATGAAATATCCCAACGGCTCATTCTCCTTATCAATCCCAGATCCCTGGGACTCTTGATGAGCTGCCAGAGTCACAGCCTCAGTTTACTATGGGGGGGGGGGGTCCTGGACCCCCCACAGTACCCTTCATATCTCTCAAAAGTATGTTCCCTCTCATTCCCAGATCTCTCAAGTTGCATCAGATATCAGACATTCCGAAAAAGTCATTATCCAAACTCTTGACAGCGCCTCTTCATCTTCTTATCCCCACCCCTCTTCCCATTTCTCCTACACTTCGTTACAGCTCATTCAGGACACCACCATCTTTCTCAACCACACCCTTAACACAGCCAATTGTTTCTTGTGTGCATCACTACAGCGCCCACTGCTGGCCGCCGTGCCCCTTAATATTTCCAACTACTCCTTCCATGCAGAAAGACAACCCCTCTGCCCCCTGGTAGACATACCCCTATGGGAGCCAGAATACGCAGATAATCTCACCATCCACCACTGTGTAGGCCCAACTCCACCCCCCCTCCAGTGCACTTCACTGCCTCTCTATCTACACCCCTACCTCCAGCTCTAAGACTTTTACGCAACCGGGACACTTCTTTTGGTGTAATGGCAGTCTTTTCAACTCACTGCCTCTCAACTCCGATACACCCTGCATTCTCGTCACCCTAATCCCACAGTTAACACTTTACAGCATGGCAGAATTCCTTGAGCTCCAACCTCCCTTGCCCTCACGCACAAAAAGAGCTGCTTTCCTTCCCATCATAGTCAGTAGCTCTTTGATCACCTCAGCCATTGGGGCAGGGTTTTCGGGAGAAGCCTTGGGTCACTCTCTATGGGCAGTTAGAGATCTCAACGCCAAACTTGAGGGAGCCCTGACATCCACTGCCGATTCTCTAGCCTCTCTCCAAAGACAGGTCACTTCGCTAGCTAAAGTCACCCTTCAAAACCGGCGGGCCCTAGATCTGCTTACAGCCGAGAAGGGCGGCACCTGCGTCTTCCTCTGGGAAGAGTGCTGCTATTCCAGCATTGTAGAAACTAACATTACCAAACTCACCGACCTTGCCTCCAGCCTCCTCTCTGCTTCCAATTCCAACCCATTCTCTTCAATACTAACAAACCCCCTCCTCACCTAGCTCTGGCCCATTGCAGGCCCCATAATAATCATTCTTCTCGCCTGTCTCTTCTCGCCCTGTATAATAAAGTTCATCAAATCCCAAGTCGGAAAAATCTCTAATCAAGCTTTCAACCAGCTTTTACTCAGGAACTACCAGCTTCTGGCCACAGAAGATCCCTCACCCTCAGGTGACCTCCTCACCACACGCTGAGATGGACCCCTCTCTCCACTGGAAACTGTTCCCGTAAACAATGGCCGCAGATGCCTAGTTCCTGACACCCATATCCTCTTAGCACCATTAGAATGAACAGGTCCTCGACCTATAGTTACAAAGAACCTTCATTAATTTCCAATCTGAAGAAATCCACATCTACTCATCCTTACTGTGGGGAATCCTATCAACCCTTTCCTCCCAATCCTCAAACCCTCACTCCCTTCTACGCCCCTGTTCAGCAAGAAGCAGTCAGAGAGAAAGCAACGTCCACAAACCCATAGAGGAGAAAGGGGGGAATGAAGGGTCCCCACCAGTAAGATGGCAAAGTTCCGGCTTCTCTTCGGGGTCCTCAGTTCCCGCCGGCGCCACCTGAAGCCCAATCACCTCTCGCCCCCCTCCCAATCCCAGCACCTAGCCAACAGCCACCAGCCCCGTAGAAGTGACACCTCAATCAATTCATGCCCCTTCGTATATATCCCAGCACCTTTCCCAAATAAAGCGGAACTCTCCAGTGAATTGCTGCTATGTGTCGCTCCTTTCCTTTCACAGACACTGGTGTTCTTACAGCTCTTCCTTGTTGATATTTTTATAGCATCCTGTTCTTCTTTCATAAATACTCTATCTTCTCTTATCTATGAGGAAATTTATTATAGCATGTGTAAAGTTTTCCTCTTCTCTTTGTCTCTGTTTCATCCATGTTCATTTTCACTTTTGATTTTGACTTTCCATTCTTGGTCAAAGTCTTTTTCAAATATCTGGTAATCCTTAACTGAACAGTCATATTTAAAGGAGAGCCACCAACAAGCTGGTAGGCCATTCTGGTACCCTGGTGGGAACTAGTAACTCCCACTAAAGGATAATTGAGAGAGAAGCCAGATTTTTTTAAAATTTGAATAACACCCAAATATCAATATCTGTAAATATTTTTTGTGTGTGAGGGGGTCAGTTTCCTTGGAGATTCAGATTCCTAGGGGGGGGGGGCAAATGTGGATGGCCAGCCCTCTAGGAATAAGCTGGGAAACGGAGGCTGAAGGTTCACTGCCTGGAATGTAGATCTTCGCTAAAGGCCCCTTTGTTCAGTAAGGAGCCTCATCTCTGCTCTCAGTTAGGCCTGGTATCCCTCAGGCTAGAATCCATCTGCTTTGGCCTTTCCCAGTCTTCTCCCAACGTCATGAGTTGGCCTTGGGGGATGGGTGCCTGGTTATCAATTATATGGGGAACTAACTGCAGATATCTTAGCTTCTTCAAAAACTTTCACTTCATTCTCGTATTGTACCTCTGCTTTCAAAGGGAGCCGAGGCCTCAATCTCTGCCTCAGGAGCCAGCTCGTTTCTTGTTGCCCACAGCTGGCCCTCTCTCCCGGAGGTTTTGCTTGCTCAGGCTGGGGGGGTCAGTTATCACTCTTCTTTGAGCTCTGTCAGCTTTCTAATTTCCAAGACACAGACTTCTCCTGTCTGATCTTGTCTCTTCTCTTGTTCTCTTTGTCTCGGTAGGCCTGTGCCTTCTCTATTCTTTTACTGCCATTTTAGGGAGGTTTGGGGCATTAGGAGAGATAAGCTTGAATGACTGATTCTCAAGATTTAACCAGAAAAGCTTAAAATGGGCTATTTTCAAATAAATGAATTTACATTTCAAATCTACAAAGCTAGACTTTGTCTTGGATCGAGATATACCTTTTTATGGGAAGGACTACTTTTGTAAACCTTTTATTGAGCATTAGTTCTTTCCTTAATCCATTTAAAAAATATTTCCCAGGGTCCTGTGTATTGTACACACTGAACAAGGCTGTGTTGGTTCCACCCTCATAGAATTTAGATCCTGGTTTTGAGAGACACAAAGAAGAAAAAAGCCAACACATAAATATTATAAACTGTAATAAATACTATAATCAAAACAAATAACAGAGATAAAGAATAGCTCTACTGCCTTCCTTTTCACACCCAAATAAGTGTTGTTGCTGCTCCCATCCCCCACTCTTACTCATTTTTCACAGCCCTCTGCAGTTGGGTTTCTCTCTTACTGTCCTTAAATTCCCCAAAGACTTCCATATAACTAATCCTATGGACTTTCCAGACCTCCTCTTACTTGGTTGCCCATCAGTAGGTGACAAATAGACTTCCACTTTCTGGGGATACTTTCCCTTGGCCTCCTATGACCCAACACTTTTCTCATATCTCCCCACCTCTCCAATCACTTTTGATCTCTACTGCCTTCTTTATCCCAGCATTAAATACTGGAGCTCCCCAAAACTTGGTTTTGGACCTTCTTCTCTTCTCCCTTTAGAATCCTAGGAGAGCTCAGCCTTAAGAACTGGAAATTTTAGCATTCACCTTTCTATCTGGCCTTCATCAATAATCTTATGTTATTTTTTTAAATTTTGGTGCCATTAATATACAATTACATGAGCAACATTGTGGTTACTAGATTCCCCCCATTGTCAAGTCCCCACCACATACACCATTAGAGTCACTGTTCATCAGTGTAGTGAGATGTTACAGAGTCATTACTTGTCTTCTCTGTGTTGAACAGCCCTTCCCGTGCCTTCCCCCCTACATTATGTGTGCTAATCATAATGTCCCTTTTTCCCCCTTATCCCTCCCTTCCCACTCATCCTCCCCAGTCCCTTTCCCTTTGGTAACTGTTAGTCATTCTTGGGTTCTGTGAGTCTGCTGCTGTTTTGTTCCTTCAGTTTTTGCTTTGTTCTTATACTCCACAGTTGAGTGAAATCATTTGGTACTTGTCTTTCTCTGCCTGGCTTATTTCACTGAGCTCCATCCATGTTAGCTTTGGTAGGATTTGTTTTCTTCTTATGGTTGAATGATATTCCATTGTGTATATGTACCACATCTTCTTTATCCATTCATCTACTGATGGACACTTAGGTTGCTTCCATTTCTTGGCTATTGTAAATAGTGCTGCAATAAACAGAGGGGTGCATATGTCTTTTTCACACTGGGCTCCTGCATTCTGAGGGTAAATTCCTAGGAGTGGAATGGCATTTCTATTTTTAGGTTTTGGGGAACCTCCATACTGCTTTCCACAATGGTTGAACTAATTTACATTCCCACCAGCAGTGTAGAAGGGTTCCCTTTTCTCCACATCCTTGCCAACATTTGTTGTTTGTCTTTTGGATGTTGGCCATCCTAACTGGTATGAGGTGATATCTCATTGTGGTTTTAATTTGCATTTCTCTGATGATTAGTGATGTGGAACATCTTTTCATGTGCCTGTTGGCCATCTGAATTTCTTCTTTTGAGAAGTGTCTGTCCAGATCCTCTGCCCATTTTTTAATTGGATTATTTGCTTTTTGTTTGTTGAGGTGCATGAGCTCTTTATATATTTTGGATGTCAACACTTTATCGGATCTGTCACTTATGAATATATTTTGCCATACTGTAGGATGCCTTTTTGTTCTACTGATGGTGTCCTTTGCTGTACAGAAGCTTTTCAGCTTGATATAGTCACACTTGTTCATTTTTGCTTTTGTTTCCCTTGCCTGGGGAGATATGTTGATGAAGAAGTTGCTCATGTTTATGTGCAAGAGAGTTTTGCCTATGTTTTTTTCTAAGAGTTTATGGTTTCATGACTTACATTCAGGTCCTGGATCCATTTTGAATTTGCTTTTGTATATGGGGTTAGACAATGATCCAGTTTCATTCTCTTACATGTAGCTGTCCAGTTTTGCCAACACCAGCTGTTGAAGAAGCTGTCATTTCCCCATTGTATGTCCATGGCTCCTTCATCCTATATTAATTGACCATATATGCTTGGGTTAATATCTGGACTCTCTATTCTGTCCACTGCTCTATGGGTCTGTTCTTGTGCCAGTACCAAATTGTCTTGATTACTTTGGCTTTGTAGTAGAGCTTGAAGTTGGGAAGCAAGATCCCCCCTGCTTTATTCTTCCTTCTCAGGATTGCTGTGGCTATTCAGGGTCTTTACTGGTTCATATGAATTTTTGAACTATTTGTTCCAGTTTGTTGAAGAATGCTGTCAGTATTTTGATAGGGATTGCATTGAATCTGTAGATTGCTTTAGGCAAGATGGCCATTTTGACAGTATTAATTCTTCCTAGCCAAGAGCATGGGATGAGTTTCCATTTATTAGTGTCCTCTTTAATTTCTCTTAAGAGTGTCTCATAGTTTTCAGGGTATAGGTCTTTCACTTCCTTGGTTAGGTTTATTCCTAGGTATATTATTCTTTTTGATGCAATTGTAGATGGAATTGTTTTCCTGATTTCTCTTTCGTTAGTTCATCATTAATGTATAGGAATGCAACAGTTTTCTGTGTATTAATTTTGTATCCTGTAACTTTGCTGAATTCAGATATTAGTTCTAGTAGTTTTGGAGTGGATTCTTTAGGGTTTTTATCTTATGTTATTTTTGCATACAGCCTTGACTCCCTGGCTACTTTATCCTTTCCCAGAGCTCTTGCAAAGCCCTAAGTCCACCTGCTATGCCATTGCACTCTTGTGGCTGAACGTACCTAGAGGGAACTAAAACCACACAACCATGCTGGCAGCTCTCACTTTGAATTTATGGTAAGCCTCAAGTAGACCTTGGTGCTGGCTGACAACCATACTACACTTCGCTAGTCCAGTGGTCTTCTCCCTGGAGTGTGCAGACCCCAAAGAGTACACAAAGACCTTCCATGGCTAGTTAGGAAGGTATCCATTTTCTCATCCTTTATTTCTGTATGCCCTTTTTCCTAAAACTAATTTGCCTGAGAACTGTTCTGCAGATTATCATTTCTCTCCTCCTCTTTTACCATCGTCCATATGCCCTTCTCCCATGGTGGGGAAATATAAAAACATCTGTGCTGCCAAAAAAAAGTACAGTTTAAAGTATTTGAAGTATTGTTTTTCAAAGTAAATGACTCTAAAGATTGAGTAGTGAATTCTTTAGTAAGTCAGGTGGTTTCCTGTTCTATGCTTTCAACAAAATTAAAAGAATCTAACTGACTTTCAGCTTGAACATCATTAAAAACAATGCCAATTAATAAATAATTTTAATAATTGCTAATTATGTGATTTTTGGCCTATAATTCAGAAGAGTCAAATTGAGTATCATTGCTGTAATAAAGTATTTCCATTCTTCTTTACTTATTTATATGAACAAGGACTGTCACCTTTACTCTGAGGAAAAAGAAAAATACAAAGAGAATTGATACTGAATGCTGTCTCATTCTAGCAACATGATTCAATGACAGTATGAACTAATTTAAAACCCATTAAAAGATGCATTTTGGACAAAAATTTATATTTAATAATTATCAAAATTTATAATACACTTATGTGATTTTGATCAATCTGGGCTACTGCTAATAGCTCAATCCAGAGGTAAAGTTTAAATATTTAAAGTATTACAGTTAAAAGAAATTGAAAAGAACCAATTTTTAAAGCATATTTTGTCGCAGAAAAATATAAAGATCAGTACGAGACTTCCATATATAAAATATATTAAATTAGGATAAAATTATGTACAAAAGTGAATGACATAAGAATTCAAGGAGAAAAATAAATAATGTAAAATGTGCAGCTGTTAAAGAAGAGTTTATTTATGTTTTTAAAAAGGATGATGTTGAATATCAAGTAACTATGGCATTTGGATTATATTGGATATACTTAAAAGAATAATATAAATAGTATCATTCTAACATGTCAATATTTATAAAACATCAAAATTCTTACACCATTTTTCCTTATTTAAATCTACAAGGAAAAAATTAGATAAAAGGAAAAAATAAAGAAAAGGTCAGAGGTCACATTTTCTGGAATGTTTTTTGGAAACATGCAAGCAAAAAATTTTTTGAAGACTGATGGACTAGTCCTAGTATTGTTTTTATACCCTGGCAAGAGTGGATTCTGCCTTGACCTCCATATTTTGGAGGGCCTCACATATTATAACACAAAAAGAGTACATTTGGAAAGGACATATGAGTATCTCTTTGATTAAGGATCTGACATTAAGTTCTGGCACAGTGTATTAGTTATCTATTGCTGTATAAGAAATTAGCCCAAAACTTAGTGGCTCAAAGCAACACACATTATTGTCTCATGGTTTTTGTGGGTCAGAAATCTGGGAGAAGCTTAGCTGGATCCTCTGCTTCAGGGTCTCTCACAGTATCTGCAATCAAGTTGTTGCTAGTGATCTCATCTGAAGGCTTGACTAGAGGATATGTTTCTAAGCTGACTCCCACAGATGTTGGCAGGATTCAGTTCCTTAAAGGTTGTTGGACTGAGGGTGTCAGTTTTTTGTTGGCTCTTGTCCAGATACCACCCTCAGTTTCTTGACATGTGGGCCTCTCTTTCACATGAGAGCCTGTTTTATTAAAGAGTGCTGGCAATATGAAAGTTGTGTCTTTTATAACTTAATCTCAGAAGTGACATCCCATTACTTTTGCCATATTCTATTCATTACAAACAGGTCACTAGGTCCAGTCCATCCTCAAAGGTTGGGGATCCCACAAAGGTATAAATATCAGGAGGTGGAGATCACTGAGAGCCATTTTAGAAGGCTATCTACTATACACAGCATGACCATAAGTCTAAACATCTGTTATGATAATTATCACTAGTCTAGTCCCAAGGAAATGTGTCTCCGTACCTCTTATCCTCTATCGTTGGAATAAAAGGTGATGGTGAGCAAATGCTGTGCAGATTTATGAGTAATGCTGTTGTTGACTTTAGATATGGACCCGTGTTTTGGGATGCAGGGAAAATTTGTCAGTAGTAGTGATTAGGTAAGGGAAAAGACAAATTAATTAATTTGTCAAATCTCTCTCAGTGTGAAAGCAGTGCTTTCTTACATAATGATGTTATCATTTCACAGTAGGGCCGCAGTTGTACACGGTGGCTGAGGAGCATTTTTCTGTACTAAACAATTCATATTACTCTTAAATGTGTGTGTGTGTGTGTATACACACATATATACATACACATATACATATATAAAAGCATGACATAACAAGCGTGACACATGAATTTACACTGGCAACTAAATGGACATCTAATGCTTTAGTCACATGTAGTTTTATTTTTATAAAAGTATTTAATAGGATTTAATTAAAAGTTTAAAAAGTTTAATTTTAAAGCTTTCTATAAATCATTTTAAGTACCCATTCAGTATAATTTGCATTTTATTTTAATTTTAATTGATGATTTAAGCATTCAGAAAATAACGTTTGAAAGCATGAGAATAATTTTAATTTCATGTTAACTTTGTTTTACATCTCTATGAAAGTATATACAAATTATGTAAAATTTGAATACAGTTGCATTTACTTTTACATTATTTAGCCCAATACCATCAATAGAATACAGACTATGTGAAAATCTTAGTAACAACATAATTAGTGACTTTGCTAAAATGAAGATAAGAAAAATAAATTTTCTGACATACATATTATTAATTTTCAGATAACTCATGTCTTTATTACTCATTGAACCATACCTGATCTACCAAAAGAATATTCTAAATATATGTGATAATAATTAAATGTAGTCATTTTCATAGTCTCCCAATGATGTTTCTTTATACATTCTTCGATTTTATCGTTATGAAGATAGACATGTGAAGGTACAAATAAAGAACAAACGTTAACAGTTTATTAGCTTGAAAAATTTTAGGCCTGTAATATATAAGCCTCCATTTTTACTCTTGCTTTGGGGCCCTACAAATGTCTACATCTTTTCTCTCCTCAAATCAATCCCTTCATGCCTCGTTGATGATGTTATGTCCTACTTTACTGAAAAACAGGAGCAACAGAAGTGAAATTCCTTCTCTACCTCTTACCACTCTGTCTTCCCACTTACCTACATTTCTACCCTCAGTCTCTGTCTTCACTCAGGCACCACAGATATAAGTGTCTATCTAAGGCCACCTCCCCTACTTGTGCACTCAATCACAGTTTCTCTTAATGACATTGTTCCTACAATTGCCACTTCACTCCCTTGTTCCATTTCCTCTTTACTTTGTTATTCCTGTAAGCACACAAAAATACCAGAATATATCCATTTAAAAATCCCTCCTTTTGATGTTCCATCCCCTACATTTTGTTGCATTTCTCTCCTTCCCTTTTTGGCAACAATCTGTGAAAGAGGTGGATGTACTCCTGTTCTCCTCTTCCTCACCTACCATTCTCTCTTGAGCTCTTTCCACTTCTTCCATCAAAACGTAGGCTTATAAGGTCTATCTTTCCTCCCTGTAAATTTGAACAGGTTTGTGACACTCTGGTAACCAATAGAATGTAGCGAAGTCATGATGTATGATTTCTGAGGCTAGGTCGGAAAAGATGATATAGCTTCTGCCCAATATTTTCACTGCAATATTTGCCTTTGGAGCCATGAGCATCTTGTAAGAATTCTAACTACGCCGAGGTGCCACAGTGTGGAGAAGCCCAGGCTATATGGAGAGGACACGTGTAAGTGTTCTGACTAACAGCCCCAAAAGAGATCCAGCTGACAGCCAGCATCAGTTGCCAGAATACACCTCCAGATGATTCCAACTCCCAGTGGTTAAGTCACCCCAGCCTATAAGTCTTCTCATCTGAGGACCTAGACCCCAGTGTGCAAAGACAAGCTATTCTTAGTTTCTGAATTCCTGACACAGTATTCAATGAGCATGATAAAATGACTGTTTTGCACCATTACGTTTTGGGATGGTATGTTAGACAGCAATAGTAACTGGAACAGTATGTATGTGTGTACATATATACATTCATATATTTCCTAGGTTGGTTTGCTGAGACAACCTAGAAACAATGGCATCCCAGTAGCAGTGAGGATATCTGGCACCCAGAACTTGGTTTCCAAATACCATGCTCTGTGAAGAGAAGTGAGAGCCACTTGAAAAAAAAGGTGATTGTTGATTCCTGACCTGAGGCAGGAAAAGTCTAAATTGAGCCTGGATTACCTCTTGTACAAGATGTTAAAGAAGTGCTCAAATAATGTTTAGAACATTTCAAAAGCACATGGACCTAGCTTGAAGAGCTTTCTCATTTGCCAAATTTGGAATAATGTGTGCATCAAAATAATAATGATAGTAACTGATTACAATTCATTAAATAAAATAGAAACCTATGAGTCCAGACAATGTAAGTAAATATAGTAGTAATGGATTATAGTTCATTGAGTAAAATAGGAATCCATGAGTCCATATGATATAAATAAATGAATAAATGGGAGGAGGGAATACTTTTTTTATAGTTGATTGTTATAGTATATATTTTATAGTAGACTAAAAGCTGAAGAAGAAATGGTGGAATTAAAGGTCACCAGTTAATAAACATCATCATGGTGGTAATTCTGATGGGGGTGGGTCATCAATGGATGCTAAGGCAGATTGATGATGTACCAGATATTTAGGAATTACAAAGGGACTACTGATGACTTTATGGTGGAGAAACCTGCCATACTAGGTTGGCAGTACCAGGGGTAAGATGGATTCACCTCCTGCACCTCCTGATATGAGGCACTGAGAAGGTACAACACCATTTTTCTCTTGAACACATGCATGTGAGGACATGCACTTAGTTTGAAAGACATCTTACAGAAATGAAAAGGCCTGTACTCTTTAAAACTGATTCATAAAAGACAGGGACAGACAGCAGAATTGTCCAGATTGAAGAATGAAGATATGTGACAACCAAGTGCAATATGGGATCCTGGACCAAAAAGGACAGAAAAAGGTCAGCTGGTGAAATTTGAATGGCATCTATAAATTGAATAGTGGTGCTGGTTCCCTGTTTAGGATGATGTATTAGTATATGAGCTACAGCTGGTGTAACAGAGTACCACAAACTGGGTGGCTTAGACAACAGAAATTTATTTCCTTCAAGTTTCGAAGGCTAGAAGTCCAAAGTCAAGGTGTCAGCAGGGCTGGTTCTTTCTGAGCATTGTGAGGGAGTCTGTCCTTGCCTCTCCCCTAGCTTCTGGTGGTTTGCTGGCAGTGTTTGGTGTTCCTTGGGTTGTAGACACATCAGCTGTATCTCTGCCTTCATGTACATGTGGTATTCTCATTGTATGCAGGTCTGTGCCCAGATTTCCCCCTTTTAAGGACATCAGTCATATTGGATTAGGAGTCCACCCCACTGCAGCATAACCTCATCTTACTTTAACGAATTGCATTTTCAGTGACCTTATTTCAAAATAAGGTAATATTCTGAGGTACTGGGGGGTTAGGACTTCAGTATGTGAATTTTAGGGGAACATAATTCAACCCATAACAGATGGTTACATGGGAGTTGAGAGAGAGGGAGCAAATATAGCCAAATATTGACAAATGGGGAATCAGACTGAGAATGATACCACAGAATTTGATACTGTTCTTAAATGTTTTCTGTAAGTTTGAAATTAATTCAAAATTTTAAAAAATTTCAATAAGGTGCTGGGTTTATGTACTACACAAGGTCTTGGTGCTGAACCTACCATAGGGGAGAAACTGTGAGGTGTGCAGCCTTATTGAAAACTAGCCTGAGACATTAAGTAAGGGCATCAGCAATTAATACATTATATTTACATAGTGTTTCATAATTTACAAAAAAATACATTACTTCATTTGTCCCTCATAATAATTTTGTGAGGCAAGATGTTTCCTCAATTTTATAAAAAACTAAAGAAAGTTGAGGTGACTTGGCCATGGTCATACTCACACAGCTGTTAAAAGATCAGCTGAGGCATATCAAATTTTATAAGTTTATTTGAGCAAAAATGACTCCAGTGGGGCAGCACCAAACTGGAAGTGCTCAAGAGCACTCTGCAGACAGGAGTCAGGGGAAAGACTATATACATATATATACATATATAAAGTACAGAAACAAAGAAAGGAAATTACTTGATTGGCTGTAGCTCAAAGCCTAGTTGGCCCTTTGTGATTGGTTGTTCTCAGCCTTTGACTTTCCTAACCTTGAGGCACTTACAGGCTTAGATTTTGGTTTGTTTATGGAGGCCTCCACAGCAGTAGAGTCACCTTGGTCTAATGGCCCACTTGTTTAGTTTAGCACACAAGAGATTAGTATGAACCCTGACCCAGGTTTTTTTAATTTCTAATGTGACTCTCTTGTGGAAACAGCAAATGATAATGAGTTGACTCTAAACAAAACTGTGACATTGTTTGTACCCCTCTGGGCATGAACTATCTCCCAAGGTATTCCTATTAAGGTCAAAAGGAAGGTTAGGTAAGAGACCCTAAAGGCTCCAGGTATGAGTTCTCCTAGCCACTCTACTTCTTCCCATAGCCACCACCTCTCCCTGCCACTGCCTCACTTATCCTGGGGGTCCCAGGTCTCTACATGCCCTTCACTTTCCCTCATGGACCGTCAAACCTGGGGAACAGGGTCAAAAAAAGGCCTTCACCTCTTGGCCCAGTGACAGCTTCCTGGACGACATTCCCAACTGGCAGCTCTCTAATCAGGACCCCTCAGTCTCCCAACAGTTAAGTGCCAGGTACACATTGTTACCCCGGTGACCAGTCACAGTCCTTCTCTTTTTAAAAACTTCAGCTTAAGCCCCTGCAGTCCAATTATAATTATTCTCTGGCCCCATAGGGCCCAGAGATCAGGAAGAGAGCACTATAGGTTTCAGCTCCTGGATTGGCAGGCAGCCGGCAGATCTGGGAGAGAACAATGCCAACACAGACCCCAAAGGGCCTTTGTTGGTCCCCACCCACCTGGGTTGGTTGAGCCCTCCTCTGCACTCGGACCACCCACTGTAAAGCCACAATGGGCTTTAGATCCTTAACTAACGGTGGTTCACAGTCCACTTTCTCACCCTTTATATGTAGGGGTCCAAGACCTTGAGCCTTGAGCCTAGAGACCCAGAATGACTCAAGCACTTCCAGCTTTCACATCTCCATCTTGGGCCTTCAGTTGCCAAATAACAGAATTACAGACTAGTGGAGGACAAACTTTAGGAATCCTTTCATTCAGACCAGTCACATTGTACTGGATGATTATGATTGTTTCAAAGGTGCAGAAGCTCTTTTCTCCTCTCTCTCTTAGGTGGGGGAATTAGTGTCAAGTCGGACAGGTGCAGGACTTGCCCCATCCGCACTCCTTAATCCTGGCCTTGCTGAGTAAGGGCTTCCATCCCAGCCTCCCTGATCCAGTCAGCTGCCACACTGTGGGTTACTATGGCAGAGGAGGGGGCCGATGTGGACCAGGAGGATGTATTTCTGGCATTTGCCCAGGGTCCCTCTCCTCCCAGGGGCCCGCTGTGTAGGGCTTTGGACAAGGCCTTCTTTGTCTTCCTGGCCCTTATCCTGACACTACTGATGCTGGAAGCTGTTTATAAGCTGCTGTGGCTGCTGCCATGGGCAAGGCTTGGGAACTGGCTTCTGAGAACACCTCAGAAAGAGGAGGAGCTGGAATTGTGACAACCTTTCCTATAAACATCCTCTTTCCCTGCCAAGGAGGTGAGTGGGGAGACAGGAGGGAAATGGGACTGGTGGGGACTGTGGAGCAGACACTCGGTTGGATAGCTTAGAGCAGCCATCTTAAAATTTTTGCAACTATACTCTGGGAAACAATTTTGAAAGAGTTTGTATTTCTCACATATTTTAGAGTAAGCATCTAAAAATTTTCATCATAAATTAAAATTTTTTCAAGGATGAATTTCTGGCTATCAAAAATATGCACATTTTAAAATAAAACAAATCAATCATACTTTTGAATGTCCAGGGGAGTTAAAACTTCAGAGTGACTTGATAACAACCATTATCCCTTTAATATAAAAACAAATTCTTAAGGATTGAGAGTCATTCTTTTTCTTCTTGAACTATTACCATTCCACTTACCCACAATTTTATGCTTTTATATTTAAAAGTCATGAATTGACCAACCTAGCATACTTTCCTGAATACATATATTAATTGAGATGAAAAAAATATTTTTTTATTGTGACCCTAGGACTCCAGTTAAATTTTTTTTCTTCTGGGTTATCATTACAATTATTATGAGAATGGAATTGGTCAAAGAGCATAATGATTGTACACGTTTATTTAATTGTCAAAAATTAAAAGGACATTTTTAAATAAAATAGATGAGGTAGTGTTTACGGTACCTGGATGAAAAATAGGCTACATGTCTCTTTTATTGAAGACAAAGTAAGATTATCCCCAGGAGATTTCATAGTTGGAAACTACACTTTTTTTTTTTTAAGAGAAAGTGTTGTAAAAGGGAGAGGAAAGAAGTAGAACCTCTGCTTCCTCTACTCAGGAACTCCAATTTGGGGAAAGTTGGGATCTGAGGATCTGGAAATTAAATCCCTTATATTCCTAAATTCGAGTACCCTTTGGAAAGTGTTTATATTCCCAAATTTGAAGACTGTAGGCTTACACTACCGAGAGAAGTAGTGCGGAACGGTTCGAGATTCTGGGACTCTTGAGAGCTTGTGGATACAAGGACCTCTGTGGTTCTCGAAAGTGGCAAGATGCTCACCATTTTCGGAATGCGCAAGCATCCAGGAGGAGGGAACCTCAGCAACTGGAATCTTGTTAACCTTTCCGGCTTTCCCAGAAGCTCGGCTTTGGACCCATCCTTGACTCCACGAGTCCTTCCAACCTCCCTGAAAGGGCGAGGTGAGGGTGCCGGCGAGGCGCGCGTCAAAGTCTGTTTCTTCTCTCTTCATTCTTTCCTCAGCGCTCCTACAGGAAGAGGCGACAAGACCCGAGATATTTTACTAGCCTCATTTGGTCTCACAGCGGTAATTTACACAGATTCTCCTCAAAGCCTCCGCCCCCAAACGCCAGACCTCAGCCCCTAGAGCTTCTAGACAAAGCACGGCCTTCTGGTCATCGCCTGCTCCTCGTCCAGAGGAGACCACCTACTTGCTTGGTCAATAATTCTGTCCAAGAGCTTGAAAAGCAAATCAACAACAGCAATAATAACAATACATTTGTATAGTGTGTTGTGCTCATTTGTATGCAATTTTATGATTTCACTTTGGGGTGATGGAGGAGAACCCTGGATGCAGAAACAGCTGCTGGACAGAGGTAAGGGAGCTCGCAGCCCGCAGATGGGAAGGGGCAGGCGCGTTCGATTAAGCCGTGGAAACCGGTACCTGGCAGGTAGAAAAGCAGCACCGGAAGGCTTGTCAATAGCCCAACGGAAGGAAAGGTTTTACTTCCCTCGTAGGAGACAGCTGCCCTTCCGTGCACCCCTGCGCAGCCCTGGAGGGCCTAATTCCTTAGCTGACCTGTACCGTTCACCCCGACTCCCCTACCTGGGAGGGTGGCTCAGTCCTCCCTGCACGCGACTCGCCGACAGTTGGGCCGGATGCAAGAAGTTTCTGATTGGCGGAGTCGCAGGAGCACCGGGTGAAAAGAGCTCCACGACCTGCGCGCCCGACTCCGGGCGTAGGCAAGGCCGTACGGCAAAAATGGTGGCCCCTGGGTACCTGGGGACTCACTGAGGGGGCAGATCCGCCCCCTACAGGTCGGGGGCACAGAGCCTCAGACAAGGTGGGTGGCACTGGGGGCGCTCGGGGGGCAGGTCTACTATAACGGCCACAGGATGACCGGGTGCCGTACGACAAGATGGCCGCGCTTGGTCGTCTGTAGGCGGAAACTGCGGCTTCCGGTCCGGAGTAGGGCCTGCGGTGGGAGGGGTAAGGAAGACGGAGGGACCCATGCGATTCTGAGATCAGCGGCGAGGGTCTCCATGAGAGACCGTTTCTGAGGTGGGGGTCGGACAGTGCTGGGAGCTGAGGTGGGGGCGGGGATGTCGAGGGAGTGGTACTGGGGAGTCCCGGGCGCTGAGTCTGCGGGGCTAGCTGTGGTGCCCTGAAGGGGAGTGGGGCGGCCGGGGGCTGAGCGGGGGAGGGGGACTTGGCGGGAAGCTCATCAAGGGGAAGGGGCCGGACTCAGGGTTGGGATCCGAGAGGAATCGGAGAGCCCAGTGCGGGGCTCACGATCGGTTACAGGTCACAGAGACAGAATGGGGAAAATTGGGGTGGGGTGGCGTGAGAGGGAGGAGACTTGGGGCGAAATATCAACAACCAAATGCCCGGGTTTGAGGAGACCCACCAGAGGGTGGAATATAGCGATAATCTAAGAAGAAAGGAGAATAGATTGTTGGGAGGGAACCTCCTTCGCCTCAGAGTCAAGGAGTTGGGGTGTTCCTTCAGGATGGTGGGAGGGTGTGGATTTGACGTGTTTGAGAGTGAGGGGGAAGATAGGTGAGGTGGTACTGACGGGGGTATGGTATCTGTGTGAGGGGATGTCAAGGAAATATGGAGTGCAGTGTGGGAGGTGTTCCACTGGTTGGGAGGAAGAATCAACAACGTCCAACTGTAAGACCTAGTGGAGAAAGGCAACTGAAAGACCGGATATTGAATTGAGGGGTGGAGCAGGGAGTGGGGACTTAAGGTTTTCAGGTGGTTTGGGGCGCCCATAGTAAAGGGCCCAGAAAGCAAATGGTACTAACGGTTGCTGAAGGTAGGCAGCCAGGACACTGTTGGGCAGGGCTGGGTGTTAGCAAAACCCAAGAAGACTGGAAAATCTGTGAGGTGAAGGGATGGGCCTATGCTGGAGGGGCTCTTTCTGAGGCCCATCCCCTTCCAGCAGGAATTCTGAAATCCCCAACATTTCCTCTCTCCGGGGGATTTGATCCCCCATGGCCACCGCTAACAGCATCATTGTGCTGGATGATGATGATGAAGATGAACCAGCTGCTCAGCCTGGGCCCTCCCACCCACCCCCCAGTCCGGCCTCACCCCGGGCAGAAGCCCCTGGGTCCTCCCAGCCCCATGGGGCCGGAGGAAGTAGTAGTTCGGGCGGCAAGAAATGCTACAAGTTGGAGAATGAGAAGCTGTTTGAAGAGGTGAGCTGTAGGGAAGAAGATTCTTGTACCCTAGGGAGGGGGATGGTTGACTGGCTCTCCTGTCCTTTCTTCCCCACTAACCCCTCCTCACCTTTCTCTCAACCCCCTCCCATCCTCCCTCGAACCTTCCAGTTCCTTGAACTGTGTAAGACGCAGACAGCAGACCACCCTGAGGTGGTCCCATTCCTCTCTAACCGGCAGCAGCGTGCCCACTCTCTGTTTCTGGCCTCGGCGGAGTTCTGCAACATCCTCTCTCGGGTCCTTTCTAGGGCCCAGAACCGGCCAGCTAAGCTCTATGTCTACATTAATGAGCTGTGCACTGTTCTCAAGGCCCACTCAGCCAAGAAGAAGCTGAAACTGGCCCCTGCTGCTGCCACCTCTAGTGAATCCTCTGGAAATAACTTTCCCATAGACCCCTCCTCAGACCCCACAAATGCCGAGACCACTGCTTCTGAGGCCCCACGGACCCGTGGTTCTCGGCGGCAGATCCAGCGCTTGGAGCAGCTGCTAGCACTCTATGTGGCAGAGATCCGGCGGCTGCAGGAAAAGGAGTTGGAGCTTTCAGAATTGGATGACCCAGACTCCACATACCTGCAGGAGGCAAGGTTGAAGCGTAAGCTGATCCATCTCTTTGGGCGGTTGTGTGAGTTGAAAGACTGCTCTTCACTGACAGGCCGTGTCATAGAGCAGCGCATCCCCTACCGTGGCACCCGCTACCCAGAGGTTAACAGGTGCATTGAGCGGCTCATCAACAAGCCAGGGCCTGACACCTTCCCTGACTATGGAGATGTGCTGCGGGCTGTAGAGAAAGCAGCTGCTCGGCACAGCCTTGGCCTCCCCCGACAGCAGCTCCAGCTCATGGCTCAGGATGCCTTCCGAGATGTGGGCATCAGGTTACAGGAGCGGCGCCACCTTGACCTCATCTACAACTTTGGCTGTCACCTCACAGACGACTATAGGCCAGGTAAGGATTAGTGAAATGCTAAAACCCTTACATGTCTGGTGTGTTGTGGAGGGGGCATCTCTGTAGTCCCTTCTAATAGGGTTTGAAGAGTACTCTGACTTTATATCTTTCCACATAGGCATTGACCCAGCTCTATCAGATCCTGCCCTAGCCCGGCGCCTGAGGGAAAACCGGAGCTTGGCTATGAGCCGGCTGGATGAGGTCATCTCCAAATACGCAATGATGCAGGAAAAGAGTGAGGAAGGGGAGAGACAGAAGAGAAGAACCCGGCTCCCCCAAGCCACCTCTTCCCACTCTGTAGACCCCCACAAAGCCTCCTTGGAGTCTGGTGAGGTATGAAAGGGTACACCCTTCAGAGAGAATTTGTCCTTCCCCTGCACTGGCCAGCAGGGAGTCCATGGTTATTGGTGGGGGAGTGTGCAGAAGGAACACAGGAACCAGACCTTCTGGGGCAAGAGATTCCTTAGAGAAACTCTTTGCCCCCCAGGGCCCTAGTGGAATGGCATCCCAGGAGTGCCCAACCACCTCCAAAGCTGAGACAGATGATGAAGAAGATGAGGAAAGTGAGGAGGAGGAGGAAGAGGAAGAAGAAGGGGAGGAGGCCACAGATTCTGAAGAGGAGGAGGACCTGGAACAGATGCAGGAAGGTCAGGGGGACGATGAAGAGGAGGAGGAGGAAATAGGTATGTCAAGGAAACAATCTCATGTGTCGGTTCCCTCTACTCTGTCAGACTTGAGCCACCTGTTTGAGACTCTTCCCTTCCTCCTCTTGTTCTTGGTGTCTTCTCAGCAGGATTCTTTCCTCTAGTGCTCATGCTACCCCTCCCCCCTCTTTTCCAGGTGAAGATGGAGACAATAGCCCCATGTCCCCACCACATATCTCCACTGAAAAGAACCTGGAAACTAGCAGAGGGATGAGCAGGTCTTTGGGGGAGCAGCAAAATAAAGGACTCAGAGTGTCACCATCTTCACTGTCAGAAGAGCCCCTGGCCCCCTCCAGCATAGATGCTGAAGGCAGTGGAGAACACCTCGGGGAGTTGCCCCTGGAGGAGGAGAGCCCTATGTCCCAGCTCTTTGAGCTAGAAATTGAAGCCTTGCCCATGGATACCACCCCTTCTCCCGAGGGGAGGGACATTTCCTCTTCCAGGAAGCAGTCAGAGGACCCCTTCACCACTGTCGTGGAGAACGGAGCAGCTGTGGTCACCTCCACTTCATTCAATGGAGGTGTTTCTCCTCACACCTGGGATGATTCTAGTCCTCCTTGCAAGAAATCTCGGAAGGAGAAGCAGCAAGCAAGAGCAGGGCCGTTAGGAAACAGGTAACAACAATGAGGAGGTGGGAAGCCCAGGAGAGATTCAGGGGGCTTTCTGAGAGGAATACTGAGGAATTGAATCTGCTGGGAGAGATTGGCACACCTCTCCAGCCTCAGGCTTGCCATACACCTCTACACATTTACATTTCTGTCCCTAGCTGTGTGGAAAGGCAAAGGTCAGTGCATGAGGAGAATGGGAAGAAGATACATACCCTGCCTAGACCACCTTCCCCCTTGGCTTCCATGGCCCCAGTTGCTGATTCTTCGACAAGGGTGGATTCTCCAAGCCATGGCCTTGTGACCAGCTCCCTCTGTAGCCCATATCCAGCCCAGTTGTCCCAAATCCCCCAGTTACAACCCTCCCGGACTGGTACTTACAAGGTAAGAGGGGGAGGTAGTTTTTTCTGACGTCATTCTCTTTCACTGTTCACTTTCTGGCACTCTGTCTGGATCTTGCACCCACTACATCCTCTCTCTCTTTTGCTTCACCCCAATTTTTAATCTCTGATAAATATTTCCCTCTGCTTCTCCTATATTCCAGATCTCTCTGACATTGTCTCTCATCCCCCTGCAGATGAGTGTGGCTACACAGTGCGATCCAGAGGAAATCATCGTCCTCTCGGACTCTGATTAACTGCCTCCCCCCAACTCCCTGCCTCCTGAATATTTTGGAATAGTGTTTGGAGGATGTTGGGAAGCAGATGACTGAGGAAGGGATGGACTGATCTAATCCCCTTTTGGTGGTGTTCCTTTTAAAAAAACAAAACAAGTTTTACACAAAAACATTAATAAAGTTTTCTTATCGTATCCCCGGCTTTTCCTTGTCTTTTCTGCTGTCAGTAATTGGCACCAGCTGTCGTCTGGCTCAGGGTTAGCCCTGCCCTGGGTAGCCCTGGATCTGTCCTTTTTAGCCTGCCCTTAGCTAGGCTGTTTGGGAGTTTGCACGCCCTCAGGCCTTCCGCTTGCCTATGCCCTGCACCGAAAAAATTGGTGCTTCAGACTCCTTCCTTACACGCGCTTTACTTGCTCACAGCGAGTTGGAGTGAAAAAGCCAATCAGGTGGGCTGACTCAAGGATATTTGGCCAATCCAGGCCCGTAGAAAGGGGGCGGGGCTTCAGGGACTGTCAGATGCTGGGAGACGCTAGCGATGACACCCAGCAAACCCGCTAATGGCCACAGCTCAAAGGCGGAGCCTAGGCAGCGAAGGCCAAGACCCTTGCCAATGAGAGGCAGCAGGCTTACAGAATTAAAGGGGAATGAATGCTTTGGCAGAGCCAAGTCCTGATTCCTCAGCAACAGAAGAGACCGGGTACCTTTAAAGAGGATTGAGGCTACTGTTCCTTAAAGGAGAAATGGCCAAGTCGGCCTAGTTTTGCCCAGCAGCACGGGCGGGGTGCCCGCCTGTACCTTTAAAGCCGGAGGGGCGGAAGGCGGAGCGGAGGCGGAGGGCGGAGGGAGTCGGCGCAAGATGGCGGCGGGAGGGGCCGAGGCTGCGGCTCTGGCCGCCGAGTGAGGGGCGGGGGGGGCCCGGGGGCGCGCGGCCCGGTAAGCGAGGACGCGCGGGGTTGGGGGGCCCCCTTCCGGGTGGGAGAGGAGGTTGAAGTAGCTCTTGGGGCGGAGCAGAGGGGGGCGGGATCCTGCGTGGGTGGGGGTAGACAAGGGGCGGGGTCGAAAGGGCCACGGGGGCGGATCTTGAAGGGACGGGGTCTGAAGGCCACGGGGAGGGGACTTGAAAGGGTGGGGCTAGAGATAAGTGGGAGCAAAGGGGTCCTGGCCCAGCAGAGATTGGTGGGGGTGGGGGTACAGCCTAAAGGGAAATGGAGAGAGGGTTGGTTTTCAGTACAAGAGAAGACCTGTTCTACCCAAAAAAGAGTGCCAGACACCAAAAAGGTAAATTTTGGAAGGTCAGGCTCTCAGGAAAATGGGAAATTACAAGGTGAGGAACCCTACACCCCAAGAGCACTTTATTTCTCTAACCTTCAAGGAAAGCACCGAATTTGCAGTCAGGACACCTGTGTTTGCTGACGCTGCCACTTACTGGCTGTGTTACCTTGGACAATCTCTTACTCTTCCTGAGCCTCAGTTTCCTCATCTGTCAGATGGGATTGAGAGGAATTGCTAACTCAGTATTGCGAGAAGTTACTCAGATAATGCATGTGAACATGTTTTTAAACTGTAATTAGCTGTGTTGTTATGAGATGTTACCATTCTTCTCTCTTTTTTTTCCCAGAGACCCCCCCGGCCGCCCTCCTTCTTCCCTTGTTCCTGTGGCTGGGGGGGTACCCCCTCCCTCCACACCATGGAGCCATCTCCTTTATCTCCTGGCGGGGCAGCACTCCCCCTGCCTCTATCGCTGGCCCCGCCCCCACTGCCCCTGCCTGCAGCTGCAGTGGTACACGTGTCCTTCCCTGAGGTGACCAGTGCCCTCCTGGAGTCC
The DNA here is from genome assembly GCF_040802235.1 of Manis javanica. Taxonomy (NCBI): domain Eukaryota; kingdom Metazoa; phylum Chordata; class Mammalia; order Pholidota; family Manidae; genus Manis; species Manis javanica. Next base: position 57,921,092 of record NC_133171.1, read on the forward strand.
CTCAACCAGCAACGGCTACAGGGCCAGCTCTGTGATGTATCCATCCGAGTGCAGGGCCGGGAATTCAGGGCTCATCGTGCTGTCCTGGCTGCCTCCTCCCCTTACTTCCACGACCAGGTCCTACTCAAGGGCATGACCTCCATCTCGCTGCCCAGCGTCATGGACCCAGGAGCCTTCGAGACTGTCCTGGCTTCAGCTTACACTGGCCGCCTCAGCATGGCTGCTGCTGACATTGTTAACTTCCTTACAGTGGGGTCTGTGCTCCAAATGTGGCACATCGTGGACAAGTGCACTGAACTTCTCCGTGAAGGCCGGGCTTCAGCCACCACCACCATCACCACTGCTGCAGCCACCTCGGTCACTGTCCCTGGTGCTGGGGTTCCATCAGGGAGTGGGAGCACCATGGCCCCTGCTACCATGGGCTCTGTGCGCTCCCATGCCTCCAGCCGGGCCAGTGAGAATCAGTCCCCTAGCAGCAGTAACTACTTCAGCCCCCGAGAGTCCACTGATTTCTCATCTTCCTCCCTAGAGGCATTTGCAGCCTCTGCAGTGGGCAGTGGGGAACGTCGAGGAAGTGGCCCTGTATTCCCAACCCCTGTGGTCTGTAGTGGGGGAGCTACCTCTGGGAAGCTGCTGCTGGAGGCAGATGAGCTGTGTGATGATGGTGGGGATGGGAGGGGTTCAGTGGTACCTGGGGCTGGGCTCCGTCGGCCCACCTATGCACCCCCCAGCATCATGCCACAGAAACACTGGGTATATGTGAAGCGGGGTGGAAGCTGCCCTGCACCAGCACCCCTGGTTCCCCAAGACCCAGATCTGGAAGAGGAGGAGGAAGACCTGGTGTTGACCTGTGAGGATGATGAAGATGAAGAGCTGGGAGGTGGCTCCAGGGTTCCAGCAGGGGGAGGACCTGAGGCTACCCTTAGCATAAGTGATGTCCGGACTCTGACTGAGCCTCGGGACAAGGGAGAGGAGCAGGTCAATTTCTGTGAGTCCTCCAATGACTTTGGTACTTATGAGGGTGGGGGTTCTGGGGCAGGGCTTGATGATTCAGGGGGACCCACCCCTTCCTCCTATGCTCCCTCCCACTCTTCACGGCCCCTACCTCCCTTGGACATGCAGGGCAACCAGATCCTAGTCTTCCCATCCTCCTCCTCCTCTTCCTCCTCCTCACAGGCTCCAGTTCAGCCGCCAGGGATCCAAGCTGAACACGGGGCTGTGACCCTGGGGCCTACGTCAGCAGGGGGCCCAGGCATGCCCTCTGGCACTGGTGGAACCCCTGGAGGGGCAGGGGGTGGAGATGGGAATAAGATCTTTCTGTGCCACTGCGGAAAGGCCTTCTCCCACAAGAGCATGCGCGATCGGCATGTAAACATGCACCTCAACCTGCGGCCCTTTGACTGCCCTGTGTGCAACAAAAAGTTCAAGATGAAGCACCACCTGACCGAGCACATGAAGACGCACACAGGTCTCAAGCCCTACGAGTGCGGTGTCTGCGCCAAGAAGTTCATGTGGCGAGACAGCTTCATGCGCCACCGGGGACACTGCGAGCGTCGTCACCGCCTTGGCGGGGGTGGGGCAGGACCCGGACCCGGGGGATCCACGGGACCAAACTTGCCACCCAAGAGAGAGTCCCCCGGGCTGGGGGGGGGAAGCGGCGATGAGGCTTGTGGTAACACGCCCCCGTCCAACCGGCGGGTCTTGTCCCCATCCAGCGTCCACAAGGTGGAGATAGGCTTCAGTGGGGGCGGAGGAGCAAACTGAAGGGACCGGCTACCCCCTGTAGCTTTCAGGGAAGAGGGAGTAGGGAGCACTTGCCAGGGGCGCTGTGGTCCCCAGCTGATCTCCCACCACACTTACTGTCTTCCATTATCTCTATGGACTTGTATATATTCTGGAGGGGGAACCACGTTGCACCATCTGCCACCCCATTCCACTCCTCAAACCCCTTTCCCACCAACTATCCCCGGAACTAGGCCCTTTCTTCCCCTCGGACAGGTACACTGAAGCCCCAGCTTCAGAGTAGGGCACAGGTTGTAGAGGGGAGAGAGAGGGGGCCTGTTGAGCATCTTGGAGTCGCAGAGTCAAGGGTTAGGTGGTTGTAGTCTGTACCTTAAGTCTGTGTTTGTGTTGTTGTGGGGACCAGGCCTTTGAGCCCCACCCTTATTCTAAGTCTACCCCAACCCCTGAAGGGTATGCTGTTTATTTTTACCTTAGCCCTTGCCCCCAACCCCCAACTGTACTGTCACTGCGGAGGGAATGGAGAGGAATGAGTAAGTCATAGGGGTACAAGGTTTTTATTTTAAATCATATTTTTTTTAAACGGTGATTAAAGTATTTATTGGTCATTTCACTTGGCTTCCTAACAACCCCTATGTGTTTGCTGGGGCCAGGCACAACTTGGGGAAGGCGGAGTGTTGGTGTTCGGGAAGGTGGATTCTGGCGGGGAGAAGACAGGAGGAGCCTAGAGTTGGGGAGGTCTCTGGGACTCGGTAGTGCTGGGTGGTACCGGAGTGCGGGGCGGGGCTGAGGTCCCCCGGCCAGAAATGGAGAGGTTGTTCCTGGATCCCCTGTCCGGTCAGTGGGAGAAGCACCTGCCTCCCGCATGCCCTCACCTAACCAGAGCGGGGATTTTCTTGGCCCCTCCTGCTGGCTTTTCAAGGAAAGTGAAAGTGAAAGGGGGAAGAGAAGGCTTCGGGGCTGAGGAAATAACGGCGCCATGAAGCCCCAGTCCTTGCTTCTCGCTATGACTTTGGGTGAGGAACTCGTAGCCTAGGAAAAGGGGAGAAAGGGGTGGGGGTGACCCCACCATGCGCTCAACAACGCTGGGAGGGGATGGAGGTCGGGTCATCTGACATCTGGACCGCCCCCTCACTCGCATCCCTTTCCCCTAGGCCTGTCGGTCACCGTCTCAGCGGGCCCCACAGTGATAGAGTGCTGGTTGGTGGAGGATGTGGGCCAGGGCCGCCTGGCCAAGAGACCCGCTGCACTGCTGCTGCGCCAGGGCCCGGGGAGCCCACCTCCTCGGCCGGACTTAGATCCCGAACTCTACCTCAAAGTGCATGGTGAGTCATTCCGGACTCGCCCCCAACTCTGTCGCCTCCACCAACCCCCTTTTCTTTAGGTCGCGCAGTGACCTCGGGCCTGTTTCCCCCAGTGTAAAATAAACCCGGATTACCTCTAAAGCTCTCACTACCGGATAGTGTGTGAGTTTGAAATTCCCTGGACTCTGCCTTCCGTGCCCCTTTCCTGGCTGTGACTACAGCTGCAGCTCCCTTCTCCGCGCTCACAGATGGTGCGGGATCCCTCCAGGCGGCCTTCAGGCGGTATCCCCCGGACGTCTCTGTGCCACACTGCGAGATGAGCCACTACGTCCCGCTCCCCGCCTCCGCGAATTGGGCCAGCGGCCTGACCCCGGAGCAGAGCTGCCCACGGGCCCTGGACGGGACTTGGTTCATGGTCAGCATGTCCAGCCCAGTCCTCAGCCTCTCCAGCCTCCTGCAGATACAGCCGAAGCCTCAGCCCGAGCCTGCTTTCATCACCATGGCAACAGGTAGGTGGGCAGGGGAAGTGGACACGTATGGGTAGATTGTAAGGGTCCAGATGAGCCTCTGACTCACCACCTGGACTTGAGCCAGTCATTTCCCCAGTCTGGCTCAGTTTCCCTATTTGTAAAGCGAGGCAGTAGGGCTGGAATTAGTCTATCTCTACCGCTTCTTCTAGCCCCGCCCAAAAACAAAAACAAAAAAACCCCACCTTTGCTGGTTGGGAGCAGGGCTTCATGGTGTTCTGAAGGACGGAACTATGGAGAGAGGCAGGGTTTCCCGATACCAGACCTTAAAAGTTTTTGGGAGGTGGGTTGGAAGATGCTCAGAAGCCAGAACTTTTCTCAGCCCTCCTGCCAGATCTCTGATCTAGGCACCTTTGCGGTTCACCATGTTTCAAAAAACCAGTCTTTGAACCCCCACACCGCGCCCACAAGGCTCTCGCGCTCAAGGTCACTGATTTCCCCTGACAGCCCCTTCCCTTTTGACGCAGGAGGATGCGCTGACTGTGGTCGCCAAATGGTGGGCTCGAGTAGGTGGGAGGGACACTGCCGGATGCCTGATGGTTTCCTACTGCAAGAACCTCGTTTATTACCTCCTGTTACGCGCGTTACACGGGGTAGACACTGCTGGGCTCAGGCGAGGTGAACGAGTGGGTGGGTAGAGCAAGAATGGAGATTAGGAGCTCTCCCTTCTTGAGTAGGATATGAGTAAAGTCCTTACTACCCCCATTCGTATGCGATTTTATTATGTAAACAGCACAGTCTGACCCCAGCCGAGCCCTGCGCCCTTCTTTCCCCAGTACCTCCTCCCTGCCACCCTCCTCACTGAGAGTATCACCCACAGGACCAGGGAAACAGACTCAGCCCTGCTTTTCCATTCTTAGTCCCCAGACCCCAGCCTAAGCAGGGGCAGAGGCAAACTGCTCCTTCTGAGGTCAGTAGCTCTCTCCAGGGGGGAAGAGTATTTCCCAGGGCTGCTGGCTTCACTGAGGTGGGGGAGAGAATATCCTTTTCCCTCTGAGTCTGTTTCTCTAACTATGGAATGTGGATGATCTTTCCCATCTGCCTTTCTGTTGTGACTATCGAGGGAGACACTTGGTTAATTTATTCACTGATGCAATAAATATTTATTAGCACCAAGAATAAATTAGGGCCCTCCAGTTCTCAGTCCAGGCTGCAAATAAGAATACTCTTGGAAATTTCTAAAATATACTGAACCTGGGTCCCACTCCTGGCAAATTAAATAAGAATCTCTGTAGTGGCCCTGGGCACTTTCAAGGGTCACAAAGGTGATGAGACATAGATTCTGCTCTGAAGAAGATTCTTGTCAGATGTGTCCTGGATAATTGTAATGTAGATTAGACAGCAACTTGGGCCATTAAAGAAGTGCAGATAGGGAGCCACAGGAACACCCAGGTGGAAAATTATCTGTCTCACAGACCACTGGGGTAAAAACTGGTTGCTGTTCTCAGTCTTCTTGCTAAGCGCTTCTGCTTGATTAGGGATTTAAGAAAATGAAAATTATTGTTTTAATGTAAGATTAAAAATGGAATATTTCTAGTGTCACAGATCATTGATAATTTTGTTAATAAACATTTATACATTCTTTCTTACCAAATACTTTAAAATGTTCATTGACAAATGTACTTTCTTAACATACTTTGTGTGTATGGCATTTAAATCTCATCATCTTTTAAAACATTGTTTTGGAAAATTTCAAAGATATACAAAAGGAGAGCAAATAGTAAAATTACTACCCATATACCCATCACCCATTTGTATAGTTATTACATTTTACCAAACTGTTTCACCAATTCTTCCCCAACCTGCTTTTTTTTGAAGTGTCTTAAAGTGTATCCCAGGCATCATATTATTTTACTCACAAATACTTCAGTAAGCATCTTTATTAAATAAGAACTTAAAAATCCCACGCCATTACCATACCTAACAAAATAAACAATAATTCCTTAATATTTAATTTTTAAAAAGTTTCCTGATTGTTTCACTGATGTTATTTTAGAGCTGATTGCTTGAATCAGGATCAAAAACAAGTCTATATATAGTATTTGGTTGTTGTATCTGTTTGGGCTGCCATAACAAAATATCATAGACTGGGTGGCTCAAACAATACATTTAATTTTCTCACAATTCTGGGCCTTGGAAGTTCAAGATCATGATCAGGGGGCTAGCAGGGTTTGTGTCTGATAAGAGCTCTCCCCTTGTGGTTGCAGATGGGGCTACCTGTGGCTGTGTCCTTACATGGCAGACAGAGAGAGCTCTGATGTCTCTTCCTCTTCTTATAAGGGCATCCAGGTCTATTAGATTAGGGCCTTACCTTTATGACCTTATATAACTTTTATCACCTCCTTACAGGCCCTTATCTCCTAATATAGTCACATTGGGGATTAAGGCTTTAATATATGAATGGGATGGGGGAACACAGACATTCAGTCCCTACCAGTTTTGACTCTTAAGTCTCTTTTATTCTATCATTGCATCTGCTACTCCCTTAAAATGGTAGTGAATGGGTCATTTGTTCTGTAGAATTTCCTACATTCTGTATTTGGCCAGCTGTTTCTCCATTGTGCCATTTCTCTTGACCCTTTTTTCCTCCATATTTCCTATAAATTGGTGGTTAGATTTAGAGGCTTCACTAGATTTTGGTTTAAAATTTTCCAGTAATACTTTATAATAGTTGTTACCATACACTTTTTTTTAACAGAAAATCAAAAACCTATATAGTTCAAGCTGCAAAAATAGGTAGAAATTTTCCTACTATTCTGGCCCTGTTGTATTCACATTTGTATCTTATAGAGTCCAATTTATGGAATGCAGGTCTAAAATTGCTTCAATAACCCATATTAAAGAGCACTGTTGCCTTAGGGTTAAACTGTAAAACCTTTAGCTTTATTAATCCTGTCAATTGTTTTTAACCATTCAAAAGTATGTTTCTGGATTTTGACAAACTAAGTGAAATTTTTTACTCTATTGAACAAAAACAATCCCACGGGGTTGAGAGAAGTTGAATCACAAGAGAAGAGAAAACTGATTACTAGTACCTGGAGGATCAGGGTATTTCTGGGAGGAAGTAGCAGTGGAACTGACCTTGAAGGCCATGGAGTATTTAGATTTAGGAGAAAATGGGGAGGGAGATTACAATCTGAAGGAACATAACAAAGTAAAAATAACGCCCAATGATTAGAGTTCCTACTTATCTCAAGAAAGGGATTCTATGTGGCTTGTTCTTATGCGGAACCCTTCCAGACCTTTCTTCCAGACCTGCAAGAAAGGTCTGGAAAGGAGGGTTGGGGGCTACGTTACCAAGTACCTTGAAGGCTGGGCTTTATAGGTGATAGTAAACCATAAAAAGTTTTTTTGTGTGTATGCCATTTTTCCTGAAAGCCTGTTATTTTACTTGATTCTTATGAAAGGCAGGCAAGGGTCACATTAGACTGAGGAAAGTATAGATTAAAAGATTTTCCCAAGATATCTAGCAAGTCCATGATGATGAAGATGGTGGAAGTGGTGATAATGAAATAGTAACACCTAACATTTATTGAACATTTTCTATATGTCAGGTCTTGTTCTAAGCATTTATAGGTATGATTCCATTTATTCCTCTCAACAACGATAGGAGGTAGGTACTGCTATTTCCCACATGTCAGAGAGAAAGAAATCTGAGACACACTTGGGCAATTAGGATACTTGCCCTGCTTGTAAGAAGCAGGGCTAGGAGCTGAAACCAGGCCCTCTAGTTCCAGCCTGTGCCCTTAGTTGCTGGCTTCCTAGGTAGCCAGGACTTTTAAACAGATAAGTGACCAAATCAGACTTGCAGACAGCCACCTGTTTGGCAACAGTGTGGAGGATGAAGTGAAGGAGAGATAGACTGAGAAAAGAGAGACCAGAGAGGAGGCTCTTGTAATTGTCCAAATGTACTTTGATAAGAACTTGAGTTGGAAACTGATAGAAGATCTGTTTTGGAACATAGACCCAGGGCCTGGTGAGGATAGCACATAGCACATTATATTTATTTGACAATTTGCTTGTCTATCTCCCTTATTAGACTAAGAAATTTGAGGGCAGAGACTGTCTCATTCACCACTCTGTCCTCTACCTTGAACATCATAGGTGCTCAATAAATGTGAGCTGAATGAATGAGAGGAAGAAGTCTTAGTGACTTGACTCCAAGTGTTTGCCTTTAATGTCTGGGTGGCTGGTGGTGTTCATTCATCAAGGCAGGGAAGACAGGCACTGGAGCAGGGAGGGGAGTATTGCAGAGGTGCTATTGAGATGGTGTATGTTAAATTTGTGGGCCAGACAGGTGCTTAGGTATAATCAGAGCAAATACTTTTGTAGACTTTGTATTCTGCACACTGTTCTAAGTACCTTTCATATATAGGTGTCTTTGTTATCCACAGTCAGGAACTGAATAAATCTGGGCAGCAAGAGGTATTAAATTATTTAACTGTTACTGCAGTAGATAGGTACTATTTTCATCATTATTATCCATATGTAGGAGATTAGGAGGCTGAGCTAAAGAAAAGTGAAGTAACTGGCCCGAGGTCATATAAATAACATTAGAGGAGGGTTTAATTAGAGCTCCAGACACTTAACTGGCATACACTGCCTCAGTGGAACATAGCAATCTGTGTTCAGGTCTGGGGAAGAGCCAGAACCTTCCAGAGTCAGTAAATACTCTGTATAGCACCATAGGACTGACAGTCATGAGTCATCGCTCTCTTTGCCAGAAAACAAAAAAAGACCTGCATCTTCAAAGGTTGTGCATGGAGGTTGGACTGGTTCAGGTTGTGTCAGAAACATACTCAGATCCTGCTGTCCCCAGAGCTCAAATGGTGGTGTTCAGACCAGCCTTCAAGGCTATACCCATTCACTGCCCCATTCACCTCTAGACCTCTCTCTCACTCTCAGCCGCAACTGGGACTCACCCATATCCAGAGAACAGAGGATTTGCAGGGAGGGCTGGGAAATGGTTTCAGAAAAGGTGTCCTCCAAGGAGTGGTTAAATTGGAGTTGAGTCCTCCCTGTAACTCCATTTCTCTATTTTTTGTCTCTTTCTCTCCCTCATGCCCCTCCCAATCCTTTTTTTCCCCATCTTCCCCAGTTGTTTTGACTGTCCTCACCCATACCCACACTCCTCGAATTCAACTAGGACAAGATGCGCTACTGGACTTGAGCTTTGCCTACATGCCTCCCACCTCCAAGGCCACATCTCTGGCCCCAGGTCCCCCTCCCTTTGGGCTGGAGTGGCGACGCCAGTACCTGGGTAAGGGGCACCTGCTCCTGGCTGCAACTCCTGGGCTGAGTGGGCAAATGCCAACTGCCCGAGAGGGGGCAGTGGCATTTGCTGCTTGGGATGATGATGAACCGTGGGGTCCGTGGACCGGAAATGGGACCCTCTGGCTGCCTGCAGTGAGGCCTTTCCAAGAGGGCGTCTATCTGGCCACTATACACCTGCCATACCTGCAAGGGCAGGCCACTGTGAAACTTGCTGTGCAGAGTGAGTGGAGGGACAGAGCTCCCCACCAGTACAGGGTGGACACTGAGATTATGGGGATACCATAGTGAAGAGGGTGCTGGGTAAGTGGGGGGAGAGATTGGGATCCTCAGCAGTCAGAAAGATAATAGGTGGAGGGTCCCTGTGAATCGGGGGGCTTTGGGATAAGGGCTCCTAAATCTGAGGGGATGGGGTCCCTGAGATTGGAGGCTTTGGCATGGGGATTCCTGGGAAACACCAATAGGGAGACAGTGGATTTCCCACTGAGAAAAAACCCAAAACTCCATTTTGGGGAATCAAAGGGCAAACTAAGGGTCTCTGAGGACAATATAGATTGATTCTCCCCATGCTCCTTTCCTACTCTCTCTCCAGAGTCCCCCAAAGTGTCCTTGATGCCAGCACCCCTTGTATGGGCTGCCCCTGGGGAGGCACCCCCAGAGTTGCTGTGCCTGGTGTCCCACTTCTACCCCTCTGAGGGCTTGGAGGTGGAGTGGGAGCTCTGGGGTGGCCCTGAGGGCAGCTTTCAGAAGGCCGAGGGGCAGAGGTGGCTCTCCTCCTTGCGTCACCACTCTGATGGCTCTGTCAGCATCTCAGGGCACCTGCAGCCACTCCCTGTCACCGCCAAGCATCATGGGATGCGCTACGCCTGTCGTGTCCACCACCCCAGCCTGCCCGCCTCAGGGCGCAGCGCCAAAGTCACCCTAGAGCTGGCAGGTAAAAGCCAGAACAGAGAAGGGGGGGTTGGGGGCGCCTGGGAAGATACCATGGGGCCCACCCTCACTCCCTCCACTTGCCAGGTCTTTCTGGACCCTCTCTGGAGGATGGTGTTAGCATCTTCCTGTCTGCCTTTTTCCTCCTTGGGTTCATCAAGATGTTGGGCTGGGTCGGTGAGTGTGAGCCCTACCCAGACTGTGACCCTCCACTGGCCAACATTCCCCACCTACTCCCAGAAATCTGACACCCATCCCTCAGCCCTACCACTCCTCCATCCCATCCCTCTTCAATCTCTCTCCACAGTTGCCTACCAGTCCACTTCCAAGGATTCAAAGGAGAAGGTAACAGGTTCCATCTTCCCTTATCTTTCCCTTCTCATTTTATCCCCTCCCCGCAACTCATCACTGGAGGGAGGCTGCTGGCCTTGTGGCAGAATCCCAGCTTGGAATTCATACAGACCTAGGTTAACTCCTGATGCCCTGAACATGCTACTTAAACAATGCCTCAGTTTCCTTGGGTGTAAGGATAAAAAAAATTTCTTAGGCTGCTGTCATGAGTTTAAATAATCTAGTAGCCACACTAAAAAGGTAAAGAGAAATAGATAAACTTAACTTTAATAATGTACCTGATTTAATCTAATATCCATTAACATTTCTCAATGTAATCAACATAAGAAATTAATCCTTTTTTCTGTCCTCAGTCTTAAAAAACAGGTGTATATTTTAAAGTGTCAGCTCATCTCAATTCAGACTAGCCACATTTCAAATGCTCAATAGACATATGTGGATGGTGGCTACCATATTGGACAGTAGAGCCTCAGAGGGCTATTGGGAGGATTAAAGGTGATAGTCCATCTCCTTTGGGAGATGCAGGAGGAAAAGCACCTGGTATAGTGTCTACTAGGGAGAGAGCACACAGAAAATATTGCCCTGTTCTTCTGCCCATGATGGTTTTCACTTATCTCTGGGTCAACCATGAGCACTTTACCCCATTTTTTAAAACCCGGAATTCCTTACCTTTTTACTTCTCTTCCAGGAAACACAGTGAGGACACCCACCACCATCATGGGGAAGCCACTGTCATCTCAGATCTAAGCTACTGTAGTAGCTCCCCCAAACACCACTGTCATCATCTGCTCCTGTTCCCTTCAATCTCAATCTCTCTCCACTGAGTGATTGGAATGTTTTTTTAAAACACAAATCTATTGCTTTCACCTTCTCAGAGCTGTAGGGTAGTGGTTCTCAAAAATTTTGGTCTCAGGACCTCTTAAAAATTGTCAGGGACTCTAGAGAACTTTTGCTTATGTGGGTTATGAACTGTACATATTTATTATACTCTTACTTAAAACTGAGAAAAATTTAAACGACAAGCATACACAAAACATAGATCCCATTAGCTGTGATGACAATGTCAATACACTTCATGAAGCTTCTGGAAAACGCCACTATACATTTTTTAGAGAATGAGCATGAAAAAGTCAAACATGTTAGTACTGTTATGAAAATAGTCTGAACTTTGCATACCCCCTGAAATAGTCTCAGGTCCTCTGGGACAGAGACCACAATTGGAGAACCAGTGCTGCAGAGGCCTAATCCATTCTCCCTCGCTCCAGCCACTGCTTCTCTCTCCAACCTCGCCTGGTGCCCTCCAACCCTCTTGTCAATGCTCAGCGCGGCTACTCCTTTCCTCCGCGGGTACCAGAGCCAGAGCTCTGTTACCTCTGCCTAATCCACCCACGGCCTTCCTGGGCTCCAGACCAGGTCAGCCCCGCCATTCCCCCCCTCAGACCGCCGCGAGTCCATCTCGCGCGGTTCACCACTGTTGTATTTACGTGATTGTGCGAGTAGTTAAACGCGTCTCCTCTCCGCACCGTCTGCCCACTGCCGTAGCCCCTGCGCCGGCACAGGACCGGGCGCCCACTGGAGGGCGCTCAAGATAAGAAATAAGAGTATTCTTCCTAAGTATTTAGAAACCGGTGTTGGACCAAATACCTGTTGGAAGGATGCGGCTGCTCGGCTTAGGGACCGCCGAGGGACAGAACGGTCAGCCAGACCCATGCGGGGAGCGGATCTAATCGTGTGGGAATAAAGTGTTTCAGTGCTTCCAGCAGGGTGTCTCATTTTACCCCAGGGCTCTCCTTGCCAAGCACGACTTCCAGTCACCTCTGGTGCCTTCCAATTACTACGACCTCTCAAACGCCATGGCGGCAGCCGATACACCTTCGAAACAGTTTGGGACCCGGTGCCACTAATGGCGGGCAGGATACCCTCAAGCAGCGGGTTCCCCAGGGACAACAGGAGAGAGCGGGGATCCAGGATTCGAGCGCCGGAAACCCGGGAGAGCCGAATCGGGAACCGGATGTGGCGGCTTCCTGCTCCGCCCCCCTGCTCCGACAAGGCGGGAGCAGAGGGCGCCTCCGAAAACCTGGAGCGGGTTTCAGGGGTCCACACTTGGGGGTGGGGGTGGGGAGCGTAACTCCGCGGGGTGGAGTGACTGGGTTCCTCCCAGCCTAAAACGCTTCCCGCGGGAGTTTTAGCCTTGTGGTATGGGGAATGGCCAGTTCTGCTCCTGTCCTCCCCCGGTAGCAGGAAACTGTAATTTTATCCCAGCTCAGGACAGGGCGACATAGGATCCGAGATCCCCAAGTAGGGGGGCGTTGCGAGGAACAACGGAGCTGGGGACCCGGGTTCCTGGGTTCCGGCCCCTGGGCGTCCAGCGCTCCCCGAGTCCGCGGCCCTGGCTCCTGTCCTCACTTCCTTCCCTTTTTGGCTCCAGCTCTCGGAGAGCGAGGACGTGGGGGAGAGCGGAAAGGGCGGAAGGGCCCGGGAGACTTGCGGGGGGGTACGGGGGGTGCGGAAAAGCCGGGGAGGGGACTCAGTCCGGGAACTCGGTCGGGGGCCGGAGGACGACGGGAACAGCGGCCCGGGACCCGCGCTGGCCCCCACCCCTCCCGAGCAGGTCAGAGCCAGAGCACCCTATGACCCTGCCCATTCCCGTACTCTTGACCCCCTCATCTAAATGCACCAGGGCCCCCAGTATTCCACCCCTGTGTTGCTTCCTCTGCCTCCCTGCAGGACTCCCATCGGGTTACCCAGACACCCACCGCGTCCCTCGCCTCCCAGCGCCCACCTGACTCTCCCCCCGCGCCCCTTCCTGTCTCTCCCCAGGCGCCCCCATGGCCCGACCCCGCTGATTACTTCACTCGGCCATGCTCCCGCGGCCCCTGCGGCTGCTTTGGGACACGAGCCTCCCCGGGGGAGTCGTGCTGAGCAGCTTCCGGAGCCGAGACCCCGAAGAGGGTGGGGGTCCAGGTGGCCAGGGCGTGGGCGGGGGGCAAGAGGAAGAGGAGGAGGAGGAAGAAGAGGTGAGATGCGGGTGGTGGGAAGTAGGGGGGTATATGCTTAGGAGACTCCATTTGTCTTTCCGTGTCTTGTCCCTTCTCTTCTGCCTCGTTATTTCCGCGCCTCTTGCTGGGTATCTCCCTGGCTCCCCGCTGTGGGGAGTCCCGGCGTTTCTGTGGTCCTCTGTGGCAGTGTGACTCAGGACCGGCCCTCAGGAGCCTGCCCCGTTACTGCCAGGAGCGTCTGGCTATCTGCCTTGCGGGTCCCTGGCCATCCTCGCTTATGCCTGAATGTGCCTGCCTCTCTGGGCAAAGTCTAGGTCCCTGTCTCCCTCCTTGTTTTTGTTTGGCGGGGAGGGGTTTGTTTCCACAGTAACTGGCTCCTCTGACTCTGGGATTGGGGAGGGAACCCTGCGTTTTCGTGACCCCTCCCCCCAGCCCTCCTGGCAATGGGTAGGGGCGAGAAACCAAGGTTCTTGGACCTCCAAGGGACAGTCCTGGGGGAACTGGAGGGTGGTCACCTGCTTTCCTCTGGGACTAATAGTGGTGGCCAGGAGTAGGATTTGAGGCCTCAGGAGGGGCGAGAAGTTGAATTTGGGAGCCCGAGGTCCTGTACTTCTGGGTCCAGAGGCTGGGTGAGTGCAGGGTGACTGGCAGGGCTGGTTTTTCGAGATCGGTCGGGGGAGGGGCTGGGACCACGTGACTCCTAGAGTCTAATCCCCCCACCTCCTACCATCCCCACTTTCCCTTCTCCTTCCTTGTTCTGGGATCTGAGCCACCACCTTGACGGGGGTCTTCAGGATTGAAGCACTAGGGGAAAGGGGGCTAAGGGGAAGGACTAACTGGGTTTTGCCAGTTCCTGCGGGGGAAGGCGGAGCATGCGGCTGGGCCTGTGACTGAGGTTTCAGCTTCTCAAGGTCTCTGCTCTGGCTTTCTGCCTCTCTGGCTTTCCCTTTACCCTTTGCACCTTGCCTCTCTGCTGTGCTGGGGGTTCAGCTCTGGGGGGAAAGGGCAACGGAGGTCTCCAGGATCAGGGTTCCTGCATACCACCTATACCCCCAGTGCCACCCCCTCGGCTCCACCGGACCCTGAGGCGGCTTGTGGGGGGCTGTCTGGGCCCCAGTGGGGGAGACCTGGGGTCACCAGCCCCCCCCACCCCTCGCACTCGCTGGTACTGTCCCCTGCCACCACAGGTGAGGGGTATAGAGGGAGGAGTAGGGCCTGGGAGTGAGGGCTGGGGGCAGTGGGCAGTGGTGTGGGGACTGTTTGATCACCTCTTCCTTGCTCCTCCAGGCCCCTGTGTCTGTCTGGGATGAGGAGGAGGATGGTGCCACCTTTACTGTCACAAGCCGTCAGTATCGGCCTCTTGATCCCTTGGTGAGATTAAAACTTTGACTTCTCATCTCTGACCCATCACCTTCCAGTTCCCCTTCCTCTGGCTAACTTTCTGGCCAGAGTGCTGGGTTGGAGATCTGAAGAGTAGAGATCTAGGCTCCACTGTATGACTTAGACTAAATCTTTTATCCTTTCTCCATCTTAATACAGTGAGCCCGGATAATCTCCTAGTTCTGGGATTTTCCCCAGAGATCTAGGGCCAGAACTGAAGAAGGGGTTGGTGACTGGCCCTCTGTCTCCCTAGGCTCCAACACCCCCCCCACGTTCCTCCCGAAGGCTCCGAGCTGGCACTCTGGAGGCCCTGGTCAGACACCTTCTGGATTCCCGGACATCAGGGGCTGACATGACCTTCACATCAGCCTTTTTGGCCACCCACCGGGCTTTCACCTCCACACCTGCTCTGCTAGGGCTTGTGACTGACAGGTCAGGGTCGTAACAGACCAAGGGTCATGGAGGTGTCAGGATTTTCTGAAGTCAAAATATCCACCAAAATAGTGAAATTGGAGGCCTGGTAAAAATGGATGGATAGAATCTCTTTCTCTCCCCAGGCTGGAAGCCCTAGAGTCTCATCCTACTGATGAACTAGAGAGGACTAAAGGGTAGGTGACCTTGATTCTTAACCTCATAGTCCCCTCTGACTGAGCTGCAGCTTGACCTCTGACTCCTGGGTGATTCCCCTTCTCCCAGGGTTGCCATCTCTGTACTGTCAACCTGGCTGGCCTCTCACCCTGAGGATTTTGGCTCTGAGGTTAAGGGTCAGCTTGACCGGCTTGAGAGCTTCTTGCTTCGGACAGGGTATGCAGCAGGGGAGGGTGTTGGGGGGGGCAGCGCTGACCTCATCCGCAACCTCCGGTCCCGGGTGGACCCCCAGGCCCCCGACCTTCCTAAGCCCCTGGCCCTCCCCGGCGATCCCCCTGCTGACCCCACGGATGTCCTGGTGTTCCTCGCTGACCACTTGGCCGAACAGCTGACCCTGCTAGATGCGGTGAGACCCTGACCTCTGACCCCTTTGTCTCTTTCCCCCTTACTAACCTCTCCCTGACTCCATATCCTTTCCTTGTTTCCAACCCTTCCAGATCCAGCTCCTAGCCTCCTCTGTCCACACAGTTTTGACCTTGCCCCACTTTCCCTCAGTTGTTACCCTTCAAACCCTGTGCCCCTCTGGCTCCTTGGCCACCTGAGATCCTCACACCCCACATATTGGAAGGCTGACCTTGTTTGACTATGAACTTTAACCTCTGACCTCTGCCCCACAGGAGCTGTTTCTCAATCTGGTCCCCTCTCAGTGTCTGGGGGGCCTATGGGGTCACAGAGACCGGCCAGGACATTCCCACCTCTGCCCATCTGTCCGAGCTACTGTCACACAGTTCAACAAAGTGGCCGGGGCAGTGGTCAGCTCTGTCCTGGGGGCCACCTCAAGTGGAGAGGGGCCTGGAGAGGTGGCTATACGGCCACTCCGTCCCCCTCAGAGGGCCCGGCTCCTGGAGAAATGGATCCGTGTGGCAGAGGTAAGAGAGAAGATAGGCCCTGTTGGGTACTGTGGTGTGAAGAGAGGTCCTGCAGCTTGGCCTCTCTCTCAACCCCACAGGAGTGCCGTCTGCTCAGAAACTTCTCTTCAGTTTATGCTGTTGTGTCAGCCCTGCAGTCCAGCCCTATCCACAGGCTTCGGGCAGCCTGGGGAGAAGCAGCCAGGTGGGGAGGTTGGGGCACTAAACTGGGGGTGAGGGCTGGGAAGCAGGGCACAAGCCAGGCCTATCCTCAAGACTGCTGCCCTCTGCCCCCAGGGACAGCCTCAAAGTCTTCTCCAGCCTCTGTCAGATTTTCTCTGAGGAGGATAATTATTCTCAGAGCCGGGAGCTACTCCTGCAGGTGAGGCCTTGTTCCCTGGTGTTCCCAGCCATCCCTGCTTCCCCTGCCCACCCCATAGCTCCATGTTCTGTCACCACCAGGAGGTGAAGCTACAGCCGTCTCTGGAACCAAATTCTAAGAAGGCCCTGAGGTCTGGCTCCCGGGGTGGGGTGAGTGATTGGTGGTGTGGTTGTGTAATAAGGAGTGTGTGGAGAGCAGTCTGAGGGATGGCAAGGGGAGGCACAGTGGAGAATTCAATTTGTCCTCTGAAGCAGTGGAATAGGAAAGTGTGAGGGATGGAGAGCCCTCAGATCAGTGGCAGGGGTGTCTGACTCTGACCTCTGACCTCAGGGTGTGGTCCCCTACCTTGGCACCTTCTTGAAAGACCTTGTGATGCTGGATGCAGCCTCCAAGGATGAGCTGGAGGTCAGTGGTGCATGTGTCAGTGTGTGCATTGTGATGATGGAACACAAGCCTCAGGGTCAGATAGATCTCTCTCCCAGAGAGGGCACCAGGACTTGGAGTGCTGGGGTTCTGGATCTGTTACTTTGGCAAGTTGGTTAATTTCTTTGTGCCTTAGCGATCTGTAAGTGGGAGACTGCCAATGGTATGTATATCAGTCCGTTAATGATGAGGGCTAAATGGATTCGTATTGAGTCAGTGCTTAGAACAGGCCTGAAATTCAGGCATATGTAGAGTTTGTTACTTAAGAGTACTGGGATGGTGGGCCAGTTCCTTGTCTGCTGTGAGCCTTATTTCCAAATGTGTAAAGGGGATACCTTTTCTACTTATGATACTCAACTGGAAGGGTAAGGTACAGCGCTTAGGGTAGACGGGCGTGAGGGGGCGGTGGGGGCGGGGTCACAGACCAAGTGCAGTGTGTGGGAGTCAGATGTGGGTGTGCGTGTGTTTGGGAGAAGGAATGCTCTCCGTGACAGGCTTGGAACTTCACCCCATCACCTTATCCTTGCAGAATGGATACATCAACTTTGACAAGCGGAGGAAGGTGAGGGGAGTGCACTGGCCAGATGCTAGATATCCCAGAAAGGGGAGCAGGAGGGCAAAGCCTGGGGTCTGTGTTTTGGCTCCTGCAGTCTGTGGGCTCCTTCCTAGGAGTTTGCTGTCCTTTCCAAGCTACGGCGGCTCCAGAACAAATGTCGTGGCTATGTCCTCCAACCTAACTCTGATATCCAGCGGTGGCTGCAGGGGCTCCAGCCACTGACAGAGGTCCAGAGGTGATTGGCTGGGTGAGGTGGGACTCCAGGGCTTTGTCTGGGTGTGGGGGTTGGGTGTCATATCCTGGCTTCTCCCCATTTCCCCCCTCTCTAGCCATCGTGTATCCTGTGAGGTGGAGCCACCTGGTGCCAGTGACCCTCCTGCTCCACGGGTGCTTCGGCCAACACTGGTCATCTCACAGTGGACAGAGTGAGGGAGTCAGTGGTTGGGGTTAGTCTCCTGGGGAATTGCTCTTCTTCCTCTGATCTTCCCAATCTCCTGCCACTCCAGGGTTCTGAGCTCTGTTGGGGGTCCCACTCCCCTTATCTCCTGGGACCAGCCCAGTGTTGGGGGAGAGGAGGTGCCTGGAACCCCTGTTCCTCTGCTGACCCGGCTGGCCCAGGTGAGCTCTGCTCCTGACCTCCAATCTCATCCTGACTTTGTGAATGTTTCTTCCTTGCCCTCCTTCCCTTCATGCCAGTCCCCCATGCTTTGTGTCCCCAGCACATGAAGTGGCCATCTGTCTCATCTCTGGACTCCGCCCTGGAGAGTACTCCATCCCTGCACAGTCCGGCTGACCCCAGTCACCTCTCTCCCCCAGCCTCCTCCCCTAGACCTTCTCGAGGTCACCGCCGCTCAGCCTCCTGTGGCTCCCCACTCAGTGGGGGTGTAGAAGGGGCCTCTAAGGGGACTGGATACGGGGGTGGGGGGTCTGGACCAGGGACTTCTGATTGCCGAATCATCCGAGTCCAGATGGAGCTGGGGGAAGATGGCAGCATCTACAAGAGCATCTTGGTGAGGAAGCTGTGGGCTGGGAGTTAGGGGTGAAAGATGGTGCCTCATGGGACTATAGATAATCTTAGGTTTGAATAGTCAGATGGGAGGATGATTCTAGTTTTAATTTTGACCTTTGGTTTTAGCAGCCATGTTTTATTTTGAAGGCTACTTTCATTATCTGCAGCACCTTGAATTTGTGATGGCCATATTAGATTTTCAGAACCAGTAGCAGTTTCCCCCACAGGGAAGCAGCCCTATTTCACTGGGCACCATGTGGGCTGGCCTGTGGAGTACAGGGGGCCATTGTGTTGGGTTTCCTTGTTCACTCTAAAGTACTGGACATGGGTAACCTTTTTTGGTTGGCATCAGTGGCTAGGGTTGAAAGGATGGGAAGAGAGGTCATCACAGCCAATTTATTTCTCTTTGGCCCCGTCCTGCCAGGTGACAAGCCAGGACAAGGCTCCAAGTGTCATCAGTCGTGTCCTTAAGAAAAACAATCGTGATTCCGCAGTGGCTTCAGAGTATGAGCTTGTGCAGCTGCTACCAGGGGAGCGAGGTCAGAAGCCACAAGGGAAGGCAGACTCGGAAGGAAAGTGGTGACCACCAGTGGGAATGTTGCCACATCCAAGTGGTTATGGGGGGGGGATGACTGTTTTTGACACCCCCACTCTCAACCTGCAGAGCTGACCATCCCACCTTCAGCTAATGTCTTCTATGCTATGGATGGAGCATCACATGATTTCCTGCTGCGGCAGCGGCGGAGGGCCTCTACTGCTACACCAGGCCTCGCCAGTGGCCTCCCTGCCTCAGGAACTCCCCCGAGCGAGGGAGGAGGGGGTTCCTTCCCCAGGATCAAGGCTACAGGGAGGAAGATTGCCCGGGCACTGTTCTGAGGAGGAGGTCTAATGGCTCACAACTCATGGTGTCCATACCAGATGTGGGTTGCCATCCTGAATGGTGGCAGTTATGTCACAATGGGAAGAAATCCAGAAGGTGGTCAACTACCCTGGGGCAGTGAAGTGCCACTGGTTTACCAGACATCTGAGAGATCCAGCCCTATTGGAACTGGTAATCTTGGTAACCAAGTTGCATTACCTGTGTATAGATCTCCCATTTTCCATGAATGCAACCATGGCTAGTGCTGGAAAAAGGGATGTTTCTGATTCCTGGCTGTATCCTAGCATGCCAACAGTCATGGAAAGGCCTACTAGTAGAGGGAGAGGAAAAGCCTAGAGGCTCTGAGCCCCAGGGGGAGGGGATGGCAAGTAGGTTCTACTGGTAGTACATCTTCCTACTTTGGGGGTTTCTGTCACTGTGACAACACTAAGATAATAAACCAAAACACTACCTGAATTCTAATCCTGTCTTTGCAGTGCATATAAATTGGCTGCTGGGAGTGGGGCAGAGAGTTGGCTGGAGAGATTTCATGGAACAAGAAGGGGCCCAAAATGTTCTATCCCCATAAAGGGCTGAAAGTGCTGGTGAAGATGGTTTCCTCAGCATGGTTCATTCCTCTCCAGCAACCTATCCCTGGTCCCTTTATTTGTTCTTAAAATTTTCTCCTCACTTGTCACACTGATCTCAAATACTAGTCACCTAATTAAAGTGATCACTATGAAGAACCTCCCTGGCTACAAATTTGTAAGAAACAGTTTTAGAGTAAAGAAACGGAAGAACGACTTTGTGGACAATGTAGAAACTTGGGAGGACTGAACATCACAAAGCACTGTGTTGGAATTTTGTATCAGTCAGTCTAAGGTACATTCAAATACTAGGACAAGAAAGACTAAAATGAACTCAGATGCGAGGCAGAGCCAAGATGGCGGTGTAAGTAGAGCAGCGGAAATCTCCTCCCAAAAGCACATATATTTTTGAAAATACAACAAATACAACTCTCCCTAAAAGAAAGATCAGAAGACAAAGGGCAACAGCCAGGCTACATCCACACCTGTGAGAACCCAGCGCCTCACGAAGGCGGTAAGATACAAGCCCCAGCCCGGCGGGACCCGAGCACCCCTCACTCCAGCTCCCGGGGGGAAGAGAGGAGTCAGAGCAGGAGGGAGAGGAGCCCAGGACTGCTGAACACCCAGCCCTAGCCATCTGCACCAGAGCGCAGACACAGTGCGTGCATGGGGTGCTGGAAACTAGGGAAACAGGACAGTAA
Source organism: Manis javanica (assembly GCF_040802235.1). Classification (NCBI taxonomy): domain Eukaryota; kingdom Metazoa; phylum Chordata; class Mammalia; order Pholidota; family Manidae; genus Manis; species Manis javanica. The sequence goes on from NC_133171.1 coordinate 57,941,607, forward strand.
GACCTGTGAGCGGGTCCCTGTGGCTGGAGCCCCGGGAATAAAGAAAAGCGAGTGCTTTTTGAAAGTCTTAAAGGGACAGGGACACCACAGCTGGATGGGAGCGTCCTGGGACACTTAGCCCAGCAGCTGGGAATCTGGGCACCCTAACCCCCTGCGCAGCAGGGCAGCTTGGAGGCCCCTCACAGAGATAAACAGCCTCCCGGTCGTTTCCCCTACAACACGGCTCCACCATATCAGAGTAGCAGCCCGAGGCAGGCCACACCCACAGCAACTGCAGAGCTAAACTACATAGCAGCCGGGCAAGAATCAGAGGCCCAGTCTGCGCGCAGCTTCCCAGCACAAGCCGCTAGAGGTCGCTGTTCTCCCAGGAGAGGAAGGCCACAAACCAACAAGAAGGGACGTTCTCCCAGCCGTCACTCGTGACAGCTCTGCAAACTATCCCAATCGCCATGAAAAGGCAGAATTTGAGGCAAAGATCACAGAGACAACACCTGAGAAGGAGAAACACCTAACCAGTCTCCCTGAAAAAGAATTCAAAATAAAAATCATAATCATGCTGACAGAGCTGCAGAGAAATATACGAGAGCTAAGGGATGAAGTCCGGAGGGAGATTACAGAAGTGAAACAAACTCTGGAAGGATTTATAAGCAGAATGGATAAGATGCAAGACGCCATTGATGGAACAGAAACCAGAGAACAGGAACGCATAGAAGCTGACGCAGAGAGAGATAAAAGGATCTCCAGGAATGAAACAATATTAAGAGAACTGTGTGACCAATCCAAAAGGAACAATATCTGCATTATAGGGGTACCAGAAGAAGAAGAGAAAAAGGGATAGAAAGTGTCTTTGAAGAAATAATTGCTGAGAACTTCCCTAAACTGGGAGAGGAAATAGTTGCTCAGACTATGGAAGTACACAGAACTTCCAACAGAAAGGACCCAAAGAGGACAACACCAAGACACATAATAATTAAAATGACAAAGATTAAGGACAAAGACAGAGTATTAAAGGCAGCCAGAGAGAAATAAAGGTCACCTACAAAGGAAAACCCGTCAGGGTATCATCAGACTTCTCAACAGAAACCTTACAGGCTAGAAGAGAATGGCATCATATATTTAATGCAATGAAACAGAAGGGCCTTGAACCAAGGATATTGTATCCAGCATGATTATCATTTAAATATGAAGGAGGAATTAAACAATTCCCAGACAAGCAAAAATTGAGGGAATTTGCCTCCCACAAACCACCTCTACAGGGTATTTTAGAGGGACTGCTCTAGATGGGAGCACCCCTAAAAAGAGCACAGAACAAAACACCCAACATATGAAGAATGGAGGAGGAGGAATAAAAAGAGAAATAATCATCAGGCTGCATTTATAATAGCTCAACAAGTGAGTTAAGTTAGACAGTAAGGTAGTAAAGAAGTTAACCTTGAACCTTTGGTAACCACAAATCTAAGCCTGCAATGGCAATAAGTACATATCTTTCAATAATCACCCTAAATGTAAATGGACTGAAGGCACCAATCAAAAGACACAGAGTAATAGAATGGATAAAAAAGCAAGACCCATCTATATGCTGCTTACAAGAGACTCATGTCAAACCCAAAGACATGCACAGATTAAAAATCAAGGGATGGAAAAAGATATTCCATGCAAAAAATAGGGAGAAAAAAGCAGGTGTTGGAATACTAGTATCAGACAAAATAGACTTCAAAACAAAGAAAGTAACAACATAAAGAAGGACGCTACATAATGATAAAGCGCTCAGTCCAACAAGAGGATATAACCATTATAAACATATATGTACCCAATTACAGGAGCACCAATATATGTGAAACAAATACTAACAGAATTAAAGGAGGAAATAGAATGCAATGCATTCATTTTGGGAGACTTTAACAAACCATTCACTCCAAAGGACAGATCCACCAGACAGAAAATAAGTAAGGACCCGGAGGTACTGAACAACACACTAGAACAGATGGACCTAATAGACATCTATAGAACTCTACATCCAAAAGCAACAGGATACACATTCTTCTCAAGTGCACATGGAACATTCTCCAGAATAGACCACATACTAGGCCACAAAAAGAGCCTCAGTAAATTCCAAAAGATTGAAATCCTACCAACCAACTTTTCAGACCACAAAGGTATAAAACTAGAAATAAATTGTACAAAGAAAGCAAAAAGGCTCACAAACACATGGAGGCTTAATGACATGCTCCTAAATAATCAATGGATCAATGACCAAATTAAAATGGAGATCCAGCAATATATGGAAACAAATGACGACAACAACACAAAGCCCCAACTTCTGTGGGACGCAGCAAAAGCAGTCTTAAGAGGAAAGTATATAGCAATCCAGGCATATTTAAAGAAGGAAGAACAATCCCAAATGAATAGTCTAATGTCACCATTATCGAAATTGGAAAAAAGAAGAACAAATGAGGCCTAAGGTCAGCAGAAGGAGGGACATAATAAAGATCAGAGAAGAAATAAATAAAAATGAGAATAAAACAATAGAAAAAATCAATGAAACCAAGAGCTGGTTCTTCAAGAAAATAAACAAAATAGATAAGCCTCTAGCCAGACTTACCAAGGGTAAAAGAGAGTCAACACACATAAACAGAATCAGAAATGAGAAAGGAAAAATCACGATGGACACCATAGAAATACAAAGAATTATTAGAGACTACTATGAAAACCTATATGCTAACAAGCTGGAAAACCTAGGAGAAATGGACAACTTCCTAGAAAAATACAACGTTCCAAGACTGACCCAGAAAGAAACAGAAAATCTAAACAGACCAATTACCAGCAATGAAATTGAAGCAGTAATCAAAAAACTACCCTAGAACAAAACCCCCAGGCCAGATGGATTTACTTCAGAATTTTATCAGACATACAGAGAAGACATAATACCCATTCTCCTTAAAGTTTTCCAAAAAATAGGAGGGAATACTCCCCAACTCTTTCTATGAAGTCAACATCACCCTAATACCAAAACCAGGCAAAGACCCCACCAAAAAAGAAAACTACAGACCAATATCCCTGATGAATGTAGATGCAAAAATACTCAACAAAATATTAGCAAACCGAATTCAAAAATACATCAAAAGGATCATACACCATGACCAAGAGGGATTCATCCCAGGGATGCAAGGATGGTACAACATTCAAAAAACCATCAACATCATCCACAATATCAACAAAAAGAAGGACAAAAAACAAATGATCATCTCCATAGATGCTGTAAAAGCATTCAACAAAATTCAACATCCATTCATGATAAAAACTCTCAACAAAATGGGCATAGAGGGCAAGTACCTCAACATAATAAAGGCCATATATGACAAACCCACAGCCAACATCATACTGAACAGCGAGAGAGTGAAAGCTTTTCCTCTAAGATCGGGAACAAGACAAGGATGCCCACTCTCTCCACTGTTATTCAACATAGTACTGGAGGTCCTAGCCATGCCAATTAGACAAAACAAAGAAATACAAGGAATCCAGATTGGTAAAGAAGAAGTCAAACCATCACTATTTACAGATGACATGATACTGTACATAAAAAACCCTAAAGACTCTGCTGCAAAACTACTAGAACTAATATCGGAATTCAGCAAAGTTGCAGGATACAAAATTAACACACAGAAATCTGTGGCTTTCCTATACACCAACAATGAACTAATAGAGAAATCAGGAAGACAGTAATTCCATTCACAATAGCATCAAAAAGAATAAAATAACTAGGAAAAAACTTAACCAAGGAAGAGAAAGACCTATACCCTGAAAACTGTAAGATACTCTTATGAGAAATTAAAGAGGACACTAACAAATGGAAACTCATCCCATGCTCCTGGCTAGGAAGAATTAATATCGTCAAAATGGCCATCCTGCCCAAAGCAATATACAGATTCGATGCAATCCCTATCAAATTACCAACAACATTCTTCAATGAACTAGAACAAATAGTTAAAAAATTCATATGGAAACACCAAAGACCCCAAATAGCCAAAGCAATCCTGAGAAGGAAGAATAAAGTTGGGGGGATCTCGCTCCCCAATTTCAAGCTCTACTACAAAGCCACAGTAATCAAGACAATTTGGTATTGGCACAAGAACAGAGCCACAGACCAGTGGAACAGAATAGAGACTCCAAACATTAACCCAAACATATATGGCCAATTAACATATGATAAAGGAGCCATGGACATACAATGGGGAAATGACAGTCTCTTCAATAGATGGTGCTGGCAAAACTCGACAGCTACATGTAAGAGAATGAAACTGGATCACTGTCTAACCCCATACACAAAAGTAAATTTGAAATGGATCAAAGACCTGAATGTAAGTCATGAAACCATAAAACTCTTAGAAAAAAGCATAGGCATAAATCTCATGGACATAAACATGAGTGACTTTTTCATGAACATATCTCCCTGGGCAAGGGAAACAAAACCAAAAATGAACAAGTGGGGCTATATCAAGCTACAAAGCTTCTATACAGCAAAGGACACCATCAATAGAACAAAAAGGTATCCTACAGTATGGGAGAATATATTCATAAATGACAGATTCGATAAAGGGCTGACATCCAAAATATATAAAGAGCTCACACACCTCAACAAACAAAAAGCAAATGATCCAGTTAAAAAATGGGCAGAGGAGCTGAATAGACAGTTCTCCAAAGAAGAAATTCAGATGGCCAACAGACACATGAAAAGATGCTTCACATCGCTTGTCATCAGAGAAAGCAAATGAAAACCACAATGAGATATCACCTCACACCAGTAAGGATGGCCATCATCGAAAAGATAATCAACAACAAATGTTGGCGAGGTTGTGGAGAAAGGGGAACCCTCCTACACTGCTGGTGGGAATGTAAATTAGTTCAACCATTGTGGAAAGCAGTATGGAGGTTCCTCAGAATACTCCAAATAGACTTACCATTTGACCCAGGAATTCCACTTGTAGGAATTTACCCTAAGAGTGCAGCACTCCAGGTTGAAAAAGGCAGATGCACCCCTATGTGTATCGCTGCACTATTTACAATAGCCAAGATATGGAAGCAACCTAAATGTCCATCAGTAGATGAATGGATAAAGAAGATGTGGTACATATACACAATGGAATATTACTCAACCATAAGAAAAAAACAGATCCTACCATTTGCAACAACATGGATGGAGCTAGAGGGTATTATGCTCAGTGAAATAAGCCAGGCGGAGAAAGACAAGTACCAAATGATTTCACTCATATGTGGAGTATAAGAACAAAGGAAAACTGAAGGGAGAAAACAGCAGTAGAATCACAGAACCCAAGAATGGACAAATAGTTACCAAAGGGAAAGGGACTGGGGAGGATGGGTGGGAAGGGAGGAACAAGGGCAGGGAAAAAAAGGGGGAAAAAAAAAATCATAGGGATAAAGGAAAATAGTACCAGCTGTGCTAAAGGATGTATTAATTATCTTATCTGTGGTCATTATTTCACAATCTTTGTGTAAGTATATATATAATTCATATGTATATCTCTATATAAGTTGTACACATTAAACATGTATATTTTATTTGCCAGTAAAAAAAAAATCACCAAAAAAAAAAAACTCAGATGCCAAGAAGGTGACAAGAAATCATAGTAAGGACAGTCCCACACTGTTTCCTGCAGTCTCAGATTAGAGAATTGTGAGTTCAATTAAAGTGACCTAACAATTACTGCCTTGTAAATGCCCTTTTTATGTTTCCTAAATAGGTGTGCAGACCATGATAGGGGAGAGTTAAGGGCTGTATATATAGGCAAGAAGTAGGTTTGAGTCATTGCAGATTTTAGTTTCAAGAAAGTAGGAAGGATTACTCTGCCAAAGAGAGATTCCAGTTGCAAGAATCTGGACCTAAGGGAGTAATGTAGGTAGGAGGGATCAAGGGAAAGGATGGACATAATTATGACAGAAGTGGCTAATCAGAAAACAGCCAGGTGTTTTTATATTTTATTAGCTACAGTATAGACCCTAGAACTGCCTCAATCCCCTCCCCCCAACCACGGGGTCAGGCCTTCCCAGGAGCCCCCGCCTTTGCCGCCTGGGCCCGCTGAAACTCCTGCTGCAGCTGAGCAAGGGTCTCCCTCTGTTGCTCTGACTGCCGCTCGAGGTCCCGGAGCTGGGATTCATACCGCTTACTGAGGAGGGTCAAGAGGCAGACAGACAAGGAGAAATTACTGAGACTTACTATTAAATGGGTGCTGAAAGAAACTGATGGAAAATGAGGTCTAGGGGAGGGAGGAGAATGGGGTAAAAGGGAAGGGGTTGGAGGAACTTGATTAACTAGGGGTTCCTTTGGAGAACTCCTCTCCAGGGTTAACACCTCTACTCTGGCGGTGTCAGTAGCATCACAGGGTCGTGGAACAAAAACTCACATTTCAGCTGTGATATAGTCCAACCTCTTCCCCACTGTGGCCCGAGCCTCTCCCAGCTCCTGTTTGACCAGCACAGGACCCAAGAGTTTAAACACCACGTTGGACCCATCCAGCAGGGCCAATTCCTAATGAAGCAGTGAGACATAGATGATCGGAATCACTGCCAGTACAGGTCCCTCCTCGCCCCACAAATCCGTCTCTCACCTCCTTCACGATATTATTTTCTGTTAGTTGTGCTTCAAGCTTCTGCCGCCCTGACATGGATTTACTCAGATCTAGTAGGTGGGGGAGAAAAGACTTGATTAGAGATATCAAATGTGCCACCGGACCCCCACAGTCCTGGTCAGAAAAATGGGGCGAAGGAAGTAGACAAAGGACTGGGCCGCTCGATGGAAGGGCAAGAGTACTGAGGTGGGGAAGGCACTGCACAGGGGCCCCGAATGGGGCAGAAAACATTACCTTGGTATGGTTTTGGGCTCTGAGTTATTGAAAGGACTGGGACCACACAGACCCTGGTCTCTTACCTTTCTGTAGCTGTTGATATTTCTCCACCTCTCCCTGTAGCTTCTTCTGGATCAGCTCAGCCATGGCGAGGACGAAAGCAGGCTTGGGAGCAGGAGAGGGGCGCTGGGTCTCACACTCTGGATGTTACCAGAGCTCCCTTTTCTGGCCTGCGGAAATGACAGCACTCTTGAGAAGCAGCTTCACGGGGCACCGCAGCCTCTCTCCGTCAGGAATATCGGCTCTACCCCGACCCTGGGGTGCGTGGCAAAACGCGACCCGAAGCCACTCAACTCAATGAGACTGCCCTATTCACATTCTCTCTTCAGTGTTAACAAACCCGGAAGTAAACAAGGAATTCTGGGAAAAGACGGTGCCGGAAGCTGTCTTTGACACGCTCCGGGAACTGTAATTCTGAAATGCTTAATGAAAGGTGTTTTGCTAAAACGACCGGACTCGGAAGATTTTGGCAAGATGGAGAAACGAAACTGGAAAAAAAACCTTCACCGTTACTTGGGTTCCGGTCCCGGACGGCCTTTCTTTAATTACAGGGGCGAAAGCTGCCCTTCGGGAGGGCGAGGCTAAGGCCTGCCCCGCCTCTCACTGGAGAGCGGGCCCTCATTCAAGATGGCGCGTAGAGGGCTTCAGACCTGGTACGGCGCTGATTGGGTGAGGGCCGAAGGACTTCCGGTAGCTTGCCGTCTGACTGTGGGACTGCTGAGGAGAGTCTGCACGTGGATGGTCGCTGGCGTCTGCGAGATGGAGACAGCCCCCAAGCTGGGCAGGGACCTCCCACCCGAGAAGAACAAACTTCAGGTTAAGAGGAAGGTAGAGACCTCCCCAGGATGGAAGGGACATTTTTAGCTGCGTGGTCGGGTGGGCGGGACGCGGGCAGCGCAGTTTCAGGGTTCTTGATCGGAGTATCAAGGTTCTTGCCGGTAGAAACCACGGCGATACTGGGAGCAAGAGACCACTCCGACCGCTGCCGGAGCCTCTCCTGGGCCCCCTCGTAACGAGAAGAGGAATAGGAAGCTCCGCCTCCAGAGGACAAAGAACACTCATAACCTAAAGAAGTCTCGGCTCTCTAAGAAGCCCCAGGCCCCGAAGAAATCCCGAGAACGGAGAAATCCAGAGCCTCAGCGGAGCTTGTCCGGGGTAAGCCTGGAACCTGATAGGGTGGCGGGCAGGTCGCCTTGTGCTTTGAGGATGCTAATTGCTTCGTCCTTTCCCCCAGGCCCAAGACCCATTTCCAGGCCCCGCCCCCGCCCGTGTGGAGGTGGCTCACAAGTTTTGTCGCATTGACAGATCCAAAAAGGTGAGGACCATCCGCAGGGTAGGTTGGGAGGGGGTGTCTGGGTGGGTTGGTTGGAGGTGAGGCCAGGTGGCTCTCCTGTGATCCCATATATTCTCTGGTTCTTCTCCCACTGCTCCTTCACCAACCACGTTACAGCTGCCGCATTCCAAGTCCAAAACCCAAAAACGACTTGAGGTGGCTGAAGCTGAGGAAGAAGTAGTAAGTGTCAAAGCTGCTGGTTCTGAGCTACTGCTTGCTGAGGAACCTGGGTGAGTGGGCTGTAACGTGGGCCTCCGTAGTCCCTGTTTTTTGGGACTCTTTCATTTTTATGTTAGTACACCCACTTCATATTAGGAAGCCTTACTGCAACACCAAAACTTGCAGGTTTCTGGAAGGGGAGGATGGGGAAAACACGGCAAAAATACTCCAGGCTGACATCATGGAGGCTGTGGACATTGCAAGCGCAGCCAAGGTGAGCCTGAGGTTGGCAAAGGGGCCAGTAGTGGATTAGTGGTGCAGCACAAGATGGAAATGAGGATTAGAAGAAGCAGTTGCTGAAGGGAGCCAATTCTTTCTTTCTTTCTTTCTTTCTTTTTTAAACTCTTCCCTTTCCCAGTACTTTGACTTGAACTTGAGGCAGTTTGGACCCTACAGACTGAATTACTCTCGCACTGGGAGGTGAGGTTGAATTCCAGTGACTCTTGAACTAGGATGTAGTTGGTCTCCTTAACCACTCCAGCTATGCCTATCTCAGCCCTGCCAGTGTGTGTTTGGTTGTTGATGTGGAGAGGGTCCTGTGATCTGCTTGCATATGAGGTTGAGCACGTACAGCAACAGCTCTCCTCCCACCTGGAGAGGAGGGGTTGGTGTGGGGCAGACCTCAGATGGTCTTAGTCAGACCCTGAGATTGGCACCTTGTCTTCCCACGCCTTCAACAGACACCTGGCTTTTGGAGGGCGCCGGGGTCATGTGGCTGCCCTTGACTGGGTGACAAAGAAGCTCATGTGTGAGATCAATGTCATGGAGGCAGTGCGGGACATCCGGTCAGTGGGGGTAAGATAGCCCATCCCTGATTGAATGACAGCCCGTGACCCCCTTTCCCATTGAACCACTTCTTTCCTCCCAGGTTTCTGCACTCGGAGGCACTGCTTGCTGTTGCTCAGAACCGCTGGCTTCACATCTACGATAACCAGGGCATTGAGCTCCACTGCATTCGCCGCTGTGATCGCATCACGCGACTTGAGTTCCTACCTTTCCACTTCCTCCTGGCCACAGCTGTGAGTGGGTGTGGAACACAGGGACCAGACAGCAGCCTTTGGGAAGACCTCCCCTCCCTTGGGACCCCAGTAGAGGGAGGACGGGGGTAATCAGGGCTCATCTCTTTATCTCATAGTCAGAGACAGGGTTCCTGACCTACCTGGACGTGTCAGTGGGAAAGATTGTGGCAGCTCTGAATGCTCGGGCTGGACGGCTGGATGTCATGACTCAGAACCCTTACAATGCTGTCATCCATCTTGGACACAGCAATGGTCAGTCTGGCTGAGCTTTGACTCTGACCATCCTGACCTGCTTTTCTTCTATATTTGTACTTCATGAGTCGCTTAAAGTTACCCCTTTTACCTCCCTCTTGTTACCTATTGGCCTTGAGTCCTGTTCTCCCAGGTTTAATCACCTCAGTGTCCTTTTAGTAATTTCAGCTCTTCTCTTACGTCCAGGTACTGTATCCTTATGGAGTCCAGCCATGAAGGAGCCACTGGCAAAGATTCTCTGTCATCGTGGTGGTGTCCGGGCTGTGGCAGTGGATTCTACAGGCATGTAAGTCACTCATTTGGGTATGAGGTTCTGGGAGGTCGCAGCTGGGTAGAACAGTATAGAAGGCAGTGTGCCTTTAGAAGCACAGACTGTGCACCAGGCTGCCTGGGTTTAAATCCTGGTGTTACCACTGACCAGCTATGTAAGAGTGGGCACATTGCATAACCTCTGTGTGCCACACACTTTCTTCACCCTAAGAGTGCAGATATGAGTGTGTAGCTCAAGGGTCAGAAAACTTTTTCTGTAACGAGTTGGGTAATAAATATTTTAGACGTTGCTAGCCTAGAGGCAGAATTGAGTGTATTATGTAGATACTTAAATAACAAGAGAGAAAACAAAGTATCATGAAATTTTAAGCAGTGAAATACAAAATACAATTGAGTGTTAATATTTTTATAATACCGGTCTAATGGGAAGATTTGGATTCTTTTTGAGGATAACATTTTGCTTAATTGAGGTTCAAAGGCAGTATTCTAAATCACCAAACTCAACTGCAAGTGTTTATCTGTTAATGCTGATCTGTAGAGAGATTTCTTGCATTTTATCTTTGAAAACATCTTTTCACAGGGATAGATGATGAGATCGGTGGTGCTTGAAAAGCTATCGAGTTATAACTATGTCACTGCGATCTGTAGCAGGGCCAGGCAGCAATGCACAGACAAGACGCCCTCTGTGGTGTCTGTCTTGATCACTTTACTGTGCTAATGTAGCACAGAAACAGCCATAAAATAAGTATGTGAACAAGTGTGGCATTCCAATTAAACTTTATTTGTGGACACTGAAATTTGAATTTCATACAGTTTTCACATATTTTCTCAAAATATTCTTTTGACTTTTTTCCAATCACTTAAAACTTTAAAAACTATCTTTGACTTGTGAGCTGTATAGGTGGTGAGCTGGATTTGTTTGGCTCATGGGCTGTAGTTTGCCAAGCCCTGAGCTTAGCTCAGAAGCTGTTGTAGACGTTAAAGCAAGCTAAGGCATATGGAGTTTTGCAGGGTGCCTGGTGAATAGAGAACACTGTTTCACCATTGGCTTCATTACAGAAGGATAATGGTTCTTCTCGGGTCTGGCTGGTGATGTGACAGGTAGGGGTGGTGGTGGGTCTCTTTGAGTTTCTGCTTTTCCTGGGAAAGTGTTTGTGTTTCCACAGCTGTGTTGTCTGATGTATATGTATGTTTGGACCCACACATTTCCTCTAATTCCTTTCATCTGTCAAGCTGTCACTGGGCTCTGCTGTAGGTTGGGCCGTGCACTGAGGTTCTGGGGGTAGAAGGATAAACCAGCCACTGAGCCTGCCCTGGCAGCCATTCCACACTTTGATTATAGAGCAGGTGGCCATGGTTTATGGGAATGACTGACCAGGTGGTCCAGCATTTCGTTTCTGCTCTGTTGTCTTCTGTCACCGTAGACTCAATGTGTGTCTCACTCATAGGTCACCCCACTCTCGAAGTTCCTCCTTGCCTGCTCCCTTTCTGCCCCATTTTCCTGTCATCCAGAATTTGACACCTCTAGCTGCCACGCAGCCCCATGTTCTTCAGCCCTTGGGAGGAGCAGGAACCCAAAGCACTGTTTGTTGAGTGCTTTCTGAGCACCCAGCCTCTGCTGCTGGTTTGGTGGAGCATGTCATTAGTGTCAGTGACGCCCTGTGAAGTGCCGACTGCTTCTCCCCTCCCAGGTCTGTCTCCATCCTTGCTGTCTCCTGTGGGCACATGTGCTTGCAGTCACTTTCCAGCTTCCAGTTCTTCCTCCTGGCATGTCCTGGGTGCTGTTATCAGAATCGTCTTTCCCACAAGCTGTGTTCTTCCATTTACACTGCTGCTCAGGAATATTCAACATTAAGTATTAACTACAAACTTTCATTTATTTATTTGTTTTTAAAATTTTGGTATCATTAATCTACAATTACATGAAGAACATATGTTTACTAGGCACCCCCCTTCCCCAAGTCCCCCCAGCATACCCCTTCACAGTCACTGTCCATCTGCGTAGCAAGATGCTGTAAAATCACTACTTGTCTTCTCGGTGTTGCACAGCCCTCCCCATGCACCCCCATGCACTATATACATGCTAATCATAATGCCCTCTTTCTTTTTCTCCACCCTTATCCCTCCCTTCCCACCCATCATCCCCAGTCCCTTTCCCTTTGGTAACTGTTAGTCCATTCTTGGGTTCTGTGATTCTGCTGCTGTTTTGTTCCTTCAGTTTTCCTTTTTTCTTATACTCCACATATGAGTGAAATCATTTGGTACTTGTCTTTCTCCACCTGGCTTATTTCACTGAGCATAATACCCTCTAGCTCCATCCATGTTGTTGCGAATGGTAGGATCTGTTTTTTTCTATGGCTGAGTAATATTCCATTGTGTATATGGATTCATCTACTGATGGACATTTAGGTCAAACTTTTATTTTTAAATCATTTTAAAGAAAATCAGGAAAAGGAAAAGTAGCCACAACTTACGAAATGCTTCCTGATGCTCAGGCCTCATTGGCCCCCATAGTCGTATCTGTGTGGACAAGTGATTTGGTCTTCCCCTCTTTACTCCATACCTGAGCCAGCCTGGCTCTAGGAGAGTGTGGAAGCCTGTCACCCAGGGATTTCTGCCTTCCCCAAGCTGCCTGGGCCAGCTGCTCCTGTGCCAAGGGCTCAAGTCAGACAGTTCCCTGAGGTCCACATCTTGGTGCCGAATGGCTGTGGTCCTTAGGCCCACCCTTGCCTTGTATTTGGTCTCCTCAGGAATGCCTCAGACAAGCCACAGGGGCTCCAGAGATGAGGGTTGCTGTCTTCCTCAGGAAGCTTTCTGGAAGCTTGCGTTAGGATTGGATTGGATTCTCAAAGCTGAACTGTTCTTGCAAGTTTAGTAGCATGGTAGTGTGGCCTGGATGCCCATCTGGCCAGGGGCTGGTGTTTGTACAGGTGATCCCAAAGGCAGATGGTGTGGGGAGAGGAGCCAGCATGTGCCCCTGAGTTGTTGGTTCACTGAAGGGGGTGACCCTGTGTCCAAGGAGCCCCCAGTAATTCCTGGTTTTCCCTCATCACCTTTCCTCCTGGTGGAGGTGGGGCCCTGATGTCCTGTCAGGAGAAGGATCCAGCTGGGCATCTCTTTGGTCCCATAACAGAGCAGTTCTCTGCTCATAGGAACTCTTCAGTTCTCCTTTTCCTGGGTTTATTTACAGCCAAGGCTAAAAAGTGAGTCCTTGAGCCCTTGGCAAACATATACCCCTGGCCTGGCTGGTCCCCCTTCAGCCCCCATCTCTGAGGAACAGCTTGAATATAGAAACCTCAACGTCTGAAAATAAACAACGTCCACAATGTATGATTCCTTGAGAGGATTTGGTCACTAACCTTGCCCTTCCTTCTTCAAGGGAAAGGGGGAAGGGCAGGGCCCTCCAGTGCATTACTTTGTTACTTCCTAAGGTCTCAGGTCCATGCAGTCTTCAGCTGTGGTTTGTCATTGTTGGGGAGCAATGTTGGGGACTGTGCGTCCTCTGTCTGACCTTAAAGAGCCCCTGTGATTTGTCCCCTCCTGGTCCTCCAGACTGTATTTCCTACCAGTCCTGAAAGCAAACCTCTGCCTCTGACTCACTGTCTTTGCACTGTGATGTTACTTCATTTGTACCTGCTGTATCTCTGTTGTGCTTTCCTGGGAATTACCTAGAATGGCTCAAATCCGACTTTTCCCATGAAGTTCTCCCTGACCACTGCCATTGATCCTCTTTGCTGAGCCACTGTGCTGTCTGTGCAGTTGAATGTCACATTTAGCTTCAGGTTGTGTGCACTCCCCCTTTGATGCGCGTCTTGACTAGCTAAGAGGACAAACACTAGAGAAACAGGCCTGACTTGAGTTCTAGCTCTACCACTCATCCTGATTTCCATTCTCTGATCTTCATATCCTCATCTATGAAAGGGAAATAGAAATTGTAGTCATGTAGTGCTTACCCAAGAGGCTGCCTGTAGAGGGTTTGGTGTGATGGTAGTGGCTAGTGTCATTATTAGTTTCTTTTTCCCCAACTTGATGCCTGAACTTGGCCATAGGCCTGCTAAGTAAGCCCACACTACAGACTGATCGATCCCCCTTCTTCCCCAGGCACATGGCCACCTCTGGCCTGGATCACCAGCTGAAGGTTTTTGACTTGCGAGGGACGTTCCAGCCTCTGAGTGCTCGGACCCTGCCCCAGGGAGCAGGGCACCTGGCCTTCTCCCAGAGGGGACTGCTGGCTGCGGGAGTGGGTGACGTGGTCAACATATGGGGAGGGCAGGGCAAAGCCAGCCCACCCTCCCTGGAGCAACCATACCTCACGCACCGACTCTCAGGCCATTTGCATGGCCTTCAGTTCTGCCCTTTTGAAGATGTGTTGGGGATAGGACACAATGGGGGCATCACCAGCATGCTGGTCCCTGGTGAGTGGGCCAGGGGATTAGGCTCGAAGTGCATGAGCTCTGGATGGAAATTGAGTGGGCCTGAGACAGCCAGAAACAGAGGGGCTTGCTTGGGCTAGAGCTGCTAGACTGGGTTCTTATTTGTGGGTTCATGCTCCTTCCAGGGGCTGCTGAGCCCAACTTTGATGGCCTGGAGAGCAACCCATATAGGAGCCGGAAGCAGCGTCAGGAGTGGGAGGTGAAGGCCCTGCTGGAGAAGGTGAGGTTTGGTCTGCATACAGTTTGTGCCTAGGAGTGGGGAAAGCTCCCTGTGCTGGGGGGTCTTGGGAAGAGTGTAATTCAACACCCTCTTTGGCTCTGTCCCTCTTTGGATCACCTCCTGTGGGTCCTACCCATTCCTGTAATGTGACACCTCCAGGTGCCTGCGGAGCTCATTTGTCTGGATCCCCGAGCCCTGGCAGAGGTTGATGTCATCTCTTTGGAGCAGGAAAAGAAGGAGCGGATAGAGAGGCTGGTATGAAGCAGGCCCCTGAGTGCCCAGGCTCTCCCCATCCCCTCATCCTTTCCACCCAAGTCCCCAAAAGTGTGGTCCAGCAGATGGATGCTGCTGCCAGTTCCCTGCCTCTTGAGACTGTTTAAGATTTCGCTCTTGCCCCCCTCCCTCAGGGCTATGACCCCGAGGCCAAGTCTCCCTTCCAACCAAAGCCAAAGCAGAAGGGCCGCAGCTCAACAGCAAGCCTAGTGAAGAGGAAGAGGAAGGTCATGGATGAGGAACACCGGGTAATGAGCACTGGGGGTGGGCTGGGCCTCCCACAAGCTGGTTTCGCCTGCTTCTCACCTCCCCTTCTCCCCACCTAGAACAAAGTCCGGCAGAGTCTGGAGCAGCAGCCACTGAAGCAAAAGGCCAAGCCCGTGGGGGTCTGGCCGTCTGCCCTGGACAGATTTGTGCACTGAGCCAGGCTCCAGGGTGGCCTGTGGACAACAATCTCTCCCCAAGATTGCCTGTGGGGAAATAACCCTGTTCCCTGGAATGAGGGGCACTGTGCCCCTTCCCCAGCTGGGGGTGGGTTGGTATTAAAGAGCAAGGTGTTTTGGGGGGATGTGTTGTCTGGGTCTTCCTTGGGATGTGTTCTCCTCCCCTTGCCCAGCATGGGTCTACTCTAGGATCTGAGGGGTCATGGTGTCCTGCCCCAAATCTAATCACAGTGACCTTAGCCTTGCTGTTTGGGCACTTTCCTCGCAGAGACTGTCCTCTCTCCCATGTCCCTGGAGATGTCCTTCCTATCCAGCGGGGTCTGGCAGCCTGCAGGCTCCCTAGGTTTGTGTCTGGGACCCCTGGTGAGGACCGCACTGCAATCAAAGAGGTAGAGAGACAAGTTTATTGAGAGGCTTAAGCCTCCTTTCTGTCATGGCTGGAGAACAACCCCAGCATTGTTTTGTTCTTCCTGAAAACCATCTTAGGTTTCTTCTATATCCTCAGTCTTCAGTGACAGACTGAGCATCTGGTATGGGGAAACTGATCAGCTGCAGCCAGCTAGGACTCCTGCTTTGGGCCTGGGAGAAGATTGTTGGTGGTACTGGCTGGGCCCTTAGCAACTCACTCCTCTCCTGGGGCCCTAGGTATTCTCAGCTGTGAAGCCAAGCTATTATCCGACACCGCAGGATGCCCAGGACTCCTTGGAGCCAGGAGCAGAAGGGTGCAGTCCTTTCCCCATCAGAGCCACCCACCAGCTTCCAGGCTTCCTGCATCTTCCAGGGGTCCAACCTGTGGGATGTCAACAGGAATTTCCCATAGCAGCACCGGTCCAGGGGGAAGTGGGTGGCACCCGCCAGCTTGACACAGTGGGTTGGGGTGAGGCCTCCTCGTCGGGCACTTACCCCCACAAAGACATCCTCCAGTGGCAGAGGGGGTGCCTGGCTAGCCACTTTCAGAATGAGCTGCACAGCAGAAGCTGACAGCACATACCCTGTGCCAGAGGCATAGGGTGGGAAGGGGCCCCAAGTAGGGGGCCACTGCTCCTCTGATACCTGGTGCTTGCCCCCTGGCGTCCGAGAGGGGTACACCCGCCAGTGCACACGGCCCAGGTACAAAAGAGGCACTTGCTGGCTCCCTGAGGTGGGGCCGCCTTCCCACTCTTCATCCCTAACCTCAGCCACTCTCTGGGGCTGCAACCCTCTCTCCCATTGTTCCCAGCGGCCCCCTCGCCGGACCAGCTCTGATACCAGCTCAGGAACGTTGACAAACACGTCGTCATCGGTCTTGAGGACGTAGCGGGCCATGGGGCAATGTCTGTCGACCCAGTTAAGCCCACTGAGGGTTTTGAGGGTCAGGTTGCGGTAGGAGTCCAGGAAGGCCGCCTGCAAGATGTCCCCCTGGGTCGCTGACTCCTGTGCTAGGTCGTTCTCATGAGAATCCTGGGTGGGAACCGTGCTTGGCTCTCCCAGCAGAAAGAGAGTCTGCACCCTGAGCCCTCGGGCCTTGCGCAGCCCTCCCCACGAGGCCCGAATGGCATTTCTTTGGATCAGGTTGTCCGGGGCCGTGCACACCAGGATGAGCAGGAACGGAGGGGCTCCAGGACCACCGCACGCCTCCTCATTGGGGATCAAGAGGTGGGGCAGGGCCAGGGGCGGCCCCAGCAAGGCCCGGGCTGGGAGCAGGGAGGCTAGCGAGAGGCTCAGCAGCTCCTCCCCGATACCCGAGGGCCCGAAGAGAGTCCAGACTATCACCAGCAGCAAGGCGGCAAGGAGAAGGCGCCGGAAGAGGCTGAGGTGCATGATGCGGTGTAGAGAGGACTTAAGAGAGGCGCTGAGCGGTTAGAGCCGAAAGCCCGGCTCTCCGTGGCCTGGGCTGCTACCGGCGCGACCAGTACAAGCGCCGGAGAGCGGGGCGGCGGCTGGAGCTGCGGCGCTGTTACCTTGTCTTCCGGGCCCCGCCTCCGCAAAGCTCGGCTCCATGGCTGGGGGATCGCTGCTGCATCGGCCGCTACTTCTCTGCCGGTGGCCTGGGCCCCACCCGCTTATCGGGGAGGTGACGCACTGGGCGTCCACCGCTTGTCGCCGGAAGCGACGGCGGCGGCAGGGTGGGCACAACGGCAGGCAGGATGGTGGGCGCTTTGCCGGGACTAGGCCCTAACTGCACAGGCGTGCCTTGGCCGTAGAGCGCAAACGCAGGGCAGCGGCATCCTAACACATGCGGTTCACCCCTCAGCCTCAGGGCCCAGCGTTTGCGGCTCAGTTGAACCGGGGCCCTTAGAGGATTTTATCTGTAGTAGCACCCCACAACTCCACCTTCTTCGGACCAGACACAGGCCCCCATCCTTTAGGAACCTAGGGTGGGCAAGACTGGCCAATTACCTGAGCAACTGGCTAGGCTCAGCTACCTAAGCATGCCACGCCACTGCACACCAAACACAGGCGACTTGGGGGTGTTCAAACTGGCTTGGGCTCCCCCCAAAGGCCAGGATGTGTTGGTTTTGTCTGCCACGCACACTGGAGGGCTGGGCACCACGAGGTAAAGGTGCCTCAGGAAGGGTGGGAAGTGGCAGCATCATTGTTTAAACCAAGACCAGCGGGCATTTTTTTTAAGCAACTGGGTGGGGACATCAGCTAGAAGGGAAAAATCACCCCCTAATAGTGTCCCCAGAAGAATGGGGGAGAACCCAAAGAAGGAAGCCAAAGGTGTATAAAGTATTTATTAACAGACAAGACCTACAAATTTATTTCTTTTTGGACACACCCACGGTGCGCCCACGGCGGCCTGTGGTCTTGGTGTGCTGGCCTCGGACACGAAGTCTGCATTGAGAAAAGAGTCGAGTCACAGGTCATACACAATACAAACATTTGGGAAGAGAAGACAGAACCCAAGACATCTCTGGGAGTCTAGGGGCAGGCAGGGAGACAAAGCTCCCACACCCACTCACCCCCAGAAGTGGCGCAGCCCTCTGTGGGCCCGAATCTTCTTCAGTCGCTCCAGATCTTCACGGAGTTTGTTGTCCAGACCATTAGCCAGAACCTGGATTTGGAAGAGAGGGTGAGGGCCATTTATTTTACCCCCTAACTTCCTATGGCAATTCTAATGGATGCCACATCCTCCTCTTTTCTCATCTTTTTCATCTCAATACACACCTGGCTGTATTTCCCATCCTTCACATCCTTCTGTCTGTTCAAGAACCAGTCTGGGATTTTGTACTGGCGTGGATTCTGCATAATGGTTATCACACGTTCCACCTGCCAAACAGGACAAGGGTCAGATCCAGATGGCCCCCTCCACGGCACCCCCACCGGCCTCATCTGTATCCTTACCTCATCTTCAGTAAGCTCTCCTGCCCTCTTAGTGAGGTCAATGTCTGCTTTCCTCAACACCACATGAGCGTATCGTCGCCCCACACCCTGAGAAGAGATTTTAGAACTGGGTTAAGTCTGATTTCTTTGGTTTCTTACAGCCCCACTATTCAAAAAGCACAACAAAGGCCTGTAACCACCTAGTGCTGTATACTTTCCCATGTCACCCTTGCCTCATCCACTTTGCCAGAAAAGAAAACCATTAAATAGAGAAAAAGTTTTGTTCACAGGCAGGGCTGGACCACAAACAGGGAGCTTAGGATCGATAACCCCTTGAAAGCAGATCTTTTTTATTGCCCAAAATATGTAGTTACCAATAAATGCTGGTCATTAGACACTGCAGCAGCGGTACCTTCTGCTCTCTGTCTATACTGACCTGCTGGCTCTCAAAGATGGTGGTGTAGCATCAAAGCAGCAAGACTGGTCTTTTGAGGTAACAGGGTTTGATCAAAGAGTAGCACTGTCAATAAATCAACCCTGCTCTGGGTCTCTGAGAACCGTAATTCTTTGGGCAAGTCACCTCACCCCCACCATCAGTTTTCCAAGATCACAAATTTGATTTTGTCAGGACCTGGAGATGACCAGGCCCTAGGGAGCCAACTATACAAATCAAACTCAAAATAAAATAATACTTAACACTGGTACTCCTTGCCACCTCAACTCACAAACCAAGCATATCTGGATAGTGAAGGACTGTGTGCTGTGCTGAATAGCAGCACCCCCCTCCCCAATGTATGTCCATCTAGAATCTCAGAATATGACTGTATTTGGAAATAGGGTCACTGCAAATTTAATTAGTTAAAATGAGGTCATGTTGGACTAGGGCAGGCTTTCAATCCAATGACTGGTATCCTTACAAAAGGAGAAAACATACAAACACACAGGGAAGAAGGTCACGTGGTAATAAAGGCAGGAGACTGGAGCAATGCACTTACAAGATTAGGAAAACCATGGACTGTTGTCGACCACCAGAACACAGGAAGAGCTAATGATTCCCAGAGCCTTCGGTGCAAGCATGGCCCTACTGAAACCTTGGTTTTGGACGTTTGGCCTCTAGAACTAGGGGAGTAAGTTTCTGTTATTTTAGGCCAAGTCTGCAGTAATTTGTTACAACGGTCCCAGGAAACAGATGGTACTTCCTCTGTAAGAAAGTGACCTAGGAAATCAAACTATCAGGGGGTTGATGAAGAAGACATTAGGGTCAGAGTCTCTCTCAAATTTAACTATTTACAGATGAAATAGTATATCTGAGATTTACTTTAAACTACGAGTGGATAGGGAAGGTTACAGATAAAAAGATTTCTCATTTTTAGCTAGATGATACATCCACAGGGGTTAATAATTTTACCTCTACTTCTGAATGTTTAAACTTATCCCATAAGTAAGTTTTTAAAAATTTGCTCTCAAGCTAACATTTTTGAAAGCTGTTATCTTGACTGTAGATACTGGCTCGCCACCTTTCTAAATTACATTCTCAAATCCCATTTTCTCTCCCCAAACCACCCATTTTCTCAATCCACAAGAGCACATGAAGTCCAGCCAGCCTTAAAGAATACCCATAGCAAAAGTTTACAGAACAATTAGGAAGGGTTCCCAGTGCAGAAAAACCTTGCAGAATCTGTATGGCCTCTCAGTAAATACCCCTCCCTTTCTGCTTCTATCAACTTTCATTCTGTATCCTTCCCTGGCCAAATAACCCTAACCACTTTAGCCACATCTTTTGAGGAACTCTTCCCCATCCAACAGCCTCCTCCCTCTTCCAGCCCCAACTCTATTCCATTTTCCAAGTATTACCCCCTGTTCTGGAACCTTATTAAAATATCACAAACTTGAGTTCTGTCACCAGGGAAGAGCTAGGTGCCTTTGTTGGCTCTCCACACTATTAGCAAAACCTTCAGTACTCATCCATCTCCAAGAATAACCTTTCCCAGTGATAAGCAGGGCATCAGGATCCTCGAGTTCTTTCCTATCACCAAGTACTCAATGGACTTTAGTTAAATTGCTTTAGGTTGACTACAAAGGTTATGACACATACTTCCGTAAGTACTCAGTACAAAACCAATTACTGACAAAAAGGCATAGAGAGTTTAACAGAAGCAGCACATTAACCAAGATCTTTTATATCAACATTTATAAAATGAGCATACCTTGCTTTATAGCACTTTGCAGATACTGCTTCACAAACTGAAGGCTTGCTGATAGCTCTGTGTCCAGCAAGTCTATGAGCACCATTTTTCCAACAGCTTTTATTTCATGTCTGTCACGTTAATTCTTAAAATGTTTCCAATTTTACATCACATTATGATAACCTGTGACAACTAACTGAAGCCCAGATGACAACCAGACTTTTCTTTAGCCATTAAGTATTTTTAAATTAAGGCATGCACGTTTTAAAAGACAGAATGCTACTGCACACTTAAAAGACTACATACAGTACAGTTCAAACGTAGATAAGTTTTAATGTGCACTGGGAAACCAAGAAATTCACCTGACTCACTTTATTATGAACCCACAGTATATCTGAGCTATGCCTGTGCTCGCTATCTCACTTAGCCTCACAGCAATCCTTCAAAAAGGTACCGTATTTTACACTGCCTTACTAATTTCACAGTGGAACAGAAAAAAGCATTCTCTTTAAATCCACTTAAGAACAAATGAAAGCTGTGCTTCCTGCAATGCAGAATTGAAAGTTAAGGGAATTTGATGAATCTTTTCCATCAAAGCTCAGATTTAGTTTTAAATTAACAACTGATCTATAAAATATTTATCATAGTTCCATTTAAATGCTTTGAAACCAGGCAATACTATCCCTGGTAACACCTATTCTCTACCTCTGCTTGACCACCTATAATGTAGCAGAAGCTGGGAATTGTGAGCAAGATAGGATTATTCCTGCTCCTACAAGACTTTCAGCCATCTTCACAAGTAATTATACGTATTTACCAAAAGACAAGACAGAAACATAAGGAAGAGAAAAAAATCTCCATCTGGAAGGCCAGGAGTTCACTAGGTCAGTGAACAGAGATATCCAAGTCTGCATTCTCCTTGACTAATACCACAAAGTGGAGTACTCAACTCAGTCCTACTTCCAGTGGAAAGGGGTGAACTTCACCTCTGCATCTGAGTAAAGGTCCAGGTCACAACTAAGACACCCCTCCCACCTCCAGGTCTCTTGACACTTTATGTTGGCATTTGTCTGGTCATCCTTCATGATGTACAATTTATCGTATTTCCAGGATTTCTAAGTTTCATATGAAGCATTTGTTATGAATTAACAGTGAAGGGGGCAAAAACCAAATCTAGAATGGACTCTAGATGACAAAGGGCCGATGGTAGCGGAAAATGTTTAGCCAGTTCAGGAAGACAATCAAACCCACTCACTCCCCACCACCCTAGGTGAGATATTTTTGCTTGACCAGAGTAATTCTCTGGTTTTCACTACTTTCCTTTTGGGGGTAAACGTGGTGAGGGGTTAAGGTATTAAGTCACTCCTTTTTTACCCAGCAGCTGAGGTGTTCTGGTTGGGATTTAAGTTTCCTCAACCATGCCTCACAGCCTAACTCTTAACAAGCTGCTTCATTTATGTTCTAAACTCCTTCCCCTACTTTACCTTAATAGCAGTGATGGCAAAGGCTATTTTCCGCCGCCCGTCAATATTGGTGTTGAGTACTCGCAAAATGTGCTGAAACTTCTCAGGGATCACTAGAGACTAACAGAGATTGGGGGAGAAATCAGACATAGTGAACCACCATCAAACCGCTATCTCAAACAGAAACGTTAAGCCTGTCACACAGTGAGCAACGACCCCCTTCAGGTTTTCACAACACAGCAAATTCCTCAGTCCTGACGAAGCAGGAACATGAAGTGATCAGGCCCGGGAAAATGCAACCTCAGGGTGTAGGCAAATATTCTGCCCGTTCCCAAAAGTACAATGAGTGGCGGAAGCCGGAGGTCCCCATATACACCCAAGCCCTTTACTACTTTCGAGCGCCCGGGGAGTGACTCTTCCTCTAGCCCACGCCCAAGAATTAGATGTCTCTAGCAGTTTCTTCCCAGGGGCGCGATCCAAGACGCCAGAGATGTGCAGACCCCCAGAACAGGGAGTTTTCAGCCCTCTGACAGCAGATCTTCCCCGCCCATGTTGCGATGTAGCCGGATCCCCTCACGGATGCCAGTCTCACCATGGCGGCAGCAGCACAAGCGGCGTGTAGGCCTCCTGTGGAAAAGAGAGCGGAAGTGACGCAACAATCCTATATACCAACCAGGCGGAAGAGGTGGAGCGATCTTGGCGAAATGCTTCCGGAACGTGCTTGTGCTGAAGCCGGCTCAACTTTTGAGTCTGAATTTGTTTCCACAACTTCCGGTGAGGTCTCACTTTATAGTTCTAAAATTCCTGGGTGGGAAAGCCGTGAAGGTTCCGGGGTGAGATTGTGTTTTAGACGTCTAATTCCCATTAGCACTCGGGTGAAGTGGTTAGAGCTCAAAGGAGAAGGCTGGATTCAAACAATTTAACTCAAATATCTGAGAACTATTTCACGCTGTGCAAAACACTCGAGGACTTGTCGGTTCACTGCCGGGATCGGACTCGTGGCCGCTGACAGCTGCCGGAAGTGAGGCTGCGCGGGATGGCCGCTGCTGCGACCATGGCGGCAGCTGCCCGGGAGCTAGCGTTGCGGGCTGGGGCCTCAGATATGGAGGAGGAGGAGGGCCCGCTGGTGAGAACGTGGGGCAGTTTTTCTTTCGGAGTTTTGTCTGGTCGGCCTCGCGTCAGAAAGGCCTGGGCCGGGTTTGGGCGCTAGGTGGGGGCGGGGCTGCCACTGATGCTGCTGCTCCCTGTTTGTCTCTCCGTCTACCTCTTGGGGATCGGACCTGAGCCTCAGCGGGACCCAGAATGGCCGAGACTCAGGTTCCCGAGGCACACTTTAACTTCCAGATTTGGGGCAGACTAGAGAAACAGTGTAGTGTAGAGGTTAAGAGCATGGCCTCTGAAGCCAATTGCCTAGGTTCTAATTCCAGCTCTGCCAGTTAACCAGCTCCTCCGTGCCATCACTTTCCACACCTATAAGGTGAAGAAAATAATAAGGTCTACCATATAGATTGTTGGTTATGATTAGATGAATGAGTATATAAAGGATGGCATCTGGCACGCAGGTAAACACTATGTGTTAGCTGACATTTCTACAAAGCTTGGAGCTCCCAGAGGGATTGTGATACAATGCGTAAGATAACAGAAGTCTGCGGATCCTAATTTCAGCTTTAAGTTGTGCTCTGTCATCTGCAACCCCTATCTTTTTTCCTCATTGGGACACCTCCACTCTTTGTGGGCTGCCTGTTTTCTTGTCATATTCCCTCACTTATTAGCCATCACAGATTGGGTACAATGTGAGACTCGGGATTTTTTGAGTCAGTATCTATGGCTTCCCAGTTAACCCTTATCCCTCTCCCCCCATTGAAGGACCGAGGATTATTCCATTGTATTTTGTATTCTCCTCTCCCTGTGTCCTTTCCCTTTAACTTGTACCTCTCTAGGGGGGTGGTCCTGGTCTTCAGGAGCCATTGCAACTTGGAGAGTTGGACATCACCTCTGATGGATTCATCCTGGATGAAGTGGATGGTAAGTGATGGCATGGAATGGATGCAGAATACGTATAATCTGAGAGGTATGGGGGCTCAAACTAATAAGGCAGGGATTGGTGTGCAGGTGTTCAATGTGGGGAGAGGGAGCTGTGGAGCTGGACCCTTATGATAAACTTCTATTTACAGTTCACATTCAGGCAAATCTGGAGGATGAGTTAGTAAAGGAAGCTCTTAAAACGGTGAGGCTTTCCACTGTACTAATCTGCCCCTCTACCTACCCTCCCCTCAAAGAAAAATAAAAAGGAAACAGTGTCTTGCTTTTATAATACAACCCTGGTGTCTTAACCTCTTATCTAAAACAAGTCTTTTGTTCCTTCTGTTTGAGTGTCCCTTCACTGTGACTTCCTCCTGATTTGTCCCATTTATGTTCTCTCAGGGTGTGGATCTCCGTCACTATTCAAAACAGGTTGAGCTGGAACTGCAGCAGATTGAGCAGAAATCCATTCAGGATTGTATCCTCTAACAGGAAAGGGGTGGTGGTATGAAAATGGGGATTTTGTGCGTTGTGGTACAGATGGCCCAGTTAGGGCTGGTGTCTTCTCTCTCAGGTTTCTGTCACCTCAGGGAGAAATTGGACAGGTCCTACAGGTCTGAGGATCTCCATCTTCCTAATGAGGCCCCTTGACTTTCTGTGGGTCAGATATCCAAGAGAGTGAGAACATAGCATCTCTGCACAACCAGATCACAGCCTGTGATGCTGTCCTTGAGGTTAGTAACCATGACCTGTGACCCCTAGTAACCCTGAACCAGATCATGGTGTCTGGTGCCATTCTAGGTCATCAGCCTCAGGTGGGGACAGTTAGAGTCACTTTCAGTGTGACTACAGCAGCCTTTTTTTTTTTTGAGCTCCTGCCATAACGTATGTTATTTGCCAGTGACATTTGGTGTACCTTTCCTTCAACACCCTCTATGCTCATGGGCTGATAGATCAGGGACTTCCCCAATAAACTTAGGTGGCCTGTTTGTCCTCTCCCAATCCTTTGGCACTCCAGCAACATCTTTTCTCCCCCCCAGCGCATGGAGCAGATGTTGGGAGCTTTTCAGAGTGACCTCAGCTCCATCAGCTCTGAGATCCGGACACTGCAAGAACAGTCCGGAGCCATGAACATTCGACTTCGAAACCGCCAAGCAGTTCGGGGGAAACTTGGGGAACTTGTCGATGGTCTGGTAGTGCCCTCTGCTCTGGTCACGTGAGTCACTAGTTTGAAGGGTCACAATGTCTCTACTAGGTTAATGGGGTAACCTATCCTGTTACCACATGGGTCTCCTGACTCCAGGTCATGAAGTGCTTTCCAGAAACTGATGGGTGAGTTGACAGCTCTTTATGCTTCAAGTATCAAAGATTAGGAATCATCCAGGGTCATGTGTGTAGTGATGGGGTCCAAGGCTTATGTGGTAGGGGCTCAGGAATAGAAAATTTTATACATATATTTTGACTATGTGATACAGCGTAAGAAGGGAGAGGAGACAGGCTGGATGTAAGGGATATTTTTTGAAGTCTAAGGATGTCTGGGTTCTTTCCTCACGCATCCTACCCCTTTCTCTACCCAGGGCAATTCTGGAGGCACCAGTGACAGAGCCTGGGTTCCTGGAACAGCTTCAGGAG
The DNA here is from genome assembly GCF_040802235.1 of Manis javanica. Classification (NCBI taxonomy): domain Eukaryota; kingdom Metazoa; phylum Chordata; class Mammalia; order Pholidota; family Manidae; genus Manis; species Manis javanica. The sequence goes on from NC_133171.1 coordinate 57,967,598, forward strand.
CTGGATGCCAAGGCAGCTGCAGTCCGAGAACAGGAGGCTAGGGGCACAGCAGCCTGTGCGGATGTCAGGGGCGTGCTTGACCGACTCCGGGTCAAGGTGGGGGATGGGGAGGTCACCCCAGAGACTACCAAAACCAGCCTTCCTGACACCTTCACCCTGGATTTCCCCGGCAGAGCTCATTATAGCCTGTCCCCCAGTACTTCATCCTGCCTTTACCTGGCAGGACTCATCCTCACATCTTTGGGTCCCCTTGAAAATCTTAAGAAATAATGAAGAGGTATTCTCCACCCTTCTTCCTCTTATATTTAACATTTGTCACTTCATCCATTACCTCCCAAACAGTAAGAAGTTTGCAGCCTCATGTACTGTGTTTGGCCCCCCTGTCTAGGCAGTGACAAAGATCCGAGAATTCATCCTTCAAAAGATTTATTCCTTCAGAAAACCAATGACTAACTATCAGATACCCCAGACAGCCTTGCTGAAGTACAGGTCAGCACCAAAAGAAAGGGCTTGGGATGGCCTTGGAGCTTTCAAGCAGTTTGGGGTGGTGTCTGCTTTCTGGGACAGGCAGGGAAACTGCCTTGTCCCTGACCCCTCTAGGTTCTTCTATCAGTTCCTGCTGGGCAATGAGCGAGCCACGGCAAAGGAGATCAGGGATGAGTATGTGGAGACACTGAGCAAGATCTACCTGTCTTACTACCGCTCCTATTTGGGGCGGCTCATGAAGTTGCAGGTGACGCCAAGAAGAGAGAGGTGTACCTGCGCACATGGGCTGGGAGGAGGGGCCACCTTGGGGCCAGGGGAGACAGCATCAGAAGAAACTTGTTTATCATGTGGGAAGAGATGGTTACCAGTTCTCTTTCCTCTTTTCTGTAGTATGAGGAAGTCGCTGAGAAGGATGATCTAATGGGTGTGGAAGATACAGCAAAGAAAGATATCCTAACGTCGAGGATCTCTCATACTGTACTTTGAGAGACAGGAGGCTTCTGGCTCTTCCTTTTTCTGTGGATGACAGTGTGATAAAGTCTGTGGCTTCCCTCCCAAGAAAAAGGCATACACCATTTTGACATAGAGTTTTATGTATGATGTCAGGGGTATAGAGACTCCCTGAAGCCTATTGGCAGATGTTAGGTGGCATGGGGCCCTGATACTAGGAAAGAGGGACATCCAGGCTGTGTGTACCCAGAGGTACTGAGTCTTTGATCTTCAATCACAGTTGTTATTTTACTGTTTTCCTTGACTCTAATCCTTCATGATTCTTCTCAAAGCCTTCCCTCCGCAGCAGGAACACCATTTTCACCCTGGGTACCCGCGGCTCTGTCATTTCCCCCACTGAACTGGAGGCCCCCATCCTTGTGCCCCACACTGCCCAGCGGGGAGAGCAGAGGGTAGGACTGAGGAGCTTCAGGCATGAGGGGATGCTGAGCATGGGTCAGGGAAGGGGGCCAGAGCTCAGGCAAAGCTTCCAGCCCTGCAGTCCCCTGTATCAGTTTTCTTAGACTTGGGAGTGGCTATTGCCAGTCAGCCTAGTGCCCTGTGTTGGGAAGAGGGTTGGGATTATTGACTTAAGGGCCTGCAGCAGGAGAGACTGGCTGAGGCATGTGTGGAGGTGGTTGGCACAGTAGCCACAGCAGGTGGTGGCTGGCTCTTGTGCACCTTACCTCCCCCACCTCCTCAGTACCCATTCAGGATGTTCTTCACAGCTGGGACTTAGGTCAGAAGGGAAAAGTCTCCTGAGTTCATTGCTTAGATTTGCTGATTTTCTAGCCTTGTCCATGGGGAGTCAGTGTTGGGGTCTATCCCTCAGCCTTCTTTACCCCTCCCATCCTAGTATCCATTTGAGGCCCTCTTCCGCAGCCAGCACTATGCCCTCCTAGACAATTCCTGCCGTGAATATCTTTTCATCTGTGAATTCTTTGTTGTGTCTGGCCCGGCTGCACACGACCTCTTCCATGCTGTCATGGGCCGTACGCTCAGCATGACTCTGGTAAGATCCCTACCTCCTGTTCTCTCAGACCCGTCCTCAGTGGGTCTGCAATCGTGGGGTCATACCTCTGGTGGTACTGAAACCAGGACCCCATCTTCTAAAATGTATAAGCCTTGTACTCATAGTATGACTCCCCACAAAACTCTCAAGGCTTCAGGTCCTTGAGGCTATCCCTGCTGCTAATGCGCCTGAAAACTAAGGGGTCCCTAAATTTTTGTTCAACACTGAATTCTACTATTGTAGGCTTGTGATCATAGATCCTGGTGAGCAAGGCTGCAGTATCACCTGATTGCGGATAGGGAAGTGGGGGGCGTTTCCTTTTTAGATTCACTCCCCTCCCTCCTCTCAGTGCTGCATCCCTAAAGGAGCCACTAGGACCAGCAAAGTAACAAACATTCTCCCAATTCTCTGCCTGTTCATGAATCACAGAAACACCTGGAGTCCTACCTCATTGACTGCTATGATGCCATTGCTGTTTTTCTTTGCATCCACATCGTCCTCCGATTCCGAAACATTGCAGCAAAGAGGGATGTTCCCGCCCTAGACAGGTCACTGAGTTGTGGTTCTTGATGCCCCATTGGCCTTGAATTGTTGGTCTCACACAATCCTGCATTCTGACCCTTGGCTCCTGCTGACCTGCTACCACTCTCCCTTGTTCCTAGTCATCTACCTGGAGTTGGTACTGTTGCTTTCTGACTCAACTGTCACACCTAGTTGTACCTCCACCAGCTGTCTACCATTAATCGGTTCCCCCCTGAGAAGCCCTACCCACCCCCACATTCCTTGCCAACTGATGTCCGACTCTGATTAAGCCCACAGGTACTGGGAGCAGGTGCTTGCCTTGCTGTGGCCACGGTTTGAGCTGATCCTGGAGATGAATGTCCAGAGTGTTCGAAGCACGGACCCTCAGCGCCTCGGGGGGCTGGATACTCGGCCCCACTATGTGAGAGAGGGCAAGGGTAACAAAGGGGTTCCTGAAAGGCAGGGCTCTTAAGCTTTACTTGGGGGTTGATCACGTTCACAGTTGTGTCATGGGCCTGGCTGGCTGTTCAGCTGCCCTGGGCGAGGATGTCAAACTCTAAGCGAGGTGGGCACTGTCGGAAGGAGGGACTGGAGCTGGGGGTTGCGCAGAGGCTGCTTGGCCAGCTGCAGGGGGAGTTGGGAGATTGTTGGTTGGACCAGGGGGTTGCTGTGATTGCCTTCCTGCTTCCTTTCTCCCAGATCACACGCCGATATGCAGAGTTCTCCTCTGCTCTTGTCAGCATCAATCAGACAGTTCCTAATGAGAGGACTATGCAGCTGCTTGGGCAGCTGCAGGTGAGGGCGAGCAGGGCATGCCCAGCACAGGCTGCTGCAGCGGGCTGGGGGAGAGGAACTGGCGGCCCATGCGTCTTGTGTCACCTCCTCCTATTGGCCTCTTCAGGTGGAAGTGGAGAATTTTGTCCTCCGAGTGGCAGCTGAGTTCTCCTCGAGGAAGGAGCAGCTTGTGTTTCTAATCAACAACTATGACATGATGCTGGGTGTGCTGATGGTAACAGATGTCCCTTCTCCCTTTTTCCCTACTCTGAGGGCTCGGGTGTCCCCACTGCTCTGCTAGGAAAGCTCCGTGTGGAAAGAGATTATGTTGGTTTTGCTTGGTGTTTTAGGCTTGGAGTCTTGCCCAGTGTCTGGCTAAGTATATTAAATGTGAAAGGAAGGGGATATCCTGAAGCTAAGGGTTGCTTCTCTGAAGCTTGAGATTTTTCTTTGTTTTCCCTTAGGAGCGGGCTGCAGATGACAGCAAAGAGGTTGAGAGTTTTCAGCAGCTGCTTAATGCTCGGACACAGGTAGAAGTGTGGGGAAGAAGAAGGGGACAGTTTGATGTGCTGTTTTCAGTACAGTGCAGTGCGTGCGCGTGTGTGTAGGGAGTGGCAGTTAATGGACTTCAGGTACACAGAATTGGAATTATTATAACTCTTGGTTCACAACATGCTGTCATTAATTGGTTGATTTTATTTTCTTTCGTATTTTTTTTAATGATACAGTCACCCACAAGCCCACCATATACCGTGGAAATAACTAACATCAAACTATAAATTCCTCCTCACCCCATCTCCTTGCCTCTTATGCAGAGTTACCTGTTGACCTAGATGTTTTGTGTATCATGCTCTGCTTTTAAAAAATGTAGCTATAGGTATGCCAAAACAATAATTATTTAGTTTTGTTTTGGGGGGACATAAAAACAGAATCACAGGGTTTTTTCATGCATAGTTCTTCCAGTATTTCTGTATTATTACATATGGCTGTAACTTATTCTTTTGCACTGCTGTGTAATGTTAACATTGTGAATATAACACATTCTCTTGCAAGTGGACATTTGGATTATTTTTAGCTCTTTGCAGGAAACTATGGGAATTGTTTTGTAAACAGTTATGTCTTTTAGTGCACATGGATGTAGATGAGTTTTATCAAAAGTTTCTCTTGGAAGTAGGAGTAGGCTTGCTGCTTCTAGGGTTTGCCAGTTTTCAACTTTATGAGACAGTACCAAATTGTTTTCCTAAGTGGTTGTCAGTTTATTCTGTATTGGCAATATATAAGAATTCTCATCAAGCAGTATTTTCTCCAATATATGGTATTATCAGATGAACTTTGCCATTCTGATAGGTATCTACTTGGGGTCTTGATTTGCATTTTCTGATTACTAAACGGTATTGAGCATCATTTCAAATGTTAAGTAGACATACAAATTTTTCTTTTCTGTAAAACGTCTGTCATAGCATCTGACCATTTAAAAATTGAGTTGTGTTTTTCTTTTTGAATTTATAAGCATTCTTTATTTATCCTACTAACTACAAAACTAATCTTTTTGTTGATTACATAAGTTTGCAGGTATTTTTCAGAGTTTTATCTTTTTACTTTTTTATGTTGTCTTATAATGGACAAGTGATTTTAATATGATTGAATTTATTAATCTTTTCTTTATTTTTCTGTCTTGTTTAAAAATTTTCTTATTACTCCAAAGTCAGAAAAATATTCTACTACATTTTTTTCTCAATATTGTAGAATTTCATTTTTTATTTTTAAATCTTAAACTTACCTAGGATTAATATTTGTGTATGATGTGAGGTAGAAATCTAATTTACTCTTTTTCTATTTGGGCAGTGATTGTCCCATTTATAGAAAATCCCTTTTTTTGCCCTACTTGATCTGCAGTGCTGTTTCTATCACATAGCATAACTCCACAGATATGTGTTCTGCTTCTGATCTATTCCATTGATCAGTTTGTCTACCCTGCAACACAGTTAATTACTATGCTTTTTATAGGGCAAATCTCCTACTGTCTTTTTCATCAGTATCTTGAATATTGTTGGCCTTTTGATTTTTCATATACATTTTACAATCAGCTTGTAAATTTTCACTTAAAAAGCCCACAAAGGATTTTGATTGGAATTGCATTGGTCAATTTGGATCAGTTGAGACTTGACAATTTATATAGAAATTTCCTATCCATGAACATGGGCTACCTCTTCATTTTTAAAGATATTCTTTAATGTCTTTTGATAACCTTTCATATAATTTCAGCACAAAGACATAGCAAATCTTTGGTTAGAATTATTCTTAAGTAGGTATTATATACGTAGATTTAGTCCTACTAGGAATAAATAAATCCTTTCTAATTCTGTACCTTTAATTTCTTACATCTTTGATCTCTTACCATTCTGGCTAGGACCTCTGTGACAATGTTGAACAGTTGGATAGAAGGGTAGTACTGAGAAGCCCTGTCCTGTTTCTGATTTTAAAAGGAAAGCTCTCACTATTTCCCTGTAAGGAGTAATGTTGCTGTAGGTGTTTTTGTAGATGCCTTTATCAGGTTAAGAAAGTTCCTGTCAATGGCTAGTATGCCAATAGTTACTGTTTTTTAAAATCATGAATGGGTATTGAATTTTCAATCAAGAATAGGTGCTTTTTCTGCAACCATTAAGGCAATCTGTTACATGGTATGTAACATTTGTAGAATTTAGAATGTTAAATCATTCTGGATTTGGTCTAATTCATTTAGAATTTCTGCTGCTTTGTCATAGGTGAGATTGGCCAGTGGTTTTCTTGTACTGTCTTGTCTGCTTTTGGTACCTGTCATACTGTATTAAAAGGAGGTGGGAAGGAAATATTCCTTATTTCTTTTTATGCTGAGAGAGTTTAAGATTGAAATGATCTCTTCCTTAAAAGTTTCATAGAATTTGCCAGCAAAGTCATCCAGAAAGACTTGAAACTAGGAAATTCCCCCTAGGTACTGCATCTATTGAATTCTGTAGGTTTGCATATGTAGCATTTTTATCTTTCAGTTTTAAGAACTTTTGTATTTCAAGTATTTCCTCTTAAGTGAATGAGATTTTTGGAGGAGTGTTTAAATTTCCAAAAGTTGTTTTCTTATTTATCTTTTTAAGTTAATGTCTAACTTGATTACACTGTAGATGGAGAATGTGGTTTTTTGGGTATCAATTCTCTGAATTTGCTTAGATTTGCTTGTGGCATAGTATGTGATCAACTGTTGGAAATGTTACATGTTTATTTGAGAAGAATGTGTGTTCTTTAATGGTCAGGTGTGGAGATCGAAGCTTCTTAATTAAAAGTTTAGGATCATTAGATCTTACTGGTGACTAGGAGCATTTGTCACTATGTAATGAGCCACCTTAGCCCTAATAATGTCCTAGAGCCTATTATGTCTGATATTAACATAGCTCCCCCAGCTTTATTTGGTTAATAATTGCCTCTCAATTTGTTTCCATTCTTTTACTTTCAGCCTTTTTATGTTTTCACATTTTTAGTATTCTGTAAATAGCATATAACTGGAATTTTTTAAAAATGCAATTGGGTTATCTCTGCCTTTTAATTTATTATTTTAACCTATTATGCTTATTATGATTATGTTACATTTGGATTTTTTTCTGCCGTCTTTAGTTTTCTGTGTCCTGTGTCTTTTGTGCTTCTTGACTTTGTTTTTCTTACATTTTTTTTCTAATTGTTTAGGTTTTGTATTCCATTCTTTTAGAATTTTTCCCTTAAATTTTACCTTGCATATTTATTTAGCTTAATTGCTAAACTTAATATTTAACCTCTTTCTCAAACAATATGTGGACTTGAAAACATTAAAAATGTTTTAATGCTCCAGTCACTGCCCCCTTCTGTCTTTCATGCTAATTATTGACCAGTATTTTGTTCCTGCCCTACTTTTAATTGTTTCCATTTTTATATAGTAATAAATAGTATTTATTTTGGATTTCCATGCATGTTTCCCAGTTTATTTGCTCACTGTTCTTTTTAAAACACAGATTATCTTTGTGGATTCATTTTCCTTCTTCCTGAAGTACATCTTTTAGAAATTTCTTTGTGAAAGTTTGTTGATAGTAAAACTCATTTGTGTTTTTATACAAATGTTTTTATTTCATCTTTGCTAGGAAAAGATAGTTTTCTTTCTTACTGTCAAATTCTAAGTTAACAGTTATTTTCTCTCAACATTTAGAAGATGATTTTTCAACTGTTACCTTAAATTGTTGCTGTGGAGGAGTTTGCTGTTGCTCTAATTATTGTTCCTTTGAAGGCAGTCTGTTCTTTCTGACTGTTCTTAAAGATCTCTTTTCTTGGGATTCTGAAGTTTTATCACAATATGTCTAGATGTGGGTTTCTCTTTATCTTGTTGTGTTTGGTTTTTAGATCTTTGAATTTATCTTTTTCATTAATTTCACATAAAATTCACACCCCATATCTCTTTAAACACTGTTTCTTCTCTCCTTCTGGGATCTGATTAGTTGCAGGTTAAACTTGCCCATTTTGTTCTTTTTAGTAAAAAAACATGTAATTAAAGGAGAAAGGAAACTTTTGTCCTCACCTGTACGGTTAGGGGACTAGAGGGAATGTTAGCTCTGCCTTCAGAAACGCAATTTTCTGGATGATGGACCCCCTCCGCCATCCCCATACCCCCGCCCCCAGTCCCACAACACAATGCACCTACATCCAGGACCTCTGCTGCGAGTGGCTCAGGCACTGTGGGTTTGCCAGGGTGGGGAACCAGCTGTTACCAGTGCCTCTAGCCTTTTTGGTGGAAGATCTGGTGGGAGGATTGCTAGCTGAAGCTCAGTTTGCTGTGTCTCTCTGGCTAACTCCACTGCTGTCAGAACTTTCTCTTTTGCCTGAGAGAGACCTTAAAGAGAGTTCATCCAAGTCGAGACCAGTGCTGTCCAATAAAATTATAATACATGCCACAATCATGAGCCACTTCAGGTATTTAAATTTTTCTAGTAACTACACTTTAAAAAGTAAAAAGAAACAGGTAAAATGATTTTAGTAATATATTTTAACTACTGTATCCAAAATATATCATAATCAACAAAAAACTAATAATGATTCATTTAAAAATATTTTCCATGGGAAGTCCCTGAAGCCTGGACTGTATTTTATGCATACAGCACATTTCAGTTCCTACTGGCCATGTCTCAAGTGATCAGTAGCTACTTGGGACTCATGGCTGCTGTGTTACAAAGCAGGTCATCCCTATTAGCTAAACTTAAAGTTTGCAGTCTACTCCCTGTGCTCTCCCACTGTTACATTAAGAGTGGGTTATTGCATTTAGACAACTATAATAGATTGAATTTGATTATTTAATCTTTGTCCAAAATCACATCACAGGTAAAGAAAAATGCCTGAATTATAGAAAGATTCATTCTTGGGAATGTCTTCCTAGTCTCATATTAGTTACCTGACAGCCTTCAGTAGATAGAAGTGGACATTTCGTGGGAAGAATAGAAAGGTTGTATTTTTTAATGAGAGTAGTTTATTTTTAATGGAGTAAATGTTTCATTGTCACCTTATCAGATCTTACTATCTGGCCTGGAATTTTTATTTTGTGTTTTTTCCCTTTTTTCCCAGCTTTATTTCAAGTTCTTCCTTTTTTTTTTTTATTTTAACTTTTTGTTATGGGAAGTTTCAAATGTACATGCCAGTATAGAGCATAGCATAGTGAACTCCACGTACCATCACAGATCTTCAGTCAATGACACTCACAAATAGTTTGTTTCATCTGTATCTATACCCATTGCTCACTCCTCCTGTGCCTCCTGCCTCCCAGTTTTTTAAAAATTAACCTATGCATCATTATCACTTCATTTGTATCAGATGTGTTTTAAAAAACCACATGTGTTACCATATTTTTAAAAAATTACCACACTTAAAAGAGCTAGTATTCGAATTTTCCCGATTATGTCATAAATGATTTTTATCATTCAAGTTAGGATCCACATACAGCACATAGATAGGTCTCTTTTTAATCTATAGATCTCCCTTCCATCTTTGCTCCCTCCTCCACAATATATTTGGGGAAGAAATTGAGTCATGTAGAATAACATATGGCCTAGATTTTGCTGATTGCAGTCCATGGTGTGGCTAAACTATTTCTCTTTTTCTCATAAATGTGTAATTACATGGAAAGGCTTGATCAGATTCCAATTACATTTTTTTTTACAAGGATATTTGAGAGGTAGTGGTGTGTACTTCCATCAGGGGCACATAATGTCTTGGCGTTCTTTTTGGCTGTAACCACCAATTATCACTATCTAGATCCATTAATTGTATTTCTACACCTCTCAGTGCCTTAGAATTTTCCATCTTCTTGTCTGTGCTGCATTCTGAGTAATTTCTTCAATTATAAAGTCTAGTTTATTGTATCATTCTTCACATATTTTTTTTAATCTGTTTACTTTTGAAAATAATTTTTAAAAATGTAAATCATTTCTTAGAAATTTCATTTTGCTTCAAGTCTGTTCCTTCCTAATCCTGGTGATCAGTCATCTTTATGTTTAACTTCTTCAAACATTTCATGCAGAACGTGCTACTGCATTTATGTATCTGACAGTACTAATGTTGGGAGTCTGGAAGTCTAAATTCATGCTTATTGTCTGTATTGTCTCTTATGGTAGTTTGCCTTCTTATGTGTCTCATGATCTTTGAATTCATTGTTTGATCTTAATCAGGGGAAGTCAGTTATATGGGTCTAAATTGGGATTGAAGATATTTTCCTTCAGAGAGGATTTGCCTCTGTTTTCACTGTAGCTGAAGATGCCATCCACCTGGGGCTACATTGGCACCTCTTTGACAAAGCCTCCTGCAAGAGACCCAGGCACAGCTTCCCCAGGCAAGGTTGGCTTTAGGCTGAGTTTCTAGATAGCAGTGTTGCCATGGCCATTTGTTTTCTGGTAGTCTCTCCCAGCTGTCCACCCCTCTGGCTCTGGTCCTGACTCCAGTTTCTTGTTGCTCTGCTCCTACCTCAAGTTTAGTTTTTTTGTTTTTCTTTTTTGAGGGGGTGAGGGGCCTCCTTGGAGGTTTCCCCTACCTCTTGTAAGACTGGTAGTAGTATACCTTTCCAGAGATTAGCTTTTCTGTGAAAGTGTTCCAAGGACCTGTTGGTCATGATTCCAGAAGTAGGAAGGTCTCTTGACACCAGGACACTCCACCCTATGTATATGTATATGTGTTTCTGCAGGAGTTCATTGAAGAGTTGCTGTCTCCCCCTTTCGGAGGTCTGGTGGCATTTGTAAAGGAGGCTGAGGCTTTGATTGAGCATGGACAAGCTGAGAGACTCCGAGGGGAAGAAGGTATGAGGATGCTGTGGTACTGGTGGTGTCAGTGCTAAGGTGAGTGGAAGTGAAAAATGAAGGGACACAGATTCATGGGGAGGTGGTAAAGCAGGAGAGGTTGGATGGTGAGGATGACTGTGCCTTGGAGAGGACTTGGTGGGTGTGAAGATCACTTCGTCCCTCTCTGACACTCTCTCTTTCCTTCTGCTGTTAGCCCGGGTTACTCAGTTGATCCGAGGCTTTGGTAGTTCCTGGAAATCATCAGTGGAGTCTCTGAGCCAGGATGTAATGCGGAGTTTCACCAACTTCAGAAATGGAACCAGTATCATCCAGGTGACTTGGAGCTCCCAGTCCCCACTCTTTCCCCACTCCCATCACTGATTCCTACCCCCCTTCTCCCTGGGCTCAGCATCATCCAGTGACCCTTGATTTTCAATTACCAGCTGTACCCAAAGTTCTGGATGAGCTTTAACCTGATTCCTCATCATCAGCCTTAGCACTACCCCACAGTCTAATCCCTCCGTAACTCTCTCTGACCAGGGAGCGCTGACCCAGCTGATCCAGCTCTATCATCGCTTCCACCGGGTGCTGTCTCAGCCCCAGCTCCGAGCCCTCCCTGCCCGGGCTGAGCTCATCAACATTCACCACCTGATGGTGGAGCTCAAGAAGCACAAACCCAACTTCTGACGTGTGGGACCCTTGGATCCACCCCCCTTTCCATGGACTCTTGTACCCCAGCCCATACTCTCCTTCACCTGGGGTTCCCCTTCCAGCTCTCCTCTCGCCTCCCAGTCCTCGATCTGCCTCACCCGGCCTTCATTCTCAGGATCCTGCCTCATCAGAATAAGCTGGGTCCTCTTGTCTTTCTGAATCTCCTAGTATCTTAAGGTTTCCCAGGACCATTTCATCCAAACTTCCAAAATGATCTTTATCATTTTCCCAGTTTTGCCACCCTTCTCCCAGGCTCTTTTCCTGCCCCAGTAAAACTTTCAATGCCTCATTCTCCGGTTTACTCAACTCTTATCACCATGTCCTGAGGCATGAAGCCTCAGCTCTTGGAGTTGATAGCAAAGCGAGACTGCCTCCAAGTCACTGATTTTTTTTTCCACTGAAAGTGACTTGTTTTCTGTAGCTTTTTGAGCTAAGATCTCAGCAACTTGAACACTAACCAGTTCCCCTCCTGGGTTGAGAATTACTCCAAGGTCAGTCTGCAGAAAACAATAAATATTTAATATGACGTAAGTCTTGTCCCATTTCCTTTTTCCTCCTGTGAAGCCCTCAAGTGGCCCCATCTCTGCTCCAGGGTCACCTGATCTCTATGTCCTGGGCTTATCCCTCCTGATGGGTGTCCAGAAAGCAGGAGCACAGATAGTAACCTCTAACCTGTAGCTACTTCAGGCCAAAGAAGTGACTGCATTAGTTTTAGGGAGGAGACTATTTCATGAGTAACCCGCCCTTGTGGAGGAAGGTGGCCTTTCTGGTTAAGATGGTAGATGCATCAACGGCTGGGAACATGTCTGTGCAGCCTCAGGCACTGTCCCAAGGGCTACCTTGGCTCCCCAACACCAGCTTTCCTTGTGTCCCAACGCCGCATGCTGACCCTGGGACTGCCTGTCCTCAGGCATCACCAGCCCCCTGGAGGGCTGTAGCACCCACACTATTGGGGCAGGGGTAGGCCAGGTTCAGTGTGTCCTCCTCATTCGTTTGTTTGATTTGGTGCCTTCCAGCTGTCCTGCCTGTACACTTATTTGAATGAACTCAAGACTCATCTGGACAGACATGAGAGCGCCTTTAATTCCTAAGGGGGAAGGCACCGGTAGACAGGGGAAATGGTAGTTTAGGGATGTCTCTGTTTTCTTTACCCTTAAGACTTAAAAAAGATTCCTCCCAGGTCCTGGCGAGTGGTGGAAGGAGAACGTTTTATAGGGCCCTCACGCTGCGCACCCAACCTGCCGAGGCCAGGGGAAAGGGGGCCTCGGGAGCCGCGTGTGGCTGGGGAGCTGGGTCGGTGACAGCCCGGCTCTGGCGGGGAGAGCTGGGCCGGCGTGTTCTGGGGCGAAGCCTGAGCGGTCAGGGCCGCAGGCTCTCCCGATTGGCGGAGGAGGGGGAGGCGTGGCGGCGGGGGAAAGCCTCCTTCTCCCGCTCCCGCCTTTTTTGGGTTCCACCCCATTTTCTAGAGCTTCGTTCTGATTGGCTTTGGAAGCCGTATCAGCGCCTTGGCGTCGCTGCTGTTACGCATCTGGTTTTAGGGAGGAGCGCCAGGAGGTGAAAGTGCAGGGGCGGAGCTGTAACGTGTGACGTTGAGGGGGCTGGGGGCGACTCCTGATGAGTCCAGATGCCCCATGTACGGAACCAGGGCAGTGTCCTTACCTAACCTCACCCGCTGCGGTGGGCGCCTTCCCTCTCCTCTTGGCGTCCTTCCAGTTTTACCTTGCCTGACTTTTCGCCCCCGGCATTTTCTGAGGCCTGCCGGTGCTAAGCGATGGTGTGCTGGGCTCCACCTCGCATTCCTATTGCTTGTTCCTTGTTCACATACAGTCTCCCAACCTACCCCGTCACACACACTTCTAGGTATCCCCACAGCCTTGGGGGATCCGAACGTCCTCATGTTTGATCTGACTGCAGCCCCGGCGTCAAGACAGGAGAAGGGCCCAGTGCTTAGGACTTGGGACTGGCAAGGCGTAGGCTGCTTTTGACGAAGACAGCTAGTTCTCAGAGGAAGGGTCTCCGGATACCCCGCGAGAGAGACTGCCTCAGAGACTGAAGACTTCGTCGGAAGTCAGCTAATACACCGATGGGGGAAGGGCTGTGCAGGCTGGCATCTTGATTTTTCCCAGTTTTGACCTTCATTTCTCCTATACATCCCATCAAATGTTCAAATATCCGTCAAATATTTTAGACACGAACAATGAATGCGGTCTTTTGCAGACTTCACTGAGGGACAGTGCTGGAGATGATGAGGCTCTCTATCCTGGAACCCGGACTTATTTAAGTTCTATCGGAGCACAGAGTTTTCAGGGTCATCGAACTCTCCGGGGATCCGTAGGAACTCTGACCCAACAGTCTTAGGACGGGATGAAAAGGAGACAAGAGCAAAAACGGGTGCTGCGATGCCCGGGTTTAACCTCCAGGAGGCAGCATCGATCAAGACATGGAGTTCTGGGTTCGCAATCTCAGCTGCTTTGCTTTGCTCCTATGGCTGTGAGGCTTTTCTCATACCCCCTTCACGCTGAAGCAACCAAGAGGCGTTTCCTTCAGCCAAAAGCCCTCACAACTGTGGCTTAGGTGGGACCTTATGATCCACAGGCTGAAATTCGTAACTTCTGGCGAACATCACCTCCCCTCACATTTCTCCCTCATTTCTTTCCTTTTGTTGATGACAGACACACTGGCCTCACAGACCCAGAAGCATCTGGGATCACTGGTGAGGACAGAGCTCTGTCCAATACCCTCCTCCTAATCTCTAAGACAGTTGTCTATATCGGGTACAAGGGTAGCTGTTCTTACCTAGTACCATAGAGAAAGGACTTGGTGGTGTCCTTATGGGTTGTAACAGTGCCCCAATGCTGTTCAGGGATCTCTGTCCTATAAAAAAAAATCATCTCTATTTCTCCACCTGAGTTATTCCTTAACTGGGCTCTCTGGGAAACATGTACTTAATGTTCCACAGCTCTGTTTCTGTATAATGTGGGGGTGCCTATCCCAGCATCAATTTCAGAGCTATTGAATGTGGACATGTACCCTAAGGACGAAAGAAATAAGCAACGTCCTCTTTTCTTCCCAACCTATCATTATGGAAACCAGCTCTCCACTTAAGAACGGTGGTTTTTCTCATTTCAGGAAATCAAGCATTAGAAAAAGCAGGTAAAGTGACTGGGTACCAACATAGATTTTGGGGGGAAATTCAAGGAAAGGAGAAAGACAAAACCTTGAGGGGAAGAAGAGAGATCAACTCTTCATCCTGGGAATATGGATACAGCAATTCATGTTGCATTTTAGAATTACAGAGTGTTTTCAGGTATAGTATTCATTAAATCAAGACATATTTATTGATCCCCTTTCCTGTGTTCTGAGATAGGCACTGTGAATTCAGCAGAAAATAAATCAAAGTCCTTGATCTCATAGAGCAGATGTATCATCTCACTGCCCTGTGAGGAGGTTCTTTCTGTTTTTGTATGCTTCAATAAGTAATGAGCCCAACATCACACAGTGCCTCTGGCTTGGACCTTCTGTGCCCATATTCACTTTTGGTTCCATGACTCCTGGCTTGTAGTCATGGAGCTGAGGAAGCAGCTGGCTGCTGAGAAACAATACATTAAGAAGTAAGAGTAAATTATTGGAAGGTATTTGCAGAACTAAAAGAAAAACTAAACAGGCAGGCTTTGGAAAGGATAGAAGCAAGGACAGTTCCAGGAGGATCTAGGTAGTAGGGACCAACGGCCAGAGGGGCAGGGAGCAACATGTTCTGACCTGGCTCCCTTTCTATTCTGAGAAATCACTCGTTTTTGTGCAAGGCTCTTAGCCAGGACCACAAAAGACTGTGAACGAAAGAAGAAATAGCAAATAAATAAACAAACAAACAAATCCCAAAGGATCTATGAATGAGGATAAGTGAAAATTACATTTGATTTTTACTAACCTTGAAAGGAAATTTAGCATTTCCTCCAGTGATAAATGTAGGCAACAAACAGCAGATTTAGCAATACCTGCAATGGTCAACAGTGGAAATCAGACATTTTCATGTCAGCTGCTAGTTGTTGCAGAAATTTCAAAATGTCATGTGTGTCCATTGTTGCTTTGTAGTTAAAGTAGTTGTTAGGCCTACCACTAAATGTTACTATCATATGATTGTTTTTTATTTATGATAACTGTACTTCAATACAACCATTTTCTTTTGTATCTATGTATCTTATTTTATACAGCTGAAAACAATTCTGATACTCCATGGATTTCACCAGACTGCCAAAGGAGTCCAAAGCATAAAAAGGCTAAGAACCCCTAGAAGTCTGATGAGATGGTGTAGTTTCCTGTTTTGTGTTATTTTACAACCCTTGCAATTGAGAAGGTTTTCTTCATGTTTAAACTAAATGCCCGCTTGTGTAATTTCTGCCCATATTTTCTTGTCTCCTTAATTATTATTCAATTATTCATTCATCCATCAAATATTTAGGAAACACCTCTCTTGTACAAAACTATGTTGCACAAAACTATGCTACTATGTGTAAAATAATGCTCACTCACCATGGGTTCCGGTGGGGGCTCCCAGTCTGGTAAAGGAGCCAGACTGTTTACTCACGTGGCCCACACAGGCTGCAAGGGCAGAGGGAGGGTTGCCCCAGTGCAGGCAGTAAGGTGTGTTGCCTATAGAAGATTTTAAAATAAAACTAAAACCTACTTTTTTTTGTTACCATTCATCCTCTATTCCACAATGCTAGTGACAAAATACTCCTCAACCCTGCTTGGTATGCCACTCAACCCTGCTTGGTATGCCACTGCACACAAGGCAGTTTAACCATATCCACTTCACACACACACACGCGCACACCTTTTGAGACTCCCCTTTCCCCTCTCAACTCCCGGTCTCACCTCTCCCTGTGTAGGGTGGGATCTGCAGAGCTGCTGGACCAGCACCCTCCAGGGTGAGTTTCCAAGCCCTGTAAGCCCCAATCCCACCCTCCCTGAGTGACAGTAATCTAACTGCCACATATGAGTCCTTACTCCATTCCATTTCCACTTTGTTGAATGTCTTCATTGAACATTTCCTTTTCTATTTTATTGGTGCCATCTTTGTATTATTTCTCCTATTTGCTGTGTTTGAAATCCATATGCTGACCTTTTTCTAGTGTCTCAAGATGATCTCAGATCATTGGTTTCCATCTCCTGTTCAAACATATGGATTTAATTATATGTGCCCCTCTAAACACTGTTTAGTTGTATCTAACACGTTTTGATATGTTTTATCTTCCCATTATTATTCAGTTCAAACAATTTTCTAATTTCTATTGTGGTATTTTCTTTACTCCAAGGATTATTTAGAAGCATATTGCTTGAGATCTAAGCATTTTGATATTTTCTTATTGTGCTACTGATTTCTGCCTTTCAGTGAACATAAACTGAATTGTTTCAATTCTTTGGCTTTTTCTGAAGCTTTTTCTCTGATATAGCATGGGATAATTTTGATAAATAAAATTTGCTATACACAAATATGTGGATTCTTTTGCTGTTGGGGGAAGAGTTCTATATTTGTCAAATAGGTCAAGTTGTTAATTGTGTTTTTCAGATGTTCTATATCCTTACTGATTTTTCTTTGTATTTTTTTCTTTTCTATCAGTTATTGAAAAAGTGCGTCAAAGTCTTCTGCTATAAATGGGGATTTTCTATTTTTTCATTTATTTAATTTTATCAAATTCTGTTTTGTATATTTAATATATTTTGAATACGTATTACATTGGATTTGGGAAAGGGAAAGAGTCATGAGTATATGTAACTTCAGTATCATATTGTTTCTCAAATGGAATTAGGATCAGGGTTCAACTTTAAGTTCAGCATCTGGATCAGAATCAGAGGAGGTTGACACTGTCTTGGGGGGATGGGGTCTGGTGGGAGAAACCCAAGATGCAGCTACAGAGATGACCACCGAATGCTCAGTGTCTTGGACTCATCCGGGTGGCTGAGAAGCCTCAGTATAGATCACATGCAGGAAAGGAAGGGGCAGCAGCTCCTTGAAAGGAACCTGGATAGGCCAGGTCTGGAGCAAGTGGACAGGAGACAGGAGGTCCCCACGTCTGCACAGGGAAGATCCAAGAAGACTTTGTCCTACCATTTCTGTCCCAGGATACTCTGTGGGGCCCCACTATGAGAACAGGGCATAGGATCACTTCTTGGCCCCTGGTTGGCCTCATTAATAGTCCAGTGTAAGTTCTGCAAACGTAGCATTCTTTAGGCACTGTCGCCAGCTCTTCATATGGCCCTGTGCTTGAGCAATTGTCTTTGACAGTAGGTGATTCTGTTCTTCATCTCCAGATGTACCCTCCCATCCCTGTTTTTATCGTGTGATAGTTGAAATTAAACTCCCTAGCCCATCTACTCTATTGCATTGCTGTTTCCACGACGCTCTGTATTTTCTGGCTCTGACCCAGCGCTCCATTTGCCCCATCCCTAAGCTACCCTCATGCCCTCTAATGAACTGCAAATCTCCTCATCCCCTTTACTTCTCCGAGTGCTCCCTTCACTTCCTGGCTTTAACTGAAATATAACTCTCCCTTGAGGGCACTACTTCCTCTGCAGGCCTCTGAAATGGGAACTGTTTGTTTTCTTATTAGGGGAGGGTGCTTTTCTTGCTCCACGTTGCTGCCTCCAGACTCCTCCTCCTCCTCCAACCCCCACTTTGTGCTTTAAAATAACCCCCTGCCTCTGAGGCTCAGCCATTGAGCTCAGCTGCCCTCTTCCTTCCTCTTTGCTATCATCTGTCCCCTGTTAGACCTCTTCACCTCACTCAGTTGGATGCTGGCACCTGGCAGAATGTCTATTTCTTCTCTACTAATTGTCTGCGTGGAGAACTCATTCCCCACCTGGTCTCTCAGCAACATGTGACTCCATTCCCAGGAACTTATGTGCTCCAGATCAGCCTCTCATTCTCGTTTTCACACCTTGGACCTTGTCAGCTAAAGCAGCCCTCCTCAAGAGTCACTCGTTCAAGCAGCCGGCCCAGCCCCCATCACCTAACCTTCCCTCCTTTTGTCTGTCTACTCCTTTCACCATCTATCAGCCTTCTGGGACCTCCAGGTCAAGGATGCCTCCCTTCCTCCATCGGTCAGCTCCTCCTTATCCAGCTTGTGACATAATAAGTCAAAAGAAATACATATTTGGTCATACCAAATATGTATTTCCTAGGTATATTTGGTTCTCATTCGCAGTTTCTGAAAACACTGGAGTCTTAAAGGTGAAATGACTGTTTTGTCCTGTTAATGAAGACTTTTGGACCCGCCCAAGGGCAGGGCCGGAGGCCGAATCAGCCAATGGCCAGTGATTAAGTCAGGACTAGGCAATGAAGCCCTTGCAAAACCCCCTGAGAAGAGCTTACCACTCTTTGCTGTCTTGGATCCTGCTTCTCAGTTGGAGAGACCTTCTAAGCCTGGGGAACCAGAACGCCTCCACGGGACACGGAGCCAGGCCCCAGGCCCCACAGGGATAGAAGCTCCTTTATTTGGGACCTTGCCCTCTGTATCTCTTCATGTGGCTGTTAACTTGTATCCTTTATGGTATCTTATTAAACTAGTAAAGGTACGTGTTTTCCTGAGTTCTGGGGGCCACTCTAGCAAATTAATGAAACCTAAGAGGGAGGTCAAGGGAACCTCCAATCTGTAGCTGGTAGGTCAGAAGCACAGGGAACCACGTCTGGAGTGGGGGGTGGAGAGCAGTTTTGTAGGAGGGAGCCCTTAACCAGCGTAATCTGGTGCTGTCTCCACATACTTACACACATTGGAATCCAGTCCAGGGACTGGAATGGAGTTACACTACTGTCACTGCATAATATTGTATGATATTATGTATAATATAATTGTAATATTAATAAAATATTATATAATATTATACACTGCATTACACTGTATAATATTGTTATTGTTTTATATATATATATAGGAAAACACACCTGTGCACAGCTTCAACTGCATGAACATTCATTTCAACGGCTGTCTTGACAATATCCTGAACTCCCTTGCCCCTCTGTATTTTCATCCCCTGCACTTACCTGGCAAAACCCCACCCCTAGATGAACCCAGTGACATTTCCCTCAGGGTCACTCTGCTAGCTCAGAAGTGTTGAAGGAAGTCATGCAACCAAGAGATGGTTACCACTCCTCACTTGTGGCCATCCACCCTACGGTGGACCCAGCCACATCAGGCTGGCCATTGGCTACTTTAAAATCCCTGGTCTTAAACCTACAAGACCCCTCTCTCTGTCTCTCACCTCACTCTTGGCTGATGATCTTGCTCTTATGTCACCAAAAACTGAAGCCATCAGAGGTAAACTCCCTCAACCACCTGTTCCCAACTCCATACTGCTCCTGTGCCCCCCTCCACTCGTTCCTCATGTCAGAAGAGAGAGATGGTTCTCCAACTCAGTATGTGTCATAACTGCCTGGAGGGCATGTTAAAACATGTTTCTGATTCAGTAGTTCAGGGTGGGGGACCAGAATTTTCATTTGTCACTAGCTCCCACCTGATGCTTGACACTGCTGGCCTGGGGACTCCACTTTGAGAGCCACTGGAGCAGAGGAGCTGCCCTTCTACCCAAGGCAAGTCTCTCTGATCATGTTCTGCATCCCATTTCCTTGATTATTGCCTCCCCCCCAATATTCAAACTCTCCCTCTCAAAACAAAACAAAAACAACCCCTCCCACCTACCTCTTCCTCTGACACTCTGTTGCTTTCCGTCACCTAATCCAGCCTCACTTGCAGACACAGTACATGTACCTTGATGGGATTCTGGTTTGAAAAGACATATACAGGAGACATTTTGGGGTTAGTTGGGAGGAAATTTGAGTGTATTCTCTACATTAGGTATTAGGAGCCTGATGTTATTTTCTTAGCTATAATCATGGCATTGTGGTTAAATGGGAGAAAGTCCTTATTTTACAAGATGTATGCTGAAGTATCAGAGTGTGAAGCATCATGAGATTTCCTAAATTTTACATGGTTCAAGAATATATGTAAATACTTGAATATTTGTATTTGTCTATAAATGTTGGAAGTTAAATCTAGGTAAGTGGTGGATATACAGTGATAATTGTACCGTAGTTTCAACTTCTCTGTATGTTTGAAACTTTTCATAAGAAGTTGGGGGAAAAATGATCTCTCTATTCCCTCACTTCTGTCCGCTCCTCAACCATTCTGGGCTGGCATCCGCCTCTCCCACATCACTCAACTGCTTTTGCAATGACCTTCATGGCTTTTTTTTGTTTGCCTGGCTGAATTCCCAAACCATATTCGACACTGCTGACCAATTCTTTTGTGAAACACTGCCTTTCCTTGGCTCCCAGGACTGAGCCCTCCTCTGGTTTTCCTCCTTGCCCTCGGCCTGCTTATTGCTCCTTTGTTGGCTCATCCTGCCCTCTGGCCACACTGGAATCCATCACGGATCACTGAATCCTGAACCCCTCCTCTCCGTTCAGGAGATTGATCACACCTGACCCTGGCTTCAGTTGCTGTCAGCTTATCACTCTTAAATTTCTATCTTCCCTCTTATCTCCAGACTCATGTATCAAGACTGTCTACTCAGCATCCCCTCTTGGATGTTTCAAAGGTACCATAAACAGCATATTCCAAACTGAATCATGATCTCCTCCCACAATCAGTATCATCCTCAGATCTGGACCGCAAGGGCCCTGCCTTGCCCCACACACTTTAGGGAGCCTCACCCATCACACACATTTATTAAATGGCACGTGGACACCCTGTCACTTGGGGTCCAGCCCTCCGTGCTGGCATAGCTCAACCTGAAACCCTGAACATCTGCCCTCATAATTATCACCATTCAAGCTCCAAGGAAATGCTTTGGCAATCTCTCCCCTTGTATCTTGGAAACAAGATGACTACAACTGAATCCTATGAAAGTTAGAGGTTGTGCTTTGCTAGATTCCAAGGCACACCCTGTAAGTGTAGGGAGGATTTAAGTGGTGAAAGTGCTTACCTCTCAAATAGCATGATAAATTATCATTTCCCAGAAGAGTTGAGTGTCCACTTTTTTCCTTCTGTTTATGTGCTAGGGGTATCTATTCATGTTGGGCTGCATTCACAATAGTTGGCAAATACTGATAATAGAGGAATATTTTGCAATACTTGATGATTCTTATTACTGTTAAATTTGTATGCATGCAGGTCCAGACATAACTTTTGTGAAGTTGATCTCTATATACATCCTCTATGATACTGATTCTCAATACTGGTAAATGAATGAACATGAATACTAGATTTTGAAGACTTTGATTTCTATAAAGCTATTTAGTAAAGATTTTGAAAGTAAGCCAAAAATCAGTTTTATTTAAATTAGATTTAAAATATTAATATTATTAATTTTACCATGTATTTTGTTTTTTTCAATAGATAATTTTGAACACTTTAGAAGAAAATAACCCTGACAACATATTAAAGTGATCTTAAATTTTTTTACATTTACATATTTTGGTGAAAATACATTTAAATTTTGTAAACTCTGGCTAAATTAGATTTTATTTTTAAATCCTAGATCATTGAGAATGAGTACACATTGAAATCATGATAGAAATAGAAACTATGAATATGGAACTCAAAGAAAAAAGCTGAAAATAATAAAGAATATTTTCAAGGAAGCAACCTACTTAAATTTTTTAAAAGTGGGGAAAGACAAATGGAGGCCACAATATCGTCCCTGTTTTGACACAAAATTAAATCAGTAACGAATATAAAGTTGCATGGATTTTGTCTGACCTGTTCAAGTTGTAGATTTGATAAAACACTTTTCAGGCTCACTTTCATCCAATCTACAATCTGAACAGGCAGATTAAATCCCTGCAATTTCATATTCCTTATTTGTACTTTTGTCCTAGGCCCTCAAACATCAAGATACTCTCTTTCCCTCAGGAGTCTTGTCCCCCAGGAACCCAGCCATCCTGTTGTGCTGGGGTAGCAGCCAACATGTTTCAACAGCGGCCAGCATCAGCTGCCAGACAGACACGTGAGTGGACAAGTCTTCAGATGATGTCAGCTCCCAGCCAGCGAGACCCCAGACTTTGTGCTCAGTCCCCAGACTTTGTGGAGCAGAGACAAGGGGTCCCGCTGTGCCTACCCAGTTTCCTAATCCATAGAATCCAGGGGAGTTAATGTATGGTTATGGTTCAGTTGTAAGCCACTAAGGTTTGGGCACTTTGCTGCACAGCAGTGGATAACTAATACAGCTCTGCAATTCACTGCATTCGGCTCTACGCCTGCCACCCTCCCGTGGAAGGGGCTCTCCCTAAGGTAACCATAGATGGACCTGTTCATTGCCAAATCTCGTGGATATTTTTCATCTTCATTTTGGTTTTCTTATCTGGAGCATTTGATTCTGTTTTCTACCCTGTGAAGTTCCTTTCTCTGCTGATTTTTGTGAACCGCTCTCTCTCTCTCATTCTCATTTCTCCTCCTACCTCACTGACTCTCTCAGGCTACTTTCCACGCCTTGGCCCAGGCTCTCTTCCCTCCTCACCCACACCCTTCTTTAGCACTCTCACACCCTTTGCTATGCTGGTGACTCCTAAGTGCACATTTCTAGCTCAGATTCCTCTCTTGACCTCCACTCCCCAGATTCCTTCCTCTCTTGACCTCCACTCCCAGATATCTGTCTCATGAATCTCTCCATCTGAATGTCTCCAGTTGCTTAAAAATTAATGTTTCAATTCAAACTTAACAAGCAAGTATTGAATATCCCCAAATTTGAATTTGTCTTTTCTCCCAAACCTGCTCCTTCTCCAAGGTTCCTGGTTTCAGGAATCACCAAGCAACCAGCTGCCCAAGCCAGGAAGCTGGAAGGCCCCCACCCCAGGTCACACTCTTGCTCTTCACCCAGGTTCTAATCACAAAATCCTAGCAATTTTGCTTTCCGGCTTATTACCATATCTGAATCTCTCCAACCCTGCTGCCACTGCCTGCCTACCAACATGGCATTTTCCTCCTGGCACCATGTGCCCATCAGCTTCACAAAAGTGAACCACAAACACTCCCTGGGCTTTGCAGCCAGTGCTCAGGACCTTTCCTGGTCATTCTTGACCTCATTCCCCCATCTTGCCTCTTTCCAGCGCCTAACTCTCAGCTATCTGACCCTAGCCTTAATCTCACCTCTGGACCTTTAGATTCCTGGGTTTGAACTTCATTTTCCCGTCAGGTTATGACCTGGCTTCAGTGCTCTCTGTGTGTCAGAGTATTCAACCTTGTTCTGCCCCTGAATCTAACTCCCAGTCTCAGCCACTTGGGCAGACACAGGTGGCCTGTTCAGTTCCCAGGAAAGACGGAATGCAGCACTGTTTAGGTGTCCCCACCTAAACCTCTGGAGATGTCTTCTTACTGGTCTGCTTCCAGCTTTGCCATCCCCTCTTAAGCCCACAGCTGCCAGAAGGATGTTTCTGAAGTGAAAAGTGGAACATCTCACTCTCCTATTCACAATTCCTTAATGGTTGCCTCTTCCCTTCAGGTAAACTCTCTACTTTTTCACCTGGAACACAAAGCACTTTGGGATATAATGCAATATGAAGCTGTAGTGTCACTACAATATTGCAGAAAGAGCACAGGCTTTGCAGAGCTGCCTCTAATCTTGGCTCTGCCATTTGTTGGCTGTGTGATCTTTGGCAAGTTAACTAACCTCTCTGGCTGCAACTTTCTCATGATGTATAAAATGGGAGAGGGACATTTTTCCAAAGAAGAAATACAGATAGCCAACAGGCACATGAAAAGATGCTCTACATTCCTTATCATTAGGGAAGTGCAAATCAAAACTGTAATGAGGTATTACCTCACACCAGTTAGAATGGCTATTACCAAAAAGATAAGAAATAACAAGTGTTGGTGAGGACGTAGAGAAAAGGGAACCCTCCCACAGTGGTGGGAATGTAAATGGGTGCAGTCACTGTGGAAAGCAGTATGGAGGTTCCTCAAAAAACTGAAAGTAGAAATACCATACGACCCAGTAATTCCACTTCTAGGAATTTACCCAAAGTAAACACAGTCCCTTATTTGAAAAGATATATGCACCCCTATTTTTACTGTTGCATTATTTACAGTAGCCAAGATATGGAAGCAAACTAAGTGTCCATTAATAAATGAATGGATATACAGTGGAATATTATTCAGGCATAAAAAATCTTGCCATTTGCAACAGCATGGATGGACCTGTTATGGTAATTGAAATAAGCCAGGTGGATAAAGACAAATACCAAATGATTTCACATATTTATGGAATATAAAAAACAAAACCAAAAGAACAAAATAGCAGTAGACTCATAGATACTGAGAAGTGACTGGTTGTTACCATGGGGAAGGGGTTAGGGTAGGTGGGTGAGGAGTATGAGGGAGATAAAGGGGCACAAAAATTCTCAATCATAATATAAGTTGGTCACAGGGTTGGTAGTGCAGCATGGAAAATATAATCAATGAATCTGTAACATCTTTCCATGTTAGCAGAGTAACCACACTAGAGGGGGTGAGGACTTAGTAGTATGGGTAACTGTTGAACCACTGTATTGTATACTTAAAACCAAGACTGTATATCAATGATGCTTTAATTAAAAAATCATTTAAAAATGAGATAAGTATGTTGTGAGGATTAGAGATTAATATGCTTTTATGAAGCATCAGTTATAGTGCTTGGTACATAGTAAGTACTGAATAAATGTTAGACATTATTATCTTCAATTCCTCCCACCTTTGTACTTTTTACAACTAACTTACTTGGGAAACTTTGATTACAGCATAGTTTTTCATTATCCAAGGAATGTACATGCTTTTCCCTCTACCTGGAATGTTAACTACTTACTATCCATCGCCCCCTCCACAAAAAAAGCCAGTGTATGCCTTTTTCAAGAATTAGCTCAAATCTCAATCCTATGAAGCCATTTCTGAACCTTCTAGGTAGAGTGAGTTCTCGTTTTCCTTATGCTGCCTTCTTTGGTTATCTGTTGCTGCTCAACAAGATACCCTAATATTTAGTGCCTCAAAACAATAGAAATTTATTGTTTCTCACAATTCTGCAGATTGATTGGTCAGTGCTGCTTCATTTCGTGTTAGCTGGTTCATGGGGGTAGTTGGACAATCCAAAACAGCCTCACTCAATTGGCAAGCAATTGATTCTGGCTTCTGGCTCAAGACCTGTTGTCATCTATTGGCCTCCCCCTGAGGCTGCTTGGGCTTCCTCACAGCATGGCAACTGAGTTCCAAGGAGATGTGTTCTAACTGGCAAGAGCAGAAGCTGCAGATCTCATAAGACCCAACCTTGAAAGTTACACAGTCACTTCTGCCATAGTCTATTGGTCAAAACAGGTCATGAGGACAACCCAGATTCAAGGGAAGGGGAAACAGACCGTATATCACAATGAGAGAAGTGACAAAGGATTTGCTGCCTTCTTCAATCCACCACACTCCCATTGCACTGTTACTCACCTTTATTATAGCTCTAATTACATTGTAATTTTAAGATCTGCTCATGCTTCTGTCTTTGTGCCAGCCTCTCTTAGACCTCAAAAGTTAGCAACTCACTCAAGTATTTCATGTGGTTCACAGTGTGCCTTTATTATTCTTTTGAATTAATTGCAACACTTAAAAAAATGGAGAGATTTTACAGAAAAATTGGGACCTATAGTTTCTCTTGAAAAAAATTTTTTTAGTGTGGCAAAGCTAGTTCTTAATTTTTAATGGCAACACCCAAACAGGAGCTGTTGCTTTTCCAAACAGAGAGGTGCTCTCAGTCTGTTACAACCTTACCTTGGCACTTCGGACATTACCTGCTTGGCCCTTACAGGAATATGGGGTTGCAGTCCTTGATTTAGCTCCCTGAAAGCAGAGTCTGTATCTTCTCATACTGAGTTCTTTCACTGCTGAAGTGAGGTTCTTACGAGATTTTTTTTTCCTATGAGATTTTAAAGATGAATATTAAAAAAAAAGTTATATGCGGCTGGAAGTGATGCCTAACGATAATAATAGCATCATCATCAACAACGACTTCTAAAATAGTTACTCTAAGCTGGGTACTGTTTTAAGTACTTGTATTAACTTCTTTAACTCTGACAAGGATGCTATGAGGTAGGCACTTTTTATATATTTTCATAGATGAGGAAACTGAGGCATACAGCAGTTAAGTCATTTGCCTAAGATTAACAAGTATAAATAGGAAGAGTGAGACTTCACATGGCAGAGAATAGGTAGGGAAGTCAGATTTTTTCCCCTCCATAACCACCATTGTACTTTTCTAAAGAGACTGACATCTAACTTTCATTCAATATCATCCCATTTATTAGCTCATTTAATCATCACAACAACCAAATTAAGCAAATCCTTACTTCAGCATCACCTCTTTTGGTTTGTATCTTTTTGTTAAAATAAAAAAAGCACTACAGTGATTGCTAAAACCCATCCCATTTCTCTCCTTCAGTGGTAATTATCATTCTGAAGTTGCTGGGAATCATTCCCAAGCATATTTTGTAGTTTTAACAGATATTTTTTTCCTAAACAAGTATCATGGTTTTGAACTTACATAACTATCATACAACATCCATTTTAACAATTATCTTTTATTCAATGCATTGGTAAATATAGCCACAATTCATTTAATTGCTGTGTTAAAATAAGCAGTCCATTGTAACAATAAACCATACTTTATTCATCCAATTATTTACCTTAAGGATAGATTTCTTACACCTTTTCTTGACAGTCAAAAGATACTGCAATGCACGTCCATCAATAGATGACTAGATAAAGAAGATGTGGCACATATGGAATATTATTCAGCCATGAAAAGAAAAGAAATCCTGCCATTTGCAACAACATGGATGGAGCTAGAGGGTATTATGCTCAGTAAAATAAGCCAGGCAGAGGAAGACAAACAGCATATGATTTCACTTATTTGTGGAATATAAAACAAAGCAAAACAGAAGGAACAAAACAGCATTAGACTCAAAGACACTGAGAAGTGACCAGTGGTTACCAAGGGGGGCAGGGGAGAAGGGGGAGGGGGACTGTTGAACCACTGTGATGTACAGTTGATAAAAAAAGAAAGATACTGCAATGCACATTCTTATCCTTGCCTCCTTGTGTACATATAGAAATGTTTGAGGAATGCATCTAGAATCAAAGTTGCTAGGTATTAGGGTATGTGCATTTTCAGCATTAAGGATTGCTAAATTTATTTTCAGATTTGTAATAGCTGTTTACACATCAACCCAAAACGTGTGATTTCTTATTGTCCCACATTTTTGTCAACACTTGGTGTTATCAGAAGTATTTTAATTTTGCTGACTTAGTATGTATAAAATAGTATCTCATGGTTTTGATTTGTTTATTATAAGGTTGAGCATTTTTTCATTTATTTATTGGCCATTTGGATTTCTTGTTTGGTGATCTGCTTATTCATTGCCTCTTTTCATTTACCCTACCTTGTCCTTTTCTTATTGATCAGCAAGAGTTCTTCATAAATTCTAGATACCTATTCTTTGTTGGTTATATAGGCTGTAATTATTGTCCATGTCCACAGCTTGTCTTTTTCTTTTATTATGTCTCTTGTCTTACGGAAATTAAAAAATAGTTTATACTGTAGTCATATGTGTTAATCTTTCTTTTTATTGGTGCATTTTGTATGTTGTTTAAGAAATCTTTCCTTACTCTGATGTGAATTTATTATATTTTCTTCAAACAGTTTTAAGTCTTTTTTTGTGAAATAGGCTATCTGAAATTCATTTTGGGGTATGTTGTAAGGTAGGGATCTATTTTTTTCCCATTTGGATAGCCAATTAACCCAAGAAAATGTAACAAATAATTTATCCTTTTCCATTGATGTATTACTTTTGTCATATACCAGTCCTTCTACCTGTGAGGGTCTGATTCCAAGAAGTTCTACTTTGTGCTAGTGGTCTGTTTACTTACACATGTGCCAGGACTACACTGTTTTAATTATTCTAGCTTTAGAGTGAAGTTCTGATATGTGGTAAGGCAAGAACTCTGGTATTCTTTCATCTCAAACTTGTTTTGGCTTTTCTTGGCCATTTCATCTTCCATAAGACTTTTAAGAACAGTTTGTCAAGTTCCACAAATTATCTTGTGGTTTTTATTAGAATTGCACTAATTTATAGATTTGAGGAAAATACCAGCTTTATATTGAATTTTCTCTTCATGAACATAGTATATCTCTCCATTCTTGTATGTCTTCTTTTCAAAATGTTCTCCAATAAAGTTTTATAATTTCCTCCATAAAGATCATGCACATATTTTGTTATACTTATTCCTAAGTATTTTACAGTTTTTCTTCCTATTACAAGTGGTATTTTCTTAAAAAAATTTTTCTATTTGTTTACTGCTCTGGTATAGGCATATTGATGTTGGAATATTGATCTTGTCCCCAGAGGGGTGTATTGGTTCTGATTACTGTGGGCTTTGTAAATTTTCTTTGTCAATAATCAATCATCTATGTATAGTGATGTCTTTATTTCTTCTTTTCCTTAATGTGCCAGTTCAGACCTCTCAGCACAATTTGAATACAAATAGTAAAATCTAGTATCCTTGTTTTGACTTTGAAAGTTATTTTCTAATCCTAATTAGCTAGATTTTTAAAAATCATGAGTTAGTGTTAAGCTTTGTCCAATGTGTTATTTGAACCTCTTGGGACAATCATGTTTTTTTCCTTTTGCTATGTCAGTGTTGTAAATATCAATCATAGATTTTAAAAGTGGACCATCCTTGCCTTGCTGGGATGAAAGTGCATTCACATACACGCATGTACACATATGCACCCATGCACATACATACACACTTGCACAAACTCTACTGGATTCAGTTTGCCAGTATTTTATTTAGAATTTTTAGTCTAATAAGGGTGGCTAGCCCTCTTTTTTCATTGTCTGAGACAGTTTATATAATAAATAAACAGTTCTTTTAAGAGTTGGCAGAATACTTTGTCTACAAAACCATCTAGGTACTCTGTGTGTGTATGTTTTTAACTTCTCATTCAGTATTAAAATTTATAGATCCATTCAGGTTTTCTATTTCATTTTGAGTCAGCTTCAGCTGCCTTTCATCTAATTTCCTGCCTCTTCAGGGCCAACTCCATCTCCCTTCTGTGTGTGGCTGGTAATGGACCTTAGTTAACAGAACCAATTCCCTCCCAACCCCCCTCAAGGACCACAGTCATCCTCTTGCCTTCAGTTTCTTCTTTGTTTCTAGCACCTGGGATTTTACTTTCCTTCTTGAGAACTCAATCATGTTTAATTTTTTTCATATTTTATTCAGTACTTCTAGGTGATGGTGTGTTTAGATTTTCTAGTACTTCCATTTTGCTTGATTCTGAAGTTGTTCCCACTTTATAGATAAGGAAGCTAGGGTTCAGAGTGGTTTAATAGCCTGATGAAGTTCCACTGCTAATACTTTTAACCTACTTTATAACCCAGATATTCTGGTTCTGAATCCTGTGCTGTTGCCCCATTATTCCATGTTGCCTTTTGAAGCCAATGAGGCAAAACTAGAAAGGGGCTCTAAAATGTTAAAGTGGGCAGGGGTCTCACAGGCAAGATGAGGAAGGCCTGGGATGAAGGGGGGACTAAGGAGATGGATGATGCTAGGAAATATGGAGGAAGTAATGGTGTTAAGGAAATGGCATATGGGACTCCTGGGCTGCATGCAGCTTCTGGAGGTTAAAATCAATCCATCCTCCCTGGGATCCCATAATATGTAGTCCTCTGCTCCAGATCCTGGCACAATGCACCCTCTAACCATTTCAACTCAATATTTATGGAGTGTCCAATTTTAGGTCCAGCGAATGAATGGCAAGAGTGAGCATCTGCAGTCATGGTTCCTGGCCTTAGGGAGCTTACATTCTATAGGGAGACAGACTCAATCAAATAATCACCAACAAATATAGAAGTGCAACTACACTCAGTGCCTCCAAGGAAAAGTGTACTGTGGTGTGTCAGCTCAGAGGAGGGAAATTTGACCCTGAAAGGAAGGTTAGGGCACCTTTCCAGAGGATGTGGTAAAGGAGCTGAGATCCCAAGAATGAAGAGGGGCTAAGAGAGAAACGGAAGAAAGAGCCTTTCAGGAGGAGGGTGGGCTCCTGCAAAGGCTCTCTGCCGGAGGAAGCACCACACAGACAGGAAGTGGAACACTCGAGAGTGAGGGAGAGAGCACTAAGTGTTGGGAGTCGATGGTAGAGGGGTTGGCAGGGCCACACCTGAAAGGGAAGGCCAGTATAAGAACTTGGGTCTTTAACCAAAGATCAGTAGGAAATCATCTCAGTGATTTCAGCAGGGTGCCCGCAACAATCAGGTTTGCATTTCAAAAAGGTCTGTTACTCAGGTGTGCATCTAGTGTTAGGGAAGGTCATCCCCAGTTTTTTCACTATCACAATGCTTCAGAGGAGAGCCTGGTGGTCCAGGTGGTGGCTGAATGTGGGAGATGGAGGTATGGAGAGGAGTAGACAGATTTGAGAGATGTTATACTGGATACAATTGTTAGAACTAGATGCTGGACTCAATAATGAGATGCTCACCATTAACACCCCAAGGTCAAATCCTTGGGGTGAAGTTGCACATCATATGCCTGTTTGTAATACCCAGATACCAGAACAGTCCCTGACATGTAGTGAACTCAGTACATATTTCCTGGAAGGGTGAGACTGACTAGTGGTCTCCCAAGTCATCCTTTTATCTCTAAGGTTCTTTAATTTTTTCTTGCAGGGGTCAATAGCCAGCCTTTCTGATACATCACAGGAGAAATCTGCCAAGTTCTAAAGAGTGTACTTTGGGGGAAGTTAGTTAAGAAACTACGGTCTACTTTATCCTTTAACATGAACAGTAACAGTACACTTACTGCAAGTATTGCCCAAGGGAGTAAGTCTCCTGGAAGAACCTTCTACTAGGGTGAATGATGACAGGACCCTCCAGTGCCAGGCTGGCCCCAGGGGCATCTTCTAGAGGGGCACTCCCGTAAGACTCCCTGCTGACTGTTTGAGACTCGTTTCCCAGCCCATGAAGAAGCCATGAAGCAAGCAATATGGTGGGAGAAGTGCAAATGGCGGGACATGAAGTGCTTGTGTTGGCAGCTCAGTGTCTTGACAACGCTGGGGGAAGGATGTAAATGAAGAAGAGGTGAGTGCTCCCAACTGTGATCCTGCTGGTGGCGTGCAGGCTGGAGTGGCCAGGGCCCTCACCCTACTAGGGGCAGAGGAAGGGCTTCTCATCATATGCAGGGCTGTGTGGCAGTGGGTCATTGCCTGTGCCTGGGGGAGGAGCACACCAGTGTCCAGCAGGTGTGGGCTGGCGAGAAAAGCAGAAGAACCAGTGGTGGACTCACTGATGGTGGATCACGGGCCAGGGTGCTGTTGGAAGCCATGGTCATACCAGATGCACAGGTAGGGCATCTCCCCTGGGTGCACCTGTAGGTGATGGGCCAGGCTGGCACTCTGGGTGAAGTGTTTGCCACACTCAGGCAGGGGAAGGGGTGCTAAATGAGCCTTCTCGTGGTGGATGAGGCTGGGGTGGTACCCAAACCCCACCCACAGGTGACAGAGGAAGGGCTGCTTGCCTGTGTGAACAATGGCATGCTGCAACCAGTCGGAGCTCTTGGGAGAAACCCTGCCACGCTAGTTACAGGGATGGGGTGGGGGTGGGCTGCCCAGGCACATGGGAGCTGTGGCCACACTGGCTGTAAGAGCAGGGTGGTCACCAGCATGGGAATGTAGGTACAGGGTCAGGTGTGCCCCTTAGCTGATGTGCTTCCCACACTGGGGCAGGGTCAGGGCTGTTCACTCAAGTGGGCCTGACTGTGCTGGGAGAAGGAAGCAGCAGGAAAGCAGACTCCATATCCCAGGCAGGAAAAGGGCTTTGTGCTGGTAACGGGGACTTTGGTCGGGCATGTGTGGATGGGTCAGTTGTGACAGCTGAGGGGCTGAGAGGTGCCATAGTAGATAGGGAGCCTGGGATCTGTTCTGCCTTCTCCTCCTCCTTTCCTTTGCTTTCAGCCTGTGGGGGTGAGGAGACTAAGCAGAAGCAGCAAGGAGGTGGAGGGAACACAGGAAAAAGAGGTGGGGGAGTGCAGGCTGAGCCCTACGCCTGGCTGAAGGTGTGGCTGGGCTTCAATGATCTTTCCCTTCTCCCTGAGGTGTGGCGTGGGCTTGCTGGGAGGACTGAGTGCACACCTTCCTTGTGGGCAGTTTGCCAGGGCTTTGGGCGCTGCCACGCAAGAAAAGGGCCCTCGGAGTTGGGCCTCACCTGGACAGAGTTCTCTCGAGGACACTTCACCTCCAGCTCCTGAGGCACTCAGACACATGATCTGCTATGGTCCGGGGACCAGGAAGCCTGGGAGAGGTAAAATGGGGGGATGAGGCAAGGGAGAGAGAGGTTCCCCTTTCTCCCTCTCATGACCTCTCCATGCCCCAGACTTCTTCCCTTTCCATCCATCCCACGCAGTCCTATCTCCTCTGTGCGGCCCTTGTTAACCACCCACAAGGCTCGCAGTGATCCCCGTTCCAGAGGTGTGGCGCTCTGCCTTCCCCTGAACACTTGCCGTTCACTCTGTAAGGGCAGAGCCAACATCTCAGGGTGCATCCACTGCAGCGGTCCTCGATCTTGGCGCACCTCAGAAGCACATGGAGAGCTCGTAAAACAAAACTCTGGTCCCACCTGAAGAGTTTCTATTATCAGCCTCTCTTTATCTTGCTCCTTTGCATTGCTAGTTATTCTCCACCATGCGTCTTGTCCCTCAACAAAACAGTGGTCTCTTTGTACACTTTGTATCTCTCACTTTGCCTGACCTATGTGTGCAGGTTTGAGAGAGACTGAAGGACTTGGGAAACTAAGCCTGGGGGTCCAGGGGTGCAACAGGATCTGAGCAGCCCCCTCCTTCTCCCAGCCTCTGGGAAGGAGAGCACTGGGTCCAGTAGGGTAGTGTAGTTATTTTTAATTCCTGGGTGGGTAGAGGAGACTTACCTAGAGCAAAGCTTGATATATCTCCCCCAATGGTGTCACCTTAATAAACAAGCTTGTCTGAGATGTTCACAGTCGTGGGGGCAACAGAACGGAGGTTAGGAGAACTGAAAAGTAGAATGGGACTGTGGCCAAAGGGGAGCCGAAGAGGGAACGAGAACGAGGAGGCAGCCAGTAAGGTTAGGGCTGGGAAGAACGAGGTGAGGGGGTGACTCTCCCGGCGCCCCTGGAACCCGAAGAGAAGTCGGGACTCATTCCACACTCCACGACTCCGTCTCTCAGCTCCTCCGCAGCTGTTTCTCTTTCTTAAAACTCCAGGAGCACCGCCCACCTTCTTCCCGCCGCAACATCCTGGGAGCGCTACACCGCCTGGATACCTGGGGTCGAAGAGAAGGGGAGCCACAAAAAAAGGGTTCCAGGCAGACGGCGTAGAAAGGGGGCTCCACGAGGGTGCCGTGGGTATCGTCTATTTCTGCAGGGCAGGAGGTCTCTGGGGGCGGGCGCCCAGTCACCGAGACTGCGGTGTTTGCAGGGCTGGAAGGTGCGCCTGCGTCGGTACTGAGGATGCTAGGGACTAGGGGGTGGAAGGAGAAATCCCAAGGGTGGAGTGGGTGCCGGGTTGGCGGTTCAGACCCACAGGCTGACTCTTCTGCCAACAGGGCAGAGAACTGCGAGCAGGAATTTGAGGCGGATCGGGGTGGGGGCGCGAAGGGCAAACGGAAACAGGAAGTGAGGGGCAGAGAGGCTGAAGGGGGAACAGAGGGCATCTACCCCTGCCTGCGAGTCGGCTCCTCTTCTCCAGCCTCCGCACTGCCCGGGACTCGGGGCGCAGCGGGGAGCCCGTTGCCCGGCCTCTGGCCTGCGGCCCGGCCCCGCCCGCGAACCAGAGGCTCGCAGGCAGCGAGGGCTTTCCCTGGCGCTCCCCGTACAGGCAGAGCTACAACCCCCGGCGGCCCCCCTCCACTCAGCCCGCGACCCGAGGGCCCGGGCTAGCTGACTCCTGAGAACTGTGGTCGCCGACCCTGCCCGCCCTTTTCGGGAGGCAGTGGGGTGGATGGTTCTCCCTCCTTCTTTTTCCAGCTACAGAAACCAGCTTCTTGGAATGATGATCAATTACTCTTCTTCCAAACGTCAAGGTAGTCTTGTCTGGGTCTACAAGCATTCCTTACTCTCTGGGCCACTTTGTTGCTTTCCTTTGAGTATTGAAACCCTGGATTTCAGCGTGGGCTATTGTTAGGCGGCAAGTTTGGGGTCTGATTTCACACACCTCTCTGCTTTCTTCTCTTCCAGCTTCACGGACCATTCCTCCCTATTTTCATACATATTTTCTGATTTGGAGGCTCAGAAAAATGGGATTTATACACTGAATACCTGACATTTCCTCCCCATTTCCAAGGCTAAATTTCCAGGCTTCCCTCCCCAATCTTTTTTTCCCCCTTCTATTACATCCCTAATAAACAGACACGGAACCACAAGTTTCAAAGAGGAAAAAAAGCAAACTTGTTGTTGGTAGAAGGGTATGAGGGGGAGGGTTCTTCACCTTCCCCAACATTTTGTATAGATGGGAAGTTGAGGGGCAATAGAAAAGGCAGTAGATGGGGGCACATGCCCCACTCTGTACAATATAGAAGAATCTGATATAGATACTTTGTATAAAAGCCACTTGTCCTCATTTGTGTCCTCTTGCTGGCTGGCTGGGCTAGGGGGGACTGGGGGACAAAGACGCTGGGGTGGTGGGCTAGGACACAGGGATACCCCGTGGTCCCCATCCTCTGGCTGTCCCTGTGGGGTCACTTTGGATCCTTGGTAGGGGCATAGCAGAGCTCCAGCGGCCGGGATACCTTCCAGAACTTCTCATTCACCAGTTCCAGGGTCAGTGAGCCATTCAGTGTCTACAGAGCAGGTGGAAGGAAGAGGCAGGGGAAGAGAAAGTTGCAGAAGATAAAGGATATGAATGAGGCAAAAAGTGACCAAGGGAGGAAAGAAAAGGAGTAACAGAGAGATGAGGCAAAGCAGGGCATATAGAGTGATGACAGGGAAGGGAGATTAGGAGATGCAGAGGGAGAAGAGGGTCAGTCAGTTAGGTCGGATCATGGTCTGTGTGGCCCTAGGCTCACCCCTAACCCCTTACACCACAGCCTTCAGAGGCCCTTACCGTGAAAGCTCCACCCCCAGGAGCAATGTAGATGGTGTACTGCTTTTCACTGACACCTTCCAGACTGGGCAAGGCAGGCTCCTCAGGGCTGTCACCTCCTCCGGCACCCCCACCCTCTCCACCACCCCCATCAGGTCCCCCAGGATCAGAGGCACCCCCTCCATGCCCTCCTGGCTCCCCCGCCTCTTGCTGCTGCCTCCGCTCAAGGGCAATGCGTAGGGCCAAGTACTTGGAGAGATGGTCCACTGTGGCATTCCCAGTTGTCTTCACATATCTGAAGTAGGCAAGAGAACAGGTTTAGGACACAGAAGGCCTCAAATGGAGAAGGGAAGTAGGGAACTTTCCAAAAGGGCCTCTGGGTTAGGGTTCGTTCTGGGTTTGGGCAAAGCCCATTTCTGTTGGATGTGTATGCAATCTTTTGTTTCTTATTGGTGTGGGGAAAGACAGGGCTCTCACCTAGTCTGGCAGTATTCTCCCTTCTCCACGAGCAGGGGGTGGGGCCGGAACACGAGTTCAATTTCTCCACCTGGCTCCGGAGGACTGGGGGCCCCAGGAGGGCTTGGGGGGCCCAGGGTTCCCCCTCCCAAGGTCCCTCCTCTGTCACCAGAGTCTTCAGAACCGGCACCCCCACCCACTCCACCAGTGCCACCTCCCCCTGTCCCTACACTACTCCCCCCTGCACCCCCTCCACGAGGTCGCTTGGGAGCAGGGCCTGGGGCAGAGTCAGGGGCGGAGTCTGAGCTCACATCCTCTCCGTCCCCCTCCCCCTCCCCAGGCTCTCCTTCCCCGCCACTCATGGTGGTGGTCTGATCTGACCCGGGCATTGGCCGCCTCACACGCTGGGCCCTGTAGAAACAAGTGATTTAAGTTAGAAAGCACCAAGGATGAGAGACTTAGACTTTAAACTTCAGAGAATTAGGAGAACAGGAAAATCTTAATGATGATACCTAACAGTTTTAAAACACTATGTGCCAAGCTAAGTGTTCTGCACTGATTGCCTCACATAACACATACACTATAAGGGAGGAAATTGTATTGTTTCATATCTGAGGAAACTGAGGCTTAGAGAGGTTAAGTAGTTTGAGATCATAGTCCCTACCTTCTCAAAGTGTGGTTCAAGAACCAGTAGCATAGGCTTATAGAAATGCAGACTCTCAGGCCTAATTTCAGTCCTACTGAGTTAGAATTTGCATTTTTAACAAGTAATTTGGATACACATTAACGACTAAGCATACAGACCTAGGAGGTGATTTAAGTCCCAGCAGTGTGAATGCTAGAACTTATGCTCAAAATCACTCTATTGTTCTAATATCTAGAAAGTGAGGGGCTGAGTTATTAATAGTAGTAGTGCCAGATGCTAACTAAGAAGTTGTAATTTACATCCATGATTTCCAGATCTGACAATCAGGCTGTGTTTACCTCTTAGGATGCTAAGGCTTAGAAGCTGATAGGGAGCAAAGACAGCACCAGGAGTCTGACCCATGGATCTGTCCCACCAGCCCTGCTACCACCTCCCTCCCAGACCCGAACCTGTGCATGGCCTGCATACGCAGCCCCTCTTCGATGCTGGAGCTCAGTGCCTGCTGGTTGTGCAGGCGGCTGAGGCGGATGAGAACCCGGTCTTGGTGGGCCTCGTATTCCTCCCGGCTTGGATAGATCTTAGAGATCAGGGCATCAAAGTTGGGGTCTGGCCGCAGAGACCGCTTGGATACCAGCTTCTTACGGCAGGTAGGGCACTCCTTGTTCCTGGTGTGGGAGAGAGGAGACCCTGAAAGAACAGTCAGCTGCCAGGGCATTGAGGCCCCAACTCTGTACCCTTCACCCTATTCCAAAGATGTCCCTCCTGTTACCCGCTCCGCAGGGCCGTGACAATGCAGTCAGAACAGAATCTGTGGAGACACTCCTTGGTGGTCATTGTATTCTTCAGCATGTCCAGGCAGATGGGGCACATGAGTTCTGAATGCAGTGACCGAGGAGAAACTGCAATCTCTGTGCCATCCATGATGGCTTCCTGGAGGCATCAGTGAGTTGGAAAGGTGATGGTGGGTTGAGGGGGAAATGGGTTTTAGAAACAAGTGGTTCACGGAATGGCAATTTTGAGAAGTACATATCGTGAGATGGCAGAATCTGGGTATCCCATGTTAACCACTTGAAGAAGATGGAAATTCTGAGAGAGAGAAAAGCTATTAACTTGGAGAGATTGGAGAACAGAAAGGATTAGAGTTGTCAAGAGCAGGGGCTTTGCAATAGGAAGATCTGAGGTTTGGTGAGAGGTATGGGGTGGCATGGATTTGTGGTCTGGGGAAGACTTAAATTCAAACAATTTCTTAAAGTATTGTCCTGGTACCATCTATATCAGAATCCCCAAGGGTGTGTTAAAAACGCAGATTCTGAGACCTGATCCCATTATTGTATCAGAATGTTGGGGAGTAGAGGGCAAGCCAAGAAACTCCACTTTTAAATAAATTCCCAAGGTGAGTCATAAGACTCACTAACCTATGACATTTAAATGAGAAACAGTAAAGGTAATTTCTGTCTGTTTACTATCTTTCAAATGAAGGTAGTAACACTTGCTTTACCACTCTGGCACGGCTGTTTCGAGGATTAAATGAGTTAAATGTGGAAGTGCTGAGAAAAAATTAAGGTTATTCGAAGGTAGGGCCAAGGGAGTCCGGGAAATCGGGCAGTGATGGCAGAATGGGGCAAAAACTAGAAGAGGCTGAGAGATGGGAGTCTGGGGATTGAGGGGTTTGAGGAGAGGGTGTGAACTGCTAAGAGTGAATCCGTGTCACCTGCGGAGTCCGGTGGAGCTCATACAGACTCAATTCCCACGTTTTGCTGGCATTCTGGGCATTCGCCGGCGTCGTCATGGTGACCGGGCACAGACCTCGCCACCAGGGCTCCACAGCGGGGGAGGAGGAGTGGTGGGCTGGGGACAGAGGGAAGGGGAGGGAGGGTGTTAAGGGAGCCGCCCGCGCACAGACCCCGCCCCTCCGAGGCTCCCCCCTCCGCCCCGACCCGCACCGGCGCTGCCCCTCACCCGGCTCCAGCCGTCCGCGCCCCCGCTGCCGCAGCGCCCCTAGCTGGGCCCGGGCTCCCGGGCCCAGTCAGCTCGGTCCGCAGCCGCTGCTCAAACAGCAGCTCCCGCCGCCGCCGCCATGGCCCGGGCGCTGGGGCCCTACGTCACTTCCGCCTGCCCCTCCACCCTAACCCCCCAGCCCCTGCTGGCGGAGACGTCACCCGCCACTCGCGGCGCGGGGGGGACGCGACGTGGACGCCTGGGTTCCCCCGCCCTCGGGACGCTCCCGGCCCAGTGAGGAGCTGGCTTCCTCGTAGTCCCGCGCCACGTGGGGACCACAGACCCTGTACCCGGGCCAGCGCCGTCCCGCAGCCAACCTTAGCCACCATTCCCTTCTCGAGGGCCCCACCTAGGGCCTCCGCTCCGCAGGGCGGGGCCTGGGATCGCTTCGACCCCTGTAGGGGGACGTAGAGATTGGAAAAGCGACCACCTCCCCCACCGTGTCCCCTAGCGGCTCTGGGGAACGGGTCCCCCCTCCTCACAATCCCAGGCCAGGATTCAGGGGGGGGGAAATGCTGCAAAGGATCCTCTGTCGCTTCAGTTCTCCAGTCCCGTGAACGCAACTAAGTCCCGGTGTGCCCGGGATTCCCCTTACCACCCTGGGGACTTGCTTCACCCTCCGTTTTGGCTCTCCCTAGACCCTCCGACCCGCTCTCCCCTCGAGGTTTGGGGGCGGCGGCTCGGGACGTCCAGACTCAACTCTCGGCCAGAGCCACAGACTCGAGAATTGCGTTTGGACAATCAAGAGCCGCGGCCCGGGGCGGGGGAGGAACGGGGGAATGGAGACACCACGCGGAAGCAGGGACACACTAAGATGGGGAGGGGAGGGGGTGTGCGCGTGTGGGCGAGGACAAGGGGCCGAACGTCTGGAGCGGGAAACGGGCAGAGCCTTCTCCAGGACTTTCCAGTAGGAAGGGGACGGGAAGGAAAGAAGAGAAGGGGGCAGAGCGATCCCCATTGAGGGCAGGGGATGGGAGAGGCATACGGGCATAAGAGACCGGGACGGGTGTCCTGTCTCTTCCAGCCAGAGCTCCGGGATTTGGGCTGCAGCTGCCATGGGGTGGCCTGTTTATGGGAAGGCAGCAGTGGGTCCCCTCGCCCCCTCCCCCAGTTCCCCCCTACTTCCCTGTCCTCTCCTTCAGTCCGTGGTCAGTCCTTATGTGGGCTCCAGAGTCGATTAGCGCGGACCCCCTCCCCTTCCTCCTCCTCCCAACCCCCTCCCTTCTGCTCTCCTTCAGGTCCTTTCATGGGCTGGTCCATTCCCCTAATCCTGGCCCCCTCCCCTAATCCCCCCCCATTGGACCCCAGGCCGGCTGTAGCTATTGTAAGGTGGAAAGGAAAGGGGGAGACTCAGAGAAAGGAGAGGGGTGGGGGAGGGCCACCTGTTCCAAGACTTCCTTCCAAGGCCAGACTGGACACCAGGATGGGGCCATGGACAAATCACCCTTGGGGACCATAAGGACCCAGGGAATTGGGGGGAGGAGACTGGGACTGCAGGATGAGTGGGAGGGGATGGGGTAGAGACCCCTCCCCCCCAAAAAAAGACCCAGAGTGTCACGCATCCAGAGACACACACACACTCTCTTCTCTCACACCCGGTGGCGGGGGT
Organism: Manis javanica; assembly: GCF_040802235.1. Lineage (NCBI taxonomy): Eukaryota > Metazoa > Chordata > Mammalia > Pholidota > Manidae > Manis > Manis javanica. Next base: position 58,007,724 of record NC_133171.1, read on the forward strand.
TGCCCTGGGAGACCAGGCACTGAAAGGGAACAATCCTCTGGGAAAGGGAAAGGAGGGGGAGGTGGGGAAGGGTCTGAGAGCTTGGACACAAGAAGAACCAGAGGTGGCAGGGAAGAGGATTTGGAATTTATTAGGGTCACAAGCACCCCTGCCTCCCATATTCAGCATTCCTGAGCCATACACTGCCACCCCTTTTGTAGCCTGGGAACTGAGTCCTCACCAGCAGGAAGCCAGGCAGAGTGGTGAGGGAGTGTGCAGAGTCCAGGGTCCTTAAAGCAGTTACATGAAAAGACCTCCTGGAAGGGGCAGAAACATTTGGACAGATGCAAAGGTGGAGAAAAATGGGCTGGGGCACCCACTTCTGTCCCTGGCCTATGGGAACTTCTGCCCTTCCCTCAGTGGCACCAGACTTGCCTCACTTTCCCTTACCATCTGGGTTCCACTTCTCTGCTCTCTCCCTCCCCAGGATGGCCTCATACCAGTGACTTCCACTGAGGCCCCTGTGATGTATCCACTGGCTTCAGATGCCAAGAATGCAACCACATCTGCTACATCTATGGGAATAGTGGAGAGAGGGCACAATCCTACTCACTCTTATAGACCAAAGTGGCCATCACCTCCCCCTAGCAACACCCCCTCTTCCCAGGCACACACAGAAACAACCAATCCTGGTGAGAACCTCTCAGATACCACAGACTTTGGGATCTCTTCACTTAGCACCGTTCCCCATGGCCTTCGTCCCCACTCAGTGCTCACCCTCAGGGCTCCCCATATGTCCCATTGGGATCATTCCAATCACCTGTAAGGAAACATATGTAGGTGAAAGTTTCTTTTATGGATTTTTTTGTAGACCAAGTCTTTGACCCTTTTTTCTTTTGTATTCATTCTTTGTACACTTAATTGAATATCTACTATTTGCCAGACACTGTGCCTGGCATTCTCTCTCTGCAGCCCAGAGAGGTTGGGTCTGAATAATATAGTTCTCTGCCCACGGCCTCCTACCTTGTCCAGCACTTTCTGTGGCACTTTTTGTGTCATAGGTGTTGTAATGAACCCTGGGAGGACAGAGTTACAGCGGATTCCATGTCTGTGGAAGGGAGAATGGCTGCTGACTTTGGAGAGGACTGAACATTGACCTTTTCCTCAGACCTCCCATAAGCCTCAGCAAAACTTCCCCTCTCCCCAGGCGTCTGACCAACCGTCCAAGCTCACGGGCTGCAGTCTGGGTCAGCCCAATCACTCCAGCCTTGGATGCTGCATAGTTTGTCTGTCCCACATTTCCCACCTATAGGTGAGTCAGAGATTTGGGATGAGTCAGAAGTCCGAAGGAGGAGCTGTCCTCTCTATGCCCATTTTAGTTGGCTGACCTCGTCCCAACTCAACCTCACCTTCCCTATGATGCTACTGATATTGATGATGGAGCCATGACAACCACTGGACACCAGGGCTTGGGCTGCAGCCTGTGTGACTAGAAAGATGCTCTGGGTTGGGAAGAGGAACAAGGCACAAAGGATCAGCTGGAGTGACAGTCTTTCTTCAACTCCCTCCCCCAGGCTAGAGGAGCCAGAAGTCACGGGTTCAGAGGTCACCACCTTGAGATTGACAGCTATGACTCTGTCCCAGTCGTCCTCAGACATGTGCAGCAGAAACTCATCCCTGTTGATGCCCGCACAGGACACAACGATAGATGGAGGCCGAGAAAAACAGGCCTATGGAAGGAGGAGGTTACACACCAAAATACCACGGAAAGCCAGGGACAGTAGAGGCAGTGTTAGAGCTTTAAAGGGGGCGAGGTCTCTCGCGTTCACCTGCACTTGTTCCAGCAGGCGCCTGGTGGCCCCTGCCTCAGACACATCAACCTGGAAGGAAGCGTGGGCGCCGCGGGGCACCCCCTCCTCGCTCCCCCGCCCGCGCAGCAGCCGCACCGTCTCCCGTGCCGCTGCCCCGTCCAGGTCGCAAGCGGCCACGGTGGCCCCCTCTCCGGCCAGGCGCCCACTGACGGCTCTGCCGATGCCGCCACCCGCGCCTGAGGTGAGAGAGAACACGCTGGCAGGTAGGAGGGAGGAGTGGGCAGAGGTCAGAGGTCAACAGGGCACAAAGTAGAATTTGGACGAGGCCACATCGCTGCAGAGTCCGAAGGCGCGACCCCAACTTCAGCACCCCAAACCACCCAGCGATAGCACCCCTTCAACCTGTGACCAGGGCCAGCGCGGAGCGGAGCCGGAGTTGAGACGCCATGGTTAGCAGCGGGTAGGTGGGTGGGAACCCACTCCAGGACTGAGCCAATCCGAGCTCAGAGGGGGCGTGGCGAGAGCAAAGCCGCGCCAATCGAAGGCCCACAGGCGCTAGGCTAATTGTGGCCGCCAGCGCAGGCCAACCTCCCACAGCCAAGCCGGGGTGCAGCCAAGTACCACGACTTGGGGGGTCGGGTAGTGGGGAGGGGCCCCACTCCCCCTAAAAAGCCAAAGACTGCGTGTGAGGTGGAAGATTTAAAGACTTTATTTCCGGTCACCACCCCTCCCCTTCCATTCAGTGATATAAAAAGAAATAAAAAAATCAGGCCATGAGATTAGTAGCCCCCCTTATCCCCCAATCACTTCCAAATTAGGACACACGATTGACATTTAATTGATCATCCCTGACTCCTCCTGCTACACTCTGTCCAGGGCTCTGGTCTTTCCTGAAACTTCCAATAACAGGTGGGAAAGAGTCAGACCGACCCTGAAGAAGCCTGTGTAGTAGCTTGGTCCTCCGTGAAGAGGTTGAGTAGCGGGACAGGGGTAGGCTGCCATCACGCCTCCTCTTTTTTATGGCCCCATGTAGCCCCGCAAATCCAAAAACATGGTCAGCACATGCTCAACACTATGGCCCCTCTGGCCTCTCATTCTCACCTCTGCAGCCCCTTGTAGGACTGCCATGGCCCTCATGCCAAAGTCACCACTTTCCTAGGATAGAACTTCTTTGGCAGATGTCTCTGGGCAGGGCCTCCAAATTCCACAGCCCCCTGACCTGGGAGACTTAAGAGGCTAGAGGTTCAGGGCTGGGGTGGGGGCAGTTTATCCCACCTCTCACTCGAGGTGGGCAATCAGCACCATCATGACAACTCCTCCCAGCAGCCCAAGCACCTCCAGAAGTGACTGCAGTGGTGATGCCTCCCTCAACAGCTCAGGCAGCACCGACACTGTTGCCACATAGATAAAACCACCTGCAGTGAATGGTAGAACCCAGCCAGGACCTGTACCACCTGCAATTTCATTGCCCACTGCTCCTCCTTCAGTTAGGAGGGCACAGGCTGTGCCTGCCAGTGCCCCTACTGCCGTGAGTAGTTGTAGACGCATCGCCTGGTGGGCAGAAGAGAGAGGCACTCAATGACATGTAAAGGATATCAGTGGTTTAGACATAGCTGTGGGGTATAGGTGCACATAGGTAGGGTAAATGCCTTTGAGAACTAAAGAGTAAGACAAAAAGTGGGGTGGGGGAAGGTCTACAATAGACACTTTTTGAACAACCTTAGATATCAAAGAGGTTCTTTCCACAGACCTGACCCAGTAGGTCAGGGTGGGGAGCTGAGTGTGAAAGACCCTCATAAACCATTCAGATGGTTTACAGACCACAGTTTAAGAAACACTGAGTGACAGGACAAAGAAAGAGAACTTCCCCCTCTCATTTCTAGAGAATTTGTTGTTAGTAACAGTATGACTTGTTTGGAACTAATGAGAAGCAGTTCTTGGGTATGGGGTGAGCAGAGGATAAAGGATTTGAGACAACCATGTTCGGTGCATATCATCACCAACCTGCTTTTTGCTGCACCCAGACTGGACCAAGATGGCAAAGTCCCCGACTTCATGGGGCACTTCATGTAGCAGGACAGTCAGTGTGGTCACGATCCCTAGCCCCCGACCCCCACGAAATGAAGCACCAATGGCCAGACCATCTGTGAAGTTGTGTGCCAGGTCAGCAGCCAGATTTAGGTACCCTGACACACGCAGATCTTGTACAGGAAAAAAGGAAGATAAAATGATTAGAGACATCCATCCTCCGCAGTCCCAGCCCTGGTCAGCCCTGATCACCTTTCCACAGACCACTTCACAACTAGCCCCTCTGTGTTTCCCAGACATCTGCCATTATCCGCAGTGTATATTCCATGTGATTCACGATGATGCTCCTTGCCCAAGCATCACCAACCCTGGCCCTCACCTGAACCTATTTTTTCATCTTCAGAATTCTCAGGTCTCACTGGCCCATCTTTGGGCCCTGTACTCCCTGGTCTTCTCTTCTGTGATCCCCCTCCTTCCTTTTCTTCTTCCTCTGAGCTCTGCTTCTTCTTTGAAGGATGCTCTGAGGGAAGAAAAAAGTTGGTAAGAGTGGGGAACAAAATACCTTCAAAAGGGGAAGTCCCCTCCCATCTAAGAGCCATAAAATGAGCAGATTCTGAGGTAGACAAGGTGGCTTTTATGAAAGCTGTTTCTGGGCTCACCCTGTCTTCCATGTCCATGGCTTCCATGTGCGTGACCATGACTGTGTCCATGTCCTCCTTTCACATGTCTCACAAATTTCTCCACCACAAGAAAGGCAACAATTCCACTGAGGACCCACAGTCCCACAGACAGAATGGGGCCCTGGCCTGGGAATGGAGGTTTTGAGACATTAAAGGAAATGAGGATTTCAGACTCCTCTACCCCAAGTTTGAGAGAAGATTAGGGAGGGACAAACCTTTCCCAGCACCCCAACCTGGCTCCTTCCACCCCTTTCTCACCATTGTGGGAGTGTCCATGTCCAGGTTGCTCCAGAGGATGGTGAGAATGAGGTTCTGGAGGAAGTAGGAGAAAAGGCTAGATGAAGGAATATCCTGCTCAGGGGTGTGCATTTTGGGGAATACTGGCAGGTCGGTAAGAGGAAAGAACCCTTTTGTCCAAAGAATAAAATACATTAAGATGTGAGGTAGAGATCAGAGGTCACTTACCCAGGGCATGAGGGATGAGGTGCAGGAAGGCATCTCCCAGCAGTCCACCTGAAGCAAAACTGAGCAGGATCTGGAGTAGAGAACGGTGCCGGGGGGAGTTTGACTCCACAGGGATAAGGAAGAGAACGAAAAACGGAGCTGCAGAGATCAGCACTGTGGCCCCCAGTGCCTGGTGAGGGACAGTCAGGGGTCAAGTGGTATAGGATTTCCCAACAATCCAGAATCAGACCCTCTCCCTCCCATCCCCTGGGGACTCACGTAGGCCCAGAGAGTGACAGTGTCCAATTCCTCCTTGATGCCTGGAGCCCCATGGCTGTGCTCATGGTCATGTCCATGTCCCCTGTGATAGAGGCTCTCATGGGAGTGGCCATGGCCATGGTGCAAATCCTCATGTGAATGTCCATGTTCGTGACCGTGGGTATGCCCATGCCAGATGCTCTCATGAGTGTGGCCATGGCCATGGGCATGGCTGTGTCCTTGGTGGAAATCCTCATGTGACTGCCTGTGGCTGTGTTCATGAAAGTCCTCGTGCAGGTCCTCTTGCAGGTCGCCATGACCTCCGTGTCCGGCCACTAGCAGCCCCAAGGCTGCCCAGATCAGCAGTTCCACGGCCCCCCAGCGGGGGACCTCCAGGCCTCTGGCCATCACGCTGACCAGAGGGACAGAGAGTGATTCCACCTGACCTTCAACTCTATACCTATGTGGGGTCCTCTTTACTCCGCTCGCGCCCTCCGTCCACTTCTATGGGCCGCTCCCCATTCTGTCCCCACCCACATTGTTCCCAGGACTCGTTCTCTTTATCCCGAACCCCCTCCCGGATGTAGGGCCCCTGGACACCGCTCTAGGCTTTGGTCGTCCGTTTTACGGGCCTTCTGGGTCCTCGTCTCTATGACCCACTAAGTGGGCAAAAAGGCCTGAAAAGAACGGACGGTAGGGTAAAGCGGGGAATTCTCACCGGCTCCAGTATCCTTTCCTTTTCCCGTTTGCTTAGACGTGGCAGTCCCACCTCTAGCTCCCGCGAGAACAGGAAGTTCCGTTCTACCTCGGTTCCAATACCTTTACTAATATGTCGGCTCTCCTGTATTGGCTTGGCTGCCCTCCCTGATGCGCATGTGCGATGTGTGTGTGGAGGTTATTTGAGGGGAGGCTGGGCGAGGCCCGCTTACAGGCCCGAGGAGACCGCCTCCTACGTTTCCAACTAGACGAGAGGGCGGGAACTAACGCGAAGACTTCCCGTCTATACCAAGATGGTTGCCATATCGGCGCTGTCATTTTGGTACGGAGCAGAGCGAAGCGCCTAATTTGACCCGGTTCAGGCCAGAGTCCTTTCCCCTGGGGCCTTCTTGTGCTCGGCCAGCCCCCGGTCAGTCTTTGGGAATCCCTGGTACCTCTTCGGTATCCCTACACTCAGCCAGGAATCATGTCTTGGGCTGCTCGCCCGCCCTTCCTCCCACAGCGGCATGCCGCAGGGCAGTGTGGGCCGGTGGGGGTGCGAAAAGAAATGCATTGTGGGGTCGCGTCCCGGTGGCGGCGGCGACGGCCCTGGCTGGATCCGGCGGCGGCGGCGGCGGCTGCAGTAGGAGAACAACAAACCCCGGAGCCGGAGCCGGGGGAGGCTGGACGGGACGGGATGGGCGACAGCGGGCGGGGTGAGTGTTCGAGCCCGTGAACAGGCGAGCCAGTGACCGCGCTATCTGCAACCCCTCCCCCAGCTCCTCTGGCGCTCTTTCCCTGGCGCTCCCGCCCCCTTGTTTGTAAACACGCGTCCCCTCCCTGTGGAGGGCTTTAGCGCCCTCCCCCCGGGGCGGGGGGAGCTTCCGCCCTCCTGGCGGTGGCCGCCTGAGGCCCTGCGCTCCGGAGGTCCCGGGAGTGGGACACGAGTCCTCAAGGAGGAGGACTCTGGACGTTTGAAGTCGGATCCTGTGTCCTATGGGGGGTCCCTTCCTCTTCCCGCACGCTCCGGCTCCAAGCTGGGAATGGAGGGGCCGACTCGTCCACCCCACGTGCTGCCCCACCCACCCTGGACGCTTCCGGCTTGGGGTGACCAAGTGCCTTGCTTGGAATTTTTCCTCTCCTGAACTATCCTTTTTGTCCACCCCCTCCTCTTAACACTTAAACCGTTTACAGCAGGGAGTGGGCGGTCTCTGGACTTGGGGATGGGTGGGGTTGGGTGGGGCGCGGTGGGAGATTAGAGAATTAAAGTCTCCAGTGGGATGATTGAAGACTCATTTTCTCTTTTTGTTTCTCTGTTTGTGTGTCTCTGTGCCTGTATGTGTCCTTTCCTCAGACTCCCGAAGCCCAGACAGTTCCTCCCCAAATCCCCTTCCCCAGGGGGCCCTTCCCCCTTCTCCTCCTGGGCTACCCTTACCTCCTTCAGCAGCCCCATCCCTTGGAGGCTCTGGGGCCCCACCCCCACCTCCGATGCCACCCCCCCAGCTGGGCTCCCCCTTCCCGGTCATCAGCTCTTCCATGGGGTCCCCTGGTCTGCCCCCTCCAGCTCCCCCAGGATTCTCCGGGCCTGTCAGCAGTCCCCAGGTGAGAGGTTGTGGCCTACTTACTGCCTCTCCACTTTCATTTCCTTGTGACCCCGGATCCTTGTGTGAACTTCCCCACAGCCCACTGACCTTCCAGTCATCTAATCCTGGCAGGTCCTTGTGAGACCCTTTGCCCTTCCTGAGGTGACTGATATTTCAGTGCATGCTTCCTCTCCAACCCTTATAGTTTTTATGTCCCTTTCACCTATCAGTGATTTTCTGCCCTTTGTCCCATCTGTCATTCTGAGATACATGCCTTTCAGGGCCACTGTGTTGCACAGTTTCAGAGGGAACTGTATGTCTAATTTCTTTGGGGTTACGCTCCAGGGATGCCTCTTCACACAGACTGCAGTTTAAATAGTATCTTCCGTAATGTGCAATGCAGGGCCCTTCTAGGTGTAGGGATGATTTCCATCACCTCCGAGAGGTTCTTCCCAGTGAGTCTCCCTGTGACTTCCCTATTTCCCCATCCCAGATTAATTCAACAGTGTCGCTCCCTGGGGGTGGGTCTGGCCCCCCTGAAGATGTGAAGCCACCAGTCTTAGGGGTCCGGGGCCTGCACTGTCCAACCCCTCCAGGTGGCCCTGGGGCTGGCAAACGACTATGTGCAATCTGCGGGGACCGAAGCTCAGGTATGGGGTCCAGAGGGTCAGCAGAGAAGAAAGGGAGTTTGTAATTTACCATTACTTGTGGCATTCCGAGGGCTGCATGGGGTCTTGTTGGAGCCAGTGCGCTGGGGAAGGCCTGATGAGAGAGAGCTAAGGAGCCTGAAGCTCAGATGTGGGATGGGCAGTGGTCAGAGGGAAAAGGGGGCTCATACAGGGTTTTTGAACAGTGAGGAGAGTGGGACTGGATCATCCCACCCGTGTGCTGGTTTCTCATCTCTGTATTTGGCAAACACAAAGTGAACTTAAAAGTAAGCTTGTCAGAGACCTAATGGTGAGAGGTCTACCTGCTGCCTTGTCATTGCTCTTCCCCTCTTCTTGTAGGCAAACACTACGGGGTTTACAGCTGTGAGGGTTGCAAAGGCTTCTTCAAGCGCACTATCCGGAAGGACCTGACCTACTCGTGCAGGGACAACAAGGACTGCACGGTGGACAAGCGCCAGCGGAATCGCTGTCAGTACTGCCGCTATCAGAAGTGCCTAGCCACTGGCATGAAGAGGGAAGGTAAGGGCCTGTCCGTCTGCCCTATGGGAGAGGAGGGAAGGGGCCAAGGGAATACTTGGGGAAACCACCAGCTATCCATCTCAGAGAGGCTGGACTGTTCTGTCTCTCCTCTAGAGGGCGATATTTGATTTCCTTCTCCCCTCCTCATCAGCAATTGTCCCTGGTATCCTGATCTGGTCCCTTGAGTTTCCTTCTAAATGGGTCTGCTTCTGTGCCCTGCACCTGTGACCACTCCCACGTCTGGTGCTAGAGTAGAATAAATTTGCCTTCTCTTGGTGGGCTTCTCTGTCACCCCTTCTCTAACCTGAATAGTCTCTCCTCTCTTTGACCCTTTGATCCTTTTTGGTTTCAGTCTCCCTATTGTCTGGTTTTTCCTTCAAATTCTGGAACACTGTACTTTTAAGCTATAGACTTTATTGAAGATCCCAAGGTTGCTTTTCCTCTTCTTTATCTTACCTTCTTAAGTCTGATTCTGGGATTCTCAGAAATGCATTATAGAGTATCTCTTTCACTTGGTCAGGCTCTTCATTTTAAAGAGATGAGCCTCAGGCATGGCTTTCCCAAGGTCATGAAACAAAACAGTTGCAGGGCTGGGATCAGAACCCACAGCTCAGAAGACCCAGGCCAGTGTTCCTTTCATTACCCCTTTGTTGGGTCAGAGGAGCACAAAATTTGCAGTCAGGCACACTTGGATTCAGATGTGCCATGTGTTATGTGAACTTGGGCAGGCTGTTTAACTTCTCAAAGCCCCAATTTTTTCATCTTTAGAAATGGGGGTAAGAGCTCACAGGGCTGTTAAAATAACTGAGTGAATGTTAAAGTGAAATGTGCTTGTCACATTTTGCCCTTGCTTTCTTGGCTAATTTTTTGCCCTTTTATAACCCGTTTCCACACTGCCTTCATTCTACTTTGTTTCTAGTGATGTTCCCACTTTCCACAAATATGTCCTACGGGCTATGAGACCTTGGTAAGGCCCTGAAGATGTTTTGGAACCCTTTCATGGCTGGCTGCTGACTTTCTGTTTTTTCTTCTCCTGCCTTTTCCCCAGCGGTACAGGAGGAGCGTCAGCGGGGGAAGGACAAGGACGGGGAGGGGGAGGGGGCTGGGGGAGCCCCTGAGGAGATGCCTGTGGACAGGATCCTGGAGGCAGAGCTTGCTGTGGAGCAGAAGAGTGACCAGGGCGTTGAGGGTCCTGGGGGAACCGGGGGTAGCGGCAGCAGCGTGAGTGATGGGGTCATTCCACTCTCCTTCCTGATGGGGGTTCAGGGGTGGGAGTCTAGGTCTTTTATTTCCCCCTCCCCTTCCCCTCACAACCTCCCTAACACTGCCTGGGACTGGAAGTGCTGCCAAAAGAAAGTCTCTCAAACATCTGAGGTGGGTCTGATAGCTTCCTCTGTCCCTCCCCCAAAAACAACCCACGGGCAGAACCCCAAGCAAGTCCTAAATAAACAATTGTTTTCCTGAATGCCAGAAGAGAAGCCTGATTTACAGGGGTGGGTTCAGATGGGGCTTGCAGAGAGACTCCGTATAAGGAGGGGGTGTCAAAAGCCTCTTAGAAGGGTGGGGCTCCAGTGTACCTCCAAACTTCCATAACTTTTATTCCCCATCCCCTGCAGCCAAATGACCCTGTGACTAACATCTGTCAGGCAGCTGATAAACAGCTATTCACACTTGTTGAGTGGGCGAAGAGGATCCCACACTTTTCCTCCTTGCCTCTGGATGACCAGGTCATATTGCTACGGGCAGGTCAGTGGCCTTGTATTCCTTTGCTCTCTTGACATTTGACCCCTTTTTGACTTGACCTTAGTGACCCCAGTGCATACTTGCATACCCAGGGAGCCAAGTTCACTGACCTCACCACCTCTTCTTCCCCAGTGTGCTTTGACTCCCATACCTGATCTCTGGCTTCTGACTCTTGCTGTCCCCCACCCAGGCTGGAACGAGCTCCTTATTGCCTCCTTCTCCCACCGATCCATTGATGTCCGAGATGGCATCCTCCTTGCCACAGGTCTTCATGTGCACCGCAACTCAGCTCATTCTGCAGGCGTGGGAGCCATCTTTGATCGGTCAGTGGCCTCCGCTGGCCCTTACGTAGAGGGGGTGGGGCTATTGGCTGGTCCGTGTCCAAGGCTGGCTGAGCTGTGACCTTTGAGTGACCTGCAGGTCCCTCTCCAGGGTGCTGACAGAGCTAGTGTCCAAAATGCGTGACATGAGGATGGACAAGACAGAGCTTGGCTGCCTGAGGGCAATCATTCTGTTTAATCCAGGTAAGAGGAGGAATGGCCCCTGTCTCTCAAGACAAGGCACCCTTGGAGCCTCCTCTTCTCTGGAGACTCTTAAGTTACCCATTTGACCCCCTTAGTAAGACCCTCAACCAGGAAATCTCCAGCTGACCAAGAAAAAAACACATAAACACATCCACTGATGTATTTCCCTCTGCCCATCCCACAAACCTGATGTGCCCTTTTTCCCTTGCCAGGCAGCTGGTGAAGGGCAAGTAGGTGGGGTCCCAAAGGGACATCGTGTGGGCAGCATCTCCACACTTGTCCTGACTTGATTTGTCCTCCTGTTCTCTCTTCCCTGCCAACCCAGATGCCAAGGGCCTCTCCAACCCCAGTGAAGTGGAGGTCCTGCGGGAGAAGGTGTACGCATCTCTGGAGACTTACTGCAAACAGAAGTACCCTGAGCAGCAGGGACGGTGAGAAGGAGCTGTGGGAATGAGGGGTTGTGGGTAGGGTACTGAGGCTCCCACAGGGGTGCGGGATGATGCCATAAGGATGTGTTCAGGACCCATGTGGCTCCAGCTCTCACTTGGCTTCTCTCACCTCTGTCTCAGGTTTGCCAAGCTGCTGCTCCGTCTTCCTGCCCTTAGGTCCATTGGCCTTAAGTGTCTAGAGCATCTGTTTTTCTTCAAACTCATTGGCGACACTCCCATCGACACCTTCCTCATGGAGATGCTTGAGGCTCCCCACCAGCTAGCCTGAGCCCAGACCCAAATGTGGTGCTCCCCACATGATGAGTGCACATCTGGGAGGACTCCAAGCCTTGGGGCAGGGCGGGAGGGGCCGTGTTCCTAGAATCTTGGTGAGGTGAGGAGTACAGGGCAGAACCGAGACCTCCAAGGGGGTTCATCAGCCCTCCAAGGGGTTTGCTTGGTATCACAAGTCAGGGGACCCTAGTTCCCTGTGAGGGCTGGACCTCTCTCTTCAGTGGCCTTGAGTCCCTGAATTTATCTGGGTTTACCGTGATTTGGGGTGATTACTCACCCCCTGCCTGGAGTGATCTGTCCTTCTCCCAGCACAAAGCACTGGCCTTGCTCCCAGGACATTACTTCCTTCTCATCCTCCCTCACTTAGCTCCCCATCTGAGGAGTGGAAATAGGAACTCTCCCAGAGATGGATACTGGGGGGCAGGCCTCCCAGACTGATGGACACAGGAGGAGTGCTCTGACAGGGCTTCCTCTAACCAAGCCTGGCAGACAGGGGCTTCTCTGGAAGAGAAAGATGGCCCTGTCATTGCCCTCTTCAGAGTCCCTCTCACACTTCACCTGCTGCTGCAGTCAGACTGAAAAATAAGGTGGTGGTTAAGGGGCGGCGGGTGGACATGTAGAACCAATCTGCTATTTTTAATTTCCTCTGAGGATGACTTACAGTTAGACTCAAAGAAGTACTGTACTTTGCCAGGTTGACTGAGAAATGCCAGTGGTGGAGGTAGTGTTTGGAAAAGGCAGGGCCCTGAGATGGTCTGTCCCTGGGGTTCCTGAAGCACTGGCCTTCCCACCCTCCTCCCCGATCTCTCCCTGTCTACCTTGGGGACGGGGCCTGGCTGTGATGGCAGGGTGAGGTAGGTGCTGGTTTGGTGAACAATCTCAGGCTCATCCCTTCCCAGCTGTTCCCCAGCCCTGGGCACATACAGTATAGGCAGCAGGGACACAGGACCCTGGCCTGAGAATTGAGGGGATACGGTCAGCCTATTTGGAGCTGGGGTGTTGGGGCTGCATGATTTTTGCCCTGCAGCTTTTCTCTCTGGGGTTCCTTTCCCCTCTCTTTCACACACAAAATCGCTTTCAAATTAAAATCGCTGTTTTCTGGACCGAGGTGACTGTTGGGAAGTGGGCAGCGCTGTGATGGGCTGGGTGTGGGGGGCATCCGGTAGGGAGCCCCTTGACGCTGCCGTCCAGGTGCCCTGGGGCCTGAGAGGCGGGCGCAGGGTGGGGGACACAAGGCGCGCTTTGTCGGGGAGGGGGGGAGAGGGTGTTCCAGGCTTAGGGCAGGCCGGCCGGAGGAAGGGGGGGCGGCTGATTCTCAAAGGTTCCTTGTTCACTTGCGCTCTCCTAGCGCCAGCGGGCGGCGGCGCCTCTGCTCGCTCCCGGCCGGCCTGGCCGCGCCGCGGGCTCCGGGCAGACCCGGCGCCGTGCCCGTTCGTGGGGGCGCACTGGACGCTGAGCGCGGCGGCCTCGGGCTTTGCCCGCCTGGGGGACGCCTCTCATCCCTGAGTGACCCAGTTTCCCCGGACTCTTCCACCTCGCCCTCTTGTCTCCACGGGATCCCTTTCCGTCTGGGCGCCCGGCCTCCCTTACCTCGTCCCTTCATTGTCATATCCTTAGACCTGATTATCCAGTGTTTGTCGGTTCGTCCGGCCTCTGGCCTTTCTCCACCCCCACGCCGGTTCCTGCTGCCAACCCTCTGACTACCTGCGCCCACCCCCCGCGACGGCGGAGCTGCAGGTCTCCAGTTGCTATCTATATCCTTGTCTATAAATACCCCTGCCCCTGCCCTGCTCTGTAATTACACCGGGCGGGCTGAGGGCAAGTAATTATAGAGACTTTGATGGCGACCCCCAGACCCGCCTCTCTCCTCCCATTATGCCCTAAATCCCGCCCAGGACTCTGCTGAAAGGGAGCTCTGGGTTCCCAAAGGGGACAGACTGGGGGCCTGTGACTGGTCGTCTGGGTACTAGAAAAGAAAAGCGCTGCGAAAGAGATACTGCGATTCCTGAAAAGAGGATCTTAGGGTACAGGGCAGTAAGTCCCTGCAAGGAGCAGAAGAGAGCAGTGCGAGGGTCAGCGAAGGAGAGTTCCCATTCCGCCCCACCCCCACCCCAGGTGGAGCTCGAGGGTGGGGTTTCCCTTCGGTGGCTGTGGGCGGGCGGCTGCAGCCAGGGGCTGAGCCGGGGGCGGAGGCGCGGTGGGGGCTCTGGGCCGCCGGGGTGGCCGGGGACACTCAGGAGCGGCAGCCACCGAAGAGGGAACAGCGCCGGAGTCCCGACGGCGCCTCGCTGCATGGAGCCAGGCCGCCGAGAGCTGTCGCCCGCCGACAGCCTCTGACCTCCCCCGCACCGCGACGTTTGAGACTCAAGCCGGCTCGCTCTCTCCTGTCAGCCTCGGGGCGTCCAGCGCCTCCGGCCACATCTGGGTCCTTGGGATCCGGTTCCAGTAGCCAGCCATGGAGCGGTGCAGCCGCTGCCGTCGCCTCGTCCTGCTGGTATCGCTGGTGCTGGAGCTGAGCGCGGTGTGGGTCTGGGCAGGTAAGAGAAGCCCTGAAGGCTGGGTTGTGGGAGTCAAGCTGGAGTTCTGAGTATCCCCAGGCGGGGCACAGCTGATACCTGGGGCGGAGCTTCTGAGTCCGAGAAGGGGATTTTGCGGGGTTAAGGGTGCAGGCTGAAGGGCAGACACGTGGTCCCTTAAAGCCAGGCTAGGGAGCTCTTCTCTTCCTTGTAGTGATTGAGAGAGGGCAAGTAAAGCTGGAAGGTGGAGGCTTACCTTAGTGAGTCGTGAGTGGGGCTGGATGCTGGGTCCCCGGGCAGAGCAGAAGATGGCCAGGGCCAGGGTGGTTCAGCGGGTGCTGGGGTGGGGAGGTGGATGCCTGTTGTTGATGGGGAAGGGTGTGTGTATGTCTTCTGGGCTTTCTATCTGTATCTTTGGGGTGAAAGCATAGACTAGTAAATAAAGAAGGGATGCCAGACTTTTAGTCCCACTGGCTTCCCCGACAGGATCCCCTTCCCCCTCCCTGTGCCCTCGATGCTGCCACGCAGCTGGCTCTGGGGAGCACTGCGGCTGGCTGCCAACAGGACGGCTGCTGGACAGGCTGGGATCAGGTGTCTGAGGAGAGAGCCAGCTCTTTGCATTCCTGCCCCACCCCTCCCCCTCTGGCCAGCCGGGCTCCCCTGGGACCCTGGTGTCCATAGCCCCAATCTTTTCCTTCTTTTTCCCAGGATCCAGAAGTCCTGGCTCTAAAGAAAGGGGATTTGATATCGCAGAGAAGGGGGCTCGGAGCACCTGGGTCCTAGGCAGGCTGAAGCAAGCCTCACTCCTGGGAACACTGGTGCCAGATTTGCATATAATTTGACTATTCATTTCTTCTTTAATGGTCTGAAAAGCAGCATAAAGGATTTAGATTAGATTACAGAGGAAGAACTTTCAACATGTGAGGAGCATGAGGCTCAGAGACAGGAAACTGAAGTGTGTGATGTCTGCAGACTCCAGGAGTCTTCCTTAGGGGTAAAAGGAACCCTACAGGCAGGCAGATGGCTGAGATGACTGTTTTTTATGTGGTGGCTGAGTGGGAAGAGGTGGAACTCTATGGGGAAATGGGTTAGTGTGGAATTCCTAAGAGTAGGGGCACTTTGGGGGCCAGAGGTAGAGCAGTGGAGGGGGGTGGGGCTACCAGCGTGGAGCCTCGGGGGCAGATTGAGGCTGGAGGCAGTGGCTGCATATGGGGTCTGAGGTGGGTAGATAGGTGGGCAGATCTGTGGGTAGGTGGTCTATAAGTTAGAACTATGCTCTCCTGGGGTTTGGTGCAGGGTGGGGGCCTCTGAGGTCTCCTTGGCCTGGGGTCTCTGTGAGTCTCTGTGTCTCTGTCTCACTCACCCTTGGTCTCTCAAAGCAGCCCTTGTGTGATGGTGTTTGCGGAGCTGCCACACGTGGGGGCCAGGCTAGGGCGGGGGGGCCACGGCCCTGGTTTCCCTGCTCCTGGACTCAAAGGGCCTTTTCTCTGCCTAACCCGCCCCACCTCACCCACCCCACCCAACTCTGCTCTCCTGATCGCTCTGGTCCCTGCCCTGCCCCATGCGTTTATGAAAGTTCTGCTGGTACTTTCTTTGGGATTTTTCCAATGTGGAGCTGATGGTGTGAGAAGTGTGTGTACCAGAGAGAAGTGAGGGAGAGGTGACCTTTGTTTTTCTGGAAGTTTGAGCCCAAGGAAGCTGAGTTCTAGATGGATAGGACTGGTGGCCTGGGTCTTGAATCTTTGGATCCCGGGTGGAGGGGATGGTGGGGCAGGGCTGGAGTTCCAGGTGTGGGGAGCTTGCCCGGCTTTTGGGCAAGGATTCTGATGAGATTCACAGATGTGTGGCTTGGGGCCCTGGACCTGCTCCGGCAGCTCGTGGCAGCTTCAGGCTCCCACCTGCCCAGCCCCCAGGCTATCTCCCAAGCGGGGGGCACAGGCTCCTGGGGTAGTTCTTGCATAGCATCCCTCAGCATGGTCAGAGTTGTCCCCCTCTCCCCAAACATGGCAACTGCAGCAGCTTGAAGCCCCTTCTCCAGACATGCCTCTGTGCTCCCTCCCTGGTCACCACCCTGCAACCCCCATGCCCAGGATGATCTATTGCCCAGATGTTGTTTGTGCTGGAGACATGGGACAGAGGCCAGAGACCCAGAGACCAAGAGATACAGAAAGGGAATGAGAGAGGGAGAAAAGGAAAGAAAAAGATGGACAGTGTGAGGGAAATGGAGGAAGACAGAGGAGGCAGGGAGATAGAAAGAGCAACATATATGGAGACAGAGAGTAAGAGAGACAAAGTGAGAGAAGGGAAGATGGATAGAGAGGTGAGAGAGAGATTAAGAGAGAGCAGAGTGAGATTCACAGGGTGGAAGACAGAAGGAGGGAGAGAGTGAGGAAGACAGAGGCAGGCGCTGAAGGGAGAGGGGCAGGGGTGGGCCTGCAACTGAGCACTGGTCCAGCAGTGCCTTTTTCTGGGTGACTGGGCTTCCCATCCATTCAGGGCCCATGCAGGAGCAGGCAGGGAGAGGTGACCTTTGCCTTCCAGTGTTCTACACCCCAAGGGTTCCCTGTCTGGCCCTTCTGAGGGTTTGTCCCTCCCCATGATCCCAATGGACCCTCCCAGGTACAGCCCCTGTGGATGTGCTCCAGGCCCTGAGGTTCCCCTCCCTCCCTGATGGTGTCCAGAGGGCAAGAGGCATCTGTCCAGCTGATGTGGCCTACCGAGTGTCCCGACCTGCCCAACTTAGCGCACCTACCCGCCAGCTTTTCCCAGGTATGGATGACATGGGGGAGTAGGGAGAGCTGGGGGAGGTCAAGGGGTGGGGTCTGGGATCAGACAGCAGAAGGGAAGGGGCTTATGGTTCTCTTCGCCTCTCACTTCACCTGTGTTTCTCTTGGGTACCAGGAGGTTTTCCCAAAGATTTCTCTCTGCTGACTGTGGTCCGGACCCGCCCTGGCCTCCAGGCTTCCCTTCTGACTCTCTACAGTGCTCAGGGCGTCCGACAGCTGGGCCTGGAGCTTGGCCGGCCTGTCCGCTTCCTGTATGAGGACCAGACCGGCAGGCCTCGACCCCCGGTTCAGCCAGTCTTCCGAGGCCTCAGCTTAGCAGATGGCATGTAAGTCAGCTTGCTCCTCTGGTCTGCCTGGCCTGCACTTTCAGGAGATCCCCTCTGGCCACTGCCCTTAGAAACCCTACTACCTAAACTTGGAAACCCTGCTAACCCTTTTGACTACACCTCACCAACCTACTGCACAAACTTCAGTCACTTCAGCTTAGAGTTTGTGCTTTAGAGTTTAAATGCTTGCATGTAGCACTAGCCTGTGCCTTGGGCAAGTCACTTAGCTTTTTTGAGCCTCAATGTCTATGTCTGTAAAATAGGAACCAAAGAATCATGAGAATCAGATGAGAAGATTACTGCACGGTGCCTGTACTGTATTGTATATGTATTATGTAGGTAGCTGCTGTGATGACCTGTTATCATTGGCTTCAACCCTTCCATTAGCTGCTTCCCAGTCCTGTTGACTTTTCCCCCTTCAGTCACTTGAACCACTCTCCCCGTAACCAGGTGGCATCGTGTAGCCGTGGCTGTGAAGGGCCAGTCTGTCACCCTCATAGCTGACTGCAAGAAGCGAGTCACCCGGCCCTTCCCCCGAAGCGCTCGTCCAATGTTGGACACCCATGGAGTGATAATATTTGGTGCCCGTATCCTGGATGAAGAAGTCTTTGAGGTAATCACAGCAGTCAGAAGACAGACTGATTTCTGGTCCCATATCTTGTGTCCACCCCCTTCTGGCCTACTACTCCATCTTCATTTTTCCTCTCATTTCCATTTCCTATCCTCAGGGCTAATTTTCTCTGTAGGAGAACTAGGTGCCCATTTATATGGCAGGGCTGGCTGTCTTCATCAGTCCCATATGTCCACCCACCTCATCTACTCATGTGTATGAGGATGCATACATGTATCCATCCACCTATTTATCTGCCCATCTTACCCACCCCCTCTCCATCCAGCCATTCATTCACCTACAGATTCACTTCCATCCATCTAGCTCCCTACTGATCCATTTCCATCTATTCTGAACTCCCACCAATCCTCCCATGCATGCATTTATTCATTCACCATCCATCAACCCTTCTTCAATCATGCATTTGAACCCCCACTCACCCAGCCACCCAGCCACCCAGCCAGTCAACATTTCCTGAATACCTCCTGGCCCAAAGCCAAGGTGAGCACAGAAGACCAATATAAGGTCTCTACCATCCCCAGGAGTTCTCAGTTCCACTTTGAAGATGAGACAGTATCCCCAAACTGCAATGCAGGGCAGGGTATACTAAGCATCATGAGCGAGCACAGATAAATGCCAGTGGCATTCAGAAGTGGCTTCCCTCTGTCCCATTTCTAGAGGTCCTGAGAATTCTCATCACTGCCATTGGAAGGTCAAAGCAACTCGGGCTGGGCCACTGTCCTCCGAAGGCCCTGTGGAAAGGCTCGTGCATTACCACGAGGGGCAGGGAGAAGGCAAAAAGTATTAAACTTAAGAGTTAAGAGGCTTGAATTCTTGAGTCTACTATTGTGAGTGACCTTGGGCCAGTCATTGCCTCTTTGAACTTTTCTGAATGGAATGTATCTGAAAAATAGGCATAAAGATCCTTGTCCTACTGACATGCTCAGTTATGAAGGTCCAGTGGGATTATGAATGAGAAAGTCCTTTGGAAACTGAAAAGGGCTGTGTACATGGGAGAGCTGATAATGACCTTTTCCCATTATGTAGTTTTACCTAGGATTGGCCTGCTGCTCTGTGCTCCAGACTATACCCTGTGCCTCTCTCTGAAGCCCTCTCTGCATCCCCCCATTGGTATCGCCTCCTCATGTCTTGTCAGGGTGATGTCCAGGAGCTTGCCATCGTTCCGGGGGTGCAAGCTGCCTATGAATCCTGTGAAAAGAAGGAGCTGGAGTGTAAGGGGGGTTGGAAGGAGAGACCTCAGAAGCAACAGTCTCACAGAGCCCAGAGATCTCCAAAGCAGCAGCCATCAAGACTTCATAGGCCACAAAACCAGGAACCGCAGCGACAGGTGAGGGAGCTGGGTGAGCCTCAAACCACAGCACACCCCAGGGAAACAGGACCCAGACATATCCCCAGGGGGATCCCCCAGTGTTCTAGAGCTCCCCATCTGCTACCGGGCTCCTGTTCTCCTCTCCCTAGTGCCCCTCCCCAACCATACCTCCCTATTCCCATCACCCCCTACCCCCTTCCCAGTCCTCATTCAGCACCCTTTTTATTTTCATTTAAAAATAAAAAGATCGTTAAGAAGAATCTGTGGCTGGGAGCTGTGTCCCCTTCTTGTGTCTTCTTTTCCAGTCCTGGAACTGTGTCCCTGGGTTTCCTATCCCTTCTTTGAATTAAGAGATTGGGAGAGAGTTGGACGGGGTGAGACCTGGGGATGGGAGATGGGAGAACAGAGCAGGGGAGAGAGAGGCAGCAACAGGGAGAAAGCAGTTGAAATGGTAAGACCTAGGGGGAGAAATGGAGGAAGGGGTAGGAGGCAGAGGGGATCCCAGAGGAGTGGTGGGTGCAGGCTGAGGGGCTATGGTGGGGGGAAGGGAAGGGTGGGGTCTGGATGGTCAGGGTGACAGATATGATCTGGGGTCAGGGGTCTGAAGGTTAGAGGGTCAATCTCTTAATCATGTCTGCTTCTGTCCCACATGCGGGACCCATCCCTCCTTTCCTACCTCTCCCCCTCCCTCTCCTGTCCTCCAACCTCCCCTTTCATCCCCAACTCTCTATTTCCCAATTCCATGCCCGCCTGTTCCCTGCCTCCCACGCCATCTCCTCCTTCCCCCCCCATCTCCCCATGCCCTCCCTACCTGTACCCACTGCCTGCCCTCCCAGCCCCAGCCCCCTGAGTCTTTCTACTATGACTACGAGACCCCCTATTACGAGGTGATGACTGCAGGGACGATCCCTGATTATCAGGTAAACTTGAGGGGCCCCTTCACTTCTCCCCCCCCCCCCCCCCCCCGCCTTTGCAAACATCTATGACACTTTCCTCCCCTCCCAGCATGTGGGGAGAGACACCACATATTTGGATTATGGGAGTTTCCTCACAGCTCCTCCCATGTCTCTCTGCTACAGCGGCCTCTGAGCCCCAACCACAGGGTTTCCCCATCCCCCAGGGGGTGTTGGACCCCTCCCCAAAAGCCTACCCAACCTCCCAAGTGGTCAGCTGCCCGGCAGGCGTCCCCCTCACCAGGCTGGAGGCACTTTCGTATTGGAGGTTCCAGCCCAGCACGGCGCCAGCCTCTCCCCTCCCAACGCCCAGCTCAGCGGGCAGCTCTCCCCACTGCCCGGGGCCCCCCCAGGGCCAGAGGAAGCGGTCACTGGCAGGTAGAGCCTGGGCATCCAGATCTCTGCCCCCAAACCTCTATGACATTGGAGACTCACTCTCCCCACACTGTCCCCGCTCCAGAGGGGCCACGAGATCTGAGATCCACAGCCCCCCCACCCTCAGCGGGACACTGTGCCGCTTCGCTGCCCCTCCCACTAACCTCTCTCCTTGCTTCCCGCCCATGCTTCTCTTCTCTCTCTTCACCTTGGGGTTAGGGCCCCACCCCAACTGAAGAGGAAGGAACCCTGGAGTCAAGCCCCTTGCCACCCCCTGAGGAGGTAACTCCACCCCCCACCCTCACCCCAGCAGGGGGCAGCAGGCCTCTGGGACCCATTCCCCCTGCCCTTGTCATCTTGATGAGTCAGCCTCTCCTCCGACCAGAGGGCTCTTTATCATAGACATTTAAGGCCTCCTGGTCATTCCAGACCTCTTGGTCTGCTTGTCTCTCTAAGAACAGCCATTTTCTTCTGTGTCCATGTCTTTTTCTGTTATGATTTGATTCTGGAATAACCTCTTCTCCCTGCTGGTGTTAAATGGTTTTACTTTCTAGGTCATATTTCTGTTCCCAGGAATCACTTTCTGTCCAATGCTGTCACTTTTTCTCTTCTTCCAGTCTTTCCATCCATTTCTTTGGTCATTCCCTGGACTCCTTTGTCTATCACTGTGTCCATGGACTGTCACTCTGTGTCCAGCCCTCTGGCCACCCTTCCTGTTATCCGCCATTTCTCCCACCAGGCCCATTGGTGTACATCCCTCCTCATTTGGGGCCTTTGATGGCCAGCCCTTTCTAAACAACAGCTCCCCTTGCTCTTCTTAAGAGAATTCCAGTCCTAGTTACCCTCAGAATCCTTTGTTAGAAGTCACACCCTGGGGTCCAGGGAAAACCTCTCAGCCCTAATGCCCCTATCTGCCCCCCACTCCCTGGGAAGGAGCAGACAGATCTCCAGGTCCCCTCCACAGCTGACAGGTTCCTGACAGAGGAATATGGGGAGGGTGGCACAGACACTCCAGCAGGGCCCTACGATTACACCTATGGCTATGGGGACGATTACCGTGAGGAGACGGAACTTGGCCCTCCCCTCTCTGCGGAGACAGCCCACTCAGGAGCAGTAAGTGAAAGGAGCTCCTCTTCCTTTCTCCACCTCCAGTCGGAGGTATAAGAATTGCTTCCTGTTGTTTTTGATTATTGTCTGTTGGCTGTGAGCTACTTCTTATCAGTGGTTTGCTATTTTCTTTTCACATAAGATATGTACGTTGCTTAGAAAGATTACTTCTTGCCTTCTCTTGCCAAATATCTTACCCTGTGACTCCTTATGGTTCTTTCTGCCCAAGGCAATTGGGATTTTTCCTATCCTATGGCCCCTTCCTGTCTTGGCCACTTTCTGTGTCAATCAAGCTAGATTTCATAAAACTTTTGGTCAATAAATCCTTACCTTGTGGTCATTTTAAGTCTGTCTCCATCATTTCTTCTTGGTCAAAACAATTTCTTATCTGTGTTGCTGCCAAATGATCTAACTTGCTATTTTGCATTTTTGTACCTACAGACCTCTTCCTATCTACCCCTTCTTGTCTTCTCCAGACATGGGATCCTTCTTGATGACTGTCAGAGATAGGACTAACATGAACTTATTATTTATGTTTTGGCTGTAGTTTTTCATGCTGTCTTGTGACAATTTCCTTTGATAATAAGCCACTTCCTATGTGTCTTGGGTCATTCAAATCATGGTTTCCACTGTGGACCTAGATATTTATCATGGCCACTTCCCATGTATAGTAGCCTTAATGTTTGTGTTTTTTGGAAGAACTGCCTTTCATTGTCATAATCCCCTTTCCAGAAGTCACTTTCTGTCTGTTTTGTGAATTTCTTGTCTCCCTTCATGGTAGCCATGTTTGTGAAGGTCCACTTCCTGGATCCTCTTTTCTTGGCTGCTTCCTGTCTGTCCAACCACTTCCTGTTTGTCTGGTTCACTTTCTAACCATCTTGTCGATGTTTAATTTTTCTTGGCCCTGCCATCATTCTTGCTTCGAAGTGTTTGTCCCTTTGTTCTGTCTCTCTTGTTTCCCATGTCTTCACCCACTCCCTGTCAGTGGGGATATTTCCTGTCAACTCCATTTCATCTTTTTGCCTGCCTTAAAGTTCGAGTTGCCTCCTCTACCCAAACCTACTGCTTTGTCCCACACCTCCCTTTTCTAATATTGCCCTCCTTGACCCTCTGCTTCCTTTCCCATATGCTGCTTTCAGGAAACTTGGCATTGATCTGGGATATGGGAAAGTTTGGAAATTTTTCACAACTGTTTGGTCTGGGTGGAGGTGGAGGGGGACATTCTGAAGATTTTTGCTGGGAGAGTTGGGGATGGTGGTGGTAAATGTCCTCCACTCTCCCTGTCCTTATCTTGGTTCTGGCCCCTAGAGTTAGGGGTGGGCATCTGAGTGGAAGTATAGAAAAAAGGGAACTGATGGGCTTGGAGTATAAATGAGGGCCAGAGGAAGAGTATATAGCATCCTTGCTGGGAGAGGAGCTGGGGAAACTTGTGGGGTCTGCTCTGGGACTTGAATAGCAACCCAAGAACTGTATTTTTCCAAAAACCAGCTATGAGATCTGAATTTGGGATTTCAGTGGGGACTACACTCCAAAGCTATTTCATGTATGGATGTTTAACTACTAGGGAGCTGTTAACTTGTGAACCCCTTGAAATTCTGAGAAAAATTCTGTGTATAAGGGCATATCTTTTTTCCTTTCTGGGGAAATATTCCAAGGATTACATCATAATCTTATATGGATCCATGTCCTCCCCCAAAACCCAAATAAAAATGCATTCACAATCTTAGAGAGATTCTTATTTGGTGACTTGGGGTACAGGTGGGGAAGTTGGTGGTTTTATAAGAATTTCTGGGGGACCAGAAGGAGTTTGGGGGATAGGGCAGGGTCCTCCAGAAGAGAGTTTGAGAAGGCTGAGGAGGTTGGAAGCCCAGGAAGTGTGTGGGTACATTCCTGAAAGAGGTTCTTGGAGAGATGAGGAGGTTGTATTTGCTGAGTTGGGGATGGGAATTGGGGGTATGGGGAGCCCCAAGGTCTCCTTGGCTGGCCTGGGAGGTCTGTGAAGAGGGAGTCTTGGGAGAGGGCTGGGGGCTGTGGAAGTAGGGTCTGTAGGTCTCCAGAAAACCTGAGAACTAAGGTGAGAGTTGGGATGGGGGCATTCCTGGTGTCCTAGCTGTTCACAGTCCCCACTGGGGGTTACATGTGTGTTTCCCTCAGGCTGCCCATGGACCCCGGGGGCTTAAGGGAGAGAAGGGGGAGCCTGCTATGCTGGAACCTGTAAGTCACTCTGGTTACTGAGCTGAAGGCGGTGGGAGGAAGGGAAGGAGGTGGGGTGCTAGCCCTGTAGCCTCTGACTTTTAAGGCTTCTAACCTTCGGTCCCACAGGGTATGCTAGTGGAGGGGCCTCCTGGCCCAGAAGGCCCTGCGGTAAGCCTAACTGTGACCCATTCTCTTCGCAGAGACCTTTCCCACACACTCATGTGTGCCCCTGTAGGGCTCACTCCTCACCCACACACCCTTTGTCTACTTGACACCCACGCCTGACCCCTCCCTCTTGTGTTCCTCAGGGGTTGACTGGTGCCCCTGGCATCCAGGGCAACCCAGGCCCAGTTGGAGATCCTGGCGAGAGGGTAAGGGAGTGTCCTATTGTGGGTGGGGGACTGCAGGGGAGCCACTGGCACCCAGTGGGGGCACCACGGTCAGGAGTTCCTCATTAGCTGGCTGACTAATGAATGAGGGGGCTGGTATGCTCCCCAACACCCAGAGAGGAGGGTGGGCTCTGGTTGGGGAAGTGAGTTGTCTGTGTCTCATTCTCCTTTTTCTCCATGGGGTGGAGGGGTTCAGGAATGATCTAGGGAAGTCTACATTTATTCTGTTGAAGAGGTTTTAAAATCGATGCCAGGACCCTAACATTCCCCTGTCACCTAAACTTCTCATTCTCTCCCCACACCAGGGCCCCCCTGGCCGGGCAGGGCTCCCTGGATCGGATGGTGCCCCTGGGCCTCCTGGTACATCTCTCATGCTCCCAGTGAGTTGTCTTCTGGGCTTTGGAACAGGCTGATGGGGAGGGCAGGAGGATTGTGTTGTGTCTCCAAGAACCAGATGGTCAAGGAAGCTAAGGAATCTCTAAAGGCCATCAACCCAGAGAGATTGCTCTTTGGGATGGAGAGACTAGGGCCTCATTAGCTGACCTAGAACCAAACATGGATCTTTTAGAACCAAACTTGGATTGTCTAAACCTGGGTAGAAAATCCTATATTTCAGAGGGTTTAGAACCAAGAGTATTTCAGGAGGAAGAGGCTAGGGAGCAGCATTTCTGAAGACCTACGAGGGATCATTGGAGAACCTCCCATAGGAAGCCCTGGAGGACATGGGCGGGAGGTGCTCAGAACTGGGAGATGGGGCAGCAGCGCTGAGGGAGCCTCTGGTGGGAGTGCCACGTACATTTCGTAGAAGAGAGACCAGATGTTCTCTCCTTGCCCTTCAGTTCAGGTTTGGCAGTGGTGGGGGTGACAAGGGCCCTGTGGTGGCAGCCCAGGAGGCTCAGGCCCAGGCAGTTCTACAGCAGGCACGGGTGAGTAGGGCTGGAGGAGATCTTGGTGGAGGGAGGGCTTTGGTGGGACAGGGAAGACGCTAGGAAGGGTAGGTTGGAATGAATAGGGCTGGGAAACCAGTGTGAGTTGGTTTGGGGCTGAAAGGGAGGTTGGGAGAATATAGGGCACTGGTGTGGCAACCAGGAGTGGATGGGCTGAGTTGGAGGATGTGCTGGGGCCTGGTTCCCCAGCTGCCTCTTCCTCAGCTCTGCTGTGTCCCCTGCTCCCCTAGCTGGCACTCCGGGGACCTCCTGGCCCTATGGGATACACAGGCCGCCCTGGACCCTTGGTGAGTGAGTAGGGTGTTGGGGTAGGGGGTATTTTAGTTGTGTGTTGGGGGGTACAGATAGTTCTGGAAAGGGACCAAGTTGGATGTTACTTTGCTTCTTTTGGAGGGGGCTTTGGGGTTACCGTTGGTTCTCCTTCACCATAGCCACCCTCCCTCCCCTCTCACAGGGACAGCCCGGGAGCCCTGGCCTGAAAGGAGAATCTGGAGACCTAGGACCTCAGGTGGTGCTCCGCACATATCTGATCCCTCCACCCCGCGCCTCCCTCCCTGTCTATGTCCATTAATCCCGTCCCTGACTCTCCCTCACCAGGGCCCCAGAGGACCTCAGGGCCTCACAGGTCCTCCTGGCAAGGCTGGTCGAAGGGTGAGTGACCTGGGGATGAGATGGGTGTGGTGGGAGGTGGGGGACAGAGTGTGGTGGACCGTGCCCCTGCTTGTTCGTGGACACCTCGCTTGCACCTCCAGGGCCGAGCAGGTGCTGATGGAGCCCGAGGGATGCCTGGAGAGTCTGGAGTGAAGGTAAGGGGCTTGGGCCCCTCTCTGACACTGCAGCCTCCCCCCGTCTAAGCTCATTCATTCTCTGGGGGTGACTGAGTTCCCCAGGTTCCCCGCCAAGTGGCACCTCCCCACTCAAGACACAATAGGGGGGGGATGGGGACCTCACTTGGGCTGCCCTTCTTCCCCCAGGGTGACCGAGGTTTTGATGGACTCCCAGGGCTACCTGGGGAGAAGGGACACAGGGTGAGTATATTGGGGGTAGGGTGTTGTGATGAGGGGGTACATCTTCTGCAGAGGGCAGAGAGGTAGGATCTTAGGGCAAGGAAGGAGGCAGAGGGTCCCAGCAGGAGCTCAATGGATGGGATTAGTTGGTTAATTGAAGAGGATCAGCATCTGCCTACGTTGGGGATTCTTACCTGTCCTCTATTTCCCAGGGTGATACTGGTGCCCAGGGCCTTCCTGGACCCCCTGGTGAGGATGGAGAGCGGGTAAGTGTGGCCAGGTCAGCAGCTCAGTGTGGGAGAGGGCTGGGAGGTGAGGCCACTTCACCAGGCCCCCCTTTTCTAGGGAGACGATGGGGAGATTGGGCCTCGGGGACTGCCTGGAGAGTTGGTGAGTGTCCAGGGCTTGGGTTATGGGTAGGGCTGGGGGTGCCAGAGGAGGGACATGGGCATGAAGGCGACACATTTTCTCTTACCACGCATGCCATATCTTCCCCTCACCTGACTGCAGGGACCTCGAGGTCTCCTTGGCCCCAAAGGCCCACCTGGTATTCCTGGACCCCCGGTATGTGACTGACCCTGACCTCAATCCCTGGTCTTTCCAACTCTCCCCCCTTCCTAACTGCCTCTTCTGCCCCTCTCCTGTTGCCCCCTCCCTGGCCCTGCCCAGCCCTGTCTCAGCCTTCACCCCCAGGTGCCCTTGCAGGGCTATGTGGAGCAGCTCACCAAAGGCTCTGAGCATAGCTTTAAAAAATTCTCCAGAAAAACAAAACAAATACCCACAGACCCACAGATCTACAGACTCACACCCTGTGGATCTGGGCTGGCTGTGTTTGCTTAGGTTTGGGTTGAATGGAGATCTGCCCCACATGCTCATCTGCCCCACCCCACCTGCTGGAATGGCTGGGCCTCTCAGAAACCACAGGTCCATCCAGGGCTCTGACCCCACCTTCCAGCCTGCTCACAATGCTCTCATGTTGCAGGGAGTCCGAGGCATGGACGGTCCCCACGGTCCCAAAGGAGGCTTGGTGAGTGGTGGGCATGGAGACCCCGCCGGGCCCTTAGCCTGTGGTCCCTATCAGGGTCATTTTTGCCCTCACTGCTATTTTGTGCTACTGCCTGCTCCTGGTTCTTGTCTCTGCTGGGACTCAGCTCTCTGTCCTGAGGTCATTTGGTCACCATCTCCTTCTGACCCCTGCCTGGTTACTCATTTCTAGGGACCTCAGGGAGAGCCAGGGCCTCCTGGACAACAGGGTACTCCTGGAACCCAGGTGAGTGGCCCTGTCTACTTCCTCCCCAACTTTAGTGACTTCCCCTGGGCTTCCACAGTGAGTGACAGCCTTCACGGGGACAGGAAACTAAGGGTCTCAAGCCTTCTCTGCTCCTGCTTTACATGGGGGATGCTGGCTGGAAGAGAGAGTGGCCCACCCCCGTGACTTCTCTCTCCCTGTGTGTAGGGTCTCCCTGGGCCCCAGGGTGCCATTGGCCCTCATGGAGAGAAGGTAAGTGACTAAGACTTCTGGGGACAGGTGTGCTGAGGGAGCGTGTAGGGCTGGGACTTCAGCCATGTTCAGACCTGACCCCTCTGGTGACCCTGAGCCGCCTCGTTTTCCTGCAGGGTCCTCGAGGGAAACCAGGACTCCCTGGCATGCCTGGCTCAGATGGACCTCCGGTGAGCGGGCCCCCACCTCTTAATCCAAATTCCACTTGACCCTCTACCCCAGGGAATGACCTCCAAGTGCCTTCAGGGACTATCCCGTGTGTCCCTTGCACTGGGAGGTCACTGGTGGTGCCTGCCCACCATCAGGCAGCTTCATTAAGTCAGAAGGGGAATTTGGGTTAAAGGAGTGCAGGGAGGGCAGAGGGAAGGTGATAGGGCAAGTCACATTCTGCGTCCTCCACCCCCAGGGTCACCCCGGGAAGGAAGGCCCCCCTGGAACCAAAGGAAACCAGGTGAGATCTCCCACACCTGCCTTTGCCCACTGAGGGGGTACCCTGGGGCTCGCAAGCCCTTGGGATTTCCTTGTCTCATCATTCATGTGCCTCTGACAGTATTCTCTGTCCCAGGCCCTGGAGACCTCTCCAGACTCCAGTGTTCTCATTTCTATTGCTCCCACCCCCAAGACCCCCACAGTGACACTCTGAGACCCCTTTATGGATACCTCTCTCTCTTCCTGCAGGGTCCATCTGGACCTCAGGGTCCTCTAGGATACCCAGGACCTCGAGGTGTCAAGGTAATGGACAGCCAGGCTGGGGGATAAGGGACTGCGACTGGGGGAGCTAGCTGGAGCCTTAGGAGCTCCATCCTTCCAACCCAACCTCCATCCATGTCTGTGTCACTCTCCCCCTCTAATTCTAGGGTGTGGATGGAATTCGGGGTCTGAAGGGTCACAAAGGTGAAAAGGTAAGCAATGTGCCTTCAGCTTCCCAGCGTCCCCATCTTGCCCCCCAGGCAACCTTTCTGCCCATCTCTTTCACTCACTTCCTTCCCTCCAGCCTGCCCCAGGCTTCCTGCCAGCTCCTGGAACCCACCCTTCCCCCCACGTGCTCTGAAATCCCCCACTGGGCCCCCAGCCCTTCATCATCTGTGATTCCCTCCGCCTCTGTCTTTCTCAGGGCGAGGATGGCTTTCCTGGGTTCAAAGGTGACATGGGTGTGAAAGGTGACAGGGTGAGTAGGAACCCCCACCCCGGGCCCACAGCTCAGGTCCTCATGCTCCTCTGCGCTGGAGCCCCATCACCAGCCTGTCCCCTTGATGCCCTGAGCTCCCCATCTCCAGTGCTCTGCTCCCTTTATAGCCTGATCCCAGTAGGACGGCTCCCCACCATCTGTGTTCCCCTGGCCCTCCAGTCTTCACTCTCCCCCTGCCCCTGCAGGGCTCCCTGTCCTGCAATGGCTCTGGGACTCCCGTCAACCCCACTCAGACTCCCTGGGGCCTGCCTCTACTCTTGGCGCCTAGCCCCCAACACTCACTTCTCCAACCCTCTCAACCAGGGTGAGGTTGGAGTCCCTGGTTCCAGGGGAGAGGATGGTTCCGAGGGGCCGAAGGGACGTACTGGACCCACTGGAGACCCTGGGCCCCCTGGGCTCATGGGCGAGAAGGTGATGGGGGATGACAGATCTGTGCCTGCATGTTTTAGGGATGTAGACGGGATGAGGGCCTGGGCCCTGGGATCAGGAAGGGGCCGGGCTGCCAACAACTGGAGTCGATGAGCCATTCGGATGCCCATGCATCGATATGCTCCTCTCTCTGTACGACATCTCCCGAGCACTGATGGGGGTAGTGGGAGTGTATGAGAAGTCAAGGAGAGCCCCTCTCAGGAGAGCTTAAGGGACATAGAGGTGGTGACAAGGCACAGGAGCTGATGTAGGGTAAGTGCAGGTGCAAGGCTGGGTGAGCATGTCTTCTGCCTCAGAGCAGTAGGAGTTCTGGGAAGGGAGATAGTCAAAGCAGAGGTGAGCTCCCAGGGTGCCTACTGCGCACCAGCACTGCTCACTTGTATCAGTCCTGTGGGGTAGACGCTGGCCCAGTCCTGCCATGCAGAGGTTTCCCAGAGGAGCGGGGAGGGTAAGGTGCTTGTTGATCACACAGCTGGTGAAGGCCATGGCTAGGGTTGGATTCCAGCCAGTCTGGCTGCAGAATCCCTGCTCCAGCTTCTACTCCGCAGCTGCCCTGGCAGGAGGGAGGGGCTGTGTGTGTGCAGGGAGGTGGGGGTTGCTGAGCATGCTGGGTGGGGGCCTGCCAGGGGACTGGTGGGGGAGGAGTGTGTGCCGGAGAAGACAGAGCTGAGGTTGACAGGTATGCAGGGACTGGATCACAGCACGTGACAGACTTGATGGAGCTGCAGACTGTAAGACACAGGGAAGGCAAGATGCCAGCCCTGGAGTTGGGGGAAACTGTCTCTCGGGAAGGAGAAACTGCAAAAACCCGGCAGCCTGTGGAGCAGATCAGGAGGGGCCAGGGTCTGGAGGTGTGGTGGGGAGCAATGCTGGGTGGGACCGGCTCCCATCTCTGAGGCTGGGGCCTCCGTGGATGGGATGGCATCTGTGTCTCCTCACTCCTAACTGCTTCCTGTTCCTCCACAGGGCAAGCTGGGTGTTCCTGGTTTACCTGGCTACCCAGGACGCCAGGGTCCCAAGGTGATGATACTCCACTTGTGCCCCCTCCTTTTCCCTTCCGCAACCCCTGATTCCGGGAAGTATGGCTGATGGAGCAGTGGGGAGTCAGAGAGAATTTAGCCCATCCCCATTCTGCAGATGAGGGAACAGAGGCCCAGAGAGCAGCCGGGACTTGTCCGAGGCCCCCTGGTCACCAGCAGGGCCCAGGTCGCCCACTGCTGCCTCCCGCGGCCCCTGACCCTTGTTGGCTCTTCCTGGGTGCTCCCTCCATGCTTTCCCAACTTTTCCCCTTCTCCATCCTCACCAGGGTTCCCTGGGATTTCCTGGTTTTCCTGGAGCCAGTGGAGAGAAGGGAGCCCGGGTAAGCTGGGGGAAGGGAGAGGGAGTGGATGGAAGGGTGGCTCCTTGGGAGTCACTGCATGGATGACGTGTTGTCTTTGCTTCATTCCCACCAGGGCCTGTCGGGGAAATCAGGGCCTCGGGGAGAGCGGGGGCCCACGGTGAGTGCAGGGGGAAGAGACTGTGGCTCAAGATCTAAAAGGGTGTATTTGGGTTCTCCTGACAATTCCCTTCCCCTCTCTCTAGGGTCCACGGGGTCAGCGGGGACCCAGAGGCGCCACTGGGAAGTCTGGAGCTAAGGTTAGTGGTCTTGGCCAGGATCCATCCACCATGTGCCTCTATGATGCTTAGAAAGCAGCTTTTATCACTTCGCTAACTCTGTGTCTCCTGCCAGGGAACATCGGGTGGTGACGGCCCTCATGGGCCCCCCGGGGAAAGGGTGAGTGTGCCTTGAGTCTCCCTGCTACTCCCCAGCTCCTTCTTGCCCCTGGCCCAGCAGCCCTCCGCATTCTCCTGACTCAACCCAGCTCTCTCTCTAGGGTCTCCCTGGACCTCAGGGCCCCAATGGGTTTCCTGGCCCCAAAGGACCTCCGGTAAGCTGACCTCTAACCTAATTTTGTTCCGTGAGTCATTCTTCTCCATCCGCCTTCCCAGCCTAGTGTTTATCTCTTGATGAACTCTTTCCAGGGCCCCCCTGGGAAGGACGGGCTTCCGGGACACCCAGGCCAGAGAGGGGAAGTGGTAAGTGATGCTAGGCCCCTCCAACTCTCAAACTCCAGAGCTGTCTGGAAGTTCTGGCAGAGTGGAGAGCATCCTGGTGCTGCTCACCATGGCCAAGCCTGCGTGGTGGCCCTGCCCTTCCTCTGGGAACCTGGGGTGCGTCTCACAGTGTCCAAGCCTCAATGTGTGCTTTGACTGCTCTCTCCTCTCTGCCTCCCTCAGGGTTTCCAAGGGAAGACTGGACCTCCGGGCCCTCCAGGCGTGGTGGGACCTCAGGTATGTCTGCCCTTGGGGAGAATGAACCCCAGATCCCGGAGTTAGTCTACCCCTCTTCTCCCTCTTTCCAGTCTCATCCTCCCACCCCTGCTTTGCCTGACCTGGAGCCTGGGGGCTAGGGTACAGTGGGGACTGGGATTTGGAGCCAGGATCTGAAACTTGGGTCTGTTTCCTCGGCTGGTTCTCATCTCTTGTCTCAGAGAAGCAGTTCCCCAACGGGCACCAGGTGGTTCCTCCACACTGGGGAATGAAAGCCAGAGCAGGGGCCTCGAATAGCCCCCAGGAATTTCCCATTAGCTTCAGGGCAGGGATAAGGGGGTTGTAAAGGGGTATTCCAGGGTGGCCAGGTGGCCTCTTTGGGCAGACAGTGGGTGAAGGGTCTGAGATTGGAGCTTCTCTGCCTCTCTCCCAGGGAGCAGCAGGAGAGACGGGACCAATGGGGGAGAGAGGACACCCAGGCCCCCCAGGTCCCCCTGGAGAGCAGGGACTGACTGGGACAGCTGGAAAAGAAGGGACAAAGGTCAGTGAGGGGCCAGGAAGGGGGAATTTGGGGAACCAGGTGGGGGCGCCAAAGGGAAGAGCTAATTGGGGATTGGAGGGGCCAGAGATCTGTCTGATTTGGGATTTCCTTTTAAGGGTGACCCTGGTCCCCCAGGGGCCCCAGGGAAGGATGGTCCTGCTGGTCTGAGGGGCTTCCCAGGAGAGAGAGGCCTCCCTGGCACAGCTGTGAGTGTGACCTCAACTGAGTCCATCTCCATGTAGCCCGGCACCCCTCAGCGTCACCCCCACTTCCATTTCTCCAAGCCTGCCTCCTTTTCATGACCCCCATCCTTTCCTGCATGTTTCCTGGGCCCCTATTCTTGAAATGGCCCACTTTCCCTCTTATGTCTATTGCCCCAAATCTCTGCTTCATAGGGTGGACCTGGTTTGAAGGGAAATGAAGGTCCGGCTGGTCCCCCTGGCCCTGCGGTGAGTCTGGGGTCCCTGGAGGGCACTGAGGAGGAACCAGGAAAAGGAGTTGGGTGAGGAAGGATAAAGGGTAGGGTCTGGACCTAGGCAAGGCTATGGGCCTGGGGATGTAATGCATCCGATTTTGGACTATTCTGGGAACCATGGTCAGGAGTCCTCTGGTCTGGTCTGATCTCCTCCGTGGGGGTCTGACTCTATCTTCTGTTTCAGGGCTCCCCTGGGGAGCGAGGTGCAGCTGGATCCGGGGGACCCATTGGTCCCCCAGGGCGCCCAGGACCACAGGGCCCACCTGGAGCAGTAGGAGAGAAAGGTGTTCCAGTGAGTGTGGGGTCTCTGGGGAGAGAGTGGGGAAGGGTCTGTGAGTGGTGAGCTGATGGGTTGGAGGGTTTCCTGTGGGGATGTTTGGGGGTGAGGGTCATTTCCAAGTTGTGACTCCTTTATTCATCCCCACAGGGTGAGAAAGGCCCCACTGGTCCGACTGGCCGAGATGGGGTGCAGGGTCCTGTGGGGCTTCCTGGTCCTGCTGGACCCCCAGGCGTGGCAGGAGAGGACGGAGACAAGGTAAGGGAACCCACAGACTTTGGCCCCAAGCTTCTTTCTAGAGGAGACCGCTGATCTGGGCCCAGTCCGCCATCCCTGTCTTACTACTCTCCCCACTCTACCCAGCCCCTTTCTCTAATATCTCACCTGCCTTCTCCTCCCAGGGTGAGGTGGGAGACCCTGGACAGAAGGGCACTAAAGGGAACAAGGGTGAACATGTAAGTGGCCATGACCTTTGACTTCTGACATCAGCCATTAACCTCATTCCCGCCTGGTCTCTCTCGCTGCCTTGGGTGTCTCTGATTCTCCTTTTTCCCCCAGGGCCCTCCTGGACCCCCTGGACCCATTGGTCCTGTGGGGCAGCCTGGAGCCGCGGTGAGTGATTGATGTCCCATCTGTCTGCACCGTCAGCAGCCAGGCAACCTCTGCCTGCCCTCAGTTCCCTTCTGCCCTGGGGTTGAGGTTGAGGGGTGGGCCCTGGGCCTGGTGCCCAGCTCTGTGTGGGATTCATGGATTGAGAATGTCTGACCCATGACCTTCCCTCTGTCCTTGTTGCTGCCCTCCCCCAAACTCAGGGAGCAGATGGGGAGCCTGGAGCTCGGGGACCCCAGGGACACTTTGGAGTCAAAGGTGATGAAGGAACTAGAGGATTCAATGGGCCCCCAGGACCCATTGGCCTACAGGTGAGTGGAGACAGGAGCTGGGAGGCGGGGTCAGAACGGGGTGACAAATGTCCTTGAACCCCTCCCCCCTCCCCATTGGCCAGCCTCAGGCTGAGGAGGATGGAGCAGGGTCTGAGCGGGAGGGAACTGGGGGCCCAGCTGCCTAGAGCTGTGCTTTGGCCAGCTGGCCACCTGCATCTGTGCTGTGTGTTCCCGCACAGGGCTTGCCAGGCCCCTCTGGCGAGAAGGGAGAAACAGGAGACGTGGGCCCTCTGGTGAGTGTGACCCCACTGGGGGTGGGTTACTGCTCCCAGCCCAAGCCCCACCTCCTAGTCACTCCCGGCCAGCCAGCTCCCACCCCAGCACCCCACAGCTACTGACACTCCTGCACCCTGCATGCCGCCGCTGGCCTGGCTGTCATCCCCCTCAGGACCGCAGTCCCACCCAGCCCTCCACCGTTCCTGACCGGTCACTCTCCCTCTCTCACTTCCCTTCCACATTTGTGGTTCTTCTGTTTCTCCCCAGGGACCACCTGGCCCCCCAGGACCTCGAGGCCCAGCTGGACCCAATGGAGCTGATGTGAGTTGTCTCAGCCTCTTGTCCCTTCAGGTCAATGTGGCCAGCTTCTGCCTCCCTTTCTCCAGGCTATAAACTCTGGCCTCATCTCAGGTGCCATGAGAAGCCACTGGCCCCTGGAAGGTCTCCCGCTGTCTCACTTCTGTGACCTTGGGGTCCCCACCCAGGCTCCTCCCCTGTGGGATCTCCTCCCTTAAGTGGTCCCTACTTCTGTCCCTCTTCCAGGGTCCACAAGGTCCCCCAGGAGGTGTTGGGAACCTTGGTCCCCCTGGAGACAAGGTAACTGGGAAGGGAGTGAATGGACCGGTCCTGGGGGAATAGGGGACAGACATCTGCCATTTTGGCCAGGAGACAGAATAAAATAAGGTGTGGGGAATATCAGGACTTTTGCAGGGGAAGGAGGTTATTAATCCCAATCTCCTTGCAGGGTGAGCCAGGAGAGTCAGGCTCTCCAGGGGTTCAGGGCGAGCCAGGTGTCAAGGTGAGTGATGGATCTGAGGCCCTGCTCCACAGCCCCTTTCATGACCTCAGTGCCCCCCACTCTTCCTGTGACCTCCTGGAGCCAGAAATCCTTCACTCTGTGCTCCCTGTCATTCTCTGTGAGTCCCGATCCCTGGAATCATGAAGGGAAGGGGTCCAGAGGACTCCCTATGGGCTTGACTTTCTGTGTGCATCTCACCGTCACTCAGCGGGTAGAGGGGAGGCTGAAGGTGTCTTGGAAGCAGGGGCTGCATCCTTGATCTTCAAGACCCCTTTGGGACCATCTGTACCCTCCATTCATCCCCCAGGGTCCACGTGGGGAGCGTGGGGAGAAAGGAGAGTCGGGGCAGCCAGGAGAGGCAGGCCCACCAGGCCCTAAAGGCCCCACCGGCGATGATGGGCCCAAAGGGAACCCTGTGAGTCTGGGGAGAGGGACTGAGAGGAGGGCCCTGTGAATGGAAGATCTGGGAATGTGGGTGTGTGTCAGTGTAAGGGTCAGTGCAGTGTGGGAAACCCAAGAGTGGGGGGGTACCTGGAAGGAAGAATCTAGGGATGGGGTCTCCTGGAGGGATGCATGCGGTGTAGGATCCAGAGAGAAAGAAAGTGAGGGAATGACCTCTGGTTAACCCCCTGAAGGCACGAGAAGGCACAAGTGCATGAGGTGGGGGGAGGGGGTACAGGAGACCCTCTTATAGTGGTGCAGGTGGGCACTGCCTGGAGAGGGGGAGTGTGTGGCATGTGCCCATGGGGGTCTGTGTTGGCTCTGGGTAGGCTTAGGGGGCTGTGACCCTGACCTTTGTTCTTCTGGACTAGGGTCCCGTTGGTTTTCCTGGTGATCCTGGCCCTCCTGGAGAAGGTGGCCCTCGGGTGAGTCTTGCCCAGAGAGGGGAAGGGGTAAAGAGGGTGGGCTTCTGTTGAGGGCCTCTGTGTGGCTGATGGGCTTGGGTGGGTGTGGAAGCTGGGTGCCGGGCAGAGCAGGCGGAGGAGTGGGAGGACTGGCTGTTTTGGGGATGATGCCAGCCAGGTGGGGCCCCCTGACCTTCCTTCATTCCCTCAGGGCCAGGATGGTGCCAAGGGTGACCAAGGAGAGGATGGCGAGCCAGGGCAGCCTGTGAGTGACCAGTGAGGCCCAACCCCGCTGAGCCCAAGCTCTCAGACCTGTTACCTGGCTTCTGTGCCCCACCCATCAGGGGCCTGCTGGCTGGAGACTAACACTCACCCACCCCTATTCCTCACTCCACAGGGATCCCCTGGTCCCACTGGGGAGAATGGACCCCCTGGACCACTTGGAAAGCGGGTAAGCGAGGTGGACACCTGGGACTTTGAGGGGAAGTCCTCGGGCAGGGAGGAAGGAGGAAGGGGCAATGGCAGGTGGGATGCACAGGGAGACCCCTGGTGTCCAATTGTCCTTGTGTGGGGTGCATATGGTGTGAGCACATGTGTTCATATGTGTGCTGCGTATATGTGGGATGTTTGTTCCTGGTTTTGGTGTGTGTGTTCTTGCCAGGGATGTTGGTTTTTACAAACTGATCAGAATGGATGCTGGAGGCAGTGGCTAGCTTTTCTGGAGGGCCCCTGCTGGGCCAGGGATTAACACTTTAGTTGCTGGGGCAGGAGGTGGGCCCTAGGTAAGGTGTGGGCACGTGGCTCTTCACCAAATGCATGGAGCTGCTCAGCATTTTAACTGGTTCAGCTGTCCGGGCTGTCGCCATCTGTGAGTTGGCTTCTGTGATTGTGCCTGTGTGTGCTCAAATGTGCATATGTGTGCACACACACTCACACCCAGGAATACTGGAAGGGGAAGGAGCTGAGCCTGGCTACTCACTCCCTCATCCTTCCTGCCTCCATCTGCAGGGTCCTGCTGGCACTCCGGGTCCTGAGGGGCGCCCAGGCGAGAAGGGAGCCAAGGTGAGGGAGAGGCTGCCCTGGGTGCCTGGACATTCCCTCCATCTTCCCACCTGCCCTGGCCCTCAGATCCATAACTCCAGACGCCCACCCCAGGTCTCCTCCTCCATGCCGACCCCCTTGTGGGGACAGGGCTTCCCTATACTTGTTCCTCTCCCAGGGACTCCTGAGGTTGGCTCTCTCCTCTCTGCCTCATCCCATCCACCTTGGACCCCCTGCCCCAACTTGTACCCCCCTCCTCTACTCTTTAGGACACAATCCTTGTGTGTGTTTCAGGGGGATCCTGGTGCTGTGGGGGCCCCAGGGAAGACAGGCCCTGTGGGTCCTGCCGGTCCAGTAGGAAAACCTGGTCCTGATGGTCTGAGGGGGCTCCCAGGCTCAGTGGTGAGTCACAGTGTGGAGACGCTTAGCTGGGATGGGAGGGGTAAGGGGCTCTGGGTGGGGCACCAGTGTGGGGACACTCCTCCTGATTTCTGTGGTCCTCTTGAACCTATAGGGTCAACAAGGCCGTCCTGGTGCCCCAGGCCAGGCTGGGCCTCCAGGTCCTATGGTGAGTAACTATGGATGGGTGGCATGAGTGGGCGCCCTAGGGTACTGGGCATCTAGCTGAAGCCCTGGAGGAGGTAGGAAGTGGTGGGGGTAGAGCTTGGTCTCAGCTCTCCATGGAGAAAGTGACTTCCTGTCTCCCCACAGGGACCCCTGGGGCTTCCCGGCCTCCGAGGTGATGCTGGGGCCAAGGGAGAGAAGGTGAGTGACAGAGACATGTGGCCAGTGGTCTCCTTTACCCTCACCCCTGAAACCGACAGGCGTCCAGAGTGCCTGCCGCTCTGCATCAGGCCCTGGCCCTGAGTCTTCCGAGGTCCTTACCTGGGGAGGCTGTTCACAGCCTTGCTCTGTCCTCAGGCCCTGCGCCCAAGTCCCTCTTGTTTTCTGGGCTCTGACACCCCTGCACCTGTCTGTGCACCTACATCCCCCTGATCACCTGTCCCTTCTCCAGGGTCACCCAGGTCTCATAGGATTGATTGGGCCCCCTGGGGAGCAGGGTGAGAAGGGTGATCGGGGACTTCCTGGCCCTCAGGGCTCCACTGGACAGAAGGGAGAAACTGTGAGTAGAGAGTGCAGTCCCAGAAGGCCTGGGATATGAGGGTGGGTTCATGTTGGGAGTGGGGGTGGACAGGAGGGGGTGGGGAGGAGGACCCAGCTCACAGGCCGCTCCCTTTCCTAGGGTATCCCAGGAGCGTCTGGCCCCATCGGTCCTGGAGGGCCACCTGGCCTCCCTGTGAGTACCCCATCTGTTCCTCTGCTAAATCCCCTAGATCCTGCCGCTCCCCATCCATAATCCTCCAGTGGTTTCCGTGGCAAGTGCCAGCCTAACAAGCATGGGCCCCAGCGTCTCCCATACATCCTCAATGCCCATTTCCTCCCCATCCTTCCAGGGCCTCCTGAATGTCCCCATGTTTCCTCATGTCTGCTCCTCCTGTCATAACCCCAGGGTCCTGTGGACTCATGATCTTGCCTTGACCTTCCCCTGCAATGACCAGCTCTTTCTTGTTCCTCATTTCACAGGGACCTGCTGGCCCCAAAGGAGCCAAAGGAGCCACAGTGAGTGATTCCCAGCCAGCTCTGACCTCTGCCCCCTGCCCCCTCGACTGGACACCGCCTCTCTAGGGAAAACATACTCTCCACAGTGGAGCTCCTCATTCCCAGTGTGGAGACTGATTTGACGATCTGTGACCTTGATTGCCTGCCTGACCTCTTG
The DNA here is from genome assembly GCF_040802235.1 of Manis javanica. Lineage (NCBI taxonomy): Eukaryota > Metazoa > Chordata > Mammalia > Pholidota > Manidae > Manis > Manis javanica. The sequence continues at coordinate 58,046,265 of NC_133171.1, forward strand.
ACCCCTCCATGACCTCATGTACTCCTTTGGCAGGGCCCAGCTGGACCCAAGGGAGAGAAGGGTGTCCAAGGCCCTCCAGGACATCCGGTGAGTTATGGGTCAGGACTGTTTCTCTGGCTGTCCTGGTGTTTCTGCGCTTCACCCTCACATTGACCTCGTCCCTTGCCCTCTCCATCTGTCCCTTCACCCAGGGTCCCCCTGGCGAGGTGATCCAGCCGTTGCCCATCCAGATCCCCAAGAAGACTCGGCGCTCAGTGGATGGAAGCCGCCTGATGCAGGAAGATGAGGCTATGCCAACTGGGGGGGCCCCAGGCAGTCCTGCGGGGCTGGAGGAGATCTTTGGCTCACTTGACTCCCTGCGGGAGGAGCTTGAGCACATGAGGCGGCCGACAGGGACCCAGGACAGCCCTGCTCGCACCTGCCAGGACCTCAGGCTTTGCCACCCGGAGCTGCCCGATGGTCAGTGCCAGGCTCTGGAGACAGATGCCTCAGCAACAGCATGGGCATGAACAAGCAGAATGGGTGTTGCAGCCGCCTTGGGGAAGGTGTTGGGTGTGGGTGAGGGTTGAAGGGCTCGGAACAGCAGCTCTTTACCAACCAGGGAGGAAGTATTTCAATATATAGCAACTGATACGGTCCTATCAATTTTTACCAGCTCATTATGGGCCAGTGTTCACAGGAAGAGAAAAACATACACGTGTGCACACATGCTCACATTTTTTGCATGGACAGACGTGTGCGGACCTACAACCACACACTGTACCAATATGAGGGTGTCAGTGCTCCCACCTCCTCCAATGGGGAGCCTGAGGTTACTGCTGGGGGAAAGGGCATTGGAGATGGGCCATGGGCACAAGCAAGGAGGGAAACTGGAGGTGGGTGGACTGCCCTGGGGGACTCTGCGGTAGGGGGAGGTGGGAATAGCAGGGCCTCACGCCGCCTGCCCCCTCCCAACAGGAGAGTACTGGGTCGACCCTAACCAGGGCTGTGCTCGTGATGCCCTCCGGGTTTTCTGCAACTTTACAGCAGGAGGGGAAACCTGTGTTTCGCCCAGGGATGACATCACACGGGTGAGAGCTGGCATCTGACTGCCCTCCCCATGTCCCACAGCATAGCCCCATCAAGGCCTAGTGTTTCTGGGCTTATGGAACAAGCTCCCTGGTCCTTGTGCCTCCAGAGCCTGCCGATCCTTCTCCATTCCTTTACTCCTTCTTCCTTTTCATCTGTCCTGTGGTGTCCACTTTGTCTCTGTCCTTTGACAACCCAAGGCAAAAGCTTGCTTTTTGTTTATGCCCAGGTCTCTACCTCCCACTCTGGCCTCTCACTTATCACCCAGCCCTTTCCTCCTACCTATTCCCTGCCTCTGACCCTGGCTCAGCTGCCTTGCTTCACAGATGCTCTGTAAGTCCGTCTGTCTGCTGCTGACCACAGCCCTGTCTCCCGCCAGTTCTCCTACGTGGACTCAGAAGGCTCCCCAGTAGGCGTGGTCCAGCTCACCTTCCTGCGGCTGCTCAGTATCTCAGCCCACCAGGACATCTCCTACCCCTGCTCTGGGGCAGCCCGGGATGGTCCCCTGAAGCTCCGGGGGTCCAATGAGGATGAGCTGAGCCCGGAGAACAGCCCCTATGTCAAAGAGTTCAGAGACGGCTGTCAGGTGAGAACCAGGAAGAGCTGAGTAGGGGATGGATTCCAGACTCAGGATGGAGGATGACCCTCTGGGCAGAGGCACCCAGGGAAAGCAGGAGGAGCCCAGCTTCCTGATGTCAGATATGCCTGAGGGAGCTCAGATGGGGGTGAGGAGCATTGGAAGGATGGAAGGTGGGGTTCACCAGTGAATGCCAGTATTACCCAGATAGAGTCATGCATGCTCATACGCACATTTACAGGTTGCCTAGCAGAGGCACTTCTGTACATACATTTCCCAAGTTACCTGGACAGGTCACACAGGTGCACACACATGGAACCTTGTTGGCTGTTGTTGTGCAGTTATACACACAGACCTGTGCACACCTCCCTGGGGAGTCCCACAGACTCATACAATCACCACAGACAGGTAATCTCAAAGACAAACCCAAAGCTGCACAGACTGGCTCACGAGCACAGGCATACAGGTGCACGTGCACACACGCACAGATGCGCACACACACCTTTTTTCCTAGTTTTCCCAATCCTGACTCTCTGAAAGAAACTTTAGCAAGAGAATTTAGAAAGTTTGACCACATGACAGGATAGGGGGACTAGCATCTCAGGGTGCTCAGAGGAGAGGCGAGCCTGGGCCTGAGGTCGGTGATCTGGGGGTCTATGACTCCACTCCACTCACTGCTCTCTCTCCCTGATGTCCCCTCAAGACACAGCAAGGCCGGACAGTGCTGGAGGTGCGGACACCTGTGCTGGAGCAGCTGCCAGTGCTTGATGCCTCCTTCTCAGAGCTGGGGGCCCCCCCAAGGCGGGGAGGGGTGCTGCTGGGGCCTGTCTGCTTCATGGGCTAGGATCTGCTTCTCTGTCTGACCCTGTCCGTCGAAACCAGGCCCACCTGGAATCCCACAGCATCAGCTCTGTGCCACTTCCCAAGAAGGCTCCTCACCATCTGGGACCTTGGGCCAGGGCAGCCAAAGCCCCGACTTAGGGGCCATCCAGGGGAGGGGTGGAGGCAGCACTGGGACAGCCCAGGGGAGGGGTGGCATCTGGGGCCCTTGGCCCTCCCACCTGGAGCCTGTGACCCCGCTAGACAGCTGAGACTGTTATTTAAAACTCACCTTCCAGTCACCCCAAACAAGTGGAAGAGAAGAGAAAGGATGCTGTGTATTTTGTATTTAAAAGTAATTATATTAATTATTTAAGGAGTGGAAAACAAAATAACAAAAAAGATAGAGAAATGCCAACAAATCCAATGGACTTTGGAGACAGGGCTCTCCAGGGTGAACCCCCTTGCACTGTCCCTTTTGCCTCAGGGCTTCAGTCAGTGACTGGAGTGGGGATGGGGGGTGGGGTGGGGGATTGTAGTGGGGGCGGTTCCAGGCTCAACCCCTCCTCCCTCACATCTCGCCTGTAGCACCCACTGTGAATGTTGGAATATATGGTCTCCTTTGCCTCAGGGCTCTGACTCCCTCTGCCTAGGCTTGGGCCGTCTCATCCCCACCTGCCAGGTGTTTGGTCCCTGACCCACATACCTGCTGTCTTTCCCTTGGTCTGGGGCTTACAGGAACTGCCCGCTACTGGAAGACCAGGCCCCTTCCCCAGGGGAGAAACGGAATAGTGAGGGACGTGTGCAGGGTCTGTGTTCAGCAGAAATATTAAAAGTCTTCCATGTTAGCTGGAAAATCACCATGGCCCTAAGCCCCCTGAGTATCCCATTGCCACCCCAGCCGCCCAGGTCCTCCCGTGCACAGCCCTTCCCCTTCCCTGATCTTACAATTGCAGGATTAATGTGCGGCAAATGGGGAAGGGACTCCCAGGACCTGTCTAGCCCTATGGCCAGTGTCCTTGCTGACTGATGGTTAAACAATGTGATTGTCTCCTCCCAGAATGTGTGTGTGTGGTGCTTGTGTTGTTATTTTAATCTCCATCCCAGTGCCCCTTTTTGCTGGCTGAGCTGTTACCCTATTTCCTGGAGGGCCTGTCCAGTGTGTCATGGCCCAGAGAGAGTTCATGAAACATGGCTGACAAGTACAGACTCAAACGGATTCCCCAGTGACATCAGGTGGGGGCCCAGGGTTCTGTCTGACACTGGTGCCAGATTCCTTCTGGGTGAGGGAGTGCCTGCCCTCTCTGATTCCCAGTGCGTCCCCTACACCCTATCTTTAGGGACTTCAGGGCTGGACGGAGCCTTAGATGGCCTACTCTAAACTCTTTGCAAATGAGCAGCTCACTTCCAAGACCACATTTCCTGCCCGTTACCTCTGGTCACCTCATGATCATCTGTATTCAGCAGAAATATTAAAGCCTTCCCTTCAAGTTTGCCGTATTCTGTTACAAAAAGCCAGGGCTGCCGCCAGGGTTCCCATACTTGCATGTATTAACGTCTGCATCGTACCAGGCTTTGCACTGTGTCAAGATGTACAGTCCTCCACCCCCAGCCCTGACCGCACCCCCACGACTGCTCCCACTCTGTACCTCCCCCTCTGCTCCTTTCCCAGCGTGGCTTCATCTCTGTGCCTTCCGGGTCGGTCTTTTCTGTTCCGGGCGACAGATCAGCCTGGCATCGCTAGCCAGCCTCCTCGTCTCCTGGGGTGTCCCATCCTCACACAGCGTTTCCCGGCGCCCGTCTGTCCTGGCAGTATAATAAAACTTATTCCAGGGCCTTAACCCAATCGGGGCGGTCCTTCCTCCCTGGACGCCTGGCTGCAGGGGCGGGAGGGGAACAGGTGTACGAACGTGTGCACGTGTGGGTCGCGGTTTCGCGTTCGCACCCCCGCCCCCACCCCGGAGGCTGGCGAGGGACGAGCTGCCTTGCACCCCAATACTCCCGGACCCCGAGTCCCCGAGGCGGCGTTCCCGCCTTCCCGGCAGCACCCCTGCCCTTCCGGCGGAGCCCCGACGCACCGCTTTGATCGTTGTGTTCCCCAAGGACAAAACCCGCATCTTTGAAACCCTGAGTGTGGAAGCTAACTCATTCTTGACCCGAGGCAGCTCTCCCACGGGGTCTAGAAGCCCAGTCTTGCTCGGACGTGTGGGCAGGAAAACACGTCGCAGGTGACAGTACCTCCTTCGCGCATCCCTCCGCCTCTGCTGCCCCCTGCTGCCGGCGTCAGGACCCTGTCCCGCTAAAGGGCGACCGGACCAAGTCACCTAAAACGCTTCCTCCTCCTTCGTCACCCACTAATCCACACCCACACCCACAGCGCACGAGGAGGCCAAATGCGGAGGAAGCCCCGATCTTGTCTATGTGAGGTCAGGCGATGGACGGGGTTTTTGGGGTTACCCATGCCCTCCATCTCACTCTCCAAGTCCTGGGGGCTTCAAACACCCTCTTCCCTCCCAGGCCTCAGCTAAAGAGAAGATTAGACCTAAATAGATTCTCCCTCGCACCCACTTCCGGGCAAGCAGGGCCAGAGCTGAGGTTTCTCTGGTGCTCTCTCTGCAACTGAAGCCAACCCCTAAGGTGCAACCCCGCCCCACCGCCCCCAGAGCAAAAGGGAGTGCCCCAAAGGTCACTTTTGGTCAGATGTTTCTCCATGGAAACAATGCCATACATCTACTCAAATATGCTTTATACATAGTGGTTATGTCCCCAGGCCTGGTATGCCAACCAACCTCCTGTTAAGTTTTAGGAGTGATTCTGTGCCAAGTTGTAGCTAAGGATCCCAGGGTGGCGGCCCTCTCATTGCAGCTGGACTTCTTCCCCAGGGGCAATCTGGGACCTGGCTCTCAGGAAAGATGGGAATTAGTTTAAGGGCAGGGCTCCAGAGCTGGGGCTTTTGGGGTGGGGCTGGGGGTGGGTAGTGCAGGTCACCTGGCATCTGGACATGTGGCTGCTGGCAGAGGCTCCAGCAGCCTGTGGGTAGTGGAGGCTTCAGGACAGGGCTGGGAGTAAAGGAGAGAGGCAGAGACTTCCGAGAGCCGCTTTGGGTTCAGCTGGGTCAGACAGACTTCTGTAGGAGGGGCTGGGTTCTGAAACATTCTGACTACCTCTCAAAGGGAGTTAGCTTGGACCCAATGAGGGAGACGGAGTCACTGACGGTGTTTGAGAAGGTTAGTGACATGACAGAGCTATGTACTAGCAGGTAAGGTCCCACCCAGGCTGGCTGAGGGTGTGAAGGGCCTGGACAACAGGCCTGGAGGCTTAGAAGAGGACATGGAAGGGGGAGAGCAGCAGAGTTTAGTGGGAAGGCTGTGGGACAGGCCCTCTAGCCTGTCATGCCCTTGGAGCTGCTGCTTAGCCTTAAGCTACTATTTTTGGCATCTGTGACCTGTGGTCAAAAAACAGCTCATAACATCTGGACCTCTTAGATTACTGTACCTGGGAGCGCTACATATCCCAGGAGGCCATGGTCTACATATCCCTGTCCTCCCCTCCCTTGGCTGTGTTGCAGGCTGGGATTTGTAGTTTCAGAATGGATCAGGGCAGGTGGTGGTGGAGAGGAGATAGGGAAGGGAGTGGATCAAAGCAAGGCGCTCACTGCCTCAGAAGCTCCTGTGTAGTAGCAGGTGGTAGTGACCCAGGTTTGTAGCTGTGTAGCCCCTTTCCTTGCAAGTATGGTGTGGTCATCAGGGACTGTTAGGGCCATACCCTGCTTTTCCCTGGCCAGTTGTGCAATTCACAGGCCTGATCATGTTCCAGCTCAAACCTGTTCAAGTAAGCAGAAGTCACATCTGGTTGCTTGCAACTGGCTTTCTATGCTCTTTTTTCTCATCTTCAGGGTAGTTTCATGGGAACCAGCACTGCCAGTGGACTGCCATCTCAGTAGGGAAGATTTGTCCTGCTGACCAGGGACATCTATATGGGCATCTCCTTTAGGGCTTCCTGCCGAACAGCCAGGTTGGTAGAATCAGCCTCTGTGAGAGCCAGCACGTCACACTGCCTTCCCTCAGCTGGTGTAGACATGGCAATCTATTTGTTTACTTTCCTCTAGCCACTCTTTCTAGTAGTAACATCTTCCAGGCTGAAGGTCTTTTGATTCCAAAGAAATAGATGGGTAGTTTTCCAAATTATAACAGACAAAAGCCACATTGGATACTCTGGCAGCTGGTGTAAAGGTCATATTCCAGTTCTCACCACTTCATTTATAAAGGGCTTGGTCTCCACAGAGACTGGGGCCAAAGTATGTGGGTCATGGCCATATATTGCTATGCTGTGTTCACATCTCCCTGGGGTCTGGGCTGTATTGCTGATTCAGGCAGTTCGCCAATTCTCTCATTAAATAAGGCATACTTACAATACCAGGGCAGGTAGAGATTTCTTGTAACTCTTCAATTTCCCAGTTGTGGTTATTTTTATTAAGACCTCAATATTTCCCCTGCTTTTCAGAATTGAAAATCTATAGAAACAGATAACTTAAAACCAAAAATATGGCTCAGAAATATTAAGGAGAAGATGGGAAATAGCAGCATGTTTAACTGGAGCCTTGGTGACAGAGGGAGTTAGACAGCAAAGTCTGTAGAGCAGATTGTCTAGGTGGGGCAGGGCTGAGCAGACCCGGGCGGAGGGTGGCACTGATGTTAGCTGACAGGAGACCTCTCTGTATTCCTAACAACAGCTTCCCCATTTAGCTGGCCTGTGGTACTTTGCTTATTTAATATGAGCATCTGTTTTCTCATCTGCAAAATGGGATATTACTTGCTGTGTAAGGGAATACTGTTTAATTGCAAAGAGAAGGGAGGGGAACTGATCACGCTGCCTTGGTCACTGCAGACACACTGTCTAGAGCACACTGCTTCCCTTCAAACTTCTGATCTTAGTGCTGTCAAGAACCCATGCTTCTTAAGTTTTTTTTTCTGCTACAAACAAGAAAAAAATCTGACTCAGAACAGTTTAAGCCCCAAAGGAAATTTATTATAAAAATATTGGGGTTCTCAGGATTTGAAGGAGGGGATTGACTAAAGAAGAGCAAGGGCAGTTCTGGGACCTCAGGGGTTCATGGACTTTGTCCCTGGAGTGTGACCACAAACACCACTCGGTTGATCTGCTTTCAACCTCCTTGTCTCTGGGGCCTGTGGTTCAGATTCCTGGAGTACCAATCTGGTTGTCTAGCTTCGAGAACCAACTTCCTATGGCTGGGGGCACAATGTAACAATGAACAGATAATATTTATGAGCACTGGCAAAGTGGAGGGGTGTTGGGGGTACTCTTCCCACATAAGGCAGGATTACTGAGACCCCCCAAAGTGTCTACTGTCTTTCTAAATAGACCCCTTTCTATACGTGTGTCCTGCATGATCCTACCAGCCCCTTCATGACTGCAGTTGCACTTCTGGACTCACACTCTCCCCAGTGGCCAACCCAAAGTCATGTTCAGCTGTTGTAGCCAGGACGTCATGAGCTCTCCAACCTCAGAGTCCAGCATCTCTGCTAGTTTGTATTTTGCTGTTTTTCAGCATGTAAATGCTCATGGCCATTATATCCAGGGTTACATTATGATTATGTGGTCCTGAACACTTTGGCCTTTCTGGAACCTTCCCAAAAAATATACCAAAACTATATTTTGTGACCATATTGGTTTATAAATAAATATTTCTTTATATATTAAGATATTTTCTTCAACCTAAAAGTTCATTTTCTGTTTTAAAAATAATGTAAACATTTTCATGGATCACAGAAAGTACTGTGGGTCCTATGTATGGCCTACTGTACCTAATGGATAAGTAGGCCCTGATTGTGTCTTCATTGAAGATTTATACTTTATTAATAAAAAAGATCCTTTTTCCTGTTTACTGAATTTTATCTTGATCAATATATTTTGTTTACTGTTGAAAAACCTTGCCTTTTCTCATTTGCATTGTCTGGTTTGTACAGATCTATCATTTATTTTTAGAACTTTTTGTTATGGAAAATTTCAAACATACAAACATATAGAAAATAATAAAATGAATGTCCTGATATCCATTAGCCATGAGTTGATAACAATTTTCAACTCATGGCCAATCATGTTTCCTTTCTGCTTCACCTGTTCCTTCCTCCTCATCTGGATTATGTTGAAGCAGTCCTAAATATCATAGGATTTCATCTGTAAACTTTTCAGTATGTAGTACTAAAAGATAAAAATTCTTAAACATATAATCACAATTCTATTTTCACATCTAAAAATTAATAATCATTCCTATTATCGTCAAATAGTTGTTCAGTGTTCAGATTTCCAAGATTGTTGAGTGTGTGTGTGCGTGTGTGTGTGTGTGTGTGTGTGTGTGTGTGTGTGTGTATCATTGTCTTACCCATGGGTTTCAGCCTCAGGCAAGTTCACTATGGATTTAGTGAGACCAAGGAATGACAATGGAGCATTCTTTGGGTGAAATGGTTTATTACCTGGCTTGCTCTCCCTGTGATAGGTCGAGCACTAGAATTATGTCTGCACCCAACAGTCTGCAGATCCGTAATCCTCCTTCGTCCCTGCCTCTGCCCAGAGAACTGGCACTATATAGAGCACTATAGTGACTCAGTCAATAACAGCTTATTGCCTATGGGTGTGGAAGCAGTAGCCTAGCAGCAGGCCAGTTACATGATCAAGTAGTTTAGGTTCCAGTGAGTATCCCGGCCATAGGAACTTCACTTTATCCACACTCCACCCTTCCAGGATTCTTGCTTCACAGTCTACACAGTCTCAATCTTCTTAATGGTTCCTGCGCAAGAAAGCTGGAACATTGTAACCAGATTCCACAATGGCCACAGAGGATAACAACATAGAGATAATAACAAAATTAAAATATAATAAGACTTTGATACAGGTAACAAAAATTATAATGATCCACAAGCTTGAGGAGATTATTTCAGCTATATTCAAAACCAGTTCCACTCAGATGAGTTCGTGACTTACACTTAGTAGTGGTAAGTATAGGGATCTCCATGCGCCCCAGCAAGTAGCAGTTTTTTTGCTCGGGTGTCAGCACAATCCAAAAAGACCTTAAAGGCAATAAGACACATGTTTTAGTGACACCAACATAGGCAAATCTTGTCCATCAGTTAGGATGCATGCAAGAGAGTGGTCCTGTGACAGGACTGTAGCAGGAGGGGGGTCCTGTCCAGGTCTAGTATACCATACCTTTACTCCTCTCCCCATGGGGGTTACTGAGGGGGTCTATATATATAGTGCTACTTGAAGGTGCATGCACTGGCTATAATGATAAAACATAACTCCCTGGTAAGATGCTCCTACCCTCTGGCCGTTCAGGATATACTACTGTGATCTTTGGTGACCACTCTGCTGTTACTCTGGGAATACACAGGAGGCCAGCTTCCAGGCCTTGTCCCCAAAGTGCCAGTAGGGCCAGCCATCATTTGTCCATGTGTCAAAATGTCCAAGGTCATGTCCACTAAGTGGAGTCTCCAGGGTTTAGTGCAGTTGGTGTTGGCAGCAAGATATTATTATGATGGCCAAACCTCAGTTTCAGTGATTCTTCCTTGGTTTGTACTTGCAGTTGTATAGGGGAGGCAGCCATATGTGTTAACATGTCTACAGGGCTCAGGGTTCCTTTTCAGAGTCTCTCGTTCAAACGCCATAGCACAGTCCATAGGCAGACTGACCATCCCCGCAGACTTTGGTGTCTGACTTCAGTCTAGATTTTAACAAACCATTGTACCTCTCTATCATGCCTGCTGCAGTAGGATTGTGTGGCACATGAAACTTTCATTTGATTCCCAACTGTTGCACCTATTCTTGTAGTACATGTCTAGTAAAATGCATGCCTTGATCACTCTCAATTACCTGTGGTCAGCCATGGGCAGCAAAGAGACACTCCAGGCTTCTTTTGGTCGTCTGCTGGTTTGCACAATGTGTAGGAAAAGCAACCAGAAGTCCAGTAGTTGTGTCCACACAAGTCATGGCATACCTATATCCTTCTGACACAGGTAGAGGCCCAATATAGTCTATTTGCCACTTGACAAGGGATATAGGCCCCTTAGCTATTGCCCCATGTTGCTGTGGAACTCGGTGTAAGTGCCTTTTAGAGCATACGACACACTCCTGTCGGGCTCTGCTGACTTCTTCAAAGGTCAAAGGCAAGCCCCACCAACTGGCTACAGCCCACATTGTCTTTTGCCCTCTGTGCAACAAATGCTGATGTAACCATTGGGCTACATCAGAGGCAGGCTTTCCTTCTAGCCAGTGCACCTGGGCCAATTGATCTGCTTCATCATTTCCTGGGGATGCTAGTGGCAAATGACCTGTCACATGATATGCTATGATTGTTTTAGTCTGACCACAGGCACATAAATCTTGCCACAATTCTTTCCCCTGAAGGGGCCGGTGACCAACCATCCAGTTGGCATGGTACCATGTCAGTAGCCACAGGGTCAAGCCCCAATAGATGGCCCAACTGTCATTGTAGACAACTACTGGGGAGGGCACCTGGCTGATCACAAGCCACACTGTCTACAACTCTGCCCACTGACTGCTCTCCCTTCACCATCTTCTATCCATATTGTCTCAATCTTAGGATGGAAAGCTACGGCTCTCCATTTTGGGGCTACCCATGGCTGGAGCTGTCTGTGTACCAAGCGTCTTTGGGTATAGGGGCTCTTCCTTCCCAATAAGGACTCTCTGCTACAATAGTTCTAAAGTAAATTCTTCCTGCTTATCACTAGTATATGTCACTGGCCCCAATAAGCATTGGAGTTCTTCACTCAAGGGGCTACTAAAGAGGACACTACACTGCTGTAGGTAAGCACCCCACTTGGCCAGTGTAGGTGTTTGTGCCACACCACTCCTTGGCTTTTGGGTCCAGTCTCATACCCGCTCCATGATGCAATAGGTGGTTATTACTTTTATTAGGGCCATTTCAGTGATGGGTTCTGTAGCCAGCAAGGTGTGATACACAGCAGCCAGTTGTTTTCTATCAAGGTGTATTGTACCTCTGCCCCTTTCCAAAGTTGCAACCAGAATCCAATAGGTTGGTAAGTTCATTCAAGCCACTGCCAGAGATCCCAGCCATAACCATCTTCAGTCACATGTACATCCAGCTCACAGGCCCTTGATGGGTCTATCACACTCAAGGACTGCATGGCCTTGACTGCCCATTTTACTATAGTAAAAGCAGCTGCACATGTCTCATCCCAGTCCCACCTGATGCCCTTTCGTACCAACCAGTATAAGGGCTTCAGAATTTGTGCAAAGTGCAGGATAAACACTCTCCAGTAGCCTTAGAAGACCCAAAAACTCCTGTAACAATGCCACAGTTGTAGGTATAGGGAAGGCCTAGACTTTATAACTGCTGCTGGTGTAACTTTAGTCTTATGTGACCAGATAACCCCCAAGAATCTGACCGACAAGCCAGGTCCCTGACCCTTGGTACTGTTCACAGACCATCCTTTCTCTTGTAAATGTTGCAGCAGTCTAGATGCTACACCTTCTAGATCTGAAAGAGAATCAGATGTGAGCATGACATCGTCAATATAATGAATGGTACAGCTGCACTGCTGGTGGTTTCTCCCACGTAGCCAAGTCCTGGGCTACAAGTCCATGACAGATGGTGAGGCTGTGGAGGTATCCCTGTGGAAGGACAGTGAAAGTCCATTGCTGTCCTTCCCAAGTGAAGACAAACTGTTTCTGACTTTCCTGCTCAGTGTCAATGGAAAAGAAGGTAGCAAGATCTACCACATGATGGTATGTTCCTAGTTCATGGTTGAGGGTATCCATCAGGTCTGCAATAGAATGGATGACAGCATGCATAGGGGGTATGACTTTATTCAATTCTCTGTAATCCACGGTCATACACCAGGAGCCATCTGGCTTATTTAGTGGTCACACTTGGGAATTGAAAGGACTATGGGTGGGCTTTATAATACCCATCTTTTCCAGTTCCTGGAGGGTTTCTCCCAATTTCTTTATGCCCTCTAGGCAGTTTGTATTGTTTGGTATTAGTCACCCACTGAATCACAGGCAAAGCTATGTGTGGGTGCCTAGCATGTCCCCTCAGAACTGCCTTCACCACACATACTCTCAGTCTGAACTCACCTGCAATGGTCTGCAGCCATAGACCCTGCAGGACATCAATCCCCAAAATATACTCAGGGATAGGAGATATATATGCAGTATACTCCTTTGGGTGTAGATGCCCCATTCCCAAAGGGATTTGGGCTTGTTTTTCACTCTGATAGCCTTACCCCCACATCCATCTATGATAGTGGGGGTCCTGGGGAACTGCTTAGGGTTATGGTGAATCAGTGAACATTCAGCCCCAGTGTCCACAGGACATGTTGTATGTTCACTGGGGACCAACATGTGGCCTCTGGTACCTCCCTGGTCCCTTAGAGCAGGTACCTTGACCTTCCCCTCAGTCAAACTATGTTCCCCAATCATCTTCTTGTGTGGGTTCAAGTGGGGTTGGCTTGCTCTCCAGCAGGAAGTCTTGAAAACACACAGGCCTGTCTTGTGGCTCCATCTCTGACCTCTACCTTTTTGGTCTTAATGGCTGGAACTGCTCCTCTGGTTTCAGTTGTTGCCACAACTCCAGCAAGATTCTATTTGATTTCCCATCTAATTTCCTTCTGTCTGCTCCTGCCCGTATTTAATCATAACCTTCATGGGGCCCTTTAAATTCTTCCTGTGAGTAGCAAAACTCATTTCTTTCCATGCTTTTATTGCTTCAGCCTCTCCTAAGTCTGCTACTGTATGGTTAATCATACTTATGGGCTGCCCTAAGTGAGGGGGAAGAATGGCCACTAGAGACCCAAAGAGGGACGTGAGAGCCATTTGAAGCACAGCATTTCTCATCCCTGCAGTAAAAGACTCCTTACCTGGACCATAATTCTCTGGACTAGAGATGGCAATTTTTTGTGCCTAGCTCCTGTAACACCTGTTGGAGCTCAGCATATGTCTGCCATCTAGCAGGGGAGGATGGTAAAGTACCCTGATTGGGCCACACAGCATAAAGTGCAGCCATAAGCCAATCGAGGAGGGAGGGATTTCCTGGGGTCTGATGTGCTATGTGTAATTGCTGCCTCAAGACACACTGAACTGTCAGGGAGGCCAGCTTTCCCATCTCTGATCCCGACAGAACAATTCCATCCACCCCTAAATCCCATAGATGCAGGAGTCACACTGATATTGACTCTAAGGGCTTCTGCCTAAACCCGGAGCCCAAATCCACCAGCTCAGCCTGAGTATAGGGGTGGAACATAGAGTGCTCCACGACCTGGGGAGGGGGCTGCACCTCTCCTGGAAGGACCCTCGATTGCTGTGTCTTTTATTTTCTTTACAACCACTGGGTGTGCTTTCAATAGAGGAGGGGTTGGTGCCCCAGGCACCATCCCTTCATCCTTCCCCAGCTCCTCCATTCCAGGGCTGATGGCACCTTCCTTTCCACTCCCCCAAGTGCCTCCTCTGCTACATCCTTTACCTTTTCTACAGGGCCTCGCAGCAATTCCAGCTCAGTCTTCAGCAGCTCTCTTACCTTCACCTCAATACCTTGCAGCTGGTGTTCTTGTGCCGCCTCTTCCTGTGCTTTCTTCAGGAGTCCGTCCTTTTCCTCCATGGCCTTTGCCTCCTTCAGAGCACCTGGCAGCACTGCTGTCTCATTCTGTAGGGCATCTTCTACCTCCTCCACTGGACTTCTCGGCTCCCGTTCTCGCATTGCCTCTTCCTGTGCTTTCTTCAGGAGTCCGTCCTTTTCCTTCACGGCCTTTATCTCTTCCACAGTGCCTCACAGTGATGCCGTTTCAGTCACCAACAAATATTTTACTTCCTCAATGGCACCTTGCAGTCGGCATTCTTGTGCTGCCTCCTCTCTTATCAATGCCATTTCATTCTTCAATGAATCCACAGCAGTTCGCAGCTTGTGTTCTTGTGCTACCATTTCTTGTGTCTCTTTAAAGAGCATGTTCTCATCTGCAGACTTTTTTAATACTGTAAGAAGCAGCCAACCCACAGTCCCCGCTGCCTCACGGGCACTCTGTTTCTCAAAGGACCTACTTGCTATACCAAGGGCCGCCCCTACTACCTCAGGTATCACCTCCACCTGCCTCCAGTCCTGTGGTGGGGCTCAGTCCTCTAGGAGGCAAGCCGCCTCAGACTACACACCCACTGGGGGACAATCAACTGTCTCCCCATTCATATGAGCAGCCAGCTGAAGCACCTCCCTGACCCCCCCACCCCTGCCCCCGCCATAAGGGCAGCTTCTTCTTTTTCCTTGGTCAACAATGAATCCTGCTGATGTTGCCACTTGTCTTGCCAATGGGTTTCAGCCCCAGGCAAGTTCACTGTGGATTCAGTGAGACTGAGGAATGACAATGGAACGTTCTTGGGGTGAACGTATTTATTATCTGGCTTGTTCTCCTGGTGATAGGTAGAGCGCTAGAATTACATCTGCATCCAGCAGTCTGCAGGTCTGTAATTCTTCTTTGTCTCTAGCTCTGCCCAGAGCACTGGGAAGCGAACTTTATATAGTGACTCAGACAATAATATATAATTGCCTATGGCTGTGGAAGCAGTAGCCTAGCAGCAGGCCAGTTATATCATCAAGTAGTTTAAGTTCAGGTGAGGATCCTGCCCATAGGAACCTTCACTTTATCCACAGGGGATCAGTATGAGTGTGGAGTCAGGCAAACCACAGTGTCTGACACACACTACATTGAATCAGTATGTGGGGAGTCAGTGACTAACTTCCTTCCTGGGCAGGACTCGTGAAGCTGAACTATGGTGTTACTTTTAGACTAAGTTGGCACCATTGGGTGAATTCTTGCATATTTTCTTTGGCTAAACTATTAGCACATTTTTGGTTATAGCTTCTATTGTACATTTTTTATGTCACTGTCAAACATGACAATCACCAATAAAGAAAAGATGCTTTTGACATACCTGACACCACTTAGCTGTAGATATGCCCAATACCACTTTGCTGTGTCTTTGAAGAGCAAGTTCATGGCTATTGCAAATGCTCTGAAAATAGTAAGTCTCATATGTGGGAGATACAGATGCAACTACAATGGGAAACTGGGAAGTACAATGCCACTGAATTGTGTTACTGATTTATTACCATAAACACATCTATACCCGTTCTTTTCTGGAATCATTAGATATGACCCCAAATGCCACAAATGCTTGCTGGCTCACACGACAGTGTCTGGTATTCCTTCTCTATCCTGTCACAGGGTCTGGGGCTCACAGAACTGCGCTTGCTCCTTCTGAACAAGCGCTATGGAGGTGTGTGATGTTGGGCAAGGCACCTTTTAAGATGTGGTTAACAAGCTGTTAATGAGAGTCCTGCACCTGGACTGGAGGGAACCATTCCATCATGTACTCTATCTGATGCTTCAGATGACATGCACATTGAGAGCTCAATTTTACATTTCCACATGTCTACTCTTGTTATATTTTGGCTGTGAACCAGAGATAATGCATATATTGGACTTGTGAGAAACCAGAAAACCCTGAGAGCAGTAGTGGCTTAACCAAGATAGAAGTTTATTTCTCTCACATGAAATCCCAGGGCTGGCATGGTGTTTAACAGTATCAGGGATTCAGGCTCCTCCTATCTTGTTCCACCAGCCTCTGTAATCTCTCCTGGAATGCATTACTGCTATCAATATATACTTTAGTGGGAATTCTAGAGGCTTGTGCTTGCCTTACCATAACAGAATGAATTCCTTGCTGGCACAGTCCCCTTTGGCTAGCAAGGAGGAAGGTGGGAGCTCTGCGTTCTCCAGGACAACTCAGCCCCGTGGGCTCTGACACTGAAGGAGCGGCACTGCGGGCACTTGGTCAGGGGGCCGCTCCTGCTACCAAAACCCGGTCCTCATCCCTGAGGTCAAATCACAAGACACAATGACAAGGTTTTGAGGAGGAAAGAATAGTTTACTGATTTGCTAGCAAATGAGGGAGTGGCAGGCTCCAGCCTTAAAGAACCACTGTCCTCCTGACACACAAGTGGTCAGGGCTTTTTGAGAGAAAATCGTGGGAGAGAGGCTGGGGTGCAGACACATGAAGTAGCAGCTTGCAAGGGTCCGAGCAGACATTCCTGAACTGATTCACTAGCTTTTTGTTTTTTTTTTCCTGCTCCTCCTCAGTCCCCTGGAACAGGATGCTTGGGGTTGAACAAAATCAGCTTTCAGCATTATCTCTGACCCTCAGACTCAGAAAATCTGTAGAACAAGAAGAAACTGCAATGAAACCAGGCAATGTGGGGGTAATGTTAGGTTTATATGCTGCTAAGGACTTTGGAACTTTGGATGGACTTAGATCCTTTACTCAGTTAATCAGTATATGGCCTGTATTTAGGATTAACTTTGTAGTGCAAGTCTGGGTTATTGCCAGAATAAAAAACAAGTGTTTGTAAATGTGTGAATCTTACTGAATAAACTAATGTTGGATGACTTGTAAAAAACAAACAAAAAAACCCCACTCACCCACCCCATTAGTGGTTACAAAGTTTCTGGGACTACTTGAGTTCACTTTCCAGTGAATGTTAGTGTTCAATTTTGAACAAAGATTTGCTTCCCCTTTTCCTCTATTACAAATTCACTTATTATTGTGACATTCCCTCCTCCCAGACCTTAACAGCAGTTGCAAAACAGATCATGAAATGCCTTTAGGAAGAGTTTCTGACTTTATTTTCTGAAGATAGCCACAAGTTGAAAAACACACCTCTAAGTTTTTTTTTGGAATATCGGTGCTGGCTGACAAGGCAGGAACTGCCATCTGCAGTTCAGATTCCCAGTGGACTTGTCTTATGTGTTCAAAGTCTGCAAATGCTGGTGTTAGAATCAGCAAGAGACTGTCTCCTTGCAATTGCCTGGAGCCAACAGCCTTGCATTTAATAATAACACGCAGAATTTTCTCAAGAGCCCCTCCCCCATTTCTAGTACATGAACAAATTGGGGAAATGAGAAGAGGGGACCCACAGATGCCTTTATATCCAGACCTACTGCCCTCATCCCTCCACAGAGGCCTCAGGAGCAGAGTGTTCAATGCTTGCAAGCCCAGGGCCTCCACTTTGCATTCCAGGCTGTTGCCCCCTGCTGATGCTACACTTGTTACCACTTTCAGAAATCTACAAGAAAAACACAAATGCAACTTGGGCCTTACTGAAATTTTGGTTTAGTAAACAGGTGAGGCTATAGATCCTAGGAGTCAGCCTTTCCTGGTACCATGGCCATGCCAGTCCTTAAGTTAATTCTGTGTCGTGAGTACCAGAGCTGGCCCTTCCTTCTGAAAACCTTTTAGTCGATGCTGTTGCCAAGTGCCTATTGCCTTGTGCAGCCAGCTGTGTATGCAGCTGGCTGTGTATGGATCCCACTATGCTGCCCCCCTCTCCACACAATACCCTGGGACTCTGATACCACCTTCACGTCTTCTCTCCCTATCCACATGCCCTCTAGCTTAATTGAGGTATACCTGACATAGAAACAATGGCACACGCTCCAAGGGAGGGATTGATGATGTGATTATCACCTCCTGAACCATCACCACAGTCAAGATGAGGAATGGCCATCACCCCAACAGTGTCCTCATGCCTCTTTGCAATTCCTCCTTCCCTGCCACTGGCAAACACATCCCCATTCCCAGGTAATGCCTGGTCTCCTTTAGATCCCTATAGATGAGCTTGTATTTTCTGGAGTTTTCTATACACTCATTTTTATCTGGCTCCTGTCACTCAGCATCATCATTTCGAGATGTATGCCTGCTATTGCATGGATACTAGACCATGGTTGGTTTATCCATTCCCTTGTGGATGGACTACAAATAAAGCTATTATGCATTTTGTATAAGTTTTTGCATAGACATATGCTTTTATTCCTCTTGGATAAGCTCTGCAGATGAAATCGCTGTGCAGGTGTACATAACTTTTAAAGATGTAGTGAAGCTATTTTTTTACCAGCTCCATAAGAATACTTCACTTGTTCCACATCTTTGTCAACACATTTACATTCAGGTTTTTAATTTTAGCCATTCTCATGTGCAGTATCTCATTATGTTTTCCACCTACATTTGTCTTTCACTTCCATTTCCCACATGAGTCATGTTGTTAAGAAAAAGAAAAGTCAAGCCACACATGGACTGGGGACAAATGCTTGCAAATCATACCCTCAGCAAAGGACATATATTTATAATATATAAAGACCTGCTACAGCCCAATGGCAAGAAGACAAGTAACTGTTCCTTGCTCCCCAGGAAATGGCAGAAAAGGCAAGTGATGTGTCCCAGGAGTCCTGCCAAGGAGGTGAGGTGATGGCCCCCATCACCAGCTGTTGCCAACCTGACCCCCATTGCTGCCCTGGCCCTTACCATCCTTCCCTGTAGAACTTTCTAATATGATGGAATTCTAATATGATGGAATTCCACAAAGGGTGATGGCCATTCCTCATCTTGACTGTGGTAATGGTTCAGGAGGTGATAATTAGTAGTATGATTATCTCAAGCTTCTCCAACTGTTTTATCATAATTGTTATTTTATATAGTCTCCTGGAGACCTGGCACTGTTTTATGTTTGCATTTTTTGATGTGGAAGTGGAATTCCAGAGGTTCAAACCGGGAGCTTTTCCACTTCCCAGAACTGTAGTAGTAAATTCAAGTGACATAACCAGGAGCAGGTAAAATCATGTTTTTCTGTAATATCCTTTAATGTTATCACAACTTATCACCTTAAATACTTTCTCCTCCAATATTCAAAGTAGCCCTCTTATAAGATTTCCTGATTAAAGTTTTCCTGATTAAAAGTTGCTGTTGATCCTGTATCCCAAAGTTCCTAGAATTCTGCAATATCTTACTTCATCCAAAGTTTGTTAGCGGAGTGTTGAGTGTCTCCAGACAGATCTAACGCTGTAAGAGATCTGGAGGGAAGGACATTGGGCCTATTTGTGTTGTCCTTGGAGAGGACTAGGCTTGGTCTTTAGCACAAAGCTCTTTAAACTCAGGGGGTGAATCAAAGGCAATGTGCTGAGGTGCCCCCTCCCTGGGTGAGCTGAGAGAACTGCGTCCTTGAAGTTCGCAAGCTCTTTGGTGATTCCCTTGGGCTTGGTTCCCAGCACTTTAAAACTGCATGAGTTGAGCATTTGCCAAGATGATTTCTATGGCTGTGGCTTCTGTACCTGCTAGAATTGGATTGTTTTTTATTCTTCCTTAGCCTCTTTTGTAATTTTATTAACTTGCTAGTGGATCTGTTATGTTCTGGGAATCTGATATACTCAAATCTAATGATCCATTACCAGACAAGACACTTTATCCCCATCTTCTCATGCTTCTTAAATTCTTTTTCATTTTGCAGTTCTCTAGTAGTTTATTCTACAGAAGGCTCTGCCTCCTTTAAAAGCCACATGGAGAGGGCCTACATTTTTTTAGAGAAAGATCATAAATTCTCTTCTGCCTGCCCATTATCGTAGCCATTAGTTGTATGTGGTTATAACAATTGAAATTTAAATAATTTAAAATTAAATGAAAATTTCAGTCCCCTAGTTGAACTAGCCACTAACATTTGTTAGTGTGTATGTGGTTAGTGGCTACTCTACTGGATAGCTCAGATGTACAGCATTTCCATCATATCAGAAAGTTTTTTCTGTTGGCATTGCTCTAGATGTTCAATGATCACACTGATTTTATAGAAACTAGGATTCTCCACTTATGTAGACCTCCTTCTTTCCAAAGTTGGTGCTGAAGGGTTGCCTTCTGTTGGTATATTTTCTTTAAATTCAGTTATTTAAAAATATAATTAGGGCTTAGAGGCAGAGCAATGGTTAGCATATTTTCACAGCTGCTGATAAAGGCACAGCCATAGCACAGAAGAACTGGTGCTGCTAAGCCCTCTACATTTGAGCATATTTATTCTGAGTTTTGTATACATAATTCTTTCTCTTTTTCATTACGGATGTTGTAGTAGTTCTAAATTTTTGACAAATTCCCTTCTTTCTTTTTTTTTTTTTTTTGAGAGAGCATCTCTCATATTTATTGATCAAATGGTTGTTAACAACAATAAAATTCTGTATAGGGGGGTCAATGCTCAATGCACAATCATTAATCTACTCCCACCCTAATTCTCATCAGTCTCCAATTTTCTGAAGCATAACGAAAAAGTTCTTACATGGTGAACAAATTCTTACATAGTGAATAAGTTCTTACATGGTGAACAGTACAAGGACATTCATCACAAAAACTTTCAGTTTTGATCACTCATTATGAACTATAAACAATCAGGTCAAATATGAGTATTCGTTTGATTTTTATACTTGATTTATATGTGAATCCCACATTTCTCCCTTTATTATTATTATTATTATTTTTAATAGAATGCTGAAGTGGTAGGTAGATGAAAGATAAAAGTAGAAAACATAGTTTAGTGTTGTAAGAGAGCAAATGTAGATGATCAGGTGTGTGCCTGTAGACTATGTGTTAATCCAAGCTAGACAAGGGCAATAATACATCCACGGATGCAGAAGATTTCTCTCAAAACAGGGCGGGTGAGGTTCTAAGCCTCACCTCTGTTGATCCCCAGTTTCTCACCTGATGGCCCCCCTGCGACTGTGCCTGTCTTAGGTTGCTCCTCCCTTGAGGAATCTTACCTGTCTCTGGCTAACCAGTCATCTTCCGGGGCCATACAGGGAAATGTAAAGTTGGTAAGTGAGAGAGAAGCCATATTGTTTGAAAAGCTTAGCCTTTTACTTCTTTACAGATTTATGCCCTGTGGCTTCTATGCCCAGCATTTGTCTTGAGGTATCTTTACCACTTGGAGGAGTTATAATACTCGGTGAATTCGATATGAGACATGAATTCTATTTAAGGGTTGTAATTAGGAAGGAAGAAGAAAAGTTATAGAGGTAGCAGATGGAAGAAAACATGGGAAGATTATTATTTCTTTGACATATCTTCTTGTAGAGTAACTTAAGCATGTATAGGTTTTAAACTCCTAATTAAATTGTGCACACACATTAACATAATAGGAATACAGTTACATAACCAAAGCAGATCTATAATTAGCAGCCATCTCCAGTGAAGCCAAGAAAACCAGTTAGGCACCCTAGGCATTTGTGAAAATTTGTCTATGATATAATGGATATTGTCCAACTGTATTTGAACAGTCTGAGAGAAATCAGACAAATTAAAACAACCCATTCCTGGGGACTGTTCACATCCCATATGTTCTTTTAACAGTAGATAGTCTGTAGTTGTAAGATTTTGGAGTGCTACAACTTGCACTTCTCCTAATTCTTGGTTGAGTTCCAACAGTATAGATCCAGTCAAATTTGTTGTTTTACTGTATGCACAGGCCACCTTAGATATCTCCTTCATTCCAATGGCAAGTCCAAGAACTGTTGGGATGAATGCAGCTACAACTGCAGCATCGCCTGGATCTTTGTTGAGGTTTTTTGATGATCATCTTCTGGTATGTCTCTTTCAGAGAGTGCTGATGTTGGAAGTTCTTCTTCATATCGTATCTTAGTTCATTTTCTGGGTAGCCAAATTAGGCTTTGATCCTCTGTATAAACACAAACAGACACTTTGCCCACACTTTGATATGCCCTTTATATCATTGCATAGAGAAAGGAATATTATCAGAAAAGTGTACATCCATAGCCGATCTCTGACACCCTTTAAGTGGTCAAAATTAAGGATATTTAAAGCATGCATTAATCGTTGATTTACAGTTAGTTTTATCCTATCAGGGAGTAATCCCCCTTCTCTTTCTTTTTTTTTGTTATCTTTAATCTACACTTACATGAAGAATATTATGTTTACTAGGCTCTCCCCTATACTGGGTCTCCCCCCATAAACCCCCTTACAGTCACTGTCCATCAGCATAGCAAAATGTTGTAGAATCACTACTTGTCTTCTCTGTCTTGTACAGCCCTCCCCTTTCTCCACCCCCCCCCATGCATTCTAATCTTAATACCCCTCTTCTTCTTCCCCTCACCTTATCCCTCCCTGCCCACCCATCCTCCCCAGTCCCTTTCCCTTTGGTACCTGTTAGTCCATTCTTGGGTTCTGTGATTCCACTGCTGTTTTGTTCCTTCAGTTTTTCCTTTGTTCTTATACTCCACAGATGAGTGAAATCATTTGGTATTTCTCTTTCTCTGCTTGGCTTATTTCACTGAGCATAATACCCTCCAGCTCCATCCATGTTGCTGCAAATGGTAGGATTTGCCCTCTTCTTATGGCTGAGTAGTATTCCATTGTGTATATGTACCACATCTTCTTTATCCATTCATCTACTGATGGACATTTAGGTTGCTTCCAATTCTTGGCTATTGTAAATAGTGCTGTGATAAACATAGGGGTGCATCTGTCTTTCTCAAACTTGATTGCTGCGTTCTTAGGGTAAATTCCTAGGAGTGGAATTCCTGGGTCAAATGGTAAGTCTGTTTTGAGCATTTTGATGAACCTCCATACTGCTTTCCACAATGGTTGAACTAATTTACATTCCCACCAGCAGTGTAGGAGGGTTCCCCTTTCTCCACAGCCTCGCCAGCATTTGTTGTTGTTTGTCTTTTGGATGGCAGCCATCCTTACTGGTGTGAGGTGATACCTCATTGTAGTTTTAATTTGCATTTCTCTGATAATTAGTGATGTGGAGCATCTTTTCATGTGTCTGTTGTCCATCTGTATTTCTTTTTTGGAGAACTGTCTGTTCAGTTCCTCTGCCCACTTTTAAATTGGATTATTTGATTTTTGTTTGTTGAGGCATGTGAGCTCTTTATATATTTTGGATGTCAACCCTTTATTGGATCTGTCATTTACAAATATATTTTCCCATACTGTAGGGTTCCTTTTTGTTCTATTGATGGTGTCTTTTGCTGTACAGAAGCTTTTCAGCTTAATATAGTCCCACTTGTTCATTTTTGCTGTTGTTTTCCTTGCCCGGGGAGATATGTTCAAGAGAAGGTCACTCATGTTTATGTCTAAGAGGTTTTTGCCTATGATTTTTTCCACAAGTTTAATGGTTTCATGACTTACATTCAGGTCTTTGATCCATTTTGAATTTACTTTTGTATATGGGGTTAGACAATGGTCCAGTTTTGCCAGCACCATCTGTTGAAGAGACTATCATTTCGCCATTGTATGTCTATGGCTCCTTTATCAAATATTAATTGACCATATATGTTTGGGTTAATGACTGGAGTCTCTAGTCTGTTCCACTGGTCTGTGGCTCTGTTCCTGTGCCAGTACCAAATTGTCTTGATTATTATGGCTTTATAGTAGAGCTTGAAGTTGGGGAGTGAGATCCCCCCTACTTTATTCTTCTTTCTCAGGATTGCTTTGGCTATTAGGGGTCTTTGGTGTTTCCCTATGAATTTTTGAATTATTTGTTCCAGTTCATTGAAGAATGTTGCTGGTAATTTGATAGGGATTGCATCAAATCTGTATATTGCTTTGGGCAGGATGGCCATTTTGACAATATTGATTCTTCCTATCCACGAGCATGGGATGAGTTTCCATTTGTTAGTGTCCCCTTTAATTTCTCTTAAGAGTGACTTGTAGTTTTCAGAGTATAGGTCATTCACTTCTTTGGTTAGATTTATTCCTAGGTATTTTATTCTTTTTGATGCAATTGTGAGTGGAATTGTTTTCCTGATTTCTCTTTCTATTGGTTCATTGTTAGTGTATAGGAAAGCTACAGATTTCTGTGTGTTAATTTTGTATCCTGCAACTTTGCTGTATTCTGATATTAGTTCTAGTAGTTTTGGGGTGTAGTCTTTAGGGTTTTTTATGTACAATATCATGTCATTGGCAAATAGTGACAGTTTAACTTCTTCTTTACCAATCTGGATGCCTTGTATTTCTTTGTTTTGTCTGATTGCTGTGGCTAGGACCTCCAGTACTATGTGAAATAGCAGTGGGGAGAGTGGGCATCCCTGTCTAGTTCCCGATCTCAGAGGAAAAGCTTTCAGCTTCTCACTGTTCAGTATAATGCTGGCTGTGGGTTTATCATATATGGCCTTTATTATGTTGAGGTACTTGCCCTCTATTCCCATTTTGCTGAGAGTTTTTATCATGAATGGATGTTGAATTTTGTTAAATGCTTTTTCAGCATCTATGGAGATGATCATGTGGTTTTTGTCTTTCTTTTTGTTGATGTGGTGGATGATGTTGATGGATTTTTGAATGTTGTACCATCCTTGCATCCCTGGGATGAATCCCACTTGGTCATGGTGTATGATCCTTTTGATATACTGTTGAATTCTGTTTGCTAATATTTTATTAAGTATTTTTGCATCTACATTCATCAGGGATATTGGTCTGTAATTTTCTTTTTTGGTGGGGTCTTTGCCTGGTTTTGGTATTAGGGTGATGTTGGCTTCATAGAATGAGTTTGGGAGTATTCCCTCCTCTTTTATTTTTTGGAAAACTTTAAGGAGAATGGATATTATGTCTTCTCTGTGTGTCTGATAAAATTCCTAGGTAAATCCGTCTGGCCCGGGTGCTTTGTTCTTGGGTAGTTGATTACTGTTTCAATTTCTTTGCTCATAATTGGTTTGTTTAACTTTTGTGTTTCTTCCTTAGTTAGTCTTGGAAGGTTGTATTTTTCTAGGAAGTTGTCCATTTCTTCTATGTTTTCCAGCTTGTTGGCATATAGGTTTTCATACTAGTCTTTAATAATTCTTTGTATTTCTGTGGAGTCTGTCATGATTTTTCCATTCTCATTTCTGATTTTGTTGATTTGTGTTGATTCTCTTTTTCTCTTAATAAGCTTGACTAGAGGCTTATCTATTTTGTTTATTTTCTCAGAGAACCAGCTCTTGGTTTCATTGATTTTTGCTATTGTTTTATTCTTCTCAATTTTGTTTATTTCTTCTCTGATCTTTATTATGTCCCTCCTTCTGCTGACTTTATGCCTCATTTGTTCTTGCTTTTCCAATTTCGATAATTGTGATGTTAGACTATTCATTTGGGATTGTTCTTCCTTCTTCAAGTGTGCCTGGATCGCTGTATACTTTCCTGTTAGGACTGCTTTCACTGCGTCCCACAGAAGTTGGGGCTTTGTGTTGTTGTTGTCATTTGTTTCTATATATTCCTTGATCTCTATTTTAATTTGTTCATTGATCCATTGATTATTTAGAAGCATGTTCTTAAGCCTCCATGTGTTTGTGAACCTTTTTGTTTTCTTTGTAGAATTTATTTCTTTTATACCTTTGTGTTCTGAAAAATTGGTTAGTAGAATTTCAATATTTTGGATTTTGCTGAGGCTCTTTTTGTGGGCTAGTATGTGGTCTATTCTGAAGAATGTTCCATGTGCACTTGAGAAGAATGTATATCCTGTTGCTTTTGGATGTAGAGTTCTATAGATGTCTATTAGGTCCATCTGCTCTACTGTGTTGTTCAGTGCTTCCGTGTCCTTACTTATTTTCTGCCCAGTGGATCTATCTTTTGGGGTGAGGGGTGTGTTGAAGTCTCCTAAAATGAATGCATTGCAGTCTATTTCCCCCTTTAGTTCTGTTAGTATTTGTTTCACATATGCTGGTGCTCCTGTGTTGGGTGCATATATATTTAGAATGGTTATATCCTCTTGTTGGACTGAGCCCTTTATCATTATGTATCGTCCTTCTTTATCTCTTGTTACTTTCTTTGTTTTGAAGTGTATTTTGTCTGATATTAGTACTGAAACCCCTGCTTTCTTCTCGCTGTTGTTTGCCTGAATTATGTTTTTCCATCCCTTGCCTTTTAGTCTGTACATGTCTTTGGGTTTGAGGTGAGTTTCTTGTAAGCAGCATATAGTTGGGTCTTGCTTTTTTATCCATTCTATTACTCTGTGTCTTTTGTTTGGTCCATTCAGTCCATTTACATTTAGGGTGACTATTGAAAGATATGTACTTATTGCCATTGCAGGCTTTAAATTCGTGGTTACCAAAGGTTCAAGGTTAGCCTCTTTAGTATCTTACCGCCTAACTTAGCTCACTTATTGAGCTGTTATATACACTGTCTGGAGATTCTTTTCTTCTCTCCCTTCTTATTCCTCCTCCTCCATTCTTCATATGTTGGTTGTTTTGTTCTGTGCTCTTTCTAGGAGTGCTCCCATCTAGAGCAGTCCCTGTAAGATGCCCTGTAGAGGTGGTTTGTGGGAAGCAAATTCCCTCAGCTTTTGCTTGTCTGGGAATTGTTTAATCCCACCATCATATTTAAATGATAGTCGTGCTGGATACAGTATCCTTGGTTCAAGGCCTTTCTGTTTCATTGCATTAAATATATCATGCCATTCTCTTCTGGCCTGTAGGGTTTCTGTCGAGACGTCTGATGTTAGTCTGATGGGTTTTCCTTTATAGGTGACTTTTTTCTCTCTAGCTGCCTTTAAAACTCTTTCCTTGTCCTTGATCTTTGCCATTTTAATTATTATGTGTATTGGTGTTGTCCTCCTTGGATCCTTTCTGTTGGGGGTTCTGTGTATTTCCTTGGTCTGTTTGATTATTTCCTCCCCCAGTTTGGGGAAGTTTTCAGCAATTATTTCTTCAAAGACACTTTCTATCCCTTTTCCTCTTTCTTCTTCTTCTGGTACCCCTATAATACCTATATTGTTCCTTTTGGATTAGTCACACAGTTCTCTTAATATTGTTTCATTCCTGGAGATCCTTTTATCTCTCTCAATGTCAGCTTCTATGCGTTCCTGTTCTCTGGTTTCAATTCCATCAATGGCCTCTTGCATCGTATCCATTCTGCTTATAAATCCTTCCAGAGTTTGTTTCATTTCTGTAATCTCCTTTCTGGCATCTGTGATCCCACTCCGGACTTCATCCCATTTCTCTTGCATATTTCTCTGCATCTCTGTCAGCATGTTTATGATTTTTATTTTGAATTCTTTGTCAGGAAGACTGGTTAGGTCTGTCTCCTTCTCTGGAGTCTCTGTGATCTTGGTTTGCCTGTAATTTTGTCTTTTCATGGTGATAGGAATAGTTTGCAGAGCTGGGACTAGTGAGAGCTGGAAGAACTTCCCTTCTTGCTGGTTTGTGGCTTCCTCTCCTGGGCTAATAGCGACCTCTAGTGGCTTGTGCTGGGTAGCTGCACACAGACAGGGCTTCTGCTTCCTGCCTGGCTGCTATGGAGTTTATCTCCACTGTTGCTGTGGGTATGGCCTGGCTCGGGCTGCTGCTCCAAAGTGGTGGAGTTGCGTTGAAGGGGGAGCGACTGGGAGACTATTTATCTCTGTAAGGGGCCTCCGTGCTCCCTGCAGTCCAGGGGATTAGAGTGACCAGAGATCCCGGGATTCCCTATCTCTGGACTAAGTGTCCCTCCCTGCCCCTTTAAAACTTCCAAAAAGCACCCGCCAAAACAAAACAACGACCACAAAAAAAAAAAAAAAAAGGCCGCTCATTTTTCTTTATTCTCCAGCACCTCGGGCACCCGCTCACCAGACTTGCTGCCCTGTTTCCCTACTATTAGGGTCCCTATCCCTTTAAGACTTCCAAAAAACGCTCGCCAAAACAAAAAGAAAAAAGAAAAAAAGAAAAAAAGGTGGCCGCTCGCGTTTCTTTTGTTCTCTGGCGCCAGTCTCTGATACCCACTCACTGCTCTTGCTGCCCTGTTTCCATAGTATTGGGGTCCCTGTCCCTTTAAGACTTCTAAAAAGCACTCACCTCAACAAAACAACAACAACAACAACAAAAAGATGGCCGCTCGCTTTTCTTTTGTCCTCCAGTGCCGGCTTCCGGTACCCGCTCACCATTCTTGCTGCCCTGTTTCCCCAGTATCCAGGGCCCCGCACGTGCACTGTGTCTGCGCTCTGGTCCGGATGGCTGGGGCTGGGTGTTCAGCAGTCCTGGGCTCCCTCCCCCTCTAGCTCTGACTCCTCTCCTCCCTCCGGGAGTTTGGGGGAGGGGTGCTCGGGACCTGCCAGACCGGGGCTTGTATCTTCCCCCCTTTGCGAGGTGCTGGGTTCTTGCAGGTGTGGATGTGGTCTGGATGTTGTCCTGTGTCCTCTGGTCTCTATTTTAGGAAGAGTTGTCTTTGTTATATTTTCATAGATATATGTGGTTTTGGGAGGATATTTCCGCTGCTCTACTCACGCTGCCATCCTGGCTCTGCCCTCGAAATTCCCTTATTTCTTATTCCAAGTCTAGATTCCAGTCTTGGCCACTAGGTGAAGATGGGTACTATTTAATTTTGAGCTTGAAAGAATACTATTTAAAATTTAGATTCTTTGCAATGGGTAATCTGGTTTTTTCCTCAAAAACCTTAGAACATTTTTCATGAGAATTAAAATATCCTACAGTGTTACTTACAGTTGTTCAATAAAGGAAAGTAGTACTAAATAATTTACTTACCATGTTTCCATATGTCAATCCTCTAAGCTCAAGAGGGTAAGCTTCAACCCTGAGTTGCTGGTTAGAATTCTGAGTTAACTTACAGCTCTATGACATACTCTAATGAACCCATGTTAGGAGGAATTCTTGGCCAGCAGAAAATCAGGGAGCCCTCGTTCTCCTTTTCAAACCTTAATCTATTGGTTTGGCTTTATAAGCAGAGGGTGAAATGTTCAGGACACTACAAAAACAGTTTAAGTGATTTTTATCTAAGTACCTTTTAATTATGACTGAAGATAATATTAAATTAACCATTAGGCATTAAAAACACTGACTTCTCCATCCTTAGCTGACATGGTTTGTTTCTTCTCAAAATCCCAAATAGTGAGGCCTCTTATCTTGGACAGAGTAGGCAATGAGAGGCTCATTCATAGTCAAACTCCTGACATGTGAAATTCTGTGGTCACAGAGGGGGCTGCATCTCTCTTTTTACCAAGATGATTGACAGTGGATACAACCAATTATAATTTCTCTTTCTCATTTGGGGCACTAAGAGATGAACTACCTCTATCCTCCACTAGAAATATCGCAGAACAGCAAGCATGTGTAATCTCTCATGGCTTTGAGCAAAAAACAAATTTTCACAGAACAGAACACTTTGATCTGCATCCTTGGTTTGTAACTTCGGTGGAAAACTGCTTAAGTGTTAGTAGGATTCATGAAACACTTGTAATAATAATTTCACATAATAATAATGAAAAATAATTACACTAATTTAGCTCTCTGTCTTTTAAAATAACTAATGATTCCAGAATACTAGGATTTAAGAGTGTTTTCTGTACCAGTATATGATTTCAATAAAAATGGATACTCTGTTATCTTGAGAATTGTCAACAAAACGGATGGTTTGCGTTGTGTGAAAGAACTCCCACAGCAGGGGTGGCTGCCATCCTTTGAAAGGCTGGCTTACAAGGTTGGTCCCTAGTGGGTATGTAGGGACTCAGATTTCTGGAGCATTCTCACCATTCACAGAACTGATCAGAGTGTGCCTAAACTGTACAAACAGTATGGTTTGTGACGAACACCTGCTTTCCTTCTGGGAGTCGGGAATTTGGGATTGCACTAGGCAGAGGGTGCCTACATGACCAATCCCCCCAAACCCTTGAGTCCTGACTCTCTTCTGAGCTTTTCTGGCAGATAATATTCTATGCTTGTTATCCCAGCTTGCTGCTGGAGGAATTAAGTGCATCCTGTGGCTCCCACAGGAGAAGACCCATGGAAATTTGAACCTGGTCTCTGGCTTTGCCGATGTGCGGTTCCCCTAGCTTGTCCTGCTTTGTATCCTTCTGCTGTAATGATCACAGCCATGAGGGCAGCAATCTGATGAGTCCTGTGAGTACTCCTAGGAAACCATCTCCTCACCTAGCCTTGGAGACCCCCAACACAGTCTCTTACTTGGGATTGGTATCTCATAATACCTAAAATCAACAAAAACCAACCTAGAGTCATAATTTATGAACACATTTCATCAAACTTACTTCCTGTAGTCACACACAAGAAGGCAGTTAAGAAAGGAAAACTCTAAGCTTGGTTAAGGCCCTGCTGTTTTTTTGAAAATTGATGTTAACCTATGAATATTATAGGAATTAGAAGTTTTCCTGGTTACTACTTTATAAATTTTGGGCTTAGGTGTCACACCATTCCATTAAATGACTGAGGCAAATATGACTTCTGTCTTGGCCTCCAACATCAGCTCAAAAGATTTACAAAAATCATAATAAACTGTATTCTAAAAGTAGGCCTATGGCTGAAAAAGCTGATATACACATCCCTCTGACCCTTTTGAAACTGGAAATGTATTTCCCACTGAATGAGTCAGAAAGGAGGGTGTTCAGGGTGATTTATGAACATAGTTGGGGTAAGTCTGCCTCTATAACTAAGCAAATAATAATGCAAAGAGAACTATAATGCACTAGGCTTTTATATCTGCTTTTTACAGTTCTGATCTTATGTTTTCTTATATACTTGGAAAGCATATTTTTAATAATTGACATGCTTTATGCAGTCTTGTATAAATTTCAGTGGCAAAATCTAGTCTCAGTGTCTGTTCCCTCTGGGATTACTAGGAGTAATGGTTCCACCTTTCACTGGTAAGAACACAACAGGAAGTTGGGCAACTACTGTGCAATAAAGCAAATTTTATAAGGTGCATTATCAATTGTCCTCCTATCCAATAGGGAGACCAGCATCATCCAGAAGGTTGTTTCCCCAGTCCTGGGTAAAACAACAAGGACTTGTCCCCAGGCTCTTCACCAGACCCAATGGCCACCACACCCTTTAAGCATGAACATGGCCACATGACCATTTCCTTGCAAGAAAGGCAGACCATAATATTGGGTTTAGGTGGGTCAAATGTTCCTCAGGAAAGGTCACTCTATAGACTGAAGAACTTGAGAAAAAGGAAGTACATTGAAATAAAATGCAGAGACTCAAATTGGTGTCAGGGGCATGATTCTGCCATAATGTCCCTCTTGGAGGTGGAAGGTTGCTGGACATCAAAAGTATCAGGAGCCTGTGAAGAATAATTAAAAGCAACTTAAGCTCAGTGGCTACATTTCCTTTCCCTTTTTGGTCCCAGGAGAGAAAAAATTATAGAGAGAGGCTGAGTGCTGGTCTGATGAAAAATGGAAGAGAGTTTCTAGAGTTACCTTCAGAAATGGCGCGAAGTAATGCTCATTGATTACATGCACTCAAAGATGAAAATGGGACCTAGAGTTGGGGGCAATTTAGCTCAACTTGAAAAAAAAGGACAGCCTCTGAGAGTTTCTCCTTGTGCTCATGAACCTCCTACTGTACAACCCGAACATGGCTATGATATGAGTTATAAGAAATACATATGTTTAGTCACTCATATGACCAAATATATGTATTTCCCAGGTATATTTGGTCTTCATCCACAGTTTCTGAAAACACTGCAGAGTCTTAAAGGTGAAATGGGTGTTTTGTCATGTTAATGAGAGACTTTTGACCCCTACCCAAGGGCAGGGCTGGAGGCTGGATCAGCCAATGGCCAATAATTTAGTCCATCAGGACTGCAATGAAGCCCTCACAAAACCCTGGAGAAGAACTTAGCTTTCTTCTCTGCCTGCTCAGCTCAGCTGCACCCTGCTTCTTGGTCACAGAGCTTCTATGCCTGGGGAACAGAACGCCTCCGTGTGCAGCTAAGCCAGGCCCCAAGCCCACAAGGATAGAAGCCCCTCAGAGACCATGCCCTATGTCTCTCTTCATCTGGCTGTTAACTTGTATCCTTTATTAAACTGGTAAACATAAGTGTTTTTCTGAGTTCTGTAAGGGACTCCAGCAAATTAATGGAACCTAAGGGGGAGGTCGTGGGAACCTCCAATCTGCAGTTGGTAGGTCAGAGGCACAGACAACTGCCTGGGGCTTGTGATGGGAGTCTGGAGTTGCAGGGGGTGGAGGGCAGTCTTGTAGGACTGAGCCCTTAACCTGAGGAATCTGGTACCATCTCCAGGCAGACAGCATCAGAATTGTTGAGTCCTCCAACACCCTTCTGGTCCTGGAGAATTGCTTGGTGTATGTGTGAGGTGATCCCCTCCCACATACTTACACACACTGGAATTGGATCTGGGTACTCGAATGAAGTTATACTACTCTTCCTGCTGTGTATGATATTGTTACTGTCATATATATATGTAGGTAAAAAATACACCACTGCATTTGGTGTCAGAGATATGATAACAGCATACTCATTAAATGCTCCCAAACTTACATTGCAGTGAAATGAGTTACATCCCAAGAAGGATGAAGGGAGCAGAAATACTTCCTTTGGCTAAGGTCCTTGTCATCCTGAAAGTGAAAGGGGAGATATATTTAGTCATTGTAACAGTAAAGAGCAACATCTAAAATTATACAAACATTTACATCCCATCCCCCATGTTGCTGGGAATTAAAGCAGAGCCTTTGTAGACTTACTCCAGGCTTAAAAGAACACCCTGCAGAATGGGGAAACCAGCGCTCTCGGGTATCTTACTGGGTCAGGATCTTGGTCTAGGCATCTTCCTCCCTACAGCACTGTCTGTGCCTTTCTGAATCTGATTTCAGTGGCCTTTTTTGCTCTGTCATTTTGCTTTTCTGTCTCAACTTCATCACTGAAGAATAGGACTGTGAGACATTGCAAAGGTGATATCGACCACTTTCCAGGAGTTTCTGACCTCACTGGCTTCTAATATGGAAAGCGAAGCTTGCTGTGAGGGCCCGGAGCCCCAGTACAATACCCCGACTCTGGCCAGGATCTTGCTCTTGGCAGAATCCAGCTGTGCCTCTGGGAAGAACAGATATCAGGGTCAGTCTCACCTCCACCTGCCACACTCCTTGTCCCTCTGACACCTGCAGCCTGATCCAGTACACCGGGCAGAGACCAGGAAAAGGATAAGGCCAAGCCCGGAGCTGTTGTGGAGAAGTAGATGTGAAAAGTACCCCAAAGATCTGGGTTCTGAGTGATGACTTCCACAGCAGGCAAATGCTGGTTTTCGGTCAGCTCATTAAGTCCAAGCTTATGGGACTGAAGAGACAGGCCAGCCCCCATGTCTGGGGGCCTTCGGGAAGGTGACTGCCTTTCTGAGTTTTTCTACTGAGAAATGATTCTTTAGGGTCTCCCAGGGCAGGAATAAACATATATTAGAATCAGCAGGTCTCTGCTCCCAGCTCAGACCACCGTTAGGGGGTTCGTGAGGAAAAACACAAGCTGGTGTGACCCCAGTGTGTAGGGACACAAGACAAACTGAGTAGACTGCAGAGTGTGGAGTCCAGAGGGCCACCAGGGAGAACTCACTCCACTCCACAGTGCCAGTCCTGTCCAGGCTGGGGTGTTCCGCATGGCAGGTGTAGACATCTCCCTGCTGGGGGGTCATTTCCAGCATCACCAGGGTCTGGAAGACTCAGTCTCCATTATGGACCATGTTGGTGGACTCAGCCCCAGCTATTCCCTCTTGTC
Organism: Manis javanica; assembly: GCF_040802235.1. Taxonomy (NCBI): domain Eukaryota; kingdom Metazoa; phylum Chordata; class Mammalia; order Pholidota; family Manidae; genus Manis; species Manis javanica. The sequence goes on from NC_133171.1 coordinate 58,080,079, forward strand.
CATTCAGGAACCAGCAGACCTGAATGTGGCCTGGGTAGCAATCTGTCCCGTGGCAGACGAGCAGGTTGTGGTTGCACCAGGGACAGGCCGACTTTCACATCAGGCTTCACTAGGAGCGGGAAAATGAATCTTGTTATGGTAACTGAGGCAGCTAGGCAGTACATACAGCGATTATCTTGCCAGAGTTCTAGATGTTAAAGATGAAAATATCACCTATGAAGCTATTTGAAGACAGAAGATGGGGAACAGAGTAGGAAAAACAGAATAAAATGTTCGAACATTCTGAGAATGACCTTGTCATAGGCAGAAAGAGCAGAGAATAGGAGAGAGTCAAAGTTGGCACTCCATATCACTTTTGCCAGAAATGTATAAGGTAGTAACTAATATTCTTTGAACAGAAATGTTGAACCAGCTAAGCTACCTAAAATTACATTTTCCCATCTTGTTCAAAAGGATGTATAATCTTGCCAAATATTATCTTGGAATCAGAATATTATTCAGCCAATGGCATTCCTTTGATCTATCCATCTGAAATCCTCATTAAAAAAAGAAAAGAAATGAAGTAGCTTGAATTGTTCTTCATTTAACTTACACATCTCCTGGTCTCATCTACAAAAAAAAAAAAAAAAAAGAAAGAAGAAGAAAGTTTGCAGCAAGACCCACGAACCCAGTGTTCTTAGCTCTCTGGTGTTTGATCAGCAAGGGAGTCTGGTCTTTACCACAGCTGGTCTGACCCCTGGGCACCAAGAAGCCCTTTGAGTTCAGGCTTCCAGCCCAAGATGCTCTGGGGCCTGAGATGGGATGGAGACCTCTTCTCTGCTGCCCACGTGCATCCCCTCCAGGGCCTTCTCTTGCCACCCCGTTGCCCCCACCCCACCTCTGGGCTTCCGGGTGAAACCCTGCTCCAGCTGGTAGTTGTGCCTGCACACCATGTCCACAGCACTCCGTCGCAGCTCCTGGAACCCCCTCTGGATGTTCCACTTCTTGGCAGTCATATGCCCCCACTCTGTAATGGCCGCAAACCACTGGCACTGTCCAACTGATGTCTACCACTTTGTTGTAACCATATGGCTCCCAGAAGCCGCGGTCCCGCTGAGCTCATGGCAATCACTCCCACTCCAGAACGTGTACAGCACTACAGGCAGTGAGGGCGGGCACTCTGAGCTGGGCGCCCCCATGCCCACCAGGCCCTCTACCCCTTTCCCTGTGTTGGCCCTGCACTGGGAGGTCGAGCAGCTGCCTCCTAGGCCACGTGTGTCCTGTCTTTGCCCCTCTTCTCCTGGGTCTCCAACTTCTAGCGGAGTCAGGATATAGAACTCAGAGGGGCACTTGGCCCTTCGGCCAGGGGGCACTGAGCCAGGGCCCCGAGCCCGGCTAGAAGAAAAGCCTGTGTGCACCGAGCTCTCTTCGGTATTTTCTCTCCCCCTTCACCTCACCTTCTTTGTCATTCTCGCACAATGAATCAACAAATCAATATGATATTATTTATTACTGTTGATATAAAGGTATTTTGCTAACTACCCCTAAACCTGCCACTTTGCAGGATGAAATTAGGAAATAAACATTTTTCTTGTACCATATCGTATAATCTTGTATAAATCATAGCACCTCTCTGGACCAGTTTTCTTACCTGGTAAATGGGGGATTTAACTGAAGTCTCTGAGATTCTTTCCAGCATTAATGATAAAGAGACCTGCCTTAGAGAACCTGAAGGTCTAAGAGGGAAACAACATGAACACAAGGCAGATGCTTCACAGAGGTGGAAGCAGGGGAGTGTGGTAAGAGCAACTTGAATTTGCTGAGAGTTGGGGGCAGAGGGAGAGATGAGGGCTTCCGATGGAGTTGCTATTCTACCTGGGGTCATAAGCAGCACAGTCTCACCGGAGGGAGCAGTGGGGGAAGAGCACTCTAGGTGGACACTGCCTAGGGACCTGGAGCAGAAGGAAAATGGAAACTGAGTGCCTGAGGTGACAGGAGACAGGACAGGAAGGTGGTGGTGCCTCCCAGCTGTGCCAAACTAAGGAGTTTGAGGATTTTTTCCTACAGGGAACAGATTATTATGAACAAGTGAGTGATTTAATCTGACTGTATTAGGAAGATCATCCCAGAGGTAGCATGGGGAATGGACTGGATGTTTTCCCACTATAACCAGGACCTGAAGAGTTTATATTCCATGTTGCCTCCTATTATATGACCTCTTATAAAGCCTTTGTAATAAAAATCAGTGAAGTATTAGCACAAAAAGTATCAATAGTAAAGTGGAACAGAATGGAGAACTCAAGTGTTTGTGAATATATGGGATTGAATACACACCTAAAGGAACCCTGTAACATACAAGGAGAGAAAAAGTTGTTAAGTATATGGGGCTGGGGAAACTGGGTTATATTATACATAGAAAAAAAAATTTAGGTCTGTACTTAGCACAAAAAGTTGGATCCAAGATGGATTAAAAACCTGAATATGAAAAGTAAACTATGAGATTAATTTAAGAATGTGTAGGAGAATATAATTAAGAACATGGGGGCAAGGAAGCATTTTTAAGCAAATATAAATCACAAAACAAAAATACAATAAAATGAATTACATTAAAATCCAATACTTCTCTAAAGCAAAGGGTACCGCTAAGAAATTAATACACAGAGAATAGAAACAGACTCACGATGTCTAAAATTGCAGGGAGATTAATATCTAAAATGTATAAGCAACTCCTAAAGAAATGAACAAAATAAAGGATAATAATAGAAAAGTGAGTAAAGAGTAGAAATGGGAATTTATAGGACAGGAAATTTGCAAGGCTAACTTTAGTTCACCAATGGAAAGAAAATTGCAACTTAAAAAAGAAAGGAGACTGAGATCTATTGGACTCAGAAAAATAAGAGACCTGAATAATTCCCAACGCTGATGGATGGGATATGGAGAAACCTTCATGTATTGCTGGTGGAGTGTAGAGCCTTGGATGGTCAGAAGAGCACTCGGTCAAATTGAATAGATGTGTGCTGTGTGACCACCATTTGTTATACATCAAAAATGTTCACACAAGCCCATAAAAGGGATAGGCAGGGGATGCTGCTGGCTCTGGCATTATTTGTGAAACTGAGGAGCTGGCAGTAATCAAACAGTTTGATCATCACTCAGTTAATACATGTTGTTGGTGTACACCATGGAATATTGTGCAACCATTAGAAGAAACCAAATGATTGTACTCTTCCCTATTTAGCCAGATCTTAAAAACATTATGCTGATTGGAAAAAAAAAAAGAAAACAATATACTTTCTTTTTAACTTGATTTGTTGCCTAATATGTGGTCTATCCCAGACAATGCTTCATGTACACTGAAAAGAATGTGTATTTTTCTCTTTAGGGAAGACTGTTCTCTATATATTGGTGGAATCTTGTTGGTTTTTAGTCTTAAGTCTTCTCTTTATGTTTTGTCTTATAAATAAATGTCCTAGTCATTACTGAATGTAAGATTTTGAAATCCTTAACTATTACAGTAGAATTGTTTATTTTTTCTTTATATTCTCTTTATTTTTCCTTCATATATATTGGGGCTGTGTTTGTAGGTATGTATATGTTTATAATTTTTGTAATTTATTCAGAGATTGACCATTTTATCGGTATATAAGTGTAGTTTTTGTCTTAAATTATTTTTTGCATATGATGTAATTATAACCACCTCAGCAATCTTTGCATGACATATTTTCCATTCTTTTACTTTTAACCTACTTGTATCTTTGAATGTAAAGTGAAGATCTTGTAGACAGCATACAGATGGATCATTTTTTTAATTAAAGTATCACTGATACACAATCTTATGAAGGTTTCATATGAATAACATTGTGGTTTCAACATTCATCCATATTATCAAGTCCTCACTCTCTGATTGCAGTCACTGTCTATCAGCATAGTAAGATGCTATACACTCATTGTCTTCTCCGTGCTGTACTGCCTTCACTGTGACCTACTTATATTGTGATTGTGAATTATAGTGCCCCTTAATACCCTTCTCCCTCCCTCCCCACCCATCCTCCCCAACCCTTCCCCTTTGGTAACCACTAGTCCCTTCTTGGAGTCTGTGAGTCTGCTGCTATTTTGTTCCTTCAGTTTTCCTTTGTTTTTATACTCCACAGAACAGTGAAGTCATTTGGTACTTAACTTTCTCTGCCTGGCTTATTTCACTGAGAATAATACCCTCTGGCTCCATCCATGTTGTTGCAAATGGTAGGATTTCTTTTCTTTTTATGGCTGAATAATATTCCATTGTGTATATGTACCATATCTTCTTTATCCATTCTTCTATTGATGGACACTTAGGTTGCTTCCATATATTGGCTATTGTAAATAGTGAAGTGATAAGCATAGGGATGCATATGTCCTTTCAAATCAGGGATCTTATTTTCTTTGGGTAAATTCCTAGGAGTGGAATTACTGTATCAAATGGTATTTCTATTTTTAGTTTTTTTGAGGAACCCCCATATTGCTTTCCACATTGGTTGAACCAATTTACATTCCCACCAGCAGTGAAGGAGGGTTCTCTTTTCTCCACATCCTCACCAGCATTTGTTGTTTCTTGTGTTTTGGATGTTGGCCATCCTAACTGGTGTAATGTAGTATCTTATTGTGGTTTTCATTTGCATTTCCCTGATAATTAGCAACGTGGAGAATCTTTTCATGTGCCTGTTGGCCATCTGAATTTCTTTCTTGGAGAAATGTCTGTTCAGATCCTCTGCCCATTTTTTAATTGGGTTATTTGTTTTTTGGGTGTTGAGGCAAGTGAGTTTTTTATGTATTTTGAATGTATTAACCCCTTATCAGATAAGTCATTTATGAATATATTCTCCCATACTATAGGCTGTCTTTGTTCTGCTGCTGATGTCCTTTGCTGTACAGAAGCTTTTTAGTTTGATGTAGTCCCACTTGTTCATTTTTGCTTTTGTTTCCCTTGCCTAAGGAGACATGTTCAGGAAAAAGTTGCCCATGTTTATGGTCAAGAGATTTTTGCCTATGTTTTCTTCTATGAGTTTTATGGTTGCATGACTGACATTCAGTTCTTTGATCTATTTTGAGTTTACTTTTGTGTATGGAGTTAGACAATAATCCAGTTTCATTCTTTCACATGTAGCTGTGCAGTTTGGCCAACACCAGTTGTTGAAGAGGTTGCCATTTCCCCATTGTATATTCATGGCTCCTTTATCATATATTAATTGGCCATATATGCATGGTTTATATCTGGGCTCTCTATTCTGTTCCACTGATTTATGGATCTGTTCTTGTGCCTGTACCAAATTGTTTTGATTACTGTGGCTTTGTAGTAGAGCTTGAAGTTAGGGAGAGTAATCCCTCCACCTTTGTTCTTCGTTCTCAGGATTGCTTTGGCTATTTGGGGTCTTTTGTAGTTCATATGAATTTTAAAACTATTTGTTCTAGTTTGTTGAAGCATGCTGTTGGTATTTTGGTAGGGATTTCATTGAATCTGTAGATTGTTTTAGGCAGGGTGGCCATTTTGACAATATAAATTCTTCATATCCATGAGCATGGGATATATTTCCACTTATTGGTGTCTTCTTTAATTTCGTTCATGAGTGTCTTGTAGTTTTCAGAGTATAGGTCTCTTGCCTCCTTGGTTAGGCTTATTCCTAGGTATTTTATCCTTTTTGATGCAATTGTAAATGGATTTGTTTTCCTGATTTCTCTTTCTGCTAATTTGTTGTTAGTATATGGAATGCAACAGATTTCTCTGTATTAATTTTGTATCCTGGAACTTTGCTGAATTCAGTTCTTAGTTCTAATAGTTTTTTTGGTGGAGTCTTTAGGGTTTTCTATGTATAATATGTCATCTGCAAACAGTGACAATTTAACTTCTTCCTTACCAATTTGTATGTTTTTTATTTCTTTGTGTTGTCTGATTGCCATGGCTAGGACCTCCAGTACTATGCTGAATAAAAATGGTGAGAGTAGGCGTCCTTGTCTTGTTCCCGATCTTAGAGGAAAAGCTTTCAGCTTTTTGCTGTTAAGTACGATGTTGGCTGTGGGTTTGTCATATATGGCCTTTTTATGTTGAGGTATGTACCCTCTATACCCATTTTGTTGAGAGTTTTTATCATGCATGGAGGTTGAATTTTGTCAAATGTTTTTTCAGCATCTATGGAGATGATCATGTGGTTTTTGTCCTTTTTGTTGATGTGGTGGATAATGTTGATTGATTTTCAAATATTGTGCTATCCTTGCATCTCTGGAATAAATCCCACTTGGTCAAGATGGATGATCTTTTTGAAGTATTTTTTAATTTGGTTTACTAATATTTTGTTGAGTATTTTTGCATCTATGGTCATCAGGGATATTGGTCTATAATTTTCTTTTTTTGTGGTGTCTTTGCCTGGTTTTGGTATTACAATGATGCTGGCCTTGTAGAATGAGTTTGGGAGTATCCCCTCCTTTTCTACTTTTTGGAATACTTTAAGGAGGATGGGTATTAGCTCTTTATATGTTTAATAAAATTCAGCCATGAAGCTATTTGGGCCAGGGGTTTTCTTCTTAGGTAGCTTTTGATTACCAGTTCAATTTCATTGTTGGTAATTGGTCTGTTCAGATTTTCTGTTTCTTCCTGGGTCAGTCTTGGAAGGTTGTATTTTTCTAGAAAGTTGTCCATTTCTTCTACATTGTCCAATTTGTTTTTCATAGTATTCTCTAATAATTTTTTGCATTTCCATGGTGTCCATGTGATTTTTCCTTTTCCATTTCTGATTCTGTTTATGTGTGTAGACTCTCTTTTTTTCCTGATGAGTCAGGCTAGGAGTTTATCTATTTTGTTTATTTTCTCAAAGAACCAGCTCTTGGTTTCATTGACTCTTTCTATTGTTTTATTTTTCTCAATTTTATTTATTTCTTCTCTGATCTTTCTTATGTCCCTTCTTCTACTGCCTTTGGGCCTCAATTGTTCTTCTTTTTCCAGTTTCATTAGTTGTGAATTTAGACTGTTTGGTATCATTCTTCCTTCCTGAGGTAAGCCTGTTTTGCAAGATACTTCCCCCTTAGTATGGCCTTTGCTGTGTCCCACAGATTTTGTGGTGTTGAGTTATTGTTTTCGTATATTGCTTGATCTCTGTTTTTATATGGTCATTGATCCATTGATTATTTAGGGGCATGTTATTAAGCCTCCATGTGTTTGTGGGCTTTTTTGTTTTCTTTGCATAATCTATTTCTAGTTTCATACCTTTGTGGTCTGAGAAGCTGGTTGGTACAATTTCAATCCTTCTGAATTTACTGAGGCTCTTTTTGTATCCTAGTATATGATCTATTCTGGAAAATGTTCCATGTGCACTTGAGAAGAATGTATATCCTGCTGTTTTGGGGTGGAGTTTTCTGTAGATATCTGTTAGGTCCATTTGTTCTAATGTATTATTCAGTGCCTCTGTCTCCTTACTTATTTTATTCGTGGTTGATCTGTCTTTTGGTGTGAGTGGTGTGTTGAGGTCTCTGAAAATGGATGCATTTCATTCTATTTCCCCCTTTAATTCTGTTAGTATTTGTTCCACATATTTAAGTTCTCCTATATTGAGTGCATAGATATTTATAATGGTTATATCCTCTTGTTGAACTGGCCCCTTTATCATTATGTAATGTCCTTCTTTGTCTCTTGTTACTTTCTTTGTTTTGAAGTCTATTTTGTCTGATACAAGTACTGCATCTCCTGCTTTTCTCCCTATTATTTGCATGAAATATCTTTTTCCATCCCTTCTTATTTAGTCTGTGAATGTCTTTAAGTTTGAAATGAGTCTTTTATAGGCAGCATATAGATGGGTCTTTTTAAAAATCCTTTCTGCAACTTTATGTCTTTTGATTGGTACATTTAGACCATTTATACTTAGGTGATTATCTATTGCTATGTACTTATTGCCATTGTAGGCTTTAGATTTGTGGTTACTGAAGGTTCAAGAATAGCTTCCTTATTATCTAACAGTCTATCTTAAATCACTTATTGCTCTATTTCAAATACAATCTGAAGGTTCCTTTTTCCCCTTCCCTTCTTCTTCCTCCTCCAGTTTTTATATATTAGGTATCATATGCTGTACTCTTTGTGTATCTCTTGACTAACCTTGTGAATAGTTGATTTAATTTTGTGTTTGCTTAGTAATTAATTGGTCTATTACATTTACTGTAGTTTTATTTTCTCTGGTGACAGCTATTTAGCCTTAGGAGCATTTCCATCTAGAACGGTCCCTTCAAGAGATTTTGTAGAAGGTGGTGGTGAATTACCTCAACTTTTGCTTATCTGGAAATTGTTTAATCCCTGCTTCAAATTTAAATGATAATCTTTCCAGGTAGAGTATTCTTGGTTCAAGGCCCTTCTGTTTCATTACATTAAATATATCATGCCATTCCCTTCTGGCCTGTAAGATTTCTTCTGAGATGTCTGCTGATAGTCTGATGGGGCTTCCTTTATAAGGATCTATTTTCTCTCTCTGGCTGCTTTCAGTACTCTCTCCTTGTCCTTGATCTTTGCGATTTTAATTATTATATGTCTTGATGTCGTTTTGTTGTGCTTCCATGACTTGAGTGTTTATTTCCCTCTGTAGACTGTGGAAGTTTTCAACAATTATTTCCTCAAAGAGCCTTTCTGTCCCTTTGTCTTTCTCTTTTTCTCTGGTACCCTTATAATGCTAATGCTGTTCTGTTTTGATTGGTCACACAGCTGTCTTATTATTCTTTCATTCCTAGAGCCTTTTTCCTCTCTATCCCTCGGCTACTTTGTTTTCCTGTTCTCTAATTTCTATTTCATTTACTTTCTGTTCTACCTCATGTAATCTTTTAAATCCCTCCATTTTTTTTAGATAATTATTTTTTATTGAAGGGTAGTTGACACACAGTATTACATTAGTTTCAGGTGTACAACACAGTGATTGAACATTTATATACATGATAATTCTAGGTACCAGCTATCACCATACCAAGTTGTTACAATATTTTGACTATATTACATCCCGGTTACTTATTTATTTTACAATTGGAAGTGTGTACTTTGTGTGTGTGTGTGTGTGTGTGTGTGTGTGTGTGTGTGTGTGTGTGTGTGTGTGTTTGTGAGGGCATCTCTCCTATTTATTGATCAAATGGTTAACAACAATAAAATTCTGTATAGGGGACTCAATGCTCAATGTATAATCATTAATCCACCCCAAGCCCAATTTTCATCAGTCTCCAATCTTCTGAAGCATAACAAGCAAGTTCTTACATGGAGAACAAATTCTTACATAGTGAATAAGTTACATGGTGAACAGTACAAGGGCAGTCATCACAGAAACTTTCAGTTTTGATCGTGCATTATGAACTATAAACAGTTCAAATATGAATATTTGTTTGATTTTTATACTTGATTTATATGAAAATCCCTCCATTTTATGTTTCATTTCAGATACTGTATTCTTCAGCTCTTACTGGATTTTTTTGAGGATTTGTACCTTTGTTGATATCCTCCCTGAGATCTTGAATATTTTTCTGTAAATCCATGAGCAGGTTTATGACTTTTATTTTGAAATCTTTATCAGGAAGATTGGTGATTTCAATTTCACTAAGCCCTCTTTCTGGTGTTTTCCATGAATTTCTGTTTGGACCAAATTCCTCTGTCTTCATTTTTTTTTGGTGTTTCTTATGGGATGATAGATTTGTGCAGGAGGTGCCCTTTAGTGCCCAGGAGCTCAATTTCCTGTGCAGGAATCCTAGCTATTGGCATGCAGTTGGTGTGGCACCTGTCTGCCTTGCTCATAGTGTTCTGATTTCAGGTGGGCTGTGTGGGCTGTCAGTTGTTCACAGGAATGGGGAGAATACTCTCTGGAACTGTGGTGGACAGAGCCCCCTCCCTCCAGCCTGCTGTAATGGTGGGGGCTGCAGGTGAGGAGGACCAGTGCCTGCCAGGAGGAAAGAGCTCTTGGGGCTGTGCCGTGCATGCAGGAGCACTGGTCTGTAGGCTGGAGCTACCATGGGTGGAGCTGCCTCTCTCCTGGCCTGCTGTGATGGCAGGGGCCACTGGTGAACAGGACTGGTGCCTGACAGGAGGAAAGAGCTCCTGGGGCTGGCTCTTGCACACAGTTCCCAGGCTGGCCCAAAATGGGGCTGAGCAGGCTGGGGGTTCCCCCACTGCCTACTAGAGAATAAAGTCTGATTTACTGGACAGCCTCCCACATCTTCTGGGTGTGGCCAGATTCCAAAAAAGGAACCAATAAGCAGAAATCACCACTCACCAGGCAGAGGTTTGGTGTAAAGCACATGATTCTTCAAGATCTAAGACAGTATAAGGGATCTTCATTCTGAGCATCTGGGTGTGTCATAAGACTTGATTAATTAATTTATTTTCCTTCTTAGGAAGAGATCCCAAGGAATGTTTCTTCCCCCTCCTTGGTGACCACCATCCCCCTTGGTTGGATGTAGTCTGGGACAGAGCAAGTCTGAAGTGGTGTGCTGAAGATCCAGATTAGACTCCTTACCTCCAAACTCTGAAGACATTCTTTACATTTCAGTATTTTGGGTAGGGGGTTTAAACGCCAAATGATCCCCTACAAATGAATTTACAGATGGTTCCTGATACATACTAAATATACCTTTGCCTAAACACAAAATCTAAGAGATAAGATGACAAAACAAATACACATTAACAAATTTATTAAGTACTTAAGTAAAATGTAGATAAATTAATTGAAAGCTTTTAAAATTATTTAAGTTCACTATTTGAGTGAAGATGCATTAAACAGAAATTGTGCATGAACACCCTCCCTCGGGTGTGGCGGGGTCAGTTACAGGCACAGTAACTATGCCCACACTGACTGCTTCCTGTGGTATTTTTGCCTGTGCCCAGTGGTGCCCAGCTTGAATACATTTTCATTTATGGACACTTCTTACTCACCTTTCTTCAACCATTTTCATAAACTCACAGTTCATCATCCAGTAATCCCATGTTGGAATCCCAGTTGTGGATGAAGTTCAATTTCTCTCCCATAGTGCACTTGGGCACCACACTAATCATGGGATATATATGGATGTCAATTTTAAGGCCCCAAAACATGATTAGGTACTTTGTGTGGACTACACATCTGACCTCTAAGAAGTGCTGAGGCTGTCTATAAACCACATGGTTACATCTCTGAAATGCGAAATACATTTCACAAAAGCAAAACATTCCTATGTATTCTAAGACTGTCTTGTTGAATGCCCTCAAACCATCTGCTGAGTTATTTCTAGAATTTTGTTGGCATTCACATTAGAATTTCCACAACTCCCTTTCCCTTCCCCACTGTGTTCTTCAACATTCTAATTCATGCCCTCATTACATTTCTCTAGGCGATAACAGTTTTTTTTTTCGATAACAGTTTTTTATCCCATCTTTCTGATTCTAGTTCCTACTCTCTCTAACCCAGTTCACATATTTCTGAAAACACAGCTCTGACCTTGTCATTTTCCTATTTAGAAACATCCTCAAGGCTGATATCAACAAGGCGGTGACGGAAGAGGAGTCTGGATTCTCCCTTCCCCCACAGACACTGAACAGCTACACATGGATCAGTTCCCTGTGTGAAAAATCCAGAAACTGGTTGAGAGACTCTTGCACACCAGCAGTGTGAGAAAATGGCCGCAACAAAACTGGTAGAAAAAGCTGAGACACATCCTTACCATAAACCTAGTCTTCACACAACACCATAGGATTGGGAGGGAGCTCCCAAACCTCAGCTTTTCTTTGAGAAACAGTCTGGACCACACATGGAGAATCCCAACTTTTCTGGCTGCTACCTGAGAGTCTGGCTTCTAATTCTCCTATATCGGGCGATTGGTGGGGCAGGTAATCACTAGTTCCCTGGGAGCCTGAATGGGTGTGTAGGCATTTTCCACAGCTCCTCCCCCTGGCTTGCTCCTCCAATAAACTCTTCTCTCTGGAAGGGTTGAACTGTACACCTAGCCTCCCAACTTTTCCAGCTGCTGCTGGAAGGACTGGCTTCTAACTCACGTGTCTCTGAGAGCTGATATTCACTAGGGCCCTGAGGGCTGCAGAGAGCAGAGCCATGGTTTGGAAGAGCATGTAGTTTGAACCAGAATGCCGGCATTTGCTACAGCTCTTCTCCTTGGCTCAGTGTGCAGTGACCCATCTTTGTCACGTGGGGCAACCAAGTGGCATAGACATGTCAACAGCCATTGTGTGTATCTGTTTCATCCTCTTCAAGTTAACATCTCAAGACAAGTACCTATGGTCTTCTTTTTACTGAGCATTTAACATAGTGCTTAGTAAATATTTGTATACTGGTGAATGAGTGAACCAACAAATAAAATGAACTACGTCCTTGGAACATAAGCGGGAACTCTACAGTGGTTGTTAAATGTGTTTTTAAATAGCCATCTCTGTTAGCTCATGGAAACGACAATCTCAAATTTTAAACACTAGGTGTAATGTATCACACAACTGCTGATTTGACATTTACTTATGGGTGTGGTGCACCGCAAATGTGTTCTTAAATAGGATGCTCACCTGTTTTTCACAACGTCTTGGCAGGGGGGTGAGGGGTGGCTAAGGAGGACTGGGAAAGGGCAAAGCCGCATATGAGGAGCACAAAGCCCCAGATGAAGCTGGGCTGCCTGCTCCAGCCCTAAATATCGGCAAGCCTTCCTGAAGGTAGAAGAAAATAGGTTCCAGGAGCAAGAAGGAGCCTGTCTTGGGGGGCAGTCTGACTGCTGCCTCTGTCGCCATAGTGACAGCAGAGTCACTGGTTCATCTGGTGAGTTCTTGTCCTACCTCAGGGCTCACTAGAAGCTGCCCCTCTGGTGGCAGAGGACAGAGGAGAGCCGTGGGGCCCAAAACGCCTTCAGTCTCAGTATCACTGCTAAGGCAGGATTCTACTTCTTGGCACACGTACCCTGATGTGCACCCTCTCCTGGGACCTTGTGCCCTGTGCCCTGAGCCCAAAGCCCAGCGTTAGTCCAGAAGTCTTTCTCATTCTGCCAGCCATATGCCTCTCCCAGCTCAGTGGCCCAGGTCTGAATGTGTTCCTGTAATGTTAATCATTAGTCCCTATTTCTCTTCCACATTTATCAATCTGGTAACACTTATCAGTATAGAAAAATAATTTTGAAATTTCCTGGGGCAACATATGCCTTTTTTAAACAAAAAAAAAAAAAAAAGAAATTTCACGTGCAAAGGAGATGTAAGTGATGTACAGATTCTTTGGACAACTGAAAATTTTCATTTTTTTATATGAGAAATTTATGGTGTTTGTGGAAGCTGTGAAGCAGCTCTGAGTTGCCTAGATCAGTTTGAAGACTATTGATCTAAGTGAAGTTGTCTCTTATTTTTAAAACAAAATATAGGGGGAATAATGGAAGCAATATGTTTTAAGAAGATGTTACAGGTATTGGCTCATGTTTCAGCTCTATTATTTATTAGCTCTGTGATCTTGGGCAGGAAGAACCTCTCTAAGTTTCCATTTCTTGACATGTGAAATAGTACTAAGAACATTTACTCTGAAGCACTGCAGTGAGAATTGGATAAATTAATATGTGTACAGTAGGTAGCATTGAGTCTGGCACTGCTCAACACACGTTAGTGCCCTTCCCTCTTTTCAATGTGTGATGTTTTAGTATGTGCAAAATTCTAAAGAAAGACAGGAGAGCTGGAACAGTGCAGCACATGGGTACTGGAAAAATCTCAAGAGGAGTTGCCCTTTGAACCAGACCTTAACGGTTGAAAAGTTTTGCTGACTATTTGCTATTAAATCTTCCTGCCTCCCATTTTTCCTAGTTGTTTTATTTACTTGGGGGTAAAAAAAATGACAAAAAAGTAAGTGAAGGGAATAAAGAAGCATAAAATTCCAATTATTATGTAAATTAATCACAGGGATAAAAGTACAGAATAGGAATGTAGTCAATAATATTGTAATATCTTTGTATGTTGATAGATGTAACTACATGACTTGGGGTGAGCATTTAATAAAGCAGATAACTGTTGAATCACTATGTGGTATACTTGATATCAACTATATCTAATGAAGAAAAAAAGTAAATACGAAAAGACTCTAATCCAGTCATTTTCTGCAACTGCAGGTGGTGGGACCAGTTTTGTTTTGTTTTTGTATTATGCTAGGTATTTTGCTAAGTCAGACAGAGAAAGGCAAATGCCATATGATTTCACTTAAATGCAGGATCTAAAAAAGAAAACAAACAAACAAAACCCAGGTGGAGTGCTCAGGAGTCTGGCTTAAAGACCTGGGGTAGTGGGTGCAGTGAAGGGGGAACCCCAGTTGTCTTAAAAGCATCAAAGCTAAAAGGACGTCGCCTGCATGAGTCTGGCTTCTTCAAGCCCATCTGCTGCCTCCCCTTGAGTTCACTGCGTCAACCAAGCTCTTCCTCCCCAGGCGCCCTTTGAGGCTCTTCCTCTCAGGCCTTTTTTCCTTGTTGCTTGAGGTAGGGGGCAATCCGCAGAGCTGAAGGAATCTGAAGGAATCATGGAATCAGCCTTGTCACTGTTTCTGCATTACCCCTACAGCTCCAGCTCTTCCCCAGTGGGTTCTTGCTGAACATTTGCTCTGGTTAAGCCCCACCCCTCCCTTTCACAAAGCTCCACATTCTCACCTCATTCTTCCTACAAATCTCAGCCCACCCTGAGAATCCTCTGATCAAATTCTGGAAAACCGGAGAACAACCTTCAACATGAATGTGGTTAGGGGCTAGAACCAGAGCCTGTCACTCCTTCCTCCCGTCTTGCCATCCCTGTCCAACAGGGTGGGCTCTGTGGAATCACAGAGAATATCTGACACGAGAGAATCCATTTTGAAGCTCCCAAATCAGTTTCTGATTGGCCATTTGATGAGTTAATTTTTAGAAAGTTGATTTTCAATAAATTGAAAGTTGATTTTTCAGTTTCAGGGTGGCTATGGAGAGGGTGGAATTGGCTCAGTTTCAAGGGCCATAGTCCTGACCACCGGCCCAGGATCAGGTAGCAACTGCATCAAGATCTAAGAGTTATGCATCAAGAGCTGAGCTGCACAGAGGCCCATCAGAAGGGAAAGTGGCGAGCTGTGCTGCCTTTGCCAAGGAGAATGGATCACAGGTTAAACCAACCACAGAAACTTTGGCGACTGAGGGATAGAGGGAGGTCACCCTGGAAGCAGAGAAAAATGCCACCCACCCAGTTTCCCACCACTGTAGCATTATATAAGTGTACCCTCTGTCCCAGGATGTCATTCCAAAAAGAGGGAAGAAGACGCTAAGGAGCAGAAACTCTAAAAGATGACATTTCCAAAAAAAAGGAGACATAACTTTTTAAAAAACATATCTTTTAAGCAGGAAGACCTGCATCAATACCTTTATTTAAATGGCCAGTTTGGGAGTTTTTCTACATCATTTGGAACTGTTGCTCCAGAGTGTAATGAAACTAGTTATATATGTTTTAAAAGCTACATTTTTCACATGTAAGTTTTAATGTGAAAATTTCAAACTATCTACAAAGGAAGAGTGATTTTAGTCTAAGATTCCCAGTTTCTTCCCAGGATACAGAGGCTGGGGCTCTGGGACTTAAAGAAGTCAGGAAATGGGAAGAGAAAGTTCCAGGGGAAGTAAGCAGCTTCCCACCATTCCAGAAGTCCCGAGCCTGGGAAGTGTGACCACTGAGAAGTGTGCTATGGAAGAGAGCTGCCTCAGCATGACTGAAACGGTGTGCCCAGGGCAGGGGGTTGGAGCAAGAGATGGCATCGGTCACCCGGCATGTGTCAGCACACATTTGTACCCCTTCTCTGTGCAGGACATTCTGGGGAGAGAACTACGTGTTTGAATCCTTGCAATAATGTGGGTTGTAATAATCTAATTAATTACTAGGAAAGGATCACCCCAGAAAGTTGAAGATAACTGAACATTCATATTGCACCTCAGTATAATGGGTTTTCTTCTTCTTCCCCCCTCCACCTCATATTTGTGCGCAGCCTTCCGTGATTGAAAGATTGAAATATTCCTGATGGCCAGAACCATAACTGTGTCTCCAGAGCTTAGCATGGTGTCTGAAGCAGAATCGATTAAAAGTAGTTAAATTACATGAATATATATATGTGCCAAATAGATTTAAGTTCCAGAATTGAAACAGTGGAAGGCAAGATCTCCCTCTGGTGGAATTTCTAGGTAGTAACAGGAAAGGATCCATGGGCCCTGACAAGGAGGCTGGCTATTAAAATGCAGAATCTAAGAAAAGGAATGAATGGCCAGGTGGTAACCAGCCAAGAGCTCCCAGAGTGGCGCTAATAGAAATATACTGGAGGTTATATATTCAATATCAAATCTTCTGGTAGCCACATTATAAAAGTAATGAGAAACAAGTGAAATTAATTTAATAATATTTACTTAAGACCCAACATATCCAAAATATTGTCAATTGAACATTAATCAATTTAAAATTATCAATGAGATTATATGTATACATGTATATATTTAAGGTGTGTGTGTGTGTGTGTGTGTGTGTGTGTGTGTATACATATATTACAAAGTCTTGGAGTCCAGTGGTTTTATAGTATATCTCAAATCAGACTGGCCCTATATGAGTACTCAGCAGCCAGCCATATGTGGCAGGTGGCACTGTATTGGACAGCACAGTCTAGAGGGAAGGGGTCATGTCCTGCTCTTCTCTGCGTTCCCATGGCAGGACACAGTGCCCAGGACACAGTAGGTATTCATTCCATCAATATTTATTTAATGAAAAATACTTCCTAACATCTACATCAACTTATTAGGGTCCAGAGAATATGATAGACATGAACAACTACGTTTACCTCAAAATCAACTTCTTAAACAATTTAGAGTAAGCGATTTTTTATCATATGCAAAGAATAGTACATTTTTCCTGAACAAACAGCTAAGTTGCATTTTTCCAGCCCTGTTGCCCCTAGGTGTGCTCATTGTTTAGTTCTTGCTGATGGAATGGGAATAGAAATGCATTTCCAAAGCAATGAGAACAGCTGTGCTTCTTCCCTGGCTCTCCTCTGTCTGCAAAGCTAGAAACTAAGTTCTTTTCAATAGTGGAGATGCAAGATGAAGATAGTTGGGGCACCTTTTAGAGAAAAGCTACAGAGAGCATCCAGCCTGCCTCGAACTGCACACAGGTAAAAAATAAATGTGTGTTTTGTTAAACTACTGAGGTTTCAGTGTTTGCTGCAGAGACAAGTTTGCTCACTTTGATACATGGATTGAACCAACAATCAGAAGACAGATGGGGCAGAATGAATCAAAAACAAAATCTTTCTTCATGATATTTACAAGAGCTACATTTAAAGCATCAGTGCACATAGCGAAAACAAAAGAATAGCAAAATATATATCAAATAAATACTAACAAAAAGAAAGCTGTGTAGTGTGTTAATATCAGATAGAATAGGGTTTAAGACAGAAATATTGTCAGTATAATTGGGAAAAAACTCCAATTCACTGAGACTATAATAATTCTAAAAAGCACTTAATATTTAAACATATAGAGAGCAAAAATTGACTTAAAAAACAGAAACAAATAGAAAAATCTACAGAGTTGGAGATTTAAATACACCACTCTAAGTTATGCATAGGTCAGCCCCAAAATAAGGAAAGATACTAGATATCAGAACAACAAAGTCAATACTCTTGATCCAGTAACATTTATAAAATCCTGCATCCCACAGTTGAGCACCTGTGAAACATTTACACATATTGACTGAATTCCAAAGCCATAAAGCAAGTCTCAGTAAGTTTCTAAAATGTACCCAGCTGACATGATTCTTGGATTATAATAGGATTAAATTAGAAATTCATAACCAGAAAACCCACACATTAAAAAAATCCCATGTATTTTGAAATAAAAAACACTCAATATCCAACTGCTACTAAAAGAAGCAATGTTCTTTGCCATGAGCTTTCCGTGATTTACCGAACTCTTAAGAGTCCCATATTCTGTGGTTCCACCTCCCACCTCAAAGGAAAAAGGTGGTAAGGGACCTAAGCAGGGCAAGGCTGAGCAGTGATCATTCATTCATGCACAAAAACCTATTGAGCATCCACTATGTGCTAGGCATTATTCTAGACACTGGAGAATGGAAACAAAAAGAACTAAGGTTAGGGTTCCCCATAAACTGTGTCCTCCAAACCCATTAGTAGTAGAAATTTGGTTAATTTGAAGTCAGAAGCCATGATCTGCTGTACTCAGGGTAGGAATCCCTTAGTCAACCAGGAAGGAGTATCAGATCAGCTTTTTGCTAGAAGGCAGTCCACAGGCTGGCTGCCCAAGAATCACCTAGGAAGCATACTAAAATCATAGGTCCCCTGGCCCTACCTTTGCAAAGGCTACTCTAATTCAGGTCAGGATGGAACCCATGAATCGGTATTTTTAACACACTCCCTGGGTGATTCTCATGTGTAGCCAGGTTTGTAACCACAGACTCATAAGATTTCTTAGATCCCTTCCAAGTTGAAAAACATTGATTTCATGATCTTTGACAAATTGCCTTCAGATATTTGGTTAGATTTCTCCTTACACAGCTAGCTTTATATATATTTTTTCACGTTGGACCACATTCTGCCAGTGCCTCCTATTGGCCGAGCCCAACCAGAAGCGAAATGCAAAAGTGATAGTCCCCGCGGTTCCCCCTCTAGGCGGCGTGGAGAAGGGAGCCCAGGGCACTTGTGGGGACAGAGATCATCCAGCACCCCCTGTCCTTCTCAGAACAGTCCACTGAAGCTCCTTACAGCCCTTCTTACAGGGACCATCTCTAACAATTACAGTTTTTCTCACAATGAAATAAAGAAACATTTTGGGAAGTGATTTAAAGGTGCAAAGGATTTTTATTCTATTGTGTATCCAACATTTCCCTTTTAAAGTTTCTTAGTAAAGTTTACATTATTTTTTTTATTCCAAATTTGTCTGTAGAAACTTACAGGGAGACTAGGTTTCTCTACCCCAGGTCTCAAGATGGAGAAATGATTTGCTGGAGCTCAGCTGCGCGGTGCTCTGATGGCCTCAGAGGGTCTCTTCTCGGAGGATGTAGTGATGGTTGACCTAAGCCCCTCCCATTCCCCCGCCTCCCGCTCACGAAATCGAAACTTCCTTCTGACTCTCTTGTAAACCCGCCTTCCTGGTGAGAGTGGGCCCTGTGAATTCTCTCTTCCCCCAGGACTCTTTACTCTACTTCTTTACCCAGCAACAGCTACATTAGCTCGGAGAATTTCTCTGATTGGCTGATTACGGCAGGGTTCTCCCCGATCCTAGAATCCGCTTGCTTCCTCTCTAGCTCCGCCTTGTTCCTTTACCGGACGCATACATACCTAATGAGACATTTGGTTAAAGCACGAGAGGGCAATGGCCCTCGGCGGGGGCTTGGTCCTGGGACTCCACACCTTCATGATCCTCCTGAACTCCCAGGAATCTAGGACCATCAAGGGTGAGTGTTGAGGGTGATGGGTGAGGAGAGGAGATTTTAGGGCAGCGGTTACACGAGAAACCAAAGACCAGTGTGAAATGTTCCTCTCCCTCTCTGGTTTATGGGCAACTTCTTTTACCAAGAGATCCCCAATCCCTCTCACCTCTATCATGTCCTTTCTGGACCCAAAAGGCAAGTGCCCCTCAGCCCAGCCGTGCCGGGGTCATGTTCATGTTCAGGCCTCTTCAGGTTCAAGTGCTTCCCCAATTCCTTCCTTGTCTCTGAGACCCTGATCCATCCTACTGCCATCCAGCACCCAGACTTCTCTACCGCTTCTTGGCTTGGAGTGTGTCCATTCTCAGCCAGCTCTATTGCAGTATTTATCATCGTGCTGATAATTACTGTTTACCTGTCTTTATCCTGCTCCATACATGAGCTCCTCGTGTGCAGGAGTCCATAGATGGCAAATCTGTATCTCCCTGGGGCCTGGAATCATGCTGGGCACATGGTAGTCCCTCAATGACTGTTGAACAAATAATTTCATAAAATTCTAAAAGATTCTTACTAATTGAAACCTAACCCCTAATTTGCAGAAAATCAAACATTCAATCATAATGCTTTGAGATGGAACAGCTGGGACGTGAATCTGGAGCTTCTGTCTCCTTTCCCAGCTCTCTGCACGGCCTTGGCTGCCTTTTCCTATCCTTTGGTCTCTGTGTCACAAATCTGAATTCTCCCTCCTGCCGGCCACCACCTGTGTTTCCTCACACCCACCTATGCTGCATCTCTGTGCCCAAAGCTTCACCTGTGCTCCTACCCTGAGTCGCCTTCTCCCCACCCCACCCCCAAGCCCCTCCTCCCACACCCAGGACCTGCTGGCACAGCTAGAGCAGATGGTCAGGCCCAAGGTTGAACTCTGGGGATCCCAAGCATGGTTCTAGGCAGCCTCTCCTCTTCCCAACCTGGTGTGCCAGACGGCACCTGTGCCTCTGTTAGGAAGGAAGGAACTTGGCTCGGTGTCACAGGGAAGTCAGATACAGTGAGATGAGAAACCAAAGTCAAGAAAGCAAAGTAAGTTTTAATACACTCTGCAGAGAGTCACAGAGCAGGCCTGCCTAAGGTGAGCACCAGGCCTGGGTGCTTATCCTGAGGCTTCTTTTATGTAGTTTCGCCAGGGCACAGTAGTCCCTGATTGAAGGCTCTCAGCTCTTTAAGGCCTGTTCTGATTGGTGAAATGAGGACAGGGTCTGTGCCAGGCCTGTGCTTCTGATGTTTCTTATCTGGGGGACCCTGGACATTTCCTGAGTCCCTCTTGGACCCTGTGGCTTCATCTAATTAACTCTCTGAGTCATTTCTGGCTCTCTGGCTCTATCTGATCAACTTTCTGAGTCATTTTTTGGGGACCCTCTCTCCTTTCCACCCCACTCATGTCTGTCTGCTGAACACCTCTGTGCTGGCAGGTGTGCTGGGACGGCCCGTTTCCCTCCGTCCTATCCGCCACCCCACCCAGTAACCCTTCCACTCTCCAAGGGCCAGCTCAGTGCCCTAACAGGACTGTGCCCCACACAGCACCTAGGATGGCTATGCTACCAGGGGTGGATTGTGGAATTCCCCAGTTCTTCTCCTCTCCAAGGAAATAATTCAGTCAGAAACTCAACAGAAAGTTAAAGCCGCAAAAGGTTTTTTATTTAGCAAAGAGAAAGAAAAACGTTCTACAGAGACAGAGGAACGGACTGACCCCGAGGGTGGGTAGGTAGCAGCCCGCTGGGGCTGGTTGATTTGTTTTCACTGCAGGGTTTTAAAATGTGTCTTTTTATGGGGGGTTATTTAGTTTCCTCCCAACTATTTTGTCATCCTTACATCATCCTTTGGATCTGTCTTGCTTCTTCCCATCAGCCTTTTAGCAGCAAGTTTGTGTTCATCATTTTCCCCACAAGCATCTGAGCAAAACCCAGGGTGGGACCAAAACCTTAATGTAAATGACATAATAATGATGTTATAATGGCCGCAGGGACATTAGCGACATGGTCTTCCTTAAGTCCACATGCTCTAAAATTGGGAAGCTCCTGGTGACCCCTATCTTTCACTTATCAGTGTGTGCTGAACAGCAAAAGAGTTGGTCTAAGGGAGATGGGGTCACTGGACGGAGACTGGGGGCCTGCCACCCTCCTTCCTCCCCTTGGGCTCTGGTCTATCTAACTGCCCACTCTCTCAGGCTCCATGTAGCACAGGGCATGGATGGGCTTGACGCATTTTCTTTTTTCTCCTTGACCCTGGTCTCCCCATACAGCTGACCACATGGGCTCCTATGGACCAGCCTTCTACCAGTCCTATGGTGCCTCGGGTCAGTTCGCACATGAGTTTGATGGGGAGCAGCTGTTCTCTGTGGAGCTGAAGAAGAGGGAGGCTGTGTGGCGTCTGCCTGAGTTTGGCAACTTGGCGCACTTTGACCCACAGGGTGGGCTGGCCAGCATCGCGGTGATCAAAGCCCATCTGGATGTCTTGGTGGAACGCTCCAACCGCACCAGGGCCACCAATGGTACCTGGCTATCTCTTTGCCCCCATCACCCCCATCCCCACTCCGGTCAGGTGGGGTGGCCCCAGGAAGCTTCATCCCGGCCTTACAAGCCTCTCTGTGCTCTGCACACAGCTCTCTGGGATCTGACTTGTGCTTATCCCCTTTATTTCACAGGAGGCTCTGTATCTCCCCAGACTCCCTTTAGCACCTCTTCCTTTTAGAGGAATGACCCCTCCTACCTGGTCTCCTCCCTCAGGGACCCGGTGTGGTCAGGGACCACAGGAGCCCCTGATGCCCGCACCGCCCTCCTCCATCTCTCCCTCTGTCTGCCCCCTCCTGCCCAGTGGTTGCCCTACCAGAGCACCCCCGCCTGCAGATGGCTGCATAAGAGGAAATGTCCCCCCACCCAAATCCTAGAAAGGCCTCACTTCAGGGATGAGCCTTCAGGATTCAGGGCCTCATTCCTTCTAGTGACTCCCAGGGTGACCGTACTCCCCAAATTTCGAGTGGAGGTGGGCCAACCCAACGTCCTCATCTGCATCGTGGACAACATCTTCCCCCCGGTGATCAATATCACCTGGCTGCGCAATGGTCAGACGATCACCCAGGGGGTGGCCCAGACCAGCTTCTATTCCCAGCCGGACCATCTGTTCCGCAAGTTCCACTACTTGACCTTCATGCCCTCAGCGGATGACTTCTATGACTGCAGGGTAGAGCACTGGGGCCTGGACGAGCCCCTCCTCAGGCACTGGGGTATGAGCACCTCCCCAGCCACTCTTCTCAGACTCACTTCCTGGACTCTAGAATCCTTTCTCTGTACCCCCTGACCCTTCCTTTCTCTCCCAGAGCCCCAGGTGCCTATCCCACTGCCAGATACCACAGAGATCCTGGTCTGTGCCCTTGGCCTTGCCTTGGGCCTGGTGGGCTTCCTCGTGGGCATTGTCCTCATCATCACAGGCACATGCCTGTCCAGAACCTGCAGGTGCAGATGCCCCGGGAGTCTGGGGAGGAAAGTGGGTGACTGGACAGGATCGGGGTGGAGAATCAGGGATTCTGTGGGGAGGGATGAGGTCAGAGAAGGGTGGTAGAGACAAGTGGTGGGCAGCGGATAGATGAGCAGAGGCGAGGGGAGCAGGTGAGGTTTTGGGGAGGTGGGCAATCAGAGACAGGGTCAGAATTACAAGCTTGAACAACCTTGGTCAAATGTTTTTTCCTTTTTAGGAAATGACCTTTCTGAGAGGCCAGGCTGTGGGAGACCCTGTGGATTCCTCACAAGTTTCTGACAGCTCTTGCGTGCTCAGTGCCACCGCCTCCTGACTCAGAATGGGATGGACCTCTGTCCTATGGGTCTCCTCCTTTTGACCCCAGTACTCATGGCAGGACTTGTGGGGTACCAACTAGCTCTTCTTCCTGCTCCCAACACACACACACACACACACACACACACACACACACACACACACGCACGCACGCACGCACGCACGCTCTTGCTCTACTCAAAGCTCTGGTCAGCAGCAGCTAATTCTTTAGTGGTGTTTGCACTGTATCCTTTTTATGAGCTTTTGGCCAATTCTCCCAGGGTGTGAGGCATGCTGGGACCTGGGAGAGGGGATTTCAGGTGATGACTATTGAGTCTGACCACCTGGTCCTGGGGATGGGCAGTCACCCTCAGGCCAGCCCAGCTATGTCTTGCTCTATTTGACTCATCAGTTTGGGGCCCATTGTGAGTTACTTGTGAATGGGCCATTTCACAAGGACTTCATGAAATTTACCTCCTGAATTCAGATTTGCCCCAAGAAGGGTGGAGGATATCCTGTTCATTGCAGATTCCCTCAACCAACAACAGTCCTGCACAGCACCAGGAGTGGAAAGGTTCATGGGAATTCCAGTGCGGTCTGTATTTACTCCATAATGAAGGGGGCATTGGTATCCTGCCATGACCAATGATGTCATCTTTTTCTACCTTCCCTAGAGTCTCATGTATGACAAAGAGAAGTCCAAGGCTTGGATAAGATAGCTACTTCCTTGACCAGGGGTCAATCATATCAGACCAAGGGTAGCAGAGTAGATCTGAAAATTCTGGTAAGAGAGGATGTCTAAAGAGATCCACCTGAACTCTTCCTAAATACATTGCCTGGACGATTTCAGTTTACTGTATCCAAAATTAAAAATATGCACAGAGAGATAAGTAATCACACAAAGTAGTTTATGTCAAGTACCAAAGGAGTGGTACAAATTAGTAGTTTTCACACTGGATCATATGTAAGAGTCCCTTGGGAATCTTTTAAAAAGTACAGGCTTTATCCAGATCTACTGAATTAAAATCTTACGGGTGGGGGTCGGGTGACAGGAAGTCTGAAATTTTTAACAAGCTCCAGATGATGCTGATGCAGCCAACCTTGACATAGACTGTGTTCTGGTAACTGGGACCCACTGACATAGTCCGGTACTGTTACTGAAGGTCATTGGAAGAGGGGACCTCTGAGGTCTGAGGTGGTCTGGGAAGGCTTTCCGGAGAACCTGGGTCTTTAGGACATAAAAGTTGAGCAAAATACAAGTAGGGTCAAGACGGGGATTTGAATTGTGAGCATTTGGTCCTGGAAAAGAAAGAAACCAAGAGGTTATGGGGACTCTGTGAATTTTGCAAGAGAAAATACGTTGGGAGAAATCAGTGGCCAAAGAACACTGTGGTGGTGGGGGAGGGTTGTTCTAGTCAAGACTTTTGTTTGCCAGCAACAGAAACCCTCTTAAAATGATCACAGACAGGAGAGGTTATTTACAATAAAGACACAGGAGCGGCACCCAGAACCCAAGGGAGGGTCTAGCCAGGGAGCAGAACTCAGAACTGAAGTGTCGGTTCGGAGCAGTCCCTCTTGGGCCACACGGCCTGTGTTCTCCAGGCACCTCTGCATGTCAGATGCATTAGCCATACTCTTGGACTGACTGTCCTCTGCAGCTGACAGTCCCCTGCAGCTCCAAGTCTGCTTATCACGGCAGCTCTCCCCACCTACTTGTCACTCCGTCACAACTTTAAATTCTTGGAAAAACAAATGACCGCCCAAACTTGGGGCAGGTGTCCATCCCAGTCCAATGCACTGTGACCAGGAGCACAAGCTCCGATACAAACATGGCTGCGGACGCAGCTCTGGAGTGAGGGGTCGGCTCATTCTCAAAGAAGGAAGAATGGGTTGGCCCTGGGAAGACCCCACAAGACCTGCCTGTTCCCAGTGTGCCCTGATCTCTGCTGGTCTTTTGCTTAAATGTGAACTCAATGCATACTTGGAAAAGTATTTCTCTGATCTCTGTCTTAATATTTAATAAAGTCATTAGAAGTGTTTTCTTTTGAACAGAAATGTGCTTTTTTCATATATATGCATATGTCACCCAGAAGTCACTGGAACTTCTAGGAAAAATTCCACATCTTTTAGATTTATGTATCTGCTTTCATACTTATATTTTTCTTCTTGTTGCCTCAAAGTAAACAGTCTATCATTAAAATAATTGTCTTCCTGCATTCTTGGTCTGACCCCCTTCAGTCTCTTGTAGGATAGACATTCAATAGTCTCCTCCTCTTCAAACTCTCCCTCTTTGCAAGGTTCCTCTCTACAGACAATAAACTTATCCCTTTCATATACTGAGAATAGCAAATTCCCTTTGTCCTATAACCCTACCTCCCCACCCCTTAAGCTTCTCCCACTCCCTCTCTGAAAGAATGTTCTGCATGGGCCTCCTCCTGATCCCCTCTTCTGTTCCACTTTTTCTTTTTTATTCTGGGTACATGCTGTGTATCATGTACCATGCATACATTGTATCTTCTAATCCCCAAATAATTCTATCTGGTAGATCCTAATATTCCACTTTTAAATAAGAGGGAACCGAGGCTTAAACAAAATCAGTAACTTGTTCAAAGCAGCACAACTATAAATGTTAAAGCTGAGAATAGAATTCAAGTCTGACTCCAGAGGCCATTCCTTTCATGTTTCAACAGGTTTAATGCAGAGAAATGACCCATGCATGGACCGGGAGGTGGCAGGGCAGGCACAGACATACTCAGAATTTTCATAAGACGGCTGAGTGCAGTAATTCATTTTAACTTCCGTGCAGTAATTCATTTTAACTTCCTAATATTAGGAATGTCTGTGTAGTGTTCCAAAAGGAAGCTTGAGAAAATACCAGTAGCTCTAATTTATGTTTAATGAAACAGGCCCATCTTAGTCACCTAATTGCTGCACCTTCAATTAATTTATGCATCAATCCCTCTAGTTGACTGGGTGAGCTCATGTTGCTCGAGGTGGGAGTTGGGAGTGCAGCATGACAAAGCCAGACATAGTCTCTACCTCCAAAAGCTGTACTTAGTGAAGGAAACAGAAGCCACCAGGAAAAAGGTTATTTAATGATAAATATGAAGCCTGCAAATTGTGATGAATTCTATGAAGAAAATGAAAGAGAATGAAGGATCTGATAGGGCGCGACAAGGAGGCGTGACCTGCACCAAGATGTTATTTCATGAAGACTGACTGGAGGTCTGAGGAATTAGTTCTCCAGAGAGAACCGAAGCACAGAACAAACTGCTCCCAGGAAGGGAGCTAAGTGATGCTATTTTACCCAGAACTTTGTTTCTTCCCCTTCACAGGTTGGGGTTTTTGTTCTTTATAACTAAGTGCATTATTCATTTGATTCATTTGCTTACATTCCTTTTTTTTTTAAATACCTTTTGACTCCCTTCAGCCATTTTTCCCACCTCTTTACCCCCGCCCACACCTTTGGCAACAACCAATCTGTTCTGTATCTATGAGCTTGGTTGTTTTTGTTTTTTTCATTTATATTCCACATGTAAGTGAGATCACGATATTCGTCTTTCTCTGTCTGATTTATTTCACTAGCTTTCAAGTTCCCATCCATGGTGTCACAAATGACAACATTTCTTTTTTTTACAGCTGAATAATATTGCATTGTGTGTGTATGCTCACATGAATGAGAGAGCATGCATTTACCACATTTTCTTTATCCATTCATCCACTGATGTATATTAGGTTGTTTCTGTATCTTGGCTGCTGTAAATAATGCTGCAATGAACATGGGGTACACATATCTTTTCGAATCAGTGTTTTCATTTTCTTCTGGTAACCCTGAATAATTTTAATTTTTAACAAAGTTGTGTTTAATACATGGTTTAAAGAGTCAAATAGTTCTACAAGATTTACTAAAAATGTCCAGTCTCCAGGCCTCTCTCCCACAACGTCTTTGACCCTGGAGGTGATAACTTTCAACTGTTCTTAACTTATTCTGTTGGTATTACCTCCCATCTCTAAAGAACATGTTTATGTTCCTACATCTTGGTTTTTCAGCCTTAGGTTTTATCTCTTTACTTCTTACTATGAAGGAGGATTTAGATTTTTTTCCTCCTCATATTATACACATGCCCCCTTCCCATAATATAGTTATGATATCACTTTGGCTAAGTTGATATTCAGTGTTTATATTATTATGATCAAGTAAAGTTTATTCACAGCCAAACTGTAGAGTAAACCATGCTTGTTCTTCCTTTCCTAGACATGTTTTTGTTTTCCTGAATTTAATAATTGTCATGTTTTCTCCTTGCTTTTATTTGTACATATTATTACTGAATCACAAGTTTCCTCATAATACAATCAGACCTATTGGGTATTCTGTCAAAGTTGCTGTCAGATAAAACTCTCCCTGGACCTTCTGTCTGCCCCAGTCTTAACTAGTTGACTTCAGTGACACAGCTGTCATCCTGGGCTCATCCTTCACTATCCATGTCAGAATTTACCTGCTCTGTGTGGGATCTCCTCTTTCTCATATCAGGCAATCACCCTTTTGTGCTCTACTGTGTAATTTTAGAGATGCACATCCTGCAAAGGTTTCCTGAGAAAGTGCTCATGAGGCAAATTTTTATGCTTTGCATGTCATAAAATGTATTTATTCTCACACTTGAACAATAGTTTGATTGGGTATAAAGTTCAAGGTTTGAAATAATTTCCATAGGAATTTTTAAGTCATTTCTCCATAGTCTCTTAGCTTCCAGTGCTATTGTTGAGAAGCCGCCAAAAGGTATTCAGAGTCCTGAAACCTGTATGTGATCTGCTGTTTTTTCTCTTTGGTAGCTTTTAGGATATTTTTCTTTTCCCTCCCTCCAGCTTTAAATTCCTATGGGTGCTCCATTACCCACAGTGTGACGATGCTTCTTAGATTGTCCCTAGTCTACCTTTTTAACCTTATTTTTAATAACAGTTCTGAAAATAATCAGTGAGAAGTCACACAAAACTCTATGTGTTTACTTCTCCCTACCTTTGCACATGCTATTCTCTGTGCCAGACCTGCCTTCTTCTTCCAACCAACCAAAATCTTACCTGTCCTTCCCCAGATCCAAATTCGATGACACTTCTGTGAAGTCTTCCTAGTACCAGACTGTGATATTTTGCCCATTCTTTCACTAGTTTATACCACATTCTGCCACATATCAGTGTTATCTGTTTGTGTATTTTCCTTTGCCACTTCTTGAGGGCAAGGGAAGTCTGTGTCTTATATTCCCAATACCTGTCCTATTATCTGGAATTTATGTGGCATTAAAGAATTTGTAGAATATATATAATTCCATTTTATGCGCTTCAAATTCAGCCTGCTCCCACTGTTCAGCAGCTGGCTTTAATAACATTTACTGAACACAAACAATGTGCCAAACCTTGAGATAAATGCTTTCCATGTATGGCTTGATTCTTGGTCCACAAACTCAAGAAAATAGTGCACAAAGTGCAAGAAGTAGTCAATTTCTTTAAACAGTCGTAAATTGGACTCATAAACTCCCCTCCCCTCCATGAGGTTGGTGTTAAATTTGATCTCAGTCATTATTGGGGCTTCCCTCTTTCAAAGTTGTTCAAAGGCCCTGACATAGTGCTGAGGCATTGGACAAGCCCATGCCGTCTTCTTGCAGCTGCCCAGGCTGCTTTTCCCTAGGATCTGAGCGTTAACTTGTAAGTTCTTTTCAGAGTGGCAGCTCTGCTGCTCTTGGACCAGGCTTAGGGCAGGAGAATCTTTGGTGAAGAGTAATCTTCAGTGTTTGGGAACAGGACTGCAAAAAAATGTCCACACAGCCCTTTTCCTTTTCTCTGAGGTCTCCCACCTGCTTTGGGTGCCACAAGCGACAGAGCTCTCTTAGGACCCACAGACCACTGTGCCTTCCACAGTTTGGGAGAATCTCCCCTCTCTGCCTTGCCTTACTGCCTTTCAAAGTCATTCCCCTCTCTCTCCCTAATAAGATGTCTGGGATACCTGGTATAATGCCAAAAATGATTTGGGCTTTGGAAAATTCAAAGCCAGAACAGCAAGAGTCTTGGAGGTGACATATGCCATTATTCTATAACACATACCTAAATACAGATAAAGAAAAAAGAAAAAAGAAAAGCATTATTCTGCTATCATCCATTATTTAATTCCTTTCTTAAAATCAACCTGCAAAGTAAATATAATTATGTATATTTTATAGAGGAGGAAACCGAGGTTTCAAATGACATAACTTGCCCAAGATCAGACAGCTAGAAGGTGGCTGGGAAGGTCTGTATGATGCTGGAGCCCAAATTCTTTCCACTGCACCATCACTATTCAGAAGTGATGAATATTCATTCTCTAATTTCTTGATGACATGCCCAAATAAAGAAAACTGAATAAAACATTTTTCTGCTATTATTAACATCATTGCTCTTATTATTATGGTACCTTTCATTTACTGAGCACTTCCAATGTGCCAAGCACTAAACACCTTACATTTGTCAAATCCATTAGTCTGCACATTCATTATGAAGCATACCTGGCATTTCCTATATTGTTCCTTGAAATTTGAGGGTTCTGAAGAATGTTAGTAACTTAATTAAAAAACAAATCAATATGAGTAATATTTTCTAAAATATATTTTAATGTGTAAGGAAATGCCAAACATGTAGTCTTTCTATATATTTATTTCATATAATTTTATATTTTATGTTATAGAGTCATCTGCCTTTCAAGACTGATATACCATTTTTTGTAATAGCAAAAGATTAGAAATATGTCCAGTTAGACTGGAATAATTGAAAAAACTATGGTACATCCACAGAGTGGAGTAATATAAAGCTGTTAGAAAGAATGAGGAAGACAAGATCTCTTTGAACGGATGTGGCAGAATCTCCAGGATAGAGTGGAAAATTCAAGATATAAAGGAATGTATATAGTATGTGTCACCTCTGGAATAAGAAAGAGGGGAAATATATATTTGCAAAAATAAAATAAAATAAAAGCCACACTGGAAGGATAACCAGAAGAGGATGAAAATAGGGGAGGGACAGTAGAGAGTTGAAGGATGGCTTTGAGGCAATAGGGATAAAAGTGAATATTGACTTTTGAAAATGCTTTACAATAAAAAATAAATAAACAAACCCTAACACTTAAAACAGAAACAATTGAACCATGCAGAGAAAACAATTATTTTAAATAATATTAGAAGACAGTATTGTATATTTTTAGTGGAATATATTCTGACAAAAAGAACTACCAAAAACTTAACTCAGTAATTTTATTGTTAATAGTGATATTATATTATTACTTTGAAACTATATTATGCATAACATACAAATGTATGTTATGTATGTTACAGGATAAAGCAAATCATTAATTACTGATGTAATATAACTAGGAACCAAGATCTCTAGTGTAAAAAAGGAAGAAAAAAATAGCTGAATTAATACACTAATATTAAATTTGAATTAGAAATGTCAGATCTGACTAGTAAAATATACATATATGTGTGCATGTGTTTATATCTCCTAGCTCTAGCAAATGAAATAATGTGTGTGTGTACATGTGTATCTCCTAGTTCTAGTAAATGAAAGAATCTGGAAGCAACAATACCTCAGTAGCAATGAAATCCCTAGTGCACAGATTGTGGTTTCTAAATAGCACTACCCAGTGAAAGGATATTGAGCTTCTTAAGAAGTGACCAATTTCAAGTCTGGGTTAGGGAAAATACAAAGCAAGCTTGAATTAGAAAACAAGGAAGTGTTCAAAGACTAATAAAGTCATGTAAAAAGAAAAGAGCAGCCAACTTGAAAGGGCCATTGGTCAAATTTGGGACAATTTGAGCATCAAAAAAGAAAGACTATAATTGACTTAAATACATGGAATATATAAAAATCCATGAGTCCATAATAATCAAATAAAATAAAGAAGGAACAACAACAAAGCTTTTCTGTCACCACTGGAAGTGATATTCTATTTCCTAACACTGAAAATTAGTACTTAAAATGAGCATATATCCTGACTTTTCAGAAGGAACTATAGTTCCATTGATGAGGAAAGTTCTTTCTTTTAGATAACTGCCAGCTGATAAATGTAGAAGTAATAATAGAAGTAGAAAAATCAGCATTTGTAACTCCAATATGATCATTGACCAGGGAGGACATTGTAGATGTTAAAACCGTTAGGAGAACAGAGGAGGGAGAACCAGGGTCACATCATGCCAAAGCATCATGTTAGCTATTGATAAAAGGCAAAAAAAACTACGGAGGAGAGGAACCTGGTTGTCAACACTCAACTCGGTGATCAAACTTGGCCTCATCAATCAGGGACAAGAATATAGCCATCATATATTTCCTGAGGAGATGAAAATGAAGCAGACATCATTAGCTATGAAGAATTTTTGCCAAAAATCTTTAATCTGAGTCTCATCTAGCCATTAATTCAAAGTTCTAGTTTATAGAAAATATACTGGATAGAGGAATAAATTAAACAAAACTATGAAGAAACAATTTCAGAATGTAAGATATTCTACAAGACAACTGGTCTGGTCTTTTTTTTTAAAAAAAAACAACAACAGGGTAAAAAACATGAGTTAGTAGCAGAGGGAGATTAAAAGAGACCTAAGAGACATTATAATCAAATTCAGTGGGTGATTCTTGGTAACATCACTGGGGGGGAAATAAAGACACCTTTGAGACAAATGGGAAAATTTGAATTTGGACTGGGCAATCAATGATATAAGGAAGTGATTTTCAGATTTGTTCGGTATGATTATGGTACTGTGGTTATGTAGCAAGACATCTTTATGCTAAAATATTTAGAGATGAAATGCCACGATGTCTTTATTTTGAAATGGACCTAGATGCAAATACATACACATGCATAGTTTAAACAAATATGGCAAAATCTTGACAGTTGTTGAATCTCGGTTATGAGTATTCAAGAATTATTTAAACTTTTCCCCGTTTCTCTGTATGTTTAGAATTTCCATAATGAAGAGTGTGTGTGTGTACATTTGTAATGTTATGCCAGACATGAAAATAGCAGGAAATCAAATGAGAGATCACTGGATTCCTGAACCCATGAGTTGATGTATGTCACCTACTGAATAATTAGTCCTCTGTAAAACATATTATATAATTTAAATATAAATGATTTTAATCTTTTAACTAAAAATGAAATAATCATGATGTAACACCTTTAAAGTTTTTGTTCCATTGGTTATTAAATAAACACACAGTTTGACCATTTTTTCCAGCAATGTTTTCATCTGTGCACGGATGCAAAGTGAAGTCTCCTTTTATCTCAGTAGTCTTACAATTGCTTTATCAATATCTTATCTTTGGAAAAAATGTTTTTAAGTATAGTCACCTCAGGAACACTAAGAATAAGTTCAACTATAAAAATATGAAGATGGTTTGTCCTTTTGTACTTTTCTCTGTGTTTGTTTGAGATTCTATTGTCAATCTCAATCAGAAAACAGACAAGATTAACTAAAAAATAGTAAAAATGGAGAAAGTACAAAGTTTCCAGAATCTTACAAAGTTTTTGTAATTTTTACTCCTGGTCTGTAATTTTTGTCATTCTTTTTCAGTCCTTCTTACATGGTCAGTACAAGCCCAGCTATCCATCCCTTTCTTCTTATGGACCTGACCACCACAGCCCCACCTCCTTCACCCTGACTCCCATAGGCCTCAAACTTGAAGGATGGTTAGGAGGGCTGGTAGGTGTGGATAGTCACCATTCAGATATTACTCAGTCCAAGGTGAATAATTTCCATTCAGCTTGTTTCCTCTTCACACAGAAAAAGCCGTCACTGGGAATCTCTTCACCTATACTTGTGGAATGAGGTTGTTTTATTTCTTCTTTTGTGTCTTTCACACTTCTGATAGTTCTTCAGCTAAGCTCAATTAGTTGGATTTGGTGAAAAAGAACACTGTCTATAACATGGAGGAATCTTGGGCAGAAACTACATTTTTTTTTTTTTTTTTTTTTTTTTTTTTCTTCTTTTTCTTTCTTTTTTTTTTTTTTTGAGAGGGCATCTCTCATATTTATTGATCAAATGGTTGTTAACAACAATAAAATTCAGTATAGGGGGGTCAATGCTCAATGTACAATCATTAATCCATCTCAAGCCTAATTCTCGTCAGTCTCCAATCTTCTGAAGCATAACGAACAAGTTCTTACATGGTGAACGAATTCTTACAGAGTGAATAAATTCTTACATGGTGAACAGTACAAGGGCATTCATCACAGAAACTTTCGGTTTTGATCATGCAATATGACCTATAAACCATCAGGTCAAATATGAATATTCATTTGATTTTTGTACTTGATTTATATGTTGATCCCCCATTTCTCCTATTATTATTATTATTTTTATTTTTAATAAAATGCTGAAGTGGTAGGTAGATGCAAGATAAAGGTAGAAAACATAGTTTAGTGCTGTAAGAAGGCAAATATAGATGATCAGATGATCAGGTGTGTGCCTATGGACTAAGTATTAATCCAGGCTAGACAAGGGCAGCAAGACATCCACGGATGCAGAAGATTTCTCTCAAAGCAGGGGGGGTGAGGTTCTGAGCCTCACCTCTGTTGATCCCCAAATTCTCACCTGATGGCCCCCCTGCGACTGTGCCTGTCTTAGGTTGTTCCTCCCTTGAGGAATCTTACCCGTCTCTGGCTAACCAGTCATCTTCCGGGGCCATACAGGGAAATGTAAAGTTGGTAAGTGAGAGAGAAGCCATATTGTTTGCAAAGGTTAGCTTTTTACTTCTTTGCAGATTTATGCCCTGTGGCTTCTATGCCCAGCACTTGTCTCGAGGTATCTTTACCACCTGGAGGAATTATGATACTCGGTAAATTCGATATGAGGCACGAATTCTATTTAAGGTTTGTAATTAGGAAGGAAGAAGAAAAGCTATAGATGTAGCATATGAAGGAAACTTGGGAGGATTGATTATTTCTTTGACATATCTTCTTGTATAGTACCTTAAGTATGTATAGGTTTTAAACTACTAACTAATTTGCACACACATATTAACATAATAGGAATACGGTGACATAAACAAAGCAAATCTATAATTACCAGCCATCTCCAGTGAAGCCAAGAAAACCATTTAGGCACCCTAGGCATTTGTGAAAATTTATCTATGATATGATGGATATTGTCCAACTGTACTTGAACCATCAGACAAATTAAAGCAGCCCATTTCTGGGATCTGTTCACATCCCATATGTTCTTTTAACCATAGATAGTCTATAGTCATGAGATTTTGGGGTGCTACAACTTGCACCCCTCCCAACTCCTGGTTGAGTTCCAACAGTACAGATCCAGTCAAATTCGTTGTCTCACTGTATGCACATGCCAGCCTAGACATCTCCCTCCTCCTTCTTATGGCAAGTCCAGGAGACGGTGGGCTGGATGCAGCCACAACCGCAGCATCGTCCGGATCCCTGTGGAGGCTTTTTGATGATCATCCCCCGGCACGAGTCCTCCAGAGAGTGCTGATGCCGGAAGCTCCTCCTCATATCGTATCTTAGTTCATTTTCTGGGTATCCAAGCTAGGCCTTGATCTTCTGCGTAGAAACAAACAGACCCTTTGCCCACACTTTGACATGCCCTCTATACCACTGTGCAGAACTCATTGGAGGTCAGCACACAGTAACTGCTTTTTTTTTTTTTTAATTAAGAGAAAGGAATATTATCAGAAAAGAGTACCTCCATAGCTGATCATCTGACACCCTTTAAGTGATCAACATTAAGGATATTTAAAGCATGCGTTGATCTTTGATTTACCAATAGTTTTATCCTGTTAAGGAGTAATCCCCCTTTTCTTTCTTTCTTTCTTTTTTTTTTTTAAATTTTTAATCTACACTTACCTGAAGAATACTATGTTTACTATGCTCTCCCCTATATCAGGTCCCCCCTAACAACCACATTACGGTTACTGTCCATCAGCTTAGCAAAATGTGGTAGAGTCACTACTTGTCCTCTCTGTGTTGTGCAGCCCACCCTCCCCTTTCTCCCTCCCCCCCATGCATGCTAATCTTAATACCCCCCTTCTTCTTCCCCCCCCTTATCCCTCCCTGCCCACCCATCCTCCCCAGTTCCTTTCCCTTTGGTACCTGTTAGTCCATTTTTGGGTTCTGTAATTCTGCTGCTGTTTTGTTCCTTCAGTTTTTCCTTTGTTCCTATACTCCTCAGATGAGTGAAATCATTTGGTATTTCTCTTTCTCCGCTTGGCTTATTTCACTGAGCATAATACTCTCCAGCTCCATCCATGTTGCTGCAAATGGTTGGATTTTTCCACTTCTTATGGCTGAGTAGTATTCCATTGTGTATATGTACCACATCTTCTTTATCCATTCATCTACAGATGGACATTTAGGTTGCTTCCAATTCTTGGCTATTGTAAATAGTGCTGCGATAAACATAGGAGTGCATCTGTCTTTCTCAAACTTGATTGCTGCGTTCTTAGGGTAAATTCCTAGGAGTGGAATTCCTGGGTCAAATGGTAGGTCTGTTTTGAGCATTTTGATGCACCTCCATACTGCTTTCCACAATGGTTGAACTAATTTACATTCCCACCAGCAGTGTAGGAGGGTTCCCCTTTCTCCACAGCCTCGCCAACATTTGTTGTTGTTTGTCTTTTGGATGGCAGCTATCCTTACTGGTGTGAGGTGATACCTCATTGTAGTTTTAATTTGCATTTCTCTGATAATTAGCGATGTGGAGCATCTTTTCATGTGTCTCTTGGCCATCTGTATTTCTTTTTTGGAGAACTGTCTGTTCAGTTCCTCTGCCCATTTTTTAATTGGGTTATTTGTTTTTTGTTTGTTGAGGCATGTGAGCTCTTTATATATTCTGGACGTCAAGCCTTTATCAGATCTGTCATTTTCAAATATATTCTCCCATACTGTAGGGTTCCTTTTTGTTCTATTGATGGTGTCTTTCGCTGTACAGAAGCTTTTCAGCTTAATGTAGTCCCACTTGCTCATTTTTGCTGTTGTTTTCCTTGCCCGGGGAGATATGTTCAAGAAGAGATCACTCATGTTTATATCTAAGAGGTTTTTGCCTATGTTTTTTTCCAAGAGTTTAATGGTTTCGTGACTTACATTCAGGTCTTTGATCCATTTTGAGTTTACCTTTGTATATGGGGTTAGACAATGGTCCAGTTTCATTCTCCTACATGTAGCTGTCCAGTTTTGCCAGCACCATCTGTTGAAGAGACTGTCATTTTGCCATTGTATGTCCATGGCTCCTTTATCAAATATTAATTGACCATATATGTTTGGGTTAATTTCTGGGGTCTCTAATCTGTTCCACTGGTCTGTGGCTCTGTTCTTGTGCCAGTACCAAATTGTCTTGATTACTATGGCTTTGTAGTAGAGCTTGAAGTTGGGGAGTGAGATCCCCCCTACTTTATTCTTCTTTTTCAGGATTGCTTTGGCTATTCGGGGTCTTTGGTGTTTCCATATGAA
The DNA here is from genome assembly GCF_040802235.1 of Manis javanica. Lineage (NCBI taxonomy): Eukaryota > Metazoa > Chordata > Mammalia > Pholidota > Manidae > Manis > Manis javanica. Next base: position 58,116,765 of record NC_133171.1, read on the forward strand.
TTTTTGAATTATTTGTTCCAATTCATTGAAGAATGTTGCTGGTAATTTGAGAGGGATTGCATCAAATTTGTATATTGCTTTCGGCAGGATGGCCATTTTGACGATATTAATTCTTCCTAGCCATGAGCATGGGATGAGTTTCCATTTATTAGTGTCCCCTTTAATTTCTCTTAAGAGTGACTTGTAGTTTTCAGAGTATAAGTCTTTCACTTCCTTGGTTAGGTTTATTCCTAGGTATTTTATTCTTTTTGATGCAATGGTGAATGGAATTGTTTTCCTGATTTCTCTTTCTATTGATTCGTTGTTAGTGTATAGGAAAGCTACAGATTTCTGTGTGTTGATTTTGTATCCTGCAACTTTGCTGTATTCCGATATCAGTTCTAGTAGTTTTGGAGTGGAGTCTTTAGGGTTTTTTATGTACAGTATCATATCATCTGCAAATAGTGACAGTTTAACTTCTTCTTTACCAATCTGGATTCCTTGTATTTCTTTGTTTTGTCTGATTGCCGTGGCTAGGACCTCCAGTACTATGTTAAATAACAGTGGGGAGAGTGGGCATCCCTGTCTGGTTCCCGATCTCAGTGGAAATGCTTTCAGCTTCTCGCTGTTCAGTATAATGCTGGCTGTGGGTTTATCATATATGGCCTTTATTATGTTGAGGTACTTGCCCTCTATTCCCATTTTGCTGAGAGTTTTTATCATGAATGGATGTTGAATTTTGTCAAATGCTTTTTCAGCATCTATGGAGATGATCATGTGGTTTTTGTCTTTCTTTTTGTTGATGTGGTGGATGATGTTGATGGATTTTCGAATGTTGTACCATCCTTGCATCCCTGGGATGAACCCCACTTGGTCATGGTGTATGATCCTTTTGATATACTGTTGAATTCTGTTTGCTAATATTTTATTGAGTATTTTTGCATCTACATTCATCAGGGATATTGGTCTGTAATTTTCTTTTTTGGTGGGGTCTTTTCCTGGTTTTGGTATTAGGGTGATGTTGGCTTCATAGAATGAGTTTGGGAGTATTCCCTCTTCTTCTATTTTGTGGAACACTTTAAGGAGAATGGGTATTATGTCTTCTCTGTGTGTCTGATAAAATTCCGAGGTAAATCCGTCCGGCCCCGGGGTTTTGTTCTTGGGTAGTTTTTTGATTACTGTTTCAATTTCTTTGCTTGTAATTGGTTTGTTTAACTTTTGTGTTTCTTCCTTGGTCAGTCTTGGGAGGTTGTATTTTTCTAGGAAGTTGTCCATTTCTTCTAGGTTTTCCAGCTTGTTGGCATATAGGTTTTCATAGTAGTCTTTAATAATTCTTTGTATTTCTGTGGAGTCTGTCGTGATTTTTCCATTCTCATTTCTGATTATGTTGATTTGTGTTGACTCTCTTTTTCTCTTAATAAGTTGGGCTAGAGGCTTATCTATTTTGTTTATTTTCTCAAAGAACCAGCTCTTGGTTTCGTTGATTTTTGCTATTGTTTTATTCTTCTCAATTTTGTTTATTTCTTCTCTGATCTTTATTATGTCCCTCCTTCTGCTGACTTTAGGCCTCATTTGTTCTTCTTTTTCCAGTTTTAATAGTTGTGATGTTAGACTATTCATTTGGGATTGTTCTTCCTTCTTCAAGTGTGCCTGGATTGCTATATACTTTCCTCTTAAGACTGCTTTCGCTGCATCCCACAGAAGTTGGGGCTTAGTGTTGTTGTTGTCATTTGTTTCTATATATTCCTTGATCTCTATTTTGATTTGTTCATTGATCCATTGATTATTTAGTAGCATGTTGTTAAGCCTCCATGTGTTTGTGAGCCTTTTTGTTTTCTTTGTAGAATTTATTTCTACTTTCATACCTTTGTGGTCTGAAAAATTGGTTGGTAGAATTTCAATATTGTGGAATTTACTGAGGCTCTTTTTGTGAGCTAGTATGTGGTCTATTCTGGAGAATGTTCCATGTGCACTTGAGAAGAATGTATATCCTGTTGCTTTTGGATGTAAAGTTCTATAGATGTCTATTAGGTCCATCTGTTCTAGTGTGTTGTTCAGTGCCTGTGTGTCTTTACTTATTTTCTGCCCGGTGGATCTATCCTTTGGGGTGAGTGGTGTGTTGAAGTCTCCTACAATGAATGCATTGCAGTCTATTTCCCTCTTTAGTTCTGTTAGTATTTGCTTCACATATGCTGGTGCTCCTGTATTGGGTGCATATATATTTAGAATGGTTATATCCTCTTGTTGGACTAAGCCCTTTATCATTATGTAGTGGCCTTCTTTATCTCTTGTTACTTTCTTTGTTTTGAAGTCTATTTTGTCTGATATTAGTACTGCAACCCCTGCTTTCTTCTCACTGTTGTTTGCCTGAAATATGTTTTTCCATCCCTTGACTTTTAGTCTATGCTTATCTTTGGGTTTAAGGTGAGTTTCTTGTAAGCAGCATATAGATGGGTCTTGCTTTTTTATCCATTCTATTACTCTATGTCTTTTGATTGGTGCATTAAGTCCATTTACATTTAGGGTGACTATTGAAAGATATGTACTTATTGCCATTGCAGGCTTTAGATTCGTGGTTACCAAAGGTTCAAGGTTAGCTTCTTTAGTATCTTACTGCCTAACTTAGCTCGCTTATTGAGCTGTTATATACACTGTCTGGAGAGTCTTTTCTTCTCTCCCTTCTTATTCCTCCTCCTCCATTCTTCATATGTTGTGTGTTTTGTTCTGTGCTCTTTTTAGGGGTGCTCCCATCTAGAGCAGTCCCTGTAGGATGCCCTGTAGAGGTGGTTTGTGGGAAGCAAATTCCCTCAGCTTTTGCTTGTCTGGGAATTGTTTGATCCCACCATCATATTTAAATGATAGTCGTGCTGGATACAGTATCCTTGGTTCAAGGCCCTTCTGTTTCATTGCATTAAGTATATCATGCCATTCTCTTCTGGCCTGTAGGGTTTCTGTTGAGAAGTCTGATGTTAGCCTGATTGGTTTTCCTTTATAGGTGACCTTTTTCTCTCTAGCTGCCTTTAAAACTCTTTCCTTGTCCTTGATCCTTGCCATTTTAATTATTATGTGTCTTGGTGTTGTCCTCCTTGGATCCTTTCTGTTGGGGGTTCTGTATAATTCCATGGTCTGTTCGATTATTTCCTCCCCCAGTTTGGGGAAGTTTTCAGCAATTATTTCTTCAAAGACCCTTTCTATCCCTTTTCCTCTTTCTTCCTCTTCTGGTATCCCTATAATACGAATGTTTTTCCTTTTGTATTGGTCACATATTTCTCTTAGTGTTGTTTCATTCCTGGAGATCCTTTTATCTCTCTCTATGTCAGCTTCTATACGTTCCTGTTCTCTGGCTTCTATTCCTTCAATGGCCTCTTGCATCTTATCCATTCTGCTTATAAATCCTTCCAGGGATTGTTTCACTTCTGTGATCTCTTTCCTGACATCTGTGATCTCCTTCCGGACTTCATCCCACTGCTCTTGCATTTTTCTCTGCATCTCATCCCATTGCTCTTGCATTTTTTTCTGCATCTCTGTCAGCATGTTCATGATTTTTATTTTGAATTCTTTTTCAGGAAGACTAGTTAGGTCTGTCTCCTTCTCAGGTGTTGTCTCTGTGATCTTTGTCTGCCTGTAGTTTTGCCTTTTCATGGTGATAGAGATAGTTTGCAGAGCTGGTACACGTGACCGCTGGAAGAGCTTCCCTTCTTGTTGGTTTGTAGCCTTTTCCTGGGAGAATAGCGACCTCTAGTGGCTTGTGCTGGGCAGCTGTGCGCAGACAGGGCTTCTGCTTCCTGCCCAGTTGCTTTGGGGTTTATCTCCGCTGTTGCTGTGGGCTTGGCCTGGCTGGGGCTGTTCCTCCAAAATGGTGGAGCCCCGTTGGAGGGGGAGCAGCCAGGAGACTATTTATCTCCGTAAGGGGCCTCTGTGCTCCCTGCTGCCCAGGGGATTAGAGTGCCCAGAGATCCCCAGATTCCCTGCTTCTGGTCTAAGTGACCTGTCCTGCCCCTTTAAGATTTCCAAAAAGCACTCTCCAAACCAAAACAACAGCAGCAACAATGAGAGAGGGAACAGAAACAAAGAGAAAAAAAAAAAGGAAAAAAAAGGAAAAAACAAGCGGTTTTTTGTTTTTTTTTTTTTTTTTTGTCCTCAGGTGCCGGTCCCAGGCACCCATTCACTGGTCCTGCTGCCCTGTCTCCCTAGCACCAGGGTCCCTGTCCTTTCAAGGCTTCCAAAAAGCACCCACCCACCGGTCCCGCAGGGAAGGAACGCTCAATATTCTTTGTCCTCAGGCACTGGTCCCACGCACCCGCTCACCAGTCCCGCCGCCCTGCCTCCCTAGCACCGGGGTCCCTGTCCCTTCAAGGCTTCCAAAAAGCACTCGGCAAAAAGAGAGAAAAAAAAGGGGAAAAACGCGCGATTTCTTCCGTCCTCAGGTGCTGGTCTCAGGCACCCACCCACCGGTCCCACAGGGAAAAATGCGGGATATTCTTTGTCCTCAGGTGCCGGTCCCAGGCACCCGCTCACCAGTCCCGCCGCCCTGCCTCCCTAGCACCGGGGTCCCTGTCCCTTTTAGGCTTCCAAAAAGCACTCGCAGAAAAGAGAAAAAAAAAAAAGGGGGAAAAACGCGCGATTTCCTCTGTCCTCAAGTGCCGGTCTCAGGCACCCGCCCACCGGTCCCGCAGGGAAAAACGGGGGATATTCTTTGTCCTCAGGCGCCGGTCCCAGCCACCCGCTCACCAGTCCCGCCACCGTGCCTCCCTAGCACTGGGGTCCCCGTCCCTTCAAGGCTTCCAAAAAGCGCTCGCCAAAAAGAGAAAAAAAAAAAAAAAAGGGGAAAAACGCGCGACCTCCTCCGTCCTCAGGCACCGGTCTCAGGCACCCGCCCCCAGGTCTCGCAGGGAGAAACGCAGGATATTCTTTGTCCTCCGGCGCCGTTCCCAGGCACCTCCTCACCGGTCCCGCCACCCTGCCTCCCCAGCAACGGGGGCCCGTCCCTCTAAGGCTTCCAAAAAGCGCTCGCCAAAAAAAAAAAAAAAAAAAAAACCGCTCCGGTTTCTCTCCACCCGCCGGGAGCCGGGGGGAGGGGCGCTCGGGTCCCGCCGGGCTGGGGCTTGTATCTTACCCCCTTCACAAGGCGCTGGGTTCTTGCAGGTGTGGATGTGGTCTGGATGTTGTCCTGTGTCCTGTGGTCTCTATTTTAGGAAGATTTTTCTTTGTTATATTTTCATAGCTCTATGTGTTTTTGGGAGGAGATTTCCACTGCTCTACTCACGCCGCCATCTTGGCTCCGCCTCTCTAAAACAGGAATAATAATGCATATCTGAGAGGAACATCGTGTGGACTTAAAGATACCTATGAAAAGCGCCCATCAGAACACCAGGCAGTTAGCAAGAGCTCACCAAGTGTCCATTTCCTTTCACTGGCTTTCTCCCTCTCAGCTTCTGCAGACTCTGCAGACACAAGGTTCTTTCTGTCCTGTTTTGTCCCTCACTCTGAAGCAAGCCTTCACCACCACTCCCTCTGCATCCTGGGCTGCTCTCTGAACTAACTTTTCAACCCCAAGCTGCTCCCTCAGTTGCTCAGCATTCTTTTCTGCATTCATTTTTTTTTTCCTGGCCAAATCATTGTGAGAACAGAGGGTTGGGGCACTGAAGTCGGAATCAGGTCCAGAAACAGATCCCAAGTTTTAAGGGGAATTCTAAGCAGAGGTTCATGGTCAGTCTCAGCACCAGTCACCAGCCAGGCCCCAGAGAATTGGGGGCCGAATAAGGAGAGTTCTTATTGGAAGGCAGCAACCAGAAACCTGACACAGGAACAAGGCATGGAGGCAGATTTGGGCAGTGCTTGTTTCTCAAATCGAGAACATAGAACGGTATGTTACAGTAACCATGGATCTGGGAGAGCCATCATCATTCTAGCTCCCATTAAAGAACGCTAAGGTGTAACTCGGACAGGGAGGCAGGACTTCCCGGCTTTTGGCAGCTGTCACTCTACCCTGTAACTCTTCAGCTTCCATTTCCCTGGGGTTAGTTAGAATTAAAGGCATATTTAGAATTAAAAACATACAAATAAACTTAAAAGACCTTGAAAAATGACTTTTTTTGAGAGAGAGAAAAGAGAAGAAAAGGGATGAACAAAACTGAAATTGTCTTCTTTTTGTAGCAACTCTGGATGAGAAGCAAAGACTAGGCAGGAGGAGAGGTAATAACCATTTTTGGAGGAACTCTCAGTGTCTCTACAACTGTTTGTGGGGAAACCAGTTCCAACATAAACACTGCAGGAGCAGAGGGGAGGAAGTATTCCCTGATTGGCCACTGTTACATCCTCACAATGGCAGAAATTGTAGTAGCAACTGATTCTCTTGAGGCCTGATAGACGAAGAGCTGACAGAAGAGCACTGTAGTAACACTCGTTTTTCAAACAAACACCTGGCAAAAATTCTTATACCTGGAGAAAGAAAACCCTTTTCTCCTTCAACCTTAAACATGAGCTTACCTGACAAAAGTAGCAATGTCCTCATTTGGCAAACACACACAAGAAATATTATGTATAAATACTTGTTATGCAAGGACACAAAGATACATGAAAATTGGCAAGGATGATTGATTCCTCTTACTTGCACAAGGTGCTGTTCTTATTTTGGCCACTTTAGGTTCAGGTGGGACCTATCTGTTAGTGAGAGACCTGGTACCCCAGGGAGGGAAATCTACAGGCACAGTGGGGATATGGCAGGGCAAGAGGGAAGAAGGTGGTTGATGGACCCCTGAGGTAACATGATATAGCAGAAAGATGGACTTAGGGACCAATGATTTAGGCCAAGTTAATATACCTCTGCAAACCTGTTTTGTCTTCTAGTAAGTGGGCATAATAGAATCTTGTGGAATTGAATGTTGTGAGAACTATGAGATGATGTATGTCAAGTGATGAGCATAGGGCCTTGAAGATAATAAACACCTCGTGTGTGTTAGCTCACTGTCTCCCTATATGACCAAAGTTGCAATGTCAAACATTGGCAACACTCATCCCAATTTACCTGGCATTTCCTCAGTGTTAAAAGTCTCATGTACTAGAAAACTCCTCAGCCCTGGGCAAACCAGGGATGACTGATTACCCTACACTTACCATACCTTGATGATATACAGCTGTCCAAACCTCAGCTCCTGGGCTTGTCAGCCCTAGGGCAGGACTGGCACCTCTGTTGGGATTTGTGCTGGGCCACCTGGGTGGATGCAAATGCCGAGACATGGTTTAACCATTATTAACTTATGTTTAAACTGTTTTCCTAGGCACTGGGCACGTTAAGGCTACAAAGAACAAGACATAGTCCCCATCTTACAAAGGAGCTGTGTGAGACATGTATGTACAAAGGGGCAAAAGGAAGGAAGTGCTTACTCGTGAACTGAAAATGGAAGTTGTCGGTCTGACTGATCACTGGGAGAGTCCCCCAAGGCTGATGAGCAGAACAGCTACAATAGACGCCACTGTAGTTCAATTCAAGACACTCCTGCTGGAGTCAGGAGACAGGGAAGTAGCTGAAGGGAGAGGGCCTAGTACATAGAGAAGCTTGATAAGGTCCCCTAGAAGGTGCATGCATGTGTGTCATCAGGGATGGAAGGACTGTCAGAATAGTCTTTATATGGAGGTAACAAGTTGTTCTCGGAGATTGTGTAGGATCTGCCATGGGAAAAAGAGGATATTCCTGGCAGAAAGAACAGCATGCACACCGAGGCCCAATAAACAGAATGGGCGAGTGTAAGGCCTATCTTTTGCTCTGGGTTGAGCACGGAGTTCAAGGAGGGGTGAACGAGGGAAGTAACTGTGTAAAGGTAACAAGGGCTAGATAGAGGCTTTATAGGCCTTATAAAGGAGTTTAAGCCTTAAGGGTAAGAGGCAACATGCTCAGATTTATTTTCTAAAGGATCTCTCTGGGAGTTATGGTGTGGGGGATGGATTAGTTGGAAATGAGGCTGGATAGAAAACTAGTAAGAAGAAAGTTGTGACCATTGGCCTGATGGGGGCACTGGGAGGACAGAAGCAATAGAGGAAGGCTCACCAGGCCTTGATGGATGAACAGAGGAGAGGAGAGTCAGTGAGGGGGGATCAAGGTGTACCACCAGGCTGTGGCTCCAAAAACTGGGAGGATGACACATTCATAATTCCAGCTCTGTTGCTTGTTGACTGCGTTACTGTTACTGAGTAGCTGTGAGCCTGTTTCCTCACCTGTAAAAGGATGATGAGCCTCAACATTATTGTGAGGGCTTAAGTATAAAGTTGCTCCTCAGTGTCTGGCACATTGATGAGTTCTACATGAGTGTGTTATACAAATAGATAAATCACAGAGAGATGTCTTTGGGAAAAAGCATAGCATCTTTTCTGGACATGTGTACTGAGTACCAGGAATCTATGGGACATTGCCATTAGGCAGTTAAAAAACAGATGTGGAACTTTGGAGTGAGGTCTGGACAGATTTTATGGGTGGGAGTGGCTTCCAGAGGAATGGGTAAAATTGCTTAGAAGTTCTGTGCAAATAAGAAGAGGATCAAGGACGGTAACAAGAGGCAACAGCTCATGGAAGGCTGAGGCAGAGACTTTCGAGAAGCAGACTAAGGGGCTGTCTGAAAAGAGCAAGTGCTAGGACCAAGAGGTATCCCAGAAACCAGGGGAAGCCATAGGTGATGCATTAGAGGTCAAGGGAGACAGAACCTCTGCATTATAAATGGAAGCTCACCTTTCAAGAAGAGAAGTATAAGAAAGTAAAGAGAAGGGAAGAAAAGAACCTGAAGGCACAAAAATAGAACAGATTCAGGAGGAAGTCATAAATAACATGCTTATTAGGTGGAGCCAAAGACCCCCTGTGGCTGCCCACAAGTGCTTCAGAGCTCCTGCGCCTTGGGCAAGCCTGGCTGGTTTTGTTCACACCTGCCAGGTGGCCCTGATTAGTCCAGAAGCTAACTTCCATTACCAGAAAGCTCTGGGACTCTGAGGGATATAAAGGCATATACAACTGCTTTTCTGTTGATGTGTGGAGCTAAAATAAGTAAACATAAGAGATCAGTCCCATCCATTTAATCTCCAAGCACTGCTTTCAAATCTACCTCATCTACAGTGCTGCCTCTCCATTCCAACCATTATCCTCACTTGCTGGGACTGTCTACAGCAGCTGCTTTCTAAATCATCACTGCATCCATTCTCAACACCCCACAAACCCAATGATTCTCCTTCCTTACTCTGGTTTCTTTGAAGTATGTATCTCCTAGCTCCCCACCAGCCCACAGTATTGGAATTCTAGTGTAGTTCTTGGGGCTAGACTGCTGGGTTCAAACCCCACCTCCAGCACTCACTGGCTGTGTTGGGACCTTGGGCAAGCAATGTTCCTTAACCTTTCTTTGTGGACTTATTTCAACTGTTAACTGGAGATAACTAACTTAAAGGATTTATGAGGATGAAATGAGTTTATAGCTTTTAGTATGGTGCTTGACCTAAGTGCTCAATAAACATGAGCTATTATCAAAGTTTTCAGGATAAAAATTCAAATCCTTATGGCCTAAACCCCCTCCTTGATCTGGCTCTGCCCAAATTCCTAACCTTCATTCTGCACTGCTTCAGCACCACCTGCATCGTTTGCTGTTACTACGGGGGCAGCAAGCTGACCCAGTGCTGGAGAGCAGCTGGTAGGATTTTGCAGTCTGAACTAGAGGTGATAGAACAAAGTGGGTAGAAGCAAAGATGTGAGATCATGGAAATATCAGATCAGTTCCTTTCTACCATTCCCACATCTTTCCAGCTCCCTATCAGTCCCTCTCTCATGGTTCAGGGCTCAGTATGTAAGGATAGAACTGAAAGTTACTACAATAGCTTTTAGCTCTAGTGGAGTCCTAATATGCAATGTGGGTTGACCATCACTGCTAGAACTTAATTTATTGCTACCTTCACTACCATCTCCACCAGATTCCACTGAGTAATTTCTTGGAGTTGGTTTTGTCCTGGGAGCCCTTCATGCTGGCCCCTCAGAGAAGCAGGACTTTCCAGTCACAGTAGTCCTGAGGGAATTCAAGAGCAAAGGCGGCAAGACTGGGACAGGGTCCACAGTGCCATCAGGGTGAATATCTGGGAAGATCAAGTCACTGTACCATGACAGCTAATGACCACAAAGTTTTCTGACAGAGCAGGCTTCTTGCAGACAGGGCCTCCCTTGTCTTCTATTTTTATCCCATACCCTCTGATTTAGCAGAGCTTGGTGGTTTCTAGGTCTATTGATCTGGTTAAAAGTGTTTGTGAAAAAATGAAAGGCTATCAGAGGAACTCATACGTGTTGACTGAGTAACTGCTTCCAAAGGATGTACTGAGCACATGGCAGAAGGAAAAAAAAGCCAAGGCTGTGGAACCTGTGATGCCAAGAGCTGGGAAGAGCACACAAGAAATCAATGCCCACAGCAGGACCCAATAGCTACGTCCTTTCAGTTGTGCTTTTAACTATCCCAATGCCTTAAGGGCACAGGATGAGACACAGCTAAGGGAGATAGTAAATCAAAAGGACGGCCTGGCCCAACTGTAACTCTAGGGCCAGGGGCCAGGGCAAGAGCTACTGACGGACTGAAGGTAAGGCTATCAACAGCCCACACACTGCCTACACAGATGTACCTATACACTGCCTCCTAATGTGGCAGGGCAGCTGTACCACAGGCCCAACACCATTCTTCCCCAACCTCAGCTATTCTGCAACCAAGGGGAAGAGCCAAGCCTCTTCCTCACAGAATTTAGGGCTCTTCTCAGTTCAGATACCAAAGTGCCTCAAGGATACAATGTGAGAAACTCATCTTTTGATAGTTGAAATTTTTCCCCAACTACAATAAAAGATTATGTGAACAGATGGTGATGCAGCCACAGACTGTTAGGATTCTTTAGCCTCAAAAAACTGACTTTAAATTCCTTCCGAGATATACTGCTAGAGACAGAAATGAATACAAATGAAATTGTTTATAAATTTAAGCAAAAACAATCCCCATCTCACCCCCACAGCAAAACTCAGACCATTTTCAGAACCTCTTACCACTCGAGTTCTCGAGGACAGACTCAAAAGGAGTGTAGTTTACTCACTTAACTCCCTCAATTTGGCCAGAGTCCAAAAAGGGATTTCCTCCTTGTAGAATCTTAGGACTTTGCAAAAAGTTTTAACAAGTGGTTCTCACCCGCTTGTGCATAACCACCCCAACTTGGAAACTTGTTGCCCAGGCCCCAGTTTGCAAATAATTCACTAAGAACCCAGAAATCATTGCAGTAGTTTGAGCCACACTGGAGTCCTCACATGCCATGGGGACTTAAGAATCACTGCTGAGCTCAATGTATTGCTCCTTTCAAAATCTTCACTACAGTCACTGCCAGATGCACCCTGCACCTTGTTTCTGGTATCATTTATGGCAAAATAGACCATGTTTCACATTCCCAACCTTTATTTCAAAATTCAAGTGTCCTACTATGTGGTCCACTGCACAAAGCTCAATGTCTTACTTCCAGTCTGAGCCCCAAATTTCAGAACCCATATTCCAGCTCCTTTAACTACACAATCACCAACCCCCTTAGCAAAACAAGGGGTCAACCTTGGGGAGATTTTCTTTGTGATTTGAACTTAATTGCTGAATTTGCTCTCAATTAACTGACACTCTACTATAAACCATACAAAGTCCTGTAAAGCTGTGGCTGGAGGCTGAAGCTGCTAACTGTAAAATTAGGCACCACTGCCCTCTCAGGGCAGATTCCCAGCTCAAATACCTGCTGTTGGCCACCCCCACCTTTCCTGTTTTGGTGTTCAGGAGACAATCCACACAAACATCCAGCAATAGAGGAAAACTAGAACGTACTGCCAGTCTTAACTTCTTAACTTTGGCATGAATGACCCAGAAAAAGGGCTTTTTTCTTCACCTAAACCAGAGCAAACTATTAACCTCAAGGCTATTTTGAGATTCACTTCATAAACGACAGACTTAGTTTTCTTACCACAGAAACAGCCATACTGGCTTAAAAACTAAGGCACAATCCAACTATAGGATGGCTCTTCCTTTTTCTCACCTTTCAAAATTCTCTTAGCCAAGTCTACCACATTCTTTTGAAGCACCACAGAAACAAATTTTATTAAGGTGATTAACTCAAAACTTGAATAGTATCTTCTTTATTTACAAGTCAGAATCAACAATGACAATCCAGGGGACCAAATGGGGAGATGACTGAAACCCCCCGAGACCCCAAATGGAGAAGGAAAAGGGAAAACAGAGTAGAAAAAAAAGTCAACGTAAAAAAAGAGCTCCCCCTTCTTCCCTCCCCATAAAGGCTGAGGGGACCATAGCCCCACACTACTCAGCCGTATCTAGCTTAAAATAAATTAGAACAACCAACCTCAAACAAGGCCTTTACAACAAGTGAACAGGGCAGCTATGGCCTCAGGCAACCCTTTATCATTAAGGCCTTTCCCCACTCCCGCTACCCCTGCCCCACCCATCATTTTGAATGGCGGCTCTACACCCAAGAGATCACTCTTCAGTGGGACTAGGAACAACCTTCTGTCCATTTATGCCTCTCCTTCAGTGAATGTCCCTGCATCCCTCCCCGCTGCAGAGCCAGCTCTCCTACAGTGGGGGGAGGGGGGTTAGATGACGGAAGTGTCACAGCAGGGGAGGGGATGGGTGGTGGGGCAGGGTGATTTAGGGGTCCGGTCCTGCGGAGCCTCCTGCCCCATCTGGCCCGGTCCCTTAGCCTGAGTCTGAATCACTGGTGTCTGAAGAGGAGGAGGATGAAGAGGAGGAGCTGGAATCTGAGCTGGAGCTGGAAGCACTGAGGCGAGACACTGCCACTTGCTGTGCTGACGAGGACTCTGTTTTCTCACTTGCTGCAGAACAAAAGTGAAGGAAGGGTCAAGATATAAAAGTCTTACCTCCAGTAGTCAAGAAAGGTGGTGGGATGTGGTAAATTTGCAATGTCTTATTTAGGATACTCACCTTTCTTTGGGGGCTTTTTGGTAGAATTGAGCTGCCCACTAACATCTTGTAACCGCTTTTCTAGTTCCCGCTTCTTCTCTAAAGCCAGTTCCTCCTTTGTCTTTCCCACAGGTTTCTTAATGGCTAAAAAAAATGAAATGTATCAAGACTAAGACTGCTGTAAGCACATTCATTTTATTGCCCCCCAGTGTCACCAAGTTCCTTCTTGAGCACCAGGACTAATGCATCACACCATCCCGGGAGCTGACAATCCCAAGTCCATCAAGCACACCCTTAATATTGTTTCCTAAATCATCCTAAAAACATGAGGATTGCTTTATTAACAACTAGTAGACCTCATTTAATACTTACTGTAGGGCTTCCGAGGTTTCTTTCGGAGGCAGGAAAGGACGTAACGCTCAAGCTCTCTAAGTGTGGATGGCTTGAGTGTTTCAAAATCAATCTCAATCTCCTCTGGGTTTGAGTCACGTAGAGAGGGCTCCCTGGCTTGGATTATGTGTACAACTCGACCCAGTTTCTCTCCAGGCAATTTGTTGATGTCTAGGCTCAACTGCCGCTTCTCATCATAACTCATGGGCCTGCTTTCCTCCTCCTCCTCAGAATCATAGCCTGTTGGCAAGGCTGGTGCGGCTGTCTTTGTGGCCTTTTTGGGCAGTCTGAGGGCAAAAGAGAATTGTCAATTGAAGAAGCATCATTCATCTGTCCACACACATTCTCCCTGTTCCATCTGGTAATTTGGATTTCCTACTTGGAGTGGTGCTTTTCATTAAAGCAAATGGGTTTTGTCAGAAATGGGCTACTAGGATATACCAGGCAAGCAGAGCTTCTTACATGCCAAGCATTTCAGTTTACTTTCGGTTTTGAGAACCAGATACAGGTATATTGGCATGGGTCAATCTTTTTGCTTACCCATCACACTATGGGAAACAAAAGAATAGTACTGGTTCATTGCCTTAGAGAAAAGGTAAGCAAGCAATGGCCCGGGGGACAAATATGGCCTATCACTTGGTTTTGTAAATAGTTTTACTGGAACACAGCCACATTCACGTTTACACACTGCCTATGGCTGCTGATGTACCATCAGTTGGTAGCTTGAGACCCAATGGTCCTCCAGTTTCCCCACCTGGCCATTACAGAACTTGCTTGCTGGCCCATGGGTTAGGTAAAACTCTGCCAACCAAGTAGGAAAAAATACCCTCTCCTGAAGAGTTCATAAAAATCGCCAAGCTTGTCTCTGCTTCCTACCCTGTTAGAACTCACTTGGCGCCACTTCCTCCAGGAGGTCCAAATCCAGGGGGCCCTAGTGTAGCAGTACTGCCACCCCCACTGCCATTTGCTTTCTTGGACTTTTTTGGCTGAGATGGACGGGGTGCCCGAGGCCCCTTGTCATCTTCATCGACCCCAGATCGACCTCGGTGCTTCTCTGCCTTTCGTTTCTTCTTTTTCTCTTTTTTTTCTCTCTTTCGCTTGGGTTTGGATATTGGGCCTTGGGACAGGGCAGCCAGTTGTTCATGTACTGCCCGAAGCTAGAGAAGAAATGAATCAGATATGATATGGAAAAAACAACAGAAGAGTCAGGGCAGACAGGGTACGAATGCCTTACCCAGTGAACTGAGCAGTGACAGAATACCTGTTCCTGCAGTTCAGCCAAGCGATGAGCTCTTTCTTCCTCAGAGTCAGAGCTTTCACTCTCTTCCTCCTCTTCCTCCTCCTCCTCTTCCTCCTCTTCCTCAGAAGAACTCTCACTGCTACTTTCCTCACTGGAGGACTCTGACGATGATTTGGCCATGCCAGGGGGCAAGGCAGTAGAGACTGGTAAAGGACCTGGCTCCAGTGGTTCATCTGGCATCTTGGCATAACGGAACTCAAATACATCCTAGATAAGAAAGGCAGACTCAAAGCCATGCTGGTAGACTGCACCCCAACTACACCCAGCCACCTGTTGGTGTAGTTCCAATTTATAACTGTATAACTGTATGGACTGGGAGATTATCACATTAAAGTTTGTGCATTCTCTCCCCACATCAGTTCATTCTTCAAACTCCAACCCTGAAACTCACCTGTAGCTTTCGTGCCATGGCCACAACATCGTGGTCCGGGGGATTGTACTTATAGCAGTTGGAGAACATAAGCCGCACATCAGCAGCAAACTCCTGTGCATCCCGGTAATCACGATTCTCCATCTTCCGCTGCAGAAGGAGGCAGCATCAGAAGCTGCACAGGCAGGGAGACTCACCTTTCCTGCCAGCCCCAGAAACTGCAAGAGTAGCTCTCTCTTGAGAGCACAGTGAGGATGACCTTAAGGATCTATGCTCTGGGGTTCAAGTTTGAAGTCAAAGGAATTTGGGTGGGTTGAAGAAATATCTATGTCTAGAAAAAAAAATCATTTCTAAGTGATGGGGAGGGTGGGTGACTTCTATCCTTCCACAACCCCTTTAACTTCTCTAACCCAACACTCCCAATAACTAGAAGTTAAATGTAGATGAACAGTTTTGTGTCTTAAGACAAAACCCACCAGTTTCGAACTCCAGGAAATATGGACTCTTATTATACTCTACCCTTTGCCCCATTACTGTTTCTTAAAAGTAAAATACCAAGAATCAAAGATTGCAGTATGCCCATAAGAAGTGACTGTTTTATTGATCCCCAGTGCTCCAATCACTGCCTGAGCGTCCCATCTGCCCCATGCAGTGGGTACCTTGACAGTGCTGAGGTCCATGGGGTGCTTAATGATGTCATGGTAGTCATGCAGACCAAGAGCAGAAGCATCCACTGGTTTATAGAAAGGCCAGGCATAGGCAGCATGCTTCTTAGAGAGTAACTCCTTCAAAATGCCATTGCAATGTTTTAACTGTTCTGATAGCTTTCCTTTCTTGGAGCTCTGGTGCTGCTGCTGAGAGTCAGGCAAGTCTTTGCGTGGGGGTTTGATGGGGCGGCCACTTTCTCTACGCATAGGGGGAAGCCGTGCTGCCTTAGGCTCAAGACCCCCAGGAGGACTAGCTGGAGAACCAGGTGCCAGGATAGCTGTAGGTGTAGGGGTTGTAGTATCTGCTTTCCGCTTCACTCCTTTTTTCTGAAGAAACAAGATGGAGCTTTTACCACAAGTTCACTTCATTCAAGACCTTTCCCTCCCCAATGCCCAAAAGAAAAACACAGATCTGTACCTTGGCAAGGGGCTGGGCTGGGGGAGCTGCAGAAACAGCAAGGAGTGGGGGTCCAGCAGAGTGCAAGGACTTGAGAAGGGGAGAAGAGATGACCGATGGGTGGGGAATGTTTAGGACAGTCGTAGGTATCTCAGGTGGTGGAGTATACAAGTGAGAGACAGAAGAAACAGCAGGCACCTGGTGGGCAGTGGTGATACTGCCCTGGAGTGCTAGAAAAAGAAAAAAAGAAAAAAATTAGTTTGATAGATCTTTCCCACATTTTGGTCTCCCATCAGCACAACTCCCACTCTTCCTACCTGCCAATTTGGCCCCCTTCTTGTGGCTGTTCTTAGGGATGGTCACGACAAGCTCTTGTTCCTCTTGTGGCATTGATGCCACTTTCTGTAGGAAGATTTTTTCCAGTGTTTGTGCCATCAGGACAATATCATCAGTGGGCTATAGCAAACAGAAAAGTTCAAAATGCCAGCAGAAGACAAACCATTTATTTTTCTGAGAACCCCTAGCCCTAGGCATCGTCACTACCACCCCCTTAGACAACTTTGTCGTTAAGTTCCTGCACTGGGTCACTTAATTCCCACTTTCTCTCCCTCAAAATACAACAAAAATTTCAGAATATTGAGAGCTGATCAAGAAAATAGATCACCCTGTATTCAGGTCTCTGGAAATTTCTGAGGAAAAGGACCCCCACCCACAATGAAGTCTTCTACTTAAATTAAGCTTTAACACTGGATCTCTTACGCCACATCACTGTATTCAGTGGTACCCTTTGGAGCTCAGGTTTTCTAGATCTTGACTAGTCTTGAGAACACCTTTACAAGTAAAATACAAACTTCATGTGGACAGGACATGCAGCAACAATAGAAGCACTGTCTTTCCCCATCTACTAGTAAATGCACACAAAAAACTCACCTTATTGTAGATGTAACAATTGGTAAACATGGTATTAAAATCCTGCATACACTCTGAGGCAGCCCAGTAATAGTTGTTTTCAAGTCTTCTCTTAATAGTACCCATATCCATAGGCTGTTTTATAATTTTGTGGTAATCCTAAAAACAGAAACACTAGGTCAGAACTACTGAAAAATGTCTCTTCTACAGAAAACTACTGACCCCCACATATACACACACACCCACACACACCCTCTAAGTGAACTGAACTGCGGCCCCAATTCAAAACAAAAAACAAAAAAATGGAATAGGATTCTTAACACCCACTGGGAGGTCCTACTGCCTTTCTCTAAACCACCCACCTCCCGCCCACTCTGGAAGGTTTCCCATCCTGTGACATTACCTCTGGGGCTGGCTATCCATGGGCTGCATGTGGGAAAGGAAGAAGCTAAGAATTTTGGCCACCGTGGTCCTCTCCCAACCTGGGGTGGGAATCTGTAAAATGGAGCCAGGGCACAAAAGTTAAGGACACATGGAGGGTGCAATGAGATGCCAAGATAGCAAGCGGTCAGATCAATCATAAAGGACCAAGAATCCAGAAATCTGGTGGCTATCTGCCCTTCAAGAGAGATGGGAATTCTAGGGGCCGCAGCACCTATACTAGGCAGCCTACTTCTCCACTCACACATCCTCGCTCATTCCCATCCATGCCTTCCCCACTCCAATCTCTCTACTCACCGGCAGACCCAGTTTGACCGCATCCACAGGCTGCCGGAAGGGCCATGCAAACTGATGTTTCCACAGCGCCTTCATCACCACCTTGTGCAGATATTGCAGCTGGTTGGTAACTCGTCCTGGCTTTTTGGGATTAGACACCTCGGGGGGGGGTGGGTTGGCAGGGGTCAGTTGTAAAGCTGGCACCGAAGCCATTGTGGGGCTCTCAAATCCCTCATACAACAGGGAGGGTTTTCGAATCCTTTTTCCAGGTGCTGCTGCCTCTGGGCCCAGCCCCAGTAACCCTGCATTCCCCTCCCCAGGAAGCCTGTGGAGATGGAAAATAAAATTAGATGTGGTAAGCTTACAGAAATCAGGAATGCAACTTATACTACATACCCAATAAATTCAGGCCTAGAACCTGATAAAAGGCAGTCAACTTATTAAGTAATCTTAATTACAACCAGTATCCAGACAATCTGTGAAGCTTTTGCTCTTGTCCCCCCCAACTTTCCCCGGTTTTACTTTCAATATACACCCGTCTAGGTCTCACCTTTTGCAATCTGATACACTTACTACTTAATGGTTGCATATAAGACATAACATCTCAGAAACATAGGCTTAAGGGAATGGGACTCAAGCAAAATGGGTGGAAGTAAGAAACTCAGCCCCAATCTTCCTCACTAGGGGCTTTCATGGTTGCCATGGTGGTTGAGCCTGAGGGAAGGTAGCTACTGAAAAAAAGAGGAAGGGAACAAAATTGGGAGAATACTTCATAAAATGCTTGAGACACCTAATAATTCATCTGGGCAAAAGAGACCAGTATCCTCCATAAGCTCTGCATAAGTTCAGTTAGAAAATACACCAGAAATCTAATGGAAAACCGTACCGACTTGAAAAAAAAAAATCACACAAGGGGGCATTTGTTAGACTTCGCAGCCTGGAATAACAGCTGCCAGCCCCCCAAAATCATTCGCAAATTCAGTCTCCTTCCTTACAAGGGACAGCAGTCACAACAGTCAAGGTCACCAAATTCCTTCAAGAATGAGATACCACCTTCCCCATCCCCCTAGCCGAAAAGACGTGTGATTTCACTAACAGCTCCCACTGCAGCTCAAAGGCCAGCAGTGGTTCAAGTTTACATTCTCTCTGGTGCTCCTCAGTACCAGGTGTTTCTCAGACCCTAAAACTGAAGACACTACACCTCACCTTAATGTTTACACCCGCAGCGCCGGATTAGGGGATCCTCAGCTCCACCCTCCTGCCCTGCAAGAAACTATCAAAAATACCCCCTCACACAACAAAACCTCTTTAATCCAACACAAAACCGACCCAGTCACTGAAAGACGAACAGGTTTAATGACCTACTAGACACTGGGAAGATAATCCCCCTGGCCCTACTCTGGAAATCCCCGTTGCCAGTCCTTGAAGGTCTATCACCATGGCAACTCTGTAAGGCACTAAATGTGGCCACGAAACCCCCCAAAAGGCCAGGGACAAACGGCCACTGGACACCAAACCCACTACCCCCAAGACCTGCTGCCTCATCACATCCCACCGCCAACGGTAAGAGCGGATCGCAACGAAGTGCAACATACAAACGGGCAACCTGTACTCCCTCCACACGCAGCATCGGGGCCACTACCACCGTTCCAAAACCGTCACTCCACCCCTCCGTGAACCCCGAGCGCGAACAGTCGCGCAACGAAATGGCAATGTGCCCCAGTCATTCCCGTACTCCTCCGAACCCGACGTCCCATACGCCCGGTGCCGCAGTCCCCCAACGCCCCCTTCCCACATGCGCCTCGCGAGGACATACTTATGGGGAGTCACGTTTTGCAGCATCTTGACCGCGGGGAACCGGCGCTGCCCTCAGCCGCGAAAAGCCCAGGTGGCTTCGGTTCCCCTTACCGTCCGGTCCAGCATAACACGGTAAAGGGGGGCGGGGTGGGCTGCAGCCCTTGGCCCTCGAGGCGACAACCCCCGTGCTGGGCCGGCACGAAAAGTCTTCTCCAGTGCTTCTCGAAAAGCTCTCGGGAGCTTGGCGCGCTCCGGGAGGACAGCAAGAAAATGGCGGCGGCCTCAGTTGAGGCGGTTGAGCGCGGGGGGACGGACTCTTCAAACCGTAAGACGGCTCCAGATCTCAAACAGAATCGTCAATGTTGCCCTCTGTTGATCCGCAAGGATCCCCTTTTCCTGCTGGGACCGTCCGGATAGGACAAGGTCCCGTTTCGATCTCGGATGGAGGCGGATGAACACAAAAAGTGGTTTAAGGAGCCGCTGCCACCATCTTTGAAATCCTCTCGAGGGCGGAGTAGAGGGAGTGGACAGACTCCGAGGATTGGGCGGGGCCCGAAAAAGGGAAGCTTCGGGGGCTTCTATGTGGTCTGTACTGTCCGCCGGGACCGATCATAGGCCGAGACGCAGGCCATATCCAAACGGATGGACGTGGATTGCAATGGCGGCCGCTGGCGACTCGAAGGCTCTCTACCAGCAGGCAGAATTCTCCAGCCCGTTCTGGACGTTGCTCTGCTCCAGCGCGAAATGGCGCCGCCGAGAATCGCGCCAGCCCTTTATATATAGGCAGGAGGGAGGAGCCTCGCCGCTCATGCGCGCCACCGTGCTCGAGATTTCCCCCACCCCCTCCGCGCGCGCACGCTCGCTCACGCGCGTGAAGCAGCACAGTCGAAGGGGGAGGAACACCTCTCCGCGGGAGCGTTTCCTATTGGTCGGCAGAAACGATGACGTCATAAACCTCATTTCCAAGGCGTCGGTCACCAGGCAGAAGACTGCCGCAGAGACCCATAGGGAAGCGGCTACCAGCCACATCTCTTGAGCCAATTGGCTGCGCCGTGGTACGGTGACTCCAGGGGAAGAGGGAGGTTGGCAGGGGCGCAACACTCTCTCCCCGCCTCCTCTTCTAACAAAGTCTTCCCAAGCGTCCAAGCCCGGTGCGACTGGCGACTGCCAAGCTCCGGCAGGTCGTGGCATCCGCTGCTCCTCCATTGGCCAGATCGGCAGAACTGGAGGGGGCCGCGTGGGCGTAGTCAGCCTGGGCCCGCTAGGGTGTGGCTGCACGACGCCGGACGGGTTGTTGTTCTCAGCAGGGAGGCCGCTGCAGTGAAGAATCTGAAAGGAGAAGACGCCATCTTAGAAGCAGCGGCCTGTAACTGGCAAAACAGCTAAGGGCTCCCGAACGTAGCAAAACAGGGAATCTAACTTTCCTACGCTCCACAATTAAAGATAGAGGCTTGCAGGTGTTTTTAAGATTCTCCCCGTCCTTCCCCAGGCCAATCGAAAGACAAAGACGAAACACAAAAGAATCTACAATCTGTTAGGATCCCAAAGGATTATCAACAACAAGGCAATCAAACCTAGCCCACGTTCCGACACTTGTATCCCAAGCACCTCTCCAATCCCTCCCCACTCATACCTTCAATTACCAATACAAATGACCTGGCTCAACAAAACCTTGGCAGCCCTAAGTGGAAGCAAAAATCTCCAAATACTCCTAATACTCTTAAGATGAAACCCACCTCCTTCCCAAAGTTCATCCCGGTGTCTGGCTCAGAGCGGAAAAAACAAGTCCTGCGAGGGGCGTATCAGGGTGAACACCCTCCCCCTCCTGGCGAGCTCAGACCTTTCCCCACGCTCACCGCCCTCCCCCAATCCCGAGGGCAGGCCTGCACCGCCCCCCAACAAGGGTCCCTCCGCCGAGGGGGCGGGAGAGGGCCCCCCCCGCCAGGGTCCGGAGTCCTCCCCACGGAGCGGCTGGTCCGTCGGTCAGCGCCAGGGAGGAGGGCAGGCGGAGGCGGCAGCAGCTGCGGCTCAGACTAGCCCTCCTCCTCCTCCTCCTCCCCTCCCCCCGGGCTGTCCGCCTCCGAGGAGGGGCAGGAGCCATTTTGGGAGCTGTTTCGCCCCCTCCCCCAACCCACTCATTTCTTGTCTTCTCCAGTCAAAAGTTATCAGAATAGGGTTAGATTACATTTGACTAAAGAGCTGGAGCACATCAAGGTCAGGATTTCTAACGCCTGGGATGACCCTGCTCCCGTCCCCTTACCGGCAAGTTAAAGAATTTACCCCACCTGGGCTTTAGCGGGAGGTCTCTTCCCCATTTTCCCCTTTCTGGAAACCAAGAAGGAACACAAGACTATGCTGAGAGGAAATAAATCCAAGTCAGCGAATTCAAGACCGCCCCCGCCCCCACGCTGGAAGGGCTCATGAGGGTCCATGAGCTCCACAACCACGTCACCCTCCCAACTTCGCAGTAGCTCTTGGGCCCTAACTCAGTTACTGCGTCTAAAATGGCCGTCAATCTCCCCGTCTTCTCGACAACCCGAGTCGGCAAACCCTGCGGGGGTAAGGGCGCACCGGGAAATCAGTCTCTCCGCCTTCCTCCCACCACCCCATCGCCTGGCAGGGATCAGGCGTCGGCCGCGAAGTACAAGAGGGTCCGACCGGATGGCTGCCGCAAAGAAGGCAATGACACAGCAACTTTGCAGAGGCCCTCTCCTCTCCCCCCACTCCCCTCCCCCTGGTGGCCCAGCCTCCCAAATCTGATTTTCGCCACCCAGGGCCTTGCAAGTCTGCACAGAGGGCCCATCAGGAGGCCAGCCAGGGGAGAAAAACCTAAGCACGTCGACAAAATACCGGGCCTTCGAAAGCGAAAGGGCAGCCAGACGTTAACTCTGGCATATTTCCCTGCATTCCGGAAAATCACTGCTCCCAATCCCTCCAAGTCCTCCCTTCCCCCACATGAGTCACTGGGGAGGCTACTGCTAGTCAGTAATTTGGAAAAGTAACTCTTCCCTCCTTTCCGTTCCCTCCCCCGCAGTACACAAGGAGAGAACTGTTCAGGAATGGGGGAGGGGATGAGCCAGGCAAAAGTGACACCCTGGAGAAACCCGAAACCCGGTGAGCTGAGAAATCTTATTCCAGGTTCTAAGCTTCACTCCCTCCTGTCTCGTACCACGCTTTATACCATCCTCCCAGCACCCACCTTGGGCCTGGTTTCTGCGTTCAAGCGGATCCCTAGCTTTCAGTCTGTAAGCCCTCCCTAGCCTGGGATAGACACAGGCTCAACCAAAATCCCACAGGAGCAACAAAGGTTTGTGCAGAAGGGTCCGTAGGCCGTGTCCACGTGAATGCACACATTTGGTAAGTGACTCGAGGCATATTCTCCACCACGCCATGTGATTAACTGCTAGTTTCCTACCGCTGACACAAAGGAAGCACAGAAATGCTCCTTCCAAAAGTCTCTGGGGAGAAAGGGAGTGGGCACCCGGAAATAATCTCAGTTCACTACCCCGGTTGCCCATTCTAAACATTCACGTCCATGAATACGAACTACGGTCACCACTTCCACTCCTCAGCCCACTGTGTCACCCTTCCCTCCGACCGCCAAAAAGGAACCTTCTCACCTGGCTCCGGGCTCCTGTACCCCCCAGGGGACGAATGGAATGGAGGGGGAACACAGCGCCCCAAGCCCTTTTGCCCTCCAATTGGTATGGAGGCAAGAGGTTGGGCATTCCCCTCCCCCACCAGAGGAGCACTCTCCCGCTCGCCCCCCTCGACGCTCCCATTGGCTGTAAACTGTTTGAAGGACGAACGTTCCCAACCTCAAAATTCTTTTCTGAACCCCAAGAATCTCCTCGGGCTCCCCACCATTAGTTAAGCACTTCAACGAGGGTCAACGTCCCCGTTCCCCCCAAGGGCCCCTTCTCACCTGGATGCAGGAACCTTCCAAGGGGGCTCCAATGTTCCCCTCGACTTGGTGCGGGGGGAGGATGTAATCCGGGGTGTCACCCTCCTCCCCCACCCCGGAAACCGAAACTGGGTTGGGGGAGGGGGCGTAGCCCCCAGCCCCTCCCTTCACGACTGAGCTGGGGGTGGGGAACACATCGGGGCCGCGCGGCCACGTCAGCAACACCCAGATTGGCTGACGTGGTCACGTGCCGCTGCCCTCTCTCCCTCCCCCAACACCCCCACACTGCGGGGACCAGTTTTCCGAAGGTTCCTGGGGGTCGCAAAAAGGGTCGAGGGGGTCGCATAGCCCAGGACTATCTCCAGAGACCCAGAACACCTTAATGCCATTGCTTCTCCATATCCCCGCCTTCCTATCCCATTGTCTTCAATCCTGTCCCCCCCCACTCGCCTCTCCGTACGGGTTCAGCATGGCTGCCGCAGCCCGGGAATACGCACTGCGCAGACGCAAAGCTGCGACCGGATGGAGGGGTGTAAAGGGCGCCAAAGGCCGCGGGGAGAACAGCAGTACGCAAGCGTCCGGGGCCTACCCGCAGCTCCCGCGGCTGGGCTCCGAGCGCGCGCAGTGGGTGGGGCGGAAGTGGGCGCGGCGCGCCGACCTCCTGCTCTGCAGCCCCTCCCCCACCGCTCACGGTTTCGCGCAGCGGCCTACGGCGGCTTGACTTGGTTCTTTTTCCACCGGTGTAAGGGGGCAGCTTGGCACGTCGTGGCCAGGAGTCTCGTGGAAACGCGCGCTGCCGAGCTGTCTTGAAGGAAAATGGGGCCTGAACCTGGAGCTGAGAGGGTTTGTAGGGGGGCGCCCCTCCGCCGGTGCTGTATGGTTCAGCCCCGGGAGAGGGAGTTTTTCACCTCTCGGTGCCTACAGCGGGGATATGAGGTGCGGACGGTAGATGTGGGCGTTTTGTTTAGCATCTGTGGTAGGCGTTTTTATGACCTTTCATATCCCCTGAAACTACCTAAGCTACGTTACTTAAGGGCTTCAAATCTCTGGACTCCTCTGCCTCCCACAAAACTTACCAGTCTTTTCTGGTATCTTTTATTTCTTCACTGATCTTGTGCTCAACCATTTAAGTTAAAATTCGTCGACTTTTGCCTTAGGGAAATCAATCTTGAATCAATCCCATAAAAATCTAGGGATGTTACCGTGATTCAGTTGTCACCTAAAGCAGAGCTTTTGTTCATAGCCAATAATCCCTCCCTTGACTCTCCGCATGGTCCAGATTTTCGCTGTAGTCCATAACCCCCATTCCCCACTAACAGAACAGAAATGCCAACTTGCAGGAGAATTCAAAATTTTCCATCCCCTTTCTAGAAACTGGGCAATGCCTGTAACCTTTTACTGCTGTTCTGTAAGTCCTTTCTTCGGTTTAAGAAAATTACTTTTTTTTTTGTCCTGGCCAACCTTAACTATTACTCCAAAGCTGTCCTCCGTTATTTGCCCTTTGGCATTTTTAACTTATCCCTTCTGCTGGTTTCCCAGCCCCTCAAACAGGAAAAAAAGAAAACAACCTTATCAATATTCTGTCGCCTTGTAGACTCTCTTCACCTCTCAGCTGCCTTGCACTGTCAAGACCTGAAATTGTCATATAAATTTTCCTCTCTCAGCCCATCCTCACTTGTCAGCCCATTTCTTAACATTACTGAAACTGTTCTGGCAGATGTCACTAGGGACCTCTTAATTGGCAAAGTCAGGAAGCACTTTTCAGTTCTCACCTTATTTGACCTCTCTGAAGCATTTGACATTTGATGGTGTTTCCTCCCTAAAATTCTCTACTCTCTTGATTTCTGTGACCAGGCTCACCTGTTACTTTTCTTCTTGTCTAACTGTTCCTCTCCAGGCTCTTTCCTGGACTTCTTTATTCTCTTTCTATGTGTTGTTGATGTTGCCAGGATTTTGCCTCAGTTTGCTTCTAGTTCTATTCATCTTTAAGTAATCACTTAGTGGCTCAAAGCTTCAAATCTGTGTCTTTAGTTCAGATAACTCCTGTGCTGGTCTTGCTACTAAATAGTAATTACAGTTTAGACAACCCTCCAAACACTACATGTTCAAAATTGATGCCATCTGTATGCATGTTAGACCTGCTCCTTCTATATTGCTGGCTCATAGTAGCTTTTCAGTTGCAAAGCCTGAAATCTGGGATCCCATTCTCGATTTTTTTTCTCATGTTATATACACTTACTTTGCTTCTGAAATATCCTTTGAATCACACTCTGTCCTAGTGCTGTCACCTGATTTACACCAAAAGCATCCTAACTGATAGTCCTATCTCTAAAGCTGCACTGTCCCAACACACTAGCCACTAACCAGCTACATGTGGCTATATAAATTACATTAAATACAATTTCAAATTTAGTTTCTCAGTCGCACTAGCCACACTTCTTGTTTCTTTTTTGTTGTTGTTATGGTTTCTAATTAGCCACATTTCAAGTTCTCATTGGACAGCACAAATTATAGAACATTTCTGTCATTGCAGAAAGTTCTGTTGAACAGTGCTGCTCTAGATTTTCCTCTCTGCCTCTGTGGCAGTACTTCCAGGAGTGAGCTTTCCAAATACAACTCTGGTCATATGCTACTGTTTAAACCCTATATTAATTTCACACTGCCTGTGTGATAAAGTCCAAATTCCCAGGCTTGCCAGAAAGGTATGCCTACCTCTCCAGCCCTGTGTCTAGCCACTTCCTCTTTTACTTAGAGAAACCGTTTTGTTTTATGTATCTCTGCTTTATACACACTGTTCTCTTACGTGGAGTAGGCTTTTCCTCAATTCACCTAATCCCCAAACCATCATCTGAAAAGCCTCCTCTTGCTCCCAAAGTCAGCTGACCCCTCATTCCCTGGTGTACTTCCCTCTTACGATTGTGCCTTTCACAGTGAATGCCATTTATGTGGTCGCATGTTTCTTTCCCCTATTAGATTCTGATCTTGAGAGGAGGGTTTTATTTTACACTTAAATATATATATATTCCCAGCCCCTAGTAAGCACCTTACCAATGTGAGGTATTCACAAAGGGAGCAAATGTTGAATGAAATTGATGCTAAAGTGTGTGACTGAGGTAAGATTGTAATGTATATGTTTCTGGGCACCGTGCAAAGTATTGGGGGAAATAATCATAGTAAGATGTAATCTGGTCAAGTACATATTTGAGACATGGAATGGTGTGAGGAAAGACAGAAGCAGAATAGCACAGGTCATTTTTACAGAGACAGTGCAGTCCAATAAACTATTCTTATATAACTAGAGAGGCAGAGAGAAGACTGGTAAGTACATTATTTGAAACAATATTGTGAAGAATTCCCATTGCCATTAAGTTTGGACCCAGTGAGGAGCCATTGAAAGTATTTGATCAGAATTATGTAATTAGATAGGAACTGTATCTTCATATCCCCAGTGGCTAGCACTGCACCTGTTAATAAATGCCAAATAAAAATGTCAGGGGTTGGAAGGAGATGAGACTGATGATAGCTAACATTTATTGAGTACTTGCAATGTATCAGGTTCTCTTTCAAGTGCTTTATATGTATTAACTCTTTTCACTCATAACCCTATAGATATTACTGTTTTCATCCCCATTTTTCAAGTGAAACAACTGAAGCAAGAGACGTTAAATAATTTACTCATGATCACACTTTTAGTGAGTGACCAAGGCTGGGATACAAACCCAGGTAGTCTGCCTCTGGATGATATGTTATTCTGGTTACTAGACAGCAGGTTGTTAAAGATCTAGGATCAAAGTTGAGGAAAAAAGATTAGGAGTAGACCTGAGAGGCATCTTCGAGTTGATGTTTCAATCAGTCATGCAGGTAGGTGACATTAATAGGGGAGGAAGTTTAAAACAATTTAGTTGTGAGTCAGGGATTGAGCTGTGGGTTAGATCCTCATACTGGGAGCGAGAATAGGAAGTGGAACCAGTGGAAGAGCATCAAACAAGAAGGAAAAGAACAACATACGGGTAAGCCAGAACCAGAGAGGGCTCCAGTGAGGACTTCATGTTGGCTGAATGAATGACTGAGCAGGATATTTTAAGCTTGTTTATACGATGGGACTTCTTTGGCAGTTTGATGAACCCTTTATACTTTGATAATACAAGTAGTAAATGTGTATATGTACAATGACCAAAATATTTTAAAAGATGATCTGGTAATATGTGTTTCCACATGAATACAATTCCTATGTTTCTTAAAAGTATATTAAATAAAATGACTTGTTGGCAGGTCTCACAACTCTCATAACGAGATATTTTGAGATGTCTGTATATGTAATAGGAAATATTAATTGATGACTTCTGTTGATGACATTACAGGTATTGCTAGTACTACAAAGATTTATTTTCCACATTCATAGACTTAAACTTCAGTTATATGTTACTAAAAATAAAGGTGACTTTTTAAATTCTGTCCAAGTTCATAGACCCCTGAATTTTGTGACATGTGGATTTCAGGTTGAGAACCCCTGTTCTAATTGAATGAGGAAATGAGATCCTACAAATACTTGTGAGAGAATGAAGAAAGGGGAAAAACTTACTGGGTTGGTAATTGGAAGTCATTACTGATAATGGAGAGTAGTTTCTATAGCTGGGGATAGAATTCAGAGTACCTGAAAAGCCAGGCCAAGTAACTTAGACCAAATATGTAGACAGGAGAGTTATGTTTTTGAGGGGGAAAGTGAGACGCTACAGTGAGATGTAGGAAGACGTGTTTGGCAATGGTGTGCACTGGGGTTTGGTTTTGAAGAGACTGGAGGTGGGTCAGCTAAGCATCTTAGCACACATTCATGCATGAGATGAGAGGAATAAAGTAATTGCTATGTCAGAACTGATTGTGCTTAGAACCCACAGGGTTCACGAACTGGATGAATGATAGACCTTGGACCTTATCTGACAGTATAAGTGGTGGTCCACGAGCTCCACATGGTCGTGCTTCTACCTGACTATGGCCTCATCTGTACTGTCCTCTTCTACTCACTAATTATGCTCCAGTCATACTGGTCTTCCTTCACTTCCTTGAAGGAGGCAGCCTTTTTTTTGCCTGTCTTTGGTCTGTAATGCTGAAATGCTGTTCCCCCTGCTGGAGCATTCTTCTCACTCTGCCTGCCTAACTCCTACTGATCCTTCAGATCCCATCTCAGTATCAGAAGGTTCTCCACTCCAGTTAGTCTCTATTGAGATTTCAGTTCTTTTCCATCACAGTACCTTTTATAATTTGCTTTTATAGATTTGTTTGCTTGTTTAATGTTTGTTTATTTTCATTATAAGTTTGATGATGGTAGGTATTTGGTGCCCAGCATACTTCTAGCATATAGAGGGTGGTCAATAAATACTTAATAAGTGAATGAATCTCTTTGAGCTACAGTTTCTTTTTATATAATAGGAAACAAATTCCAGCCTTGGAGATTAGTTGAGGGGATTGCCACATCCTAATAATGTAGCTAAAAGGGAAGGATGAATATGGATATGAAGAGAGATACTGAGCCAGGAATGAGGGTAAATGTGGGGGCTGGATGACTAGGTTTGCTGGCTAAAGTACGAAGGGAGTAGGAAGAACATGGCTGTTGGCAAGGAGCTTGGGAAGGACCTCGCTTGGAGTGGGAGAAGTGGTGGGATACACAGGGGAAGGCAGTGGGGGTGAAGGTATTCTTATAGCAGCCCACAGACATGCATGGTAAGATTTACTGTTGAAATATCTGTTGGAAGGGACGGTCCATCATTCACCTAGTGCCTAAAGGCTCTTCAATGCTCAGGTTTCAACACCTTCAGTAACAGCCCATTTACCCAACGAGCAGTCACTTGGTAGGCCTTCTTGATGGGTACTGAGAAAATAAAAAAGAATAGGACATGATCCCTTAAGGATCTTGTAGTGGAGGTGAGCTAACTGTGAGGCAAACATACAAATAGAAATAATATTAAAATGATGGTAATGACAATGATGGCAACACAGGTAACTGGTAACATAACTGAAGAGAGTTACTCATCTCCACTCAGGGTTCCAAGGCGGCCTAAGGGAGGTGAGATTTTGCCTCAAAGGACATACAGAAGTAGGTTAAGTAGAGTCCAGATCATTAAGGATTATGCAAGGAAAGCAGATTTCAGAGAACCTTGAAGATTGTATGAAACTATAATTTGATCAGATATGCATAATAAGATCCCTTTAGCAGCACTGAAAAGAGGAAGATTGGAGAAAGATCAAGTATCAGAAAATTGCAGTAATCCAGGAAAAAACAAGCATACCAATGAAGGTGTGAACCATTGGGGATAGAACGAAAAGAGAAGACAGATTCAAGAAATATTAAGGAAGTAGAATTGAGAGGACTTGGTAAACAATTGGATAAGATCTGAGGAAGATGAAGTCCAGGCTGACTCCCACATTTGTAGCTCAGCTAATTGATGGGAATTGTTTATTGAGATCTTGAATACAGGAGTTCAAACATATTGGGAAGGAAAGTTGATGAATCTAGCTTTGTAAGTTTTGAAATAGAGGTGTATTCAGTAGCAATTCCTAAACTTAATTTGCCTAATTAGTATTCATTATTGAATCATCAACAGGGCTTATGAGACAATGTGAAATAGAAAACTCACCAGTTTTTTTAAATAAAGGCACATTCTGTAAACCATAAGATGCTGCTTTTCATTTAAAGCTCTTTTCTCTTAGACATTTTTTTTAGGTAATTGGGGGAAAATGAACACAGATTGACTTAAATGAAGTTAAGTAATTGTTTTTCATTTTTTTGGTTGTGGTGATAGTATTGTATTATGTAAAGTGAAATGTTTTTAGCTACTGTAGATAACCTTAGAAATATTTTCTGGTGAAATAAAATGACAGAATTTGTTTAAAATACTCCAGAAAAAAAAAAAAAAAACCAAAGTGTATGGAGCAGG
This sequence comes from Manis javanica, assembly GCF_040802235.1. Taxonomy (NCBI): domain Eukaryota; kingdom Metazoa; phylum Chordata; class Mammalia; order Pholidota; family Manidae; genus Manis; species Manis javanica. The sequence goes on from NC_133171.1 coordinate 58,147,129, forward strand.
AAAATAGATAAAGCAAGAATGGAAGACTTAGAATATTGAAAATTGAAACTGATGAGAGTACATGGGGTTTTTTAGATTCTTCTCTTTTGTGTTTGAAGTTTTTCATAGTAAAATGTGTTTAACTTACTTTAGTTATAGATCCAAAGGAAATCAGTTAGTGAAATAAATATTTTTTATTAATAAATCAACATTGAATCATATAAATATATTCTGAGATTGTGCCAAGACTTATGGCAGAGCAGAGATCATCAGGTAAATGCCATGTTGCACAGTTAGTTGGGAAACACTGTCTGAGCAGTAATGCACAGATTTAACCTCATGTGTATGCCTCAAATGATCTCATGTAATTGTGTGGGATGCCATATATTGTAGGTGGTAGTCTGGTTTGTGATGATTCTCCCTTCTGTCCGCAATAGCTCTCATACATAGAGGTGATTTTGTGCCTGGCCACAGCTAATTGATCCAGAGGTACTCACCCACTACAAGCTGAGCCAGTCAGATGGTCTCTCCCAGCAATGTGAAACTTGAAAGATAGAGTCTGGAGGCCTTTGAAGATGAAACAATATGGCAACTTAACCCTTGCTGCTAAGGGGCCTGAGCTCCCCTTCAGAGGCCAGCTTATTCCACTCTTTTTTTTATTTCATGAGCTGGCTCAGTATGCTTCCAATAAATCACCATTTTAAAAGTTAAGTGATCCAGAATTGGTTTCTATTGCTTACTACCAGAATATCCTTGTTATATAGAGTAAATTATATAATAAAAATTATTAGGTAAATGTGTTTGGTGTTTATTATATCTGTGTTGAAATAAAATAAAATATTGCTACTATCAAGTTTACATTTTAAACAATTTCTTGAGGGACACTTTTGTGAGAAATACAGTTTGAAAATTGCTGTCATGCAACATCCAAGTGGAGATGCCTAAAGGCAGTTGGTCATATGGATCTGAGTTGAAGGGGTGATTTTGGAAAATGTCAGCAAATAGGTGGCATCTGAAGGCATGCGAGAGTAAATGCCATCTAGGACAAGTATATAGTGTAAGAGAAAAAGTTTAGGCCAAAGATCCAGGAACACCGACACTTTAGGGGTAGCTGAAAGGAGTTCAAGAAGGAGACTCAGAAGAAGATTCCAGAGAAGTGGTAGGAAAAGCTATGAGAGAGTGCCATCTGGGATGCCAACAAATAGGCCATTTTCGGAAGGAGGGCGTGGCCAACTATCAAATGTGAAGACTACAAAGAATCCATTTGGTTTAGCAACACAAAAATACTGGTGAAAATTTCATTGTTGAAGGTTAAAGGTTAAATGGCAAGTATGAAAGTGGAGAGATGGTTTCCCATGACGTTTTCAGGAACTTCAGCTTTGTCGGGAAAAAGAAATGGGGCAGTACTAGAAAGGAATGGGGGAGCTGAGTGTTAGAAAGCCATAGCCTACTGGATTTACAGGTATTATGCCATTATTTTCAGACATTCATATCTAATGACCAAAATAGTTACTGGAATGCAGAACTGTCTGCCTTGCTCTTCTCGCCCACCATTACCACTTCCCCAAACTAAAGAACTATTTTTGAGATAATCTAAGATGCAGGTTGTTGGAGAATCCTGACAGGAGGAAGGATTGATTGCATGGAGGGAAGGGTAGTTATCAATGTTTGAACTTGTTACTATTCATTTACACTGGGAGAGAAAGGAGCCAACCACACCTCGCCATAGTCTTGATGATGGGTGGTTACATCTCTCCTCACTCTGGTCTTGTCTGCACTCTACTTGGTGGAGAACTTGGACCCCTTGTCCTGGTTCCTCCCACCCAGAGTGGTTGCTGTGTCTGCTATACCTGTCTGTGTCTAGCCCGCCCACTGTTTTCCTCCAGACCTCCTACATAATGTATTAATTAACCAATTGCAACCCCCAAGGAGGAATGGAGATTTTCTTGGAGGGTGGGCTTATTTTGGGTCCCCCCATCCCAGTTCTGACCACGCGCATAGAATAGTATTCAGCAAACTATGGTCTGAGCAAAATCTAGTCCACAATCTGTTTTTATATGACCCAAGAACTAAATGATTTTTGCATTTTTAAATGGTTGAATAAAAATGAAAGAAGACTTATGTTTTGTGGTTCATGAAAATTATATGAAATTAAGATTTGAGTGCCCATAAGTAAAAAGGAGGTTAAGAACAAAGCTCCAGGGAACACCAATATTTAATGAGGAACTAAAAGTAGTCCACAACAGACACCCTAGAACTGGGAGGAAAAGCTGGAAGGGAAAGCAGGGAGGGAACCAGGAGCACAGCCATGTTCTTTCACTAACATGTTGCTTGTGGCTGTTTTTGTGCCGCAGCTGAGTACTTGTTACAGGGATGAGTGGCCAGCAAGCCTAAAATACTATCTGGTCCTTTACAGGAAGTTTGCTAGCCACTGGTTTAGAACTCTAAGTGGCTGTGAACCATGTATCCCCCTACAGTCCTGGTGATATAAACCTTCCTACTTCCTTCCCTAAGGACCTGAATCTTCCCACTACTGGAACTACAGATGGGTTAGTTCACAAAGAGCAGGATACTGGGAAAATGCTATTTTTTGGAGTGTAACACAATGATATCCAAACCCGACTCCAACCCTGACACTGCCCACCGCAGCACACACCACACACACACACACTAGCGTTTGAGAAGATTATGGAGTTTGGCTATTATTGCTGCTGTTAGTTTTTCAAAAGGGAGTATGGGTTTTGAAAGTCTCAGAAACTGATGGACCATATCTACATAGATTAATTTCCGAGATTACTTAATTACCACACTAGCTCTTTCCCACTGCCTCTTCCCCCACCCCTTCTGTCTTTCTTTCTCTTCTCTATCAAACCTGCAGCATATACACTGACAGTTTCTTCCTCACCTCCCACTTACTTCTCAGCCCACCACAATCTGGAGTTGACTCCCACTATGAAATTGAAACTGCTCTCAATAAATTTGTCAAAGATTTAACAATTACCAAATCTATGGACCCTTTCCAGTCCTTCCTTGACTCCTGAGCAGCATTTGATAATGCTGACCTTGCCCTTCTTCATGGAACTCCTCTATTTCTCTGAATTGGCTTCTTCCTTGTTCTTCTCTTAGCTCTCCAGATTCTCCGGGTGCACCAGATTCTTACAGATTAGTGCATAGCAGTGTACTGGTTACTCTCTAGTGTCAGTGGGATGCCCACCCTCTGTACTATGCTCTGGATTGCTCTGCCTAGGAGTGTTCAAGGTGTGTACTTCCCAGCCCTCCTGGCAAGTTGGCTTCCTGCTAGATTCTCTTAATATGAGGCACTGGCAGGAAATTAGAAGGTAGGAGAAACAGAAGCTTCCTGCCTTAGTTTCTAACAGAGTGACAGTTGCTGGTAGATCCCACTACAGCAAAAATGGGTGATTCTGGACTCCAGCCTCCTGTGCAGAGGAAGAACCTTCTCAGTGATCCAGCCTTGATGGAGATGGCACCTTTTCAGTAGATCCAGAACCAACTATAACACTATCTCTCCCAGGGAAACAATAGGTGTAGACATGGATTCCAGCTCAGGGGGCAATAGCAACTTCTGATTCCAGGCATCCCTCTCCCGATTTGTACCTCCAGCCACTCTCTTTTTTCCTTTTGCCCTTTTTGCCCTCTTCACACCTTTGTAACCAATTTTCTATATTCAACTTTCTCAGTCTGAAATACCTAGGGTAGTTATATGTTCCTGACTGGATCCTGGATGACAACTTAAGAGGTTTGAGGTTTGAACCCATGCAGATTATGTCCTGGTGTCACTTCCCGCTGCCTCTGCACGGTCTACATGGGTGCTCTCATCCCCAGCCTCTGCTTCAACATTTGTGCTGATGACTCCCAAACTGAGGTTTTTGAGCCCATACTCAGAAATCTCGTGCCTCCTGCATGGCTGTTCCACTGGCATTCTGGATTCAACATGTACAACACTGAACTCATTCTCTTCTTCATCAAACCTGCTTCTATGGCATTCATTTCTATTTCAGTTAAGTCCATCACTGACCATCACCCAGCACCCAATCTAGAAGCCTTGGTGTTTTGTTTTCCTTGGCCACCCCCCACATCTAATCAGAAGCCAATCCCTTTAGATTTTACTGCCTAATTATCTCAATATTCTATTCCCTTTATCTCTTCTGTTCATGATTTAACTCAGGCTCTTTTATTTCTCACCTAAATTATTGCTGTATTGCTATAAGAGGGTGATGTGTGTGTGCAACTTTTTATTTCGATTCACTATCTTGTATAGACTCTTGACCAGCAGTTTTGCCTTAATTCTTTCCACACTCTTTAAATCCATTGTTTGAAATGCCAGAACACTTTTTCTAAAATGTTGAAATGATTATGTCGATCCTCAGTTTTAATATCTAAGTCATCTGCTAAGTGAAAGGCAAACGTGCCTTGTGGCATAACAGGGCCTATGTGATCAACTTTTGACCTCCTCTCCCCTCCCCTCCTCACCAATCACAGGCACATGGGCAGCCTCCACAGGATTCATGCATCTACACAGAAGGTCTTTAAAGGAAGGAGCTTGGAATTTGACCTTCATATATTTGCCTACCCCTCGCCCTGGAAAGCTTCTCTCTTCACTCATGGTCTATTGCTCACATTGTTTTTCCTTCAAGATTCTCAGAAGCCTTCATTATGTCCCACCTATTCCTCCATCCTCATAAAATTACTACTTCCAAAACATTTGGCATATTCTTGTTTGAATACATTACATTGCTATGTAATTGTTTATTCACTGACACTCCCCCTGCCCTCCTCCCTCAACTGTGCACCCCATCTAGACTTTAATCTCTTGGAAGGCAGGAATATGCTTTATTGGTCTTTGTATTTCTAGCACTGATTCCAAGACCTGCACTTATTGTTTCAATATTATTTCTGCTGAATGAATTAGAGCTCATGCCTGAAGGAGACTACCTCTCTGAGACAGAGGAGCGGGGCTGGAAGGAGGAGGCCCGGTCTAAAGAGCCCCAGGGCTTTGCTGGGGAAAGATGAGCTTCCCCACTGCAGCATTCCGCCACCCGGCGGCATTGCTCCGAAGAGCCGGCTGGTTAGGTTACAGGCCGAGGCTGACAGCCCAATTGATACTAAAGAGAGATCCCCAGCAGGAGGCAGACATTCCTCACTGCCTACCCAGCCCAGTTACACACCCAACTCTGGCCTTGTAAAAGAGCCAAGTCTTTAGGAGGTTGCTGTCCTCAGGTCTCTCCCCAGCAACTGATGATGTCAAACCATACTCTTCTGTGATTGATTTATCTAAAATGACAATGGCAACTATTGGAAGAAAGCGGCGGAATGTGATCTGGGATGGGAGTTTGGGGTCTGGGGATCGTCTGGTTGGTGGCTCCCAGCCCACTTGTGTGGTATGAAGATATGGATCCTGGGCAGAGCCAGGGAGCTGCGCTGCTAAGGCTGTTACACCTTCTGTGGCTGCTGCCCCACTCCTGGACCGCCCCTGAGGGTATGACAGTATCCTCCTCGTTACTTCAATCTTGATGGGGTTAGCGTCTGGGGAACCAACTCAGAGCTTTTGAAGAAGAGCTCTGTGCTTTGTAAGTGGTGGGAAATAATGGGATAGTGGAAACAGTAGCAGAACTGGGGAAGAGATCAACTATGGATGGTTGATTGCAAACAATGTCAGAGGGCTTCATATATTTTGTTTAAGACAATCTTTTGAAGAAGAGATTTTTATAAAGAAGAGATTTTTATATCTATTTACAAGAAAAAAGAGAGTTTAAGTGCCTTGTGCAAGTTCACACATTTGGAAAGTGGTAGAGCTTGGATATGAATAAAACAAATGTTAAGTCCATTGTTTTACTTAGTGGTCTCCTCTGCACTGTCATCAAGTCACCTTATGATTCCTGAGAAGTCTCTTAACTTTATTGGTCCTTAGTTTTCTTTTCTGTAAAGAATGGGGCAGAATGGAAAAATAATCTAGAAGATTCCCCTTACTCTAAACGTCTGTTTTTCTAGGTATTAGGTGGAAGGCTTTCTGCTGGCTGGGGGATTCCTGCTAGGATTTTTGAAGAATAGGGATTTTTTTCCTACAGCTATGGGATCACCTTCCCCAGTCCTGTCATTGCAAGGAGGATTGAGGGAGGGGAAAATTTCTCAGAAGAGGTACTGATGAAGTGGCAGAAAAAGCAGCCTGGAGACTATTTTTTCAGTTTACCATGTTGTGTTGGGATAGGATGGGCAGGGTCATCTATGGCTTGAGGAGGCCAAGACCATTTCTTCACTCTCCCTTCTAAGACTGGGGAACCAATCCGGGCCCTTCATAAGACAGTATGATGGCCCTCTGTGAATTAGACAGAGGTACCCCCTTTGGCAGGATGCGGCCCTGAACCAGGATACATGGTGTGGTGAGCAGGGTGCAGGTTAGATTTCAGCCTCCAGTGACCTCCGTGGCTGGAAGCCTCTGTGCAAACATACAACCAGCACTGTGACTCTGAATCTGTCACTTCAGACAGTAGGCCTTTTTACCTTTTGACAGGTGGTCTTTTTATGGGCAGGAGAAGTTTGGAGAGGTCCCATAATTTCTTCTTCACCTCCACTGGGAGAGAGATCCTAAATAAGAGATACAAGAGGGGGTCGTGCCCCACCCCTACTCCCCTCTCCCTGGATCAGGCTTGCTGTTTTCTAAGCTAAAGAGAAATAGGGGGCTCTCACCTCCCTGAACTCCCTGTTTCCTTTGCAGCTCCTCCTCTGGCATGGTGGGATGACCTGCAAAACCACACATTCCTGCACACAGTATACTGCCAGGATGGGAGTCCCACTGTGGGGCTCTCTGAAACCTACGATGAAGACCAGCTCTTCAGCTTCGATTTTTCCCAGAACATCCGAGTGCCTCGCCTGCCTGAATTTGCTGACTGGGCTCAGAAGCCTGGAGATACTTCCACCATTTTCTTTGATAAAGGGTTCTGCCAGGCAATGATCCAGGAAATAGGTGTACAACTTGAAGGGCAAATCCCAGTGTCTAGAGGTTAGGGATGTTTCAGGGGGCTGGAGGGAAGGGGCTGCATTCTTAACTTCATTAATCTATACACTGAATTAGTCCCCTTCACACCATCACTAATGTCTTCTGGTTCTCCCCCAAGACCTTTATTTTTCTACCAGCCATGGTCTGCATTCTGTTTAAGTGGTGGGGATAAGGGAGCACATACAGGCATCCTTAGGCTCTTGGGTGGGAAGGCCTGTAGTGGGCACTGTGGGGCCAAAAGGGTATAAGACAGGTGCCTAGGATATAGTGGGCATTCAAAACTTGATTTATTGAACCTGATAAATTCAGTGGGGACCAATTGATGCCTACTGAATACAAGAGCTCGTGTTACTGTGCTCAGTGAGATGGAAGCAGAGAATGGTATCTGATGGTTTGCCTGTGTTTTAATGAGAAGACAGCATGTGATAAGATGCCCATGTGAGGTCCAGACAGGAAGTGCTGCAGGAAGTCAGGGTGGAGGGTCCAGAGTGGCCTGGCTCTGGCACTGCTTCTAGGTCCAGCTCTGGTTCCTGCCTGGAAGAACAGCTCCGTCAGAACCTCACTTCCTCCTTAATTTCTCCTACCAAAGCCAGTTCCTGCTGACTCTGTCTCTGCCTTCTCCTCCTTTAGCATGCCCCCTCCAAACACAAGGCTACCATTTAAACCAGCTGCTGCTTTCCCTCACACCTCAATCCTCCTCCAGGGTTCCCTGTTGCTGAGGTGTTCACGCTGAAGCCTCTGGAGTTTGGCAAACCCAACACGCTGGTCTGTTTTGTCAGTAATCTCTTCCCGCCCATGTTGACGGTGAACTGGCAGCATCACTTGACCCCTGTGGAAGAAGCTGGACCCACTTTTGTGTCAGCCATTGATGGACTCAGCTTCCAGGGCTTTTCTTATTTAAACGTCACACCATCACCCTCTGACCTTTTCTCCTGCATCGTGACTCATGAAATTGATGGCTACACAGCTGTTGCCTATTGGGGTGAGACCTTTCTGGCTGAAGGCCTGGTTCCTTTGGGGCCAAAAGGGCACAGGGCCAAGGATGGCCCTTCTGTCTGTACTTGGACCTTGTGTAGTCCATTCGTACTCTGAGCCAACCTCCATCTTTTCTTCGATGCCCCAGTTTTTCCCTTGTCATCCCAGACACTCACGTCATTTCCCTGGGTGGGGCTCCCCAACCAAGTCTCCAGGCTGACCTGCTCTCCTTTTTTCCAGTGCCCCAGAATGCACTGCCCTCAGATCTTCTGGAGAATGTGCTGTGTGGTGTGGCCTTTGGCCTCGGTGTGCTGGGCATCATTGTTGGCTTAGTCCTCATCATCCACTTTCGGAAGCCTTGCTCAGGTGGTATGTCAGGGTGCCCGGAAGGGTTGGCCTAGCCACGGGAGCCAGGCATGGTGGGTGTGGGTGCTCCAGGATTATCCTGTGATGCAGGGAGGACATACAGGCATCCTCAGGCCCGTGGGTGGGAAGGCTCGTATCGGGCACGTGGGGCATCCTCCTTGTTGGGGTCCTGGTAACACACACAGTTATAGGTCACAGGAGTGTGGCTTCAAGTGGGAGAGGAGTGAAATGGGGAGCTGTCAGAAGGGTGCTTGGAGATGATGTGGGAATGAGGAGGGATCAAGTTCAATAGCGTGTGCTGCAGGCAGGGAGGGGCCTGTGAGCAGGAGAGGGATTCCCCTGATAGCTTCCCTCCATCCTTCTCTCGCCTCAGACTGATTCTTCCAGACCAGAGTCTGATGCCAACGGCTGTGGTCTCCAATAAGGGGGTGCTCAAGTTTCTCACATCCTGCCCAGGATCTCTGCACCTCAGAGCAGAAGTCACTGGGACTCCGCCCCGTATGTGTGTGTGTGTGCACATGCTTGTGTGTGTGTGCACATGTTCTGCTGTCCCTGGGCTTACCTCCAGGGGAACTCAGAGTGACCTTCCCAGCATGACCACATCCCTTTCCACTTCAAGGCAATAAATCTCATTTCTTAATATCAGCGTGGCTTCCTTTTGAATTTATGATACTTGTTTCTAGCTATCTCAACTTGACTGGCTTGTCATTTCAAATTCAAGATGCCTTAACCTGAACACAGCTTGCCCTTGTTAGGGAGGGAAATGGGGGGAAAGTTGTGCAAAATATGTGAGAAATGAAGGCAGGGTTACTTGCTGATAATCTGCGTACAAAATGGAGGAAGCTGCTTGAGGGGTTTTTGTTGTTGTTGTTGTTTTTGCATTTTATCATTTGTGAAAATAATGCCTAGTTTACACCTAGTATAAGCTGCCTTAAGAAATATACAACTTCCTTCAGCCTTTGCCATGGCTGGAAAAACAAGAGCTCAGAGACAGAAAATAAGCCTTCAGATGCAGTTGGCATGTCCTTCTAAACAATCTGTTTGGAATGAGGACATTGTCCCACCATCTCATTTTTAAGAGCAGCATGTGTGCTGGTTAAGAGTATGGGCTTTGGAACCAGACTGCTTGGAATTCAGCTGAGACTGTCAAGTTTAACTGTGTGTCCCTGGGCAAGTTGCTTACTCTCTCTGTGCCTTGGTATCATTTTCTGAAAGAGAATGATACTAAAAATGGTGCCCACCTTAACAGAGCTGTCGGGAAACTTAAGTTATTCTCTGTAGAATGTTTATAACAGTGTTTGGCACATAGAAAATGTGTCCAGTAATTTAGCAAGGATTTTCACGGGGAACTTAGCAGCACCATTGACTTTCTCTTTTCTGGAACCTACTTTGCATCTACCTTCAAGTATTGTGTTTTCTCCTTTGGGAATGTTTCTCTTTTCTTTTCACTTTGCCGTTCTACATTGGTCTCTTACTACTTTCTAATTCTTCCTGATTTCTCTCTATTTTGCAATTTATCCAGAAATTTCCTGCCAGTCACAACTTAAACTGCTTTTATTATGCTGTTGACCTTAGACGAGTCACATCCCCTCTCTGGGCCTCAAATTCCTCTCCTGTAAAATGATGGGCTTAGGTAAGATGCTCTCTGGTTAAGCATTCCATGATACTCTGACATAAAACTCAAGAAGCATTCAAGACCCTTTCTAGTCTTGTGTCCCCTTTCTAATAAAACATGTTACCCACCCTGCCTAGCAGGAATCTTGCTCTTCAATGAGTCAGTTTCGACCACTCTTCCTTGATAGTATCATATTTGTCTTTACTGCAGGATATTTGCCCTGGCTTTTTTCTCTCACCTCCTGAATGCCTACTTTATCCTGCTCAGCTTCTTTTCAACTTAACCAACACTCGATCTAACCCAAGTTCAACCTCTTCCATGAATCTATCCTTAATCCCCCAGCCCTAATTGATTCTTATCAAACTTTTGCAAGACTAATTAGTACACTCCAGCCTCTACTTTCAAGGACAGGCTGCCTCCTTTCACATGTAAATTTTTTTCACCCAACTGATTTGTAATTTCTATAATTCAGGGATCATAAACAGTTTACACTCTCACCAACAGGACAAGGTAGCTCTCAGTTGCTTTTATCATCACTAACATTTGAAATTATTTGACTTTCAAATGTTGGCAAATGTGGTGGGTGTAGAGCGGTATTTTGTTTTAATTTGCCTTTCTCTCATTATTCATGAGGCCAGGCATCTTTTCATAGGTTTTTCTCTCTCTGTGAATTGCTGATTCAGATTTGTTTGTCTCTTTTAAAGCTTGCATTTTTTCTTCTTGTGAATTGGGAGGAATTTCTTGTATATGCTATGTAGTGATCTTTTTGTCAGTCTAAATATTGCAAATGCTTTCTTTCAGGTTATTGCTCATAGATTAAATGTGCATACAGTTCCTTTTCTGAATAGAATTATTTCATTTGATAGTCAAAACACTTACAGTTTGTGTTTTTATAATCTTAAGAAACCCTTTTCAACCCCAAGGCAGTAAAGTTATAATTTTTGCTAGAATATAAAGGAATAGGTGATACTCCATTTCTCACTGAGAATATTTAAACATTTTTTGCCCAGTTTAAAGATGTAAGGTTTTATGGATATATAAATTATAGGGAAACAGTCAAATGTCTGCTAACTATACTTGTTCAGTTACAAACTCACAAATTTAAAATCAATATTTTATAACATTTGTGTAGGCATATTTGTTGCTGTTTCCATGCTCACATTTCATAAAACAATTTTATTCTAATTCTCATGTATTTTTTATTATGCTAATTTCATTCACTCATTTATTTACTTTTAAAAAACTAATCAAGATATTTAAACTAAAAAAAACAGAACAAAAAACAGCTCTACCATTTCTCCAATCCTTGACCTGCAGACTCTGGCAACCACCAATCTGTTCTCTGTATCTATGCACTTGTTTTTCATTTTTATTTTTTTCCTTTTAGATGCCACACATATGAGAGATCATACAGTATTTGTCATTCTCTGTCTGACTTATTTCACTTTGCTTAATGCCTTTGGGGTTCTTCTATGTTATCATAAATGACAGGATTTCATTCTTTTTTATATATGTCACTACTCCTTTATCCATTACTCTAATAGGCACAAACGTTGTTTCCATATCTTGGCTATTGTAAATAATGCTGCAATGAGCATATCTTTTTGAGTTAGTATTTTTGTTTGCTTCATATAAACACCCACAAGTGGAATTACTGGATTGTATGATAGTTCTATTTTTAGGTTTTTGAGGAACCTCCACAGTGTTGGTGAGTGCTTGCGCACTGTTGGTGGGAATGTAAATTGGTGTAGCCACTATGGAAAGCAGCATCGAGGTTCCTCATGTATTTATTAATTGAGATCATTTTAGAATAAGGTATCTTCTCCAAACAACTTTAATAGAGTGGCCATAAGTTGGAAAAAATACCTAAGGACTTATGTATAAGGTAATTCCTTCTTTTCTGTTGAATAATTTTGGGTAAAAAAGTTTTGCTTTATATTTATCTGGCCACATATGAGATTTTATTATGCTTTCTTCTATTAGTGTTCCTGTTTTCTTTTTACATTCAGATCTTTATTGATCTGGAATTAGATCTAATTGATCTGGTGTGCATAAAGATACAACTTTCTTTTCCTTCAAAAGTAAACTATCTTTTTAATACCACTTACCAAATATTTCACTTATTCCCAGGAATTTTATACCAAGTTCCCCTATATTCAGGGATTTGCCTCTGATTATTCTGTTCCATAGGTTCATCAGTTCCTGTGTCAGTATCATATTTTAAGATTATTATGGTTTAAAATATGTTTTAATATTTAGTAGGGCTAGTTTCCATTCCTTTACAACCTCAACCCATAAAACTTCATTTTGCTTTTCTTTACCAAAATTTTCTAGCATACTCATGGACTTATTTCCATGTACATTTTAGAATCAATTTATCAACTTCTCCCTAAATCCTGCTATGATTTTGGTTGGGACATTTAGGTTAGAGATATGGGGAGAAATTGAGTTTATTTTTTTAGGATGCCTCATCCATGAATATGGTATGTCTCTTTACTTCTTGAGGTCTTCATTTATGCATTTTAATAAATTTTTCTTTCTTCCTATATAGTTCTTATACTTTTGTATGTTAATTTCTAAATATATTATAGTTTTTATTGTTATTTTAAATGGTTAGTCATTTTCAATTATTTTCTAATCAATTATTAAGAATATAGATTTGAATCATAAATCCTGAGTTCAAGTCATGGTTCTATTACTTTGTAACTGGGTAAATCTGGGACATCACTAACCTCCGTTTACTTCCATGTAATCATAGTAAAGATGGAGATAGTAACATTACTGAAGAGTTGTGGTGGCAAATCAGGTAGACTACCCCTTAGCAGATCAAATAATTTGACTGCAGAATGGAAGGATGATGGAAAAGTTACAGCAACTGTAACTCACAGGTCAGGGTCTAGTGTAGTGAATCCTGATAGAGAAGAAGGAGTGGGAGGGAAGTAGTGGGGGTGCAATGAAGGCCAGGTTAGACTGACTGGAAAGTAATGTAATCCTGCCAGGGTGCAGGTGTGTGTGGTTTTGAAAAGATGTTGAAGGAAGTCACAAATGTGACTCATGCTGTTGGCTTTAGATTACCAATGATTGACGGGTTAAGCAATTTTTGAATTTATAAGATGGAGACTTGAGTTGAAACCATCTGTCTAGGCAAGGAACCTGAGGACTTAAAGGAAGTAACATTAGGAAGTACCTAGAAAAGCTTTATTATTATGGCCATGCTCAGGGAAAGCATGAGACCACATTTGTGACTTCCTTCAATGTGCCATGGCAGTGACCTTATTGTAGTTTGTTTCTGTTTTAGCCAGCCGAGGCTCCTGGTAGACCCCAACAGCACCTTATAACATTGCCAAGCCTATGGAGTTACATTCCAGGACTGTGATGACAGCTGCCTTCCCCTCTTCTAACGTGACTCCAGCCCAGTATCCAAGGCTCGCTTCCAGGTCCCCTAAGTGGAAAGGACTCAGACCTACAATGATTTATCTTTTCAGTCCATTGCTTTTATTGCTTGTTTGCTGTAACATAAATCCTTCTCTTTATAGATGTTTGTTCTCACTCCCTTAGTGACCTATAAGCAAATGACATGGAGCAGAGTCCATATCTCCTAGTTGGGCGGTCCCTGTAATGCTCTGCACATGAACCCCATGGTTATACACTTCTGGCATGTGGTGGATACCCTAGGGTAAGAGGCAGTGGGAAAGAAAAGTACTCTTTGGGACCCTGGGTGGTGGCAATCAAAGAGGGATGATATGTGTGAACCTGGCTGGGGTTTCCCCACATCTTCCATCCGTGTGCTACATAGCGAGCCAGTCAACAATGGACTGGGCAGGTGAAAAATTCTTTTGGGTCGACTGGAAGTGAGGGGCAGGGCTATCTCTATAAAATGTATAGGGAGAGGGGAAGGAAGAAACAACTTCGCTGAGCACAGGTCTCTGAGTTTTTCTGTCCTGCTTCATTCTAAAAGTACCCTCTGTTTTCTCACTAATAGAGAAGTGAAAACTTGTACATTTCCTGCTGCTGCCTCACAGAAGATTTCACACCCCCTTTGGCTGCCAGAGCAGAGACGGAGACATGAGAGGGAGCTCAGCTCAGCCTCAGTGCGCTGGCCACACCTGCAAGGCACAGGACAGCACTGGGAGAATTCTCATGCCAGGGCAGTCTTTGTGGACATCAAAAAAGCCCCTGAGTCCTGGTTCCTGCAGGGTTAGGCTCACTGTCTACCTGGCGAGCCTAGCCTCCTCGGGAGGGTGTTTTTAAGGGGCAAGTGCGTGTGTGTAGGAGAATTCACACAATTTTGAAACTGTTGAAAGAGAAAGTGGAAGAGACCCTGGCCCTAGGAATTCTGAGAACATGAAATTCTGAGAACTGAGCAGAAGGAATTCTGAGAACATGAAAGAGAAGACTTGGATGATCAGGTGGCTTTTCCTTTCCTTTCTCCTTTTCTTAGCAGAGGCCACCACTAGCTACCTTTATGTGGGTCATCTCAGCCCCCGAGTGTGTGGGCAATGTGTGTGTGTGTGCGTGCACCACTTAACAGGTCTTCTAAGATTAAATGAGCTAGTGTGGAAAGGGTCTTCCTGGTATAGCATCTTTCATGAAGTAAAGCCCAACAAATTCTGGAGTCCCCACCCCGCTTTCTGCCTTCTCCACCTCACCTGATGGTTCATTAGAGGAGCTAGAATATAGAACAATCTTATAAACAAGGTGCGGCTGAGTGAGGGGGTGACTGGGAGACGTGGGAAGAGCTTCAGTTAATTTAATTAGTCACAAAACTATGTCTTTTGTTTCTGATATTCACCTTTGTCTACATCTTTGTACATGCTTTTTTTTTTATTTTATAAATATCCAATTCTCTTGGGGTCAGGGACTTTGGGGAAGGACAGATAAGTGTGGTGGCAAGGGGCTCTCTCTTAATCCTCTTTCTTTAGCTCACTATCAAATAAAATCCAAGAGCTTTCAGAAACTAAGGTGAGGAGAAGCAGCTCTGAAAACTGTTGGGGAACATAGAGAAGCCAACTCAAGGTTTTAAATTTGTGATGGAAAAAACCATCTAACTGAGTACTTCACGGTGAGATAGGAGACTGAATTACCATTTGAAATCTGTCTTTTCCAGGGGAAGAAAAATAGGGAAGTTTATCTTACTTTTCCAGTGGCTTCATGGTGGCTTCTAATGGACCTGCCCTGGGACAGATGGGACCAGTGGAGGAAACACAGGGGAGTTCCCGTCTTGGGGCATACAGGTGGGCTTTTGGCACTGTCCATCACCACTGTTCATCAGGCCATTCAGTGGAGTTGCCCTGCAGCCTGCCCTGAAATGGCTTAGAGCATAGGAGGATAGGGTTTCCTGGCTCTAGAAAGCAGAAAGGAGGAAATGAAGTTCCATTGGCTAGAACAAAAAAGCAATGGAGGCCGGGGTCGGGGGCTTGTGTGTGAGGGGCGTTGAGGTGGGGCATTTTCCAGGCCCTGTCCCTGACCCCTAAGGGGCACTGCTTCCCTCATCCTGCAGTCTCGTTTTGAGGCCAGATAACTGCACTGTTCTTGTGCCTCTCTCCTTCTCAGGAGCCCTGCCTCTGCCACTCCTCTAGAAGGGCCCGGCCTCCACCTGTCTCCTGGGTGACGTGACAGACCAAAGGTTATGTGCTGTCTTCCTGGAACCCCCTTTAAGGATCAAGAGAAGTTAGCTAGTCCCAGTCTTTTTCAAGGATATTGAAAAGAAATAGTTAAACTGGCGGGCTGCCCAGGCTACAGATATGCTGGGAATATTGGGATTATTCTCTCTAGTGATGTAGGGAAATGCACCAATAGTGAGGGCTTGTTTAAAGCCTAGGGTAGGATGATATTTACCTAGTAACTGATGATGCTAGCTGAGGCACTCAGCAATTGGTCTCTACATTTGTCCCCGCCTACCAGCCCATCTATCACCTCCCAGTTTGGAACACTTAGATAAACTGGTAGGAACAGGTCTAGTAGCTAGGGGTGAGCAACTCCAAATCACTTAACAGGCAACACCAAATTCTGCTCAGGGGCTGGAGATCATTTACCCAGGCTGGGGCTTCTGGAGCAGGCAAGGACCCCAGGACCCTGGAAGAGCTGGTCCAGGGGACTGAATTTCCCATATCTCCCCAGAGCAGAGCATGATCACACTTATGCCCCTGCTGCTGGGCCTCAGCCTGGGCTGCACCAGAACAGGTAAGGACACTCCTTCCTGGGATCCTCCCTTACTCTGCTCCTTTGGGGTAAGGGGGTTCAGTTTTGTTATTGAATTTGGACACACCAGACTAGTTTGTCTCCCTGTTATATAATCCAGATAGCATTTTGTACTGTACCTTCATAGCAATTTTAATAGTGATTAAGCTACATAATTATTTGTGTAAATGCATCTCCTGCTGGAATGTAGGCAACCACAATATCTGTCTTGTTTACTGCTGCATCCCAGCTACTAACACAGTGCCCCGCACACAGCGAGCACTTCCTGTGTGTGTATGGTGTGGATATTTAATAACATACCCAGCATAGAACAGGCTGACTCTTTCCCTTGACTCCTTTTCTCACTCAGTAACTTGCCTTACTAAAGGTCTTGTCCTGGTTAAAGTGTTTAAACATGCTAATAATTTTGGGACCCTCCTATCTCCTCGCTTAGTCTCACATAAAGAGAAAGCAGGATCTAAAAACTTCTCTGCTACTACTATAAGTGCTCTCAGAGACTCCAGCACTTGAGTGTGGTCAGTAGATGCTGTGTGAGGCGGGAACTTTGGGCCCTGCTCCCCGGGTGTAACTGAGATTTGGTCTCCCTGCCGAGGACTCTGACCTCCCATCTTCTCTGGCTCCCATAGGTGGCTTTGTGGCCCACGTGGAAAGCACTTGTCTGTTGGATGATGATGGGACTCCAAAGGATTTCACTTATTGTGTCTCCTTCAACAAGGATTTGCTGACCTGCTGGGATCCACAGGAGGCCAGAATGGCGCCTTGTGAATTTGGGGTGCTGCATGTCTTGGCCAATTACCTCTCAGATTACCTCAACCGACAGGAAAACCTGATCCAGCGCTTGTCCAATGGGCTCCAGAACTGTGCCACACACACTCAGCCCTTCTGGGGAGCACTGACCCACAGGACACGTGAGGACAGGGGTGCAGAGGGGCTATTAGGGAGCACAGTTAGGAGAGGGGAGGCCAGGGGTGATCCTTCTGTAGGCAAGGGCTGAGATCTGGGTAGGAGAGGAACAGAAAATGCGTGGGCCTGGGATGCAGAAAGAGGGAGGTTGACCCTCACAGAGAAATGAGATGGTTGACGGGGGTAGAGCAGAGATAAAGAAGGGGTTGGGGTGGATGTTTCAGCCGGTGAGGAGCGATTATGGGGAGAGAAAGCCTATTTCCCTCCTATGCAGGACATCGCAGGGTGTAGAGACAAGTTCAAACAGGAGTTTGTCAGAGTGACAAGAACAGCTTTTCCCAAATGCTTTTTTATCCCAGGTTCTGAGGTTCTAGGTCTGGGAGGGCCCCAGGCATGGGAATATTTGGGAAATCTCTCAGGGGATTCCTATGCATGCCCCTAATCCCTTTCATTGAGAATAACTTGAAATTGGTAAATAAAACAAAACAAACAAACAAACAAAAAACAACTTTCAGCACAGAGTACTGTGTCTTAATATGTGATTTCTGAACAATCTTTCTCAAAATTGCTTGTGAAAATGCAAAATTGTTAAAATGCATGCATTTGAGTACCACCACAGATCCATTGACTGGAAATATCTGGGAATGCAGCTGGGGAATCAGCATTTTAACACAATTGCTTGGATTTTTATTTAATATTTTGTTTGAAAAGCAAGGTAGAGGCAAGCAGGAGGGTCACTTAAGAGAATACACTAGTAAAAGATGGCAGTATTAAGGATCTCATTGATTTGGGCTCCCTAATTTAAATTTAAGGGAGTTAGGCTGAGTTAGGCTTGTTTCCTTAAACTATCGAAGGAAAAAGGAGGCTTTATTTAGCAAATTAATTTGTTAAATGAGATTTGAGGACAGATGCCTTTTCCTACCTTCATAAACCCCAGCTTACGACTCTGGACAACTGTTAGCTTATGTACCTGAGACAAACACAATATGACTTCTGAAACGGTTTGCAGTTCAGATCCGGCTTCTGTTTACTGTGACCAAACATAACTTTGGAAAAGAAAGAAAGGAAGAGGCTGTGAGGGAGTGGGAGGAAAGGAAGAACAAAGCAGGAGCAATTTCCAATTCCTCCTTTTCCAAGGGATGTGTAGCAGCACGGGGTGAGGATGGGGAGGGCAGGTTGGCAAAATCTGTAAAGAATTCAAGTAGTAAAGAAGTCAGGCTAGAGAAGAAGCCAGAAGGTTGCTGTCCTTTACGATCATGTTTTCCTCCTATGCAGGGCCACCATCTGTGCAGGTAGCCAAAACTACTCCTTTTAACACGAGGGAGCCCGTGATGCTGGCCTGCTATGTGTGGGGCTTCTATCCAGCTGATGTGACCATCTCCTGGTGGAAGAATGGGCAGCCTGTCCTCCCTCACAGCAATGCCCATAAGTTTGCCCAGCCCAATGGAGACTGGACGTACCAGACCCTCTCCCATTTAGCCACAACCCCCTCTTTTGGGGACACCTACACCTGTATGGTGGAGCACATTGGCGTTCCTGAGCCCATTCTTCAGAAATGGAGTAAGTGCATGGCTGGGAGGAGGGATTACGGATAAAGCACAGAGATCTCGTGAGTGGATGGTCAGAAAAGAAACACCAGTGCTTTGGCAGAGGAAGTGAGACATGGATAGGGCCACGGCACATGGTTGACAGGAAGATGCTGAGAATGAGAACTGGGTCTGCAGGAACTTATGAAGAGCTGATGACCGAGAGATACAGGAACAGGAAGAGTTAGTTGTTGCTGTGGTGGTATGGCTGACACTACGCGTGTGTCTGAGGGTGGGAGGGGAGTGTGACTACTGTGGAAGGAGGATACAGGTTTGCTAACTATATTTTTCAGAACCAACAATTGTGACGCAATATTTTAGGGTCCTTGGATTTCAGCTCTTCTGTTGTCAGGTCAGGAATGGAAATTGGAGAAGTGAGGAAGATTGCTCAAGAAAGTGGACTCTTTCTTGGTGTAGGGGCAGTACTGAATTTGGGCTGCTCCCTCAAGAGGCAAAATGCCATGGCTTATAGATACTTTGGTGTGCATGCTTTGGGGGCTAATGAACAAGAAACCAGTCACCATTGTTTGAACTGCAGGATTGGAAGGAGTTAAAGGTAATGAGAGAAGTTGCACACAGATTTGGGGATTCTTGGGACAGAGAAGAGGAAGAAATCAGAAAGCAGAAGAGTTTCTACAAAGGGCCAGAGAACAGGATCCCAGACAAGCTGCTGAGACCAGGCATCCGTGCGGAGAGCTGAATCTTGCTCGGCAGCTGGAAAGGGCATGAGGAGCAGAAGGTGGAACCCGCAGGTGCACCTGAGCTCCCTGGGGAAGTCTCCTTCCCAGCACACACAAAGAGCTTGCTTTGGTGGTGGGATGTTTATTTTAACATGGGAAAGGAATCCAGGCAGGATGAAATTCAGAGCAGGACCTGCTTGGGAAGTGGGGACTACGCTGTGGGGGTACGGACAGTTCTGGTAGGACATGTGGGAAATCGGGATGTAAAAAGGTAGGAGACATGTAAGTACTTGGATAACCCATGGAGTGGGACATTGGATGTTAGGAAAGTGGAAAGACATTTTAATAGGAAAATGCTCAAAACAAGTAAGGGAGCAAACTGTCACTATGGCATGTATGGAGCAGGGGAATGAGGAACCCTTTATTCTTTAGTGAGGGTGCTTTTGGGGTGAAGGAAGACAAGATGATGCCATGAGAGGCCGCATTGTATTGGAGAGGAACGGGGAGCTAAGGCACTAACTCTGGGGAGAGAGTTCCCCAAGGTTGCTCTAGGAGTAGAGATCCACAGGATGGGGCTTTTGAGGAAGGGCTGTTTCCTTGGGCGTGCACTGGGATGATCTAGACCCTTGGGGCTGGGATAAAGCACCCTGACCTGCTAGGTGAAGATCACAATAAATTAAGTTGCTCTGGGAATGAGCAACTGAGATTGGTTCTAGTAAGTTTCTATTTTTGCAGCACCTGGGCTGTTCCCCACGCAGACAGTGAAGGTTTCTGTGTCGGCAGTGACTCTGGGCCTGGGCCTCATCATCTTCTCTCTTGGCTTGCTCAGCTGGAGGAGAGCTGGCGCCTCTGGTGAGTGACCCTCCTGACCCCGTCCCCGCTCTTACTCTTACTCCCCAACTCTGCTCACTTCCTATTGGTGTCTGGCTCTCCCATTGCTACCCCATTTTCTGTGAGTATTGCCAGATGCTTTGATTCACAGGCTTTCCTCTGATCAGATATTTTCTTCTCCTAGGCTATATTTTCCTCCCTGGGTCCAGTTATCCAGAAGGTAACATCTTTCTTGGTCTGTCTGCTTAGTGATCCTTCGGAGGGGGTAAGAGTTTGAGGGGTCAGTGTTGGGCTCAGCCAATGGTGCTTAGAGCAGGGGTAAGCTTCCACCATGTTCTAGCCAAGAGCATGATTGAAACTGCCATTGGTGGGATTAGAAGCAAAAAAGAGGAGAGCCTACACCCTCCTACCAATCAAGTGTCTATTGGGAGGAGGCTGAAGGTGGCTCTGTAGTATCACTCCTTGGTGATCTAGAATTTTCAGTATCACTCTATTGAGGACCTGGCTTGAAGACAGACCACTAGGTAAAGTTGGTTTGAAGCCTTAATATCTACTTTTTATCTCTTCTGCAGGTCATCACATTTCCTAGAGGCAGAAGCCTACAATGTCCTCTCCAAGTGAGAAGGAGATTCAAACTCATAGTGATGCTTCTGTTCCCCCAACATCTCAGATCCGAGGGGTTCTTGGCTCCTATGGTTTCTCTGTCCAGGTCTTTGAATTTCCTAGTTTCCCCTATATAAACATTGGCTATTTGGGGGAACTCATTCCTGGGAATATTCTGAAACAAGCTATTATTCTCCAAGACTATATTTCTGGAGTGAATATAACCTGGAGAGGGAGGTAAACGCCCTCTGGGAGACCCCACTGTGCCACAGAGGATATTTCTGAGGAATAAACTCTGGTGGAAATACTGTTTTTCCATGCTTTTTCCTGAGGCCCTGAGAAGGGACTATGAGCAGGGTTAGGGGCTGGGCCCAATTCTCTCCTGCTTGAGTGGAGGAGTCAGTGCCTCCTCCTGTTTTCCCTTCTAGACAGGACAGAATTTGAGGCAGTTTTCTTATTTACAATCCATAAGAAGAAATTAAATGGTGGTGGGATGGAGTCACAGAGTAAGGGAAAGGAAGGGGATCAACAGTTTATTTACCTCATAAATAAGGATTATATCCAAGAACGTTGCCTGGCACACTGTGATTGCACAGCAGTAAGGTCAGCTTTCTGGACCAGGCACTGTACCGGGTGCTTTACATGCATTATTTCATTTGCTCCTCACTGCAACCCTGATGTAGCCCTGCAGACAGACAGGATTCAGGGTCCAAGCCCGACTGCAGATCTGAGTTCCGGGCAGTTATTTCTTCCACACCTTCGTGGGGAAGGGACCACGGCCCCATTGCTTCTCGTGACCTAGGCACTGGCCTAAGTGCTTTACGTCTGTGTCTCACTCACTTCCCACAATAACCCCATAAAGAACAGATGACCTCCTCCTCATAAACCACGAAGAAAGCAAATTTCAGAGGGTTTAAATAGTGCCCACGGTCAAGTAACGCATTCTGTAAGGTGTTAGTGTACATGAGCTGGAAGTACGGTGATTGCTTAATTCTGAGGCCCCTCATGCAGGTGAGCGCACCACTCCCAGAGCCAGCCGGCTTCCTCCCAGAGAGGCGTCCGCGGCTGGGGACAGTTCTCCCTATAGGAGAGAGAGGGGCGGTCTGTGGCCAGTGAAGGGCGACACCTGCTGGACACAGAGAGCTGGGTCGCGGAATGGTGTCGGAAGCTGAGTTGCATACTGAACTTCGGGCGAAGAAGAGAAACCAGAAATGAAGAGAAACACTGGAGGGACTTAACCTAACGGGGTTGTGGGCGGAAAATAAGGGGTTATGGGTGCAAAACCCCCCCCAAAACCCCACAAGAGTAGAATCTGATGAGCTGGGGAGGGGCCAGAAAACAGGCTGTGCGGGACCTTACGGTGCGCTGCTCCGCCGGGCTGTGTTTGCGTGGGATGAGCTGGGCACGGGCTCCGACACGTGCTCCTTAAACTGTTTCTACCGGGGCCTGCAGAATAGTGGGGGTGGCACTGTTACCACAGGCTTGATGCCCAAAGTAGGTGCCCGGTGTTTGCCCACCCGATGAGTTGATCGCATCCGCGGTGTCCTTGGAAGGACCCCATGGCGTCAGGACCACAGGCGTCTCTGTGGGAGTTTACTTAAGAAGTAAGGGGCGGGGAAAGTGCTCACGAATTCCAAGAGGTTCTGGGCTGAGGACGGCCATGTAAGGTAGGAAGAGGAAGCTGCTGTGCGCTGCGCTAGTCGGTAAATGTAGGCTCAGAAATCAGTCTCTCAGTTGTATCAGTTTTATGTTTCCTTTTGAAAAGTTTTCATGTAGCATTTAATTAATTAGCTTCTGCGTGATGTAAATAACTTCCACTTCTACTTGCCTACGGGCTTTCTTTAATAACCTGCTCTTTGAAGTCTTGTCATATTGCTTCATTGTCATTTTCCCGATCACTGTTCTTGTTTTTGTTTGACGAAGCAAATACCTTTTGAAATTCTAGTCTAGCCTTGGGAGTGTGGCTTTGGGTCTTGTCTACGGCCAGTTTTGGAGGAGAAGATGCACATTCAGAGGGTCTGGGTCTGGTCACAGTAAGAGGAATTAAAGTGACAGGACCGCCAGGGAAGGAAGGGGAGCGTCAGCTAATTGGATTGTTATCAGTCCTCCGGACAGCCACAGGAGGCGTTTCTCTGCCCCAGCCTTGCAGGTTTTTGTTTTACAGGAAAGGCTGTCCCCTTCCAGATGGGGAGTAGGATAAAGCGCCAGGTAGGTCTCCTGGGTTCCAGGAAGCCAGATTACATTAGGAAGAAAAGGGAGGCCCTGTGAGTCCTTAGACCGGGGAATGAGTGGTGCCTGGGAGGAAGGATCAGGTAATGGTGGGCCGGCTCCAGGACTGTGTGAGGGGAGTAGAATGTTAAACGTAATGAAATGCCAAAAAGGGTGTGTGTGTGTGTGTGTGTGTGTGTGTGTGTGTGTGTGTGTGTGTGTGCGCGCGCACATGTGATTCCCACCCTTCAATCTTTTGTTTGTTTTAAAAGCTGAACTTGGAATGAAATGCCTGTGAATGTGACTGTGTAAAGGTGTGTGTGTGTGTGTGTGTGTGTGCTTCCCACCCTTCAATCTTTTGTTTGTTTTAAAAGCTGAACTTGGAGCCTTGTCCAGGAGGGCATGGGTGATGCAGGGAGTCCCTTCAACCCCTGGTGGAGATGCCAGTACTTTAGAGAAATGCGACCTTCAGTTTAAGGGTTTTCTTTTGACCATTACAGACAATGGAATGAAACCCAAACCCTGCAAGGGAGGGTGAATTCTCAGCATTTTGTCCTGAAGGAGTAAAGTAAGCACCTGCGGTCCAGGCTCTCTTTGTTTCCTTACCCATGCACACATTCATGTGAAAGGAGCAGAGAAGCGTTGGTATTTAATCTCAATGCTTATTTAGGAAAATTATTTTTAGTTCATCTCCTCAATTCTGTTTCCACAGTAAAATCAGGCAAATCAGATAACAAATGAGGGTGTAGTCTAACCCCACCCCCACTTTGGTTTTGGTGGGAGAGCCTGCCATTCCCAGGCACCCTCAAACTGCCTTGAAGCAGGGCACAGGGGATTGCTCCTTGGTGCTTCCTGTCACCCCTTCACCACACCAGTCCCCAGGGGCTGCAGAAAGTAGAGAGGCCCCAGACTCAAAAAGATTGCACCCAGACAATGGGCTCTTCTCCTCTCCCCATCCTTCCTTCTCCAAGTTTCAATTGTAAATGAGGTTTGCAGGAGCCCCTGGCCAGACTGGCCTGAAGCATGGAATGAAGACGTAAGTGACTTTCATTGTATCAGGGCCTCAACAGAAAACAGCATATTCAAAAGAGGCTAGTTCAAGAAGAGTCTTTAGAAGGAATTATTCCAGTGGAGTGGGTGGAGGAGAGCACAGTAACCTGTTACTACCCCAAGGCTGGGAGAGGCAAGGGAAGGAGAGCAAGTCCTGTGGAGTCACCACCTTGCCCACAGCGTGCCCCTTCAGTCAGGCGGCACTGTGGACCCCAAGTGACCTTGTGGAGAGGGAGCCTAGGGAATAAAAACCCAGACTTTACTACCCCCCTCCCTCTGCTCCCCGGGCAAGGCTGAAAGCATGAGGAAGCCATGCAGCTCAGGAACCTGTGATGTAATACAGGTCAGCACCCAGGCAGACATGAGGTGGAGAATGTGGACCCAGAACGACAGATGTAGGGCTGTTGGCACACTCACAGTGTGAGGGAAAGAAGCCAGGTTCGGGGAGTGGGAAAGAAAGATGTAAACCTATGTAAACCTTGGGCATCCTGTGGTCTTGAACAGGGACAAGATCTCAGTAACAACAGAAGATGAGGTTTGTAGTTTCCTGCTAGGGGACCAGGGAGAATATTCATTTCTAGCACCCTTCTCCTCCCCCCACCACACCCAGGTTTATTTAACTCTTTGTGGATCTTTATTTTTACATACCTATTTTACAGTAACTTTATTGAGTTCTGCAAAATTAAACTTGCATCTTGATTGAAGTTATACTGAATTTATAGAGCAGTTTGGGGGTACTTGATTTCTTTTTAATATTAAGTCATCCCATGCAGAGGATAGTTCCCCATTTATTCACATTATGTTGTTTGTTCTTTATTATGCTTTTTAAATTTTACTTTTTCATACTGTATGCTGAGCTAATTCTTAGGCATTTTATAGCTTTTGCTGTGGTTGTGACTGTTACTGTAATTTTCTTTTTCAATCCCATATTTCTGGTGTAGAGAAATGTAAGTTTTTAAAAAACTGTGGTAAAAAACAGAAAATATAAAATTTACTGTCTTAATCATTTTTAAGTGTACATTTCAGTAGCATTAAGTATATTTACATTTTTCTGCAACAAATCTCCAGAACTTTTTCATCATGCAAAAGGGAACCTCTGTACCCATTAAGTAACAACTCCCTATCCCCACTCCCCCTTCCTAACCACCATGCTACTTTATGTTTCTATGAATTTGACTACTTTAGATACTTCATATAATGTAATCATACAGTATTTGTCTTTTTTGTGACTGGTTTAGTTCACTTTAGCATAATGTTCAGCCGTGTTGTAGCATATAACAGAATTTCCTTTCTTTTTCAAGGCTGACTAATATTCCTTTGTATGTGTATGTGTGTGTACCACATTTTATTTATTCATTCATCCATCAATGAACATTCCACCTCTTGGCTATTGTGAATAGTGCTGCTATGAACATGGTTGTGCAAATCTGTTCAAATTCCTTTTTCCTTTTTTTGATAGTAGCCATCCTAATGGGTGTGAGGTGATATCTCATTGTGGTTTTCATTTGCATTTCTCTAATGATTAGTGATATTGAACATTTTTTCATATGCTTGTTGGCCATTTGTATGTCATCTTTAGAGAAACGCTTATTCAAGTCCTTTGCCCATTTTTAAATTGTTTTTATGTGTGATTTTATTTGTTGTTATTGAGTTGTAGGAATTCTTTATGTATTCTGGATACAGACCTCTTATCAGATAAATGATTTGTAAATATTAGAAATTAACTAATTTTTATATGTTGATTGTATATGGGATAACCTGGATGGTCTCTCTTACTGGGTTCAGTGGTTGGTTTATTATTGATATTCTCTGTCTCTCACTCTCATTTGTCAGGTGGATAATAATATCATCAGCAAACACTGAGAGTATTCCCTTCTCATCCCTAAAACTCTTAGTTTTCTTTTTTCATAGCATTGACTGGAACCTCCAGTGCTTAAGCTGTAGCAGTGACAATGAACGTCATTGTTAAAGGACATACAACTAAATGTTCTTCATTAACTACAGTGTTTGTTTTTTTTTAATTGAAGCTTTGATTTGAGATAATTGCTGATTCATATGCAGTTGTAAGAAATAGTACAAACAGATCCCATGTACCCTTGACCCAGTTTCCTCTGATGGTGGCATCTTGTAAAACTATGGGACAATATCACAACCAGTATACATTGATACAGTCAAAATATAGAACATTTCTACCATCACGGTCATCCTTCACATTGCCCTGTTGTAGCCACACCCACTTCCCTGTTGCCCCACATCCTTCTTGACCTCTGGCAGTTGCTAATCTGTTCTCCATTTCTATAATTTTGTCATTTCAAAAATGTTTTATAAATGGAAACATACAGTATATAACTTTTTGGCATTGGCTTTTTTCTCACATATTTTTCTGTAGATTGGATTACACAAGGTTGTTGCAAGTTTCTTATTATTGAGTTGTATTCCATGGTATGGATACAGCACAGTTATAGGACATCTGGGTTGTTTCCAGTTTTCGCTAATATGAATAAAGTTGCTATAAACATTTATGTACAAATTTTTGCTTGGACATAGTCTTCATTTTTCTGAGACAAACACCCAAGAGTGTAATTGCTGAATTGTGTGGTAGTTGCATGTTTAGTCTTTTAAAGAAACTACGGAACTGTTTTTCAGAGGGTCTGTACTAGCAATATATGAGTGATCCGGTTTTTCTGCATCTTCACCAGCATTTGGCATTACCACTATTTCTTTCTTTCTTTTTTTTCCCAGCCATTCTAACAGGTGTGTGGTGATATACTGTTTTAATCTGCATTTCCCTAATGGCTATTGTTGAACATCTTTTCATGTGTTTATTTGCCATCTGTGACATGTCTCTTCATTTCTTTTTCCTATTTTATAATTAGAGTGCTCATTTTTTACGGTTCAGTTTTGAGTTTGTTAAATATTATAGATACTAGTTTTTTTTTGGATACATGGTTTGCACATACTCTCTTCCATACTGTAGCCTTTCTTTTCATCCTCTTCACAGGTCATTCGCAGAATGAAAGTTTTTAATTTTGGTAAGGTCCAATTTATCAATTTTTCTTCTATGAATCATGCTTTTGGTGTCAACTCTAATGAATTCCTTGCCTACCTCTATTTATCCTGAAGCTCTTCTATTTTAAAAACATTTTTATATTTTATTTTTAAGTGTATGACTCATGGTGGGTTGAGCTGCTGCTTCTCCTCCTTCTCCCTCACCTTGCCCTTCTCCCCTTTCTCCTTCTCTGCCTGTGGATGTTCATTGTTCCAGCACAATTTTTAGGAATTGAATTGCTTTTGCACTTAAAAAAAAAATCAGGTATATTTGTGTGGGTCTGTTTTGGGGTTCCCTGTTCTGTTCAAATGGTCTGTATACCTGTCCCTTGCCTAATACACACAGTATTGGTTACTGTAGCTATATAGTGAGTTTTGAAATCTGATAGACTGAAACTTCCCATTTTATCCTTTCTCATGATTGTTTTAGCTATTCCAGTTCTTTTGCTTTCCCATCTAAGTTTTACTATAGTATTCTCTAGATCTATAAAAAATCTTGCTGGGATTTTGATAGGAATTCCATTGACCCTGTTTATCAACTTGGAGAGAAACAGCATTTTACTATGTTGAGTCTTCTAATCCATTGTGGGTAAAATTGCAGTATTTCCAGAATATCTTGCCTGGCCTTAGTGCATCTCCATATCAATAGGTGTTTCCAAGGGGTGGAGAGAAGTAGTCGTCTCCATGTCAATAGGTAATTACAAGGGTGGGTGAGGGCAACATATCTGGACCAGAGAGGTTGGGTGGGGTCCCTTTTTGCAGCCGGGGCAGAGAGACATGGGTGAACAGAAGTGGATGACTGCTTGTAAGCATAAACGGTTTTCTCCCACTTTATTTCTCCCTTTGACTGATTTCAGCTTCAAAGGTAATTTACCCTGGCTGGGAACATATTTTCCCACTTGTTACATCCATGAAAGTGATATGTATCTCAATTTATTTAGATATTTTTTGGTATCTCTTATCAGTGTGAATAGTTTTCCGCATAGAGTTTTAGCACATTTTGTGAAGTTGATACCTAAATATTTCATTTTTGAACAATTTAAACTGTTAGTGATTTTTAGTTTTGGTATTCATGTGTTCATTTTTTTTTTTTTTAGTAGCAGGATCAATCAGTTATTTATTAAGCACCTATACATGATTTAAAGAAGGATAAGGCATGACCCCTACCCTAAAGGAGTTCATGTTCTAGTTGTCCATAGAAGAAACACACACATGAAAATACACTATATGAACACATTCAATTTGTGCTAAGGTCCATGGTTTCAGTGAACAAGTATTTTCTTTCTTGTTGCTTCATCCATCTGGACTTCATTTCCAAGGTCACCTCATTGTCCAGAATAGCTGCTGAAGTTCCTCTGCATTCCGAACAGATGGAAGCAGAAAGGAGAAAAGGGTATACTGCCTCTTTTTATTTAATGACACTCCTTAGAAGTTGTACACATTGCTTCTACTTGCATTCCACACAGTCACACAGCCATACCTGAATGCAAGGGAGGATGAGAATTGTATTAATTGTGGGCTGCCAAATACTTAACTGAACATTCAAGATTCATTGCTAAGGATGATGATAAGTTGGGGATAAAAAGCAGGTCTTTACCATATCATTCTTCACATGGTTATGCTTTGTAGCTCAGAAGAGGGGCTGATTATTCTAGATTGGGTAGTCACAGAGCTGTTGGATTTGGGGCAGGTAGTAATAAGTGGGGATTCAGAGGATTGGGTAAACATCAGTTACAAGCAAATCCTATGACAGGAGTGGCTTTTCCAGGAGAGAGAGTCTAGGAGAGGAGGCTGGTCAGAGGTGCTGAGGTCAGCCCACAGAGATTCTTACCTCTGAAGCTCTTTCTTTTATTTTTTTTTATTTTGGTATCATTAATCTACAATTACATGAAGAACGTTATGTTTACTAGGCTCCCCCTTTCACCGAGTCCTGCCCACATACCCCTTCATAGTCACTGTTCATCAGCATAGTAAGATGCTGTAAAATCACTACTTGTCTTCTCTGTGTTGTTCATGTGTTAATTTTTAATACATAAAAATACAATTGATTTTTAAAATATGTTTATTTTGTGACCTGTAAACTTGCTAAACCCACTTACTAATTCTAGGACTGTTTTTGTAGATTCCTTGGGATTTTCTACATATAAAATCTTACATGAAGATATGGGTATTTTTTATTTCTTCCTATCCTGTCTGTTTACCTTTTATTTTATTTTCTTGCATTATTGTATTGGTTAGAATTTCTAACAATATTTTGTATAAGAATGGTAAGAGCAGATGTCTTGTACCTTGTCTTAGGGGAAGAGCATTCAGTCTATCACCATTAGGTATAATATTAGCTCTAGGTTTTTTTTTTTTATGATGCTTTTTATCAAGTTGAGAAAGTTCCCTTTATTCCTATTTTTTTCTGAGTTTTTATCATGAATGGGTGTTAAATTTAATCAAATGTTTTCCCTATATTGTTTGATATGATCATGTTGATGTGATCACTTTTCTTTCTTAGTCTGATAATATGGTAGATAACATTAATGAATTTTCAAATATTGAACCAGCCTTGCATCTCTGGAAAAATCATGATTTTAGTGTATACAATTTTTTTTTGTGTGTGTGTGTGTGAATCTGCCATAATTTATTTAACCAGTCATCCCTAGTGGACAATTTGGGAGGTTTCTGATCTTACCAGCTGGCCTTTTTTTTTTTTTTTTTTTTTTTTTTGAGAGGGCATCTCTCATATTTATTGATCAAATGGTTGTTAACAACAATAAAATTCAGTATAGGGGGGTCAATGCTCAATGTACAATCATTAATCCATCTCAAGCCTAATTCTCGTCAGTCTCCAATCTTCTGAAGCATAACGAACAAGTTCTTACATGGTGAACGAATTCTTACACAGTGAATAAATTCTTACATGGTGAACAGTACAAGGGCATTCATCACAGAAACTTTCGGTTTTGATCATGCAATATGACCTATAAACCATCAGGTCAAATATGAATATTCATTTGATTTTTGTACTTGATTTATATGTTGATCCCACATTTCTCCTATTATTATTATTATTTTTATTTTTAATAAAATGCTGAAGTGGTAGGTAGATGCAAGATAAAGGTAGAAAACATAGTTTAGTGCTGTAAGAAGGCAAATGTAGATGATCAGATGATCAGGTGTGTGCCTATGGACTAAGTATTAATCCAGGCTAGACAAGGGCAGCAAGACATCCACGGATGCAGAAGATTTCTCTCAAAGCAGGGGGGGTGAGGTTCTGAGCCTCACCTCTGTTGATCCCCAAATTCTCACCTGATGGCCCCCCTGCGACTGTGCCTGTCTTAGGTTGTTCCTCCCTTGAGGAATCTTACCCGTCTCTGGCTAACCAGTCATCTTCCGGGGCCATACAGGGAAATGTAAAGTTGGTAAGTGAGAGAGAAGCCATATTGTTTGCAAAGGTTAGCTTTTTACTTCTTTGCAGATTTATGCCCTGTGGCTTCTATGCCCAGCACTTGTCTCGAGGTATCTTTACCACCTGGAGGAATTATGATACTCAGTAAATTCGATATGAGGCACGAATTCTATTTAAGGTTTGTAATTAGGAAGGAAGAAGAAAAGCTATAGATGTAGCATATGAAGGAAACTTGGGAGGATTGATTATTTCTTTGACATATCTTCTTGTATAGTACCTTAAGTATGTATAGGTTTTAAACTACCAACTAATTTGCACACACATATTAACATAATAGGAATACGGTGACATAAACAAAGCAAATCTATAATTACCAGCCATCTCCAGTGAAGCCAAGAAAACCATTTAGGCACCCTAGGCATTTGTGAAAATTTATCTATGATATGATGGATATTTTCCAACTGTACTTGAACCATCAGACAAATTAAAGCAGCCCATTTCTGGCATCTGTTCACATCCCATATGTTCTTTTAACCATAGATAGTCTATAGTCATGAGATTTTGGGGTGCTACAACTTGCACCCCTCCCAACTCCTGGTTGAGTTCCAACAGTACAGATCCAGTCAAATTCGTTGTCTCACTGTATGCACATGCCAGCCTAGACATCTCCCTCCTCCTTCTTATGGCAAGTCCAGGAGACAGTGGGCTGGATGCAGCCACAACTGCAGCATCGTCCGGATCCCTGTGGAGGCTTTTTGATGATCATCCCCCGGCACGAGTCCTCCAGAGAGTGCTGATGCCGGAAGCTCCTCCTCATATCGTATCTTAGTTCATTTTCTGGGTATCCAAGCTAGGCCTTGATCTTCTGCGTAGAAACAAACAGACCCTTTGCCCACACTTTGACATGCCCTCTATACCACTGTGCAGAACTCATTGGAGGTC
The DNA here is from genome assembly GCF_040802235.1 of Manis javanica. Classification (NCBI taxonomy): domain Eukaryota; kingdom Metazoa; phylum Chordata; class Mammalia; order Pholidota; family Manidae; genus Manis; species Manis javanica. The sequence continues at coordinate 58,178,528 of NC_133171.1, forward strand.
AGCACACAGAAACTGCTTTTTTTTTTTTTTTTTAATTAAGAGAAAGGAATATTATCAGAAAAGAGTACCTCCATAGCTGATCATCTGACACCCTTTAAGTGATCAACATTAAGGATATTTAAAGCATGCGTTGATCTTTGATTTACCAATAGTTTTATCCTGTTAAGGAGTAATCCCCCTTTTCTTTCTTTCTTTCTTTTTTTTTTAAAATTTTTAATCTACACTTACCTGAAGAATACTATGTTTACTATGCTCTCCCCTATATCAGGTCCCCCCTAACAACCACATTACGGTTACTGTCCATCAGCTTAGCAAAATGTGGTAGAGTCACTACTTGTCCTCTCTGTGTTGTGCAGCCCACCCTCCCCTTTCTCCCTCCCCCCCATGCATGCTAATCTTAATACCCCCCTTCTTCTTCCCCCCCCTTATCCCTCCCTGCCCACCCATCCTCCCCAGTTCCTTTCCCTTTGGTACCTGTTAGTCCATTTTTGGGTTCTGTAATTCTGCTGCTGTTTTGTTCCTTCAGTTTTTCCTTTGTTCCTATACTCCTCAGATGAGTGAAATCATTTGGTATTTCTCTTTCTCCGCTTGGCTTATTTCACTGAGCATAATACTCTCCAGCTCCATCCATGTTGCTGCAAATGGTTGGATTTTTCCACTTCTTATGGCTGAGTAGTATTCCATTGTGTATATGTACCACATCTTCTTTATCCATTCATCTACAGATGGACATTTAGGTTGCTTCCAATTCTTGGCTATTGTAAATAGTGCTGCGATAAACATAGGAGTGCATCTGTCTTTCTCAAACTTGATTGCTGCGTTCTTAGGGTAAATTCCTAGGAGTGGAATTCCTGGGTCAAATGGTAGGTCTGTTTTGAGCATTTTGATGCACCTCCATACTGCTTTCCACAATGGTTGAACTAATTTACATTCCCACCAGCAGTGTAGGAGGGTTCCCCTTTCTCCACAGCCTCGCCAACATTTGTTGTTTGTCTTTTGGATGGCAGCTATCCTTACTGGTGTGAGGTGATACCTCATTGTAGTTTTAATTTGCATTTCTCTGATAATTAGCGATGTGGAGCATCTTTTCATGTGTCTCTTGGCCATCTGTATTTCTTTTTTGGAGAACTGTCTGTTCAGTTCCTCTGCCCATTTTTTAATTGGGTTGTTTGTTTTTTGTTTGTTGAGGCGTGTGAGCTCTTTATATATTCTGGACGTCAAGCCTTTATCAGATCTGTCATTTTCAAATATATTCTCCCATACTGTAGGGTTCCTTTTTGTTCTATTGATGGTGTCTTTCGCTGTACAGAAGCTTTTCAGCTTAATGTAGTCCCACTTGCTCATTTTTGCTGTTGTTTTCCTTGCCCGGGGAGATATGTTCAAGAAGAGATCACTCATGTTTATGTCTAAGAGGTTTTTGCCTATGTTTTTTTCCAAGAGTTTAATGGTTTCGTGACTTACATTCAGGTCTTTGATCCATTTTGAGTTTACCTTTGTATATGGGGTTAGACAATGGTCCAGTTTCATTCTCCTACATGTAGCTGTCCAGTTTTGCCAGCACCATCTGTTGAAGAGACTGTCATTTTGCCATTGTATGTCCATGGCTCCTTTATCAAATATTAATTGACCATATATGTTTGGGTTAGTTTCTGGGGTCTCTAATCTGTTCCACTGGTCTGTGGCTCTGTTCTTGTGCCAGTACCAAATTGTCTTGATTACTATGGCTTTGTAGTAGAGCTTGAAGTTGGGGAGTGAGATCCCCCCTACTTTATTCTTCTTTTTCAGGATTGCTTTGGCTCTTCGGGGTCTTTGGTGTTTCCATATGAATTTTTGAATTATTTGTTCCAATTCATTGAAGAATGTTGCTGGTAATTTGAGAGGGATTGCATCAAATCTGTATATTGCTTTGGGCAGGATGGCCATTTTGATGATATTAATTCTTCCTAGCCATGAGCATGGGATGAGTTTCCATTTATTAGTGTCCCCTTTAATTTCTCTTAAGAGTGAGTTGAGTTTTCAGAGTATAAGTCTTTAACTTCTTTGGTTTGGTTTATTCCTAGGTATTTTATTCTTTTTGATGCAATGGTGAATGGAATTGTTTTCCTGATTTCTCTTTCTATTGATTCATTGTTAGTGTATAGGAAAGCTACAGATTTCTTTGTGTTAATTTTGTATCCTGCAACTTTGCTGTATTCTGATATCAGTTCTAGTAGTTTTGGAGTGGAGTTTTTAGGGTTTTTTATGTACAGTATCATATCATCTGCAAATAGTGACAGTTTAACTTCTTCTTTACCAGTCTGGATTCCTTGTATTTCTTTGTTTTGTCAGATTGCCGTGGCTAGGACCTCCAGTACTATGTTAAATAACAGTGGGGAGAGTGGGCATCCCTGTCTTGTTCCCGATCTCAGAGGAAATGCTTTCAGCTTCTCGCTGTTCAGTATAATGCTGGCTGTGGGTTTATCATATATGGCCTTTATTATGTTGAGGTACTTGCCCTCTATTCCCATTTTGCTGAGAGTTTTTATCATGAATGGATGTTGAATTTTGTCAAATGCTTTTTCAGCATCTATGGAGATGATCATGTGGTTTTTGTCTTTCTTTTTGTTGATGTGGTGGATGATGTTGATGGATTTTCGAATGTTGTACCATCCTTGCATCCCTGGGATGAATCCCACTTGGTCATGGTGTATGATCCTTTTGATATACTGTTGAATTCTGTTTGCTAATATTTTATTGAGTATTTTTGCATCTACATTCATCAGGGATATTGGTCTGTAATTTTCTTTTTTGGTGGGGTCTTTGCCTGGTTTTTGTATTAGGGTGATGTTGGCTTCATAGAATGAGTTTGGGAGTATTCCCTCTTCTTCTATTTTTTGGAACACTTTAAGGAGAATGGGTATTATGTCTTCTTTGTGTGTCTGATAAAATTCCAAGGTAAATCCGTCCGGCCCTGGGGTTTTGTTCTTGGGTAGTTTTTTGATTACCGTTTCAATTTCTTTGCTTGTAATTGGTTTGTTTAACTTTTGTGTTTCTTCCTTGGTCAGTCTTGGGAGGTTGTATTTTTCTAGGAAGTTGTCCATTTCTTCTAGGTTTTCCAGCTTGTTGGCATATAGGTTTTCATAGTAGTCTTTAATAATTCTTTGTATTTCTGTGGAGTCTGTCGTGATTTTTCCATTCTCATTTCTGATTATGTTGATTTGTGTTGACTCTCTTTTTCTCTTAATAAGTTGGGCTAGAGGCTTATCTATTTTGTTTATTTTCTCAAAGAACCAGCTCTTGGTTTCGTTGATTTTTGCTATTGTTTTATTCTTCTCAATTTTGTTTATTTCTTCTCTGATCTTTATTATGTCCCTCCTTCTGCTGACTTTAGGCCTCATTTGTTCTTCTTTTTCCAGTTTTAATAATTGTGATGTTAGACTATTCATTTGGGATTGTTCTTCCTTCTTCAAGTGTGCCTGGATTGCTATATACTTTCCTCTTAAGACTGCTTTCGCTGCATCCCACAGAAGTTGGGGCTTAGTGTTGTTGTTGTCATTTGTTTCTATATATTCCTTGATCTCTATTTTGATTTGTTCATTGATCCATTGATTATTTAGTAGCATGTTGTTAAGCCTCCATGTGTTTGTGAGCCTTTTTGTTTTCTTTGTAGAATTTATTTCTACTTTCATACCTTTGTGGTCTGAAAAATTGGTTGGTAGAATTTCAATATTGTGGAATTTACTGAGGCTCTTTTTGTGAGCTAGTATGTGGTCTATTCTGGAGAATGTTCCATGTGCACTTGAGAAGAATGTATATCCTGTTGCTTTTGGATGTAAAGTTCTATAGATGTCTATTAGGTCCATCTGTTCTAGTGTGTTGTTCAGTGCCTGTGTGTCTTTACTTATTTTCTGCCTGGTGGATCTATCCTTTGGGGTGAGTGGTGTGTTGAAGTCTCCTACAATGAATGCATTGCAGTCTATTTCCCTCTTTAGTTCTGTTAGTATTTGCTTCACATATGCTGGTGCTCCTGTATTGGGTGCATATATATTTAGAATGGTTATATCCTCTTGTTGGACTAAGCCCTTTATCATTATGTAGTGGCCTTCTTTATCTCTTGTTACTTCCTTTGTTTTGAAGTCTATTTTGTCTGATACTAGTACTGCAACACCTGGTTTTTTAGGGGTCCTCCCATCTAGAGCAGTCCCTGTAGGATGCCCTGTAGAGGTGGTTTGTGGGAAGCAAATTTCCTCAGCTTTTGCTTGTCTGGGAATTGTTTGATCCCACCATCATATTTAAATGATAGTCGTGCTGGATACAGTATCCTTGGTTCAAGGCCCTTCTGTTTCATTGCATTAAGTATATCATGCCATTCTCTTCTGGCCTGTAGGGTTTCTGTTGAGAAGTCTGATGTTAGCCTGATTGGTTTTCCTTTATAGGTGACCTTTTTCTCTCTAGCTGCCTTTAAAACTCTTTCCTTGTCCTTGATCCTTGCCATTTTAATTATTATGTGTCTTGGTGTTGTCATCCTTGGATCCTTTCTGTTGGGGGTTCTGTATAATTCCATGGTCTGTTCGATTATTTCCTCCCCCAGTTTTCAGAAGTTTTCAGCAATTATTTCTTCAAAGACACTTTCTATCCCTTTTCCTCTTTCTTCCTCTTCTGGTATCCCTATAATACGAATGTTTTTCCTTTTGTATTGGTCACATATTTCTCTTAGTGTTGTTTCATTCCTGGAGATCCTTTTATCTCTCTCTATGTCAGCTTCTATACGTTCCTGTTCTCTGGCTTCTATTCCTTCAATGGCCTCTTGCATCTTATCCATTCTGCTTATAAATCCTTCCAGGGATTGTTTCACTTCTGTGATCTCTTTTCTGACATCTGTGATCTCCTTCCGGACTTCATCCCACTGCTCTTGCATTTTTCTCTGCATCTCATCCCATTGCTCTTGCATTTTTTTCTGCATCTCTGTCAGCATGTTCATGATTTTTATTTTGAATTCTTTTTCAGGAAGACTAGTTAGGTCTGTCTCCTTCTCAGGTGTTGTCTCTGTGATCTTTGTCTGCCTGTAGTTTTGCCTTTTCATGGTGATAGAGATAGTTTGCAGAGCTGGTACAAGTGACCGCTGGAAGAGCTTCCCTTCTTGTTGGTTTGTAGCCTTTTCCTGGGAGAATAGCGACCTCTAGTGGCTTGTGCTGGGCAGCTGTGCGCAGACAGGGCTTCTGCTTCCTGCCCAGTTGCTTTGGGGTTTATCTCCGCTGCTGCTGTGGGCTTGGCCTGGCTGGGGCTGTTCCTCCAAAATGGTGGAGCCCCGTTGGAGGGGGAGCAGCCAGGAGACTATTTATCTCCGTAAGGGGCCTCTGTGCTCCCTGCTGCCCAGGGGGTTAGAGTGCCCAGAGATCCCCAGATTCCCTGCTTCTGGTCTAAGTGACCTGTCCTGCCCCTTTAAGATTTCCAAAAAGCACTCTCCAAACCAAAACAACAACAGCAACAATGAGAGAGGGAACAGAAAGAAAGAGAAAAAAAAAAGGAAAAAAAAGGAAAAAACAAGCGATTTTTTTTTTTTTTTTTTTTTGTCCTCAGGTGCCGGTCCCAGGCACCCGCTCACTGGTCCTGCTGCCCTGTCTCCCTAGCACCAGGGTCCCTGTCCTTTCAAGGCTTCCAAAAAGCACCCACCCACCGGTCCCGCAGGGAAGGAACGCTCAATATTCTTTGTCCTCAGGCACTGGTCCCACGCACCCGCTCACCAGTCCCGCCGCCCTGCCTCCCTAGCACCGGGGTCCCTGTCCCTTCAAGGCTTCCAAAAAGCACTCGGCAAAAAGAGAGAAAAAAAAGGGGAAAAACGCGCGATTTCTTCCGTCCTCAGGTGCTGGTCTCAGGCACCCACCCACCGGTCCCACAGGGAAAAATGCGGGATATTCTTTGTCCTCAGGTGCCGGTCCCAGGCACCCGCTCACCAGTCCCGCCGCCCTGCCTCCCTAGCACCGGGGTCCCTGTCCCTTTTAGGCTTCCAAAAAGCACTCGCAGAAAAGAGAAAAAAAAAAGGGGAAAAACGCGCGATTTCCTCTGTCCTCAAGTGCCGGTTTCAGGCACCCGCCCACCGGTCCCGCAGGGGAAAACGGGGGATATTCTTTGTCCTCAGGCGCCGGTCCCAGCCACCCGCTCACCAGTCCCGCCACCGTGCCTCCCTAGCACTGGGATCCCCGTCCCTTCAAGGCTTCCAAAAAGCGCTCACCAAAAAGAGAAAAAAAAAAAAGGGGAAAAACGCGCGACCTCCTCCGTCCTCAGTCACCGGTCTCAGGCACCCGCCCCCAGGTCTCGCAGGGAGAAACGCGGGATATTCTTTGTCCTCCGGCGCCGTTCCCAGGCACCTCCTCACCGGTCCCGCCACCCTGCCTCCCCAGCAACGGGGGCCCGTCCCTGTCCCTCTAAGGCTTCCAAAAAGCGCTCGCCAAAAAAAAAAAAAAAAAAAAAAAAAACCGCTCCGGTTTCTCTCCACCCGCCGGGAGCCGGGGGGAGGGGCGCTCGGGTCCCGCTGGGCCGGGGCTTGTATCTTACCCCCTTCACAAGGCGCTGGGTTCTTGCAGGTGTGGATGTGGTCTGGATGTTGTCCTGTGTCCTGTGGTCTCTATTTTAGGAAGATTTTTCTTTGTTATATTTTCATAGCTCTATGTGTTTTTGGGAGGAGATTTCCACTGCTCTACTCACGCCGCCATCTTGGCTCCCTTATCTGTATACAATTTTTTATATTGCTGAATTGTATTTTCTAATAACTTGTTAAGAATTTTTGTGCTTATATTAATAAGGGATATAGGTATGTAGATTTCTTTTTCATCTGGTTTTGCTGTCAGAGTAATATTAATTTCATGAAATGAAATGGGAAGTGTTTCCTCCTCTTTTATTTCCTGAAACAGATTGTGTACAATTGGCATTATTCTTCTTTAGATGCTTGTTGAATTCTCCATTGAAGCCATCTGGACCCAGGTTTCCTCTTTGGGAGTTTAAATTTCAAATTCAATACCTTAATAGTTATAAGGGTATTCAAATTATCTACTTCAGATTGGGTGAGTTCTAGTAATTTTCCTTTTTGGGAGAGTTGGTGCATTTTGCCCAAATTGTCACATTTATTTTTGTAGAATTGTTTGTGGTATTCCCTTATTATCCTTTTGATGCCTGCAGGGTATGTAATGATAGACCCTGATTCATTTTTGATATTGGTAATTTCTATCTTGTCTTTTTTTCTTTGTCATCTTGCTAGAGCCTCAACTAATTGATATTTTCAAAGAACCAGCTCTTGTTTCACTGACTCTCTTGCTTTTCTGTTTTCAATTTCCTTGATTTCTGCTCTTTATTAGGTCCTTTCTTGTGCTTGCTTTGGGTTTATTCTGATCTTTTTTTAGGTTCTTGAGTTAGGAGTTTAGATTTTAATTTGAGACTTTTCTTCTTCTTTAATGTATGCATTTAATACTATAAATTTCCCTCTCAGCACTGTTTACATTATGTCCCATAAATTTTGATATATTGTATTTTCATTTTTATTCCATGCAATGTATTTTCTATTTCCCTTGAGACTTACTCTTTGACCTGTGGATTATAAAAAATGGCTGCTTAGTTTTCAAGTGTTTGGAGATTTTCCTGATATCTTTCTGTTATTGATTTTATTGTGGTCAGAGAACACATTTTGTATGATTTCAATTCTTTAAAATTTAGTGATGTTTCTTTTTGGCCCCAGATACACATTCCATGGGCACTTGAAAATAATGTGTATTATACTGTTGTTGGGTGGAGTGTTTTATTAATGGAAATTAGATCCTATTGGTTGAGTATACTGCTGAATTCTTCTATATACTTGCTGATTTTATGTCTAGTTGTCCTACTAATTTTCAAGAGAGTTATGCTGAAGTTGCCACTATAATTGTGGATTTATCTATTTCTCCTTTCAGTTCTATCAATTTTTGCTTCACATATTTTACATGGTCTTTTATTTTGTGCATAAATGTTTAGGATTGCTATGCCTTCTTGGTAGGTTGACCCTTTTAATGTTTTAGAATGCCCCAATCTGTCTTTGACAATTTTCTTTACTCTGAAGTTTATTTTATCTAATAGTAGTATGCTCACTCATGTTTTCCTTTGATTAATGATTATGTGATAAATTTTTTCTATCCTTTCACTCTTAACCTGCCTATATTGCTATATTTGAACTGAATTTCTTAGAGATAGCATATTTCTGGTTCACCTTTTAAAAATCCACTCTACTAATCCCTCTCTCTTAATTAATATATTTAGATCATTAACATTTAACGTAATATTGATCTGTGTATTAGTCTACTTGGGCTGCTGCTATAACAAACTAACTAAAGGGTGGCTTAAGCAACAGAAATTAATTTTCTTATAGTTCTGGAGGTTGGAAGTTCAAGATCTGAGTGGCAGCATGGTTGGTTTCTGATGAGAGCTCAAGATCTGAGTGGCAGCATGGTTGGTTTCTGATGAGAGCTCTCTTCCTGATTTGCAGATGGCTGACTTCTGATTGTGTCCTTACATGGAAAGGATGGGAGAGAGAGAGAACAGATTGGTCTTTCTTGTAATTGTTGTAAGGACAGTATTCCTATCAGATCAAGGCCTAACCATTATGACCTCATTTAACCTTAATTACTTCCATAAAGCCCCTATCTCCAAATATATTAGGGGTTAGAGCTTCAATATATGAGTTCTGTGGGGACACAATTCAATCCATAGCAATATGGTAGTAGGGCTTAAATCTGCCAATTTAGTTTTTGTTTTCTATTTGTTCTGTTTACTTTTTTCTGCCTTCCTGTGGTTTACTTGAACATTTTTTTAATAATCCTATTTTTATTTATCTATAATGTTTTTGAGCATCTCTTTATATAGCGTTTTTAGTGGTTGCTGTAGGTATTACATTATACATACATAACCATCACAGTATACTGGTGTCATGATTTACCAGTTTGAGTGAAATATGGAAAACTTTCCTCTTGTTATGTCTTTTTCCTAACTTATTTACAATATAATCTTCTTAAATATTTCCTCTACATACATTTAGAACCACATCAGACAGTGTTATAATTTTGATTTAACCATCGAATGCAATTTAGAAAACTCAAGAGAATTTTACCCATATTTTTTGCTTATCTTGTTCTTTCTTCTTTCTTGGTGTTCCAAATTCCTATTTTATCATTTTCATTCTGCTAGAGAACTTCTTTTAGCCATTATCATCATTGCTGGGCCAGTGTGGGAGGTGCCCCTCCAGCTCTCATCTCCATTGACATCTTGGGAAGGAGGCTTCATTACTAGTCTAATTCTAGTCATACTAGAAGAAATTAAATTTTGAAAAAAATGTTAAAATTTTTTTGAGGTACATACAATAAAATGTACAAATTTTAGTGTACAGCTTGATGAATTTTGACATGTGTGTACACTCATGTAACCATAATCCAGATCAAGATATGAAACATTCTTACTAATTTTTTTTCCCTTTCACCTATTTTGCCCATCCCTCCAGATCACTCCCTCGTGTTAACCACCAGTCTGTTCTCTGGGTTTATGAGTCTATTTCAGTTTTGTTTGTAAGAAATGGAATTCTTGACATCTTAATTGGTCTTCTTGGACATTGCTGCAGGGTGATATTGGGGTGTCTCATTACAGTTTTAAGAGGGTAGAAGTCCAGGCATCCCATTTAGTTTTTCTGGTGTGATAGGAATGGGGCCACAGTTATTTCTGTGATATTTTCCTGAAATGGAGTGGTTATTTTCTAAGAGTTTTCTGTCTTGACAGCTTGCTTCTGTCCTGGTCTTTTGGCTAGTGATACCAGACATTTGTTGGGGCCTTTTTGTTTGTGCCAGTTGCCTTTCCAAATTGCCAGATTCTTTAGCTCCAAGTCTGGGATGTATGAGGCAAAAAGAAAGCCCAGGAAACTCACCATTGCATCATTCCTCAGATCCTGTGTTTCAGATGATCTGCCTTCTTATCTTTTCCTTTCAGAGTCTCATGTTTTATATATAATGTCCATGGCTTTTAGTTGTAATTAGTGGAAGAGATAAGGAAAAACAGGTCCCCTCTATCTTCTAAGAAGCAGAAGTCCCTGCTGTAGGTTTTTATGTGCAACCTTTACTAAGTCAGGTAGGTTTCCTTTTTTTTTGAGAGGGCATCTCTCATATTTATTGATCAAATGGTTGTTAACAACAATAAAATTCTGTATAGGGGAGTCAATGCTCAATGCACAATCATTAATCCACCCCAAGCCTAATTCTCGTCAGTCTCCCATCTTCTGAAGCATAACGAACAAGTTCTTACATGGTGAACAAATTTTTACATAGTGAATAAGTTCTTACATGGTGAACAGTACAAGGGGAGTCATCACAGAAACTTTCGGTTTTGATCACACATTGTGAACTATAAACAATCAGGTCAAATATGAATATTTGTTTGATTTTTATACTTGATTTATATGTGGATCCCACATTTCTCCCTTTATTATTATTATTATTTTTATTTTTAATGAAATGCTGAAGTGGTAGGTAGATGCAAGATAAAGGTAGAGAACATAGTTTAGTGCTGTAAGAGAGCAAATGTAGATGATCAGGTGTGTGCCTGTAGACTATGTGTTAATCCAAGCTAGACAAGGGCATTAAAACATCCACGGATGCAGAAGATTTCTCTCAAAATGGGGGGTGAGGTTCTAAGCCTCACCACTGTTGATCCCCAATTTCTCACCTGATGGCCCCCCTGCAACTGTGCCTGTCTTAGGTTGTTCCTCCCTTGAGGAATCTTACCTGTCTCTGGCTAACCAGTCATCTTCTGGGACCATACAGGGAGATGTAAAGTTGGTAAGTGAGAGAGAAGCCATATTGTTTGAAAAGGTTAGCTTTTTACTTCTTTGCAGATTTATGCCCTGTGGCTTCTATGCCCAGCATTTGTCTTGAGTTATCTTTACCACTTGGAGGAATTATGATACTCGGTAAATTCGATATGAGGCACGAATTCTATTTAAGGGTTGTAATTAGGAAGGAAGAAGAAAAGCTATAGAGGTAGCAGACGGAAGAAAACATGGGAGGATTGATTATTTCTTGGACATATCTTCTTGTAGAGTAACTTCAGAATGTATAGGTTTTTAACTACTAATTAAATTGCACACACACATTAACATAATAGGAATACAGTTACATAACCAAAGCAGATCTATAATTACCAGCCATCTCCAGTGAAGCCAAGAAAACCAGTAAGGCACCCTAGGCATTTGTGAAAATTTGTCTATGATATGATGGATATTGTCCAACTGTACTTGAACAGTCTGACAGAAATCAGACAAATTAAAACAACCCATTCCTGGGAACTGTTCACATCCCATATGTTCTTTTAACAGTAGATAGTCTGTAGTTGTAAGATTTTGGAGCGCTACAACTTGCACTTCTCCTAATTCTTGGTTGAGTTCCAACAGTATAGATCCAGTCAAATTTGTTGTTTTACTGAAAGCACAGGCCAGCTTAGATATCTCCTTCTTCATTCCAATGGCAAGTCCAGGAACCAGTGGGATGAATGCAGCTACAACTGCAACAGCGCCTGGATCTTTGTTGAAGTTTTTTGATGATCATCTTTTCGAATGACTCTTCCAGAGAATGTTGATGTTAGAAGTTCTTCTTCATATCATATCTTAATTCGTTTTCTGTGTAGCCAAATTAGGCTTTGATCCTCTGTATAAACACAAACAGACCCTTTGCCCACACTTTGATATACCCTTTATACCATTGTGTAGAACTCATTGGAGGTCACCACACAGGAACTGCTTTTTTTTTTTATTTTTTTAAGAGAAAGGAACATTATCAGAAAAGTATACCTCCATAGCCGATCATCTGACACCCTTTAAGTGATCAAAATTAAGGATATTTAAAGCATGCATTAATCATTCATTTACAGTTAGTTTTATCCTATCAAGGAGTAATCCCTCTTTTCTTTCTTTCTTTTGTTTATTTATTTTTTATTTAATCTACACTTACATGAAGAATATTATGTTTACTAGGCTCTCCCCTATACCAGGTCCCCCCTATAATCCACTTTACAGTCACTGTCCATCAGCATAGCAAAATGTTGTAGAATCACTACTTGTCTTCTCTGTGTTGTACAGCCCTCCCCTTTCTCCCTCCCCCCTATGCATGCTCATCTTAATACCCCCTTTCTTCTAGGTAGGTTTCTTTTTAGTCCTTACATTTTAAGAGTCTTTTTTTAAATACAAAATCAGAAATAGATCCTGAAATTTTAAAAATAATTTTCCAGCATTGGAAATTTCTAGTATTTTCCCTCTTAATCTCCTAATATGTTAAATTATGTTGAGAGGCTTTTGAATGTGAAACATCTTTGCATTTCCGAGATAAGCCTTATAGTAACATATTTACTGTTGGTTTTATTTAGTTAATATTTTACTTAGGGCATTGTATACTTTTATAAAGCATGGACATACAACTTGCTTTTCTTGTATTTCCTTATTTACTTATGTAATAAAAATTCCTCTATCAATGACCTGGGCAGACTTTGTTCTTGATTCTGTTTTCTGGAACAACATATATGCATATCTTTTCAAAGGCCAGCTTTTGTTTTCATTAATTCTTTTATTGGTTTTGGTTCTCTATTTCATTGATCTCTGTTCTTATCTTTATAATTTCCTTCCATTTTTCTTTGAGTTTGTTCTGTTCCTCTTTACCTAACTTTTGAGGTGAACACTTAGCTCATTTCATATACCTACTTTCTTTTTAGTTTCCTGGTAACTGTATTTAAAAGTAAAAATTTTCCTCTAAGTTCTGCTCTAATCATGTCTAGTAAATTTTGATATGTAGTGTTTTACTTTCTATTCAGTTTTAACTATTCCTTATATTCTTTGTAATTTTAATTTTAACTCATTTATGAAAATTTAAACCTTTTATTCTGCAATAATTTCAAATTCACAGAAAAGTTATGAGAATATTACAAAGAATTTGACACTTTGCCTAAATTCAGCAATTTTAAACATTTTGCTATCTTTGCTTTCCTTTTTTCTCATTTTGGTCTCTTTCTCTCTAATGTTTTCCCCTAATCATTTGAGAGTAAGCCTCAGACATCATGCCTTTCAGTTTAGCATGCCATTCATGCTAAAATATTTCAGTGCCTTTCTTACAAGCAAGGACATTCTCTTATTAGAAACATAGGAGAATGATAATACTCAGGAAATTTAATTTAGGTATAATGTTATTATCTCATCCACAGTACATATTCAAATTTTGCTTATAGTCTCAGTGAAGATCTTTGTAGCCCCTCACTGCCCCTAGCTTCCTGCTCTGTAATCCAGAACCACACAATTCAGTAAACTGTCTTAGATCTTTAGTCATTTGTAATTTGGAAGAGTTCATCAGTTCTTTACTTACTGAGGCTTATTAATAGAATTGAGCTTAAATAATTTTATTGTTCTGCTCTTCAAGATTTCTGCCTATTTTTCTATCCATCAGTTTTTGAGAGGGGGTTTTGTTAAAACCACCAACTGCAACTTTTATTTTTGATGTCATTAATGTACACTTACATGAGCAACATTGTGGTTACTAGATTCCCCCAATTATCAAGTCCTCACCACATACCCCATTACAGTTACTGTCCACCAGCATAGTAAGATGCTATAGAGTCACTACTTGTCTTCTCTGTGCTATACTGCCTTCCCTGTTCACCCATCTACATTATGTGTGCTAATCGTAATGCCCCCTTTCCCCTTATTCCTCCCTTCCCACCCATCCTCCTCAGTCCCTTTCCCTTTGGTAACTGTTAGTCCATTCTTGGGTTCTGTGAGTCTGCTGCTGTTTTGTTTATTCAGTTTTTGCTTTGTTCTTATACTACGCAGATGAGTGAAATCATTTGATACTTGTCTTTCTTTGCTTGTATTTCACTGAACATAATACCCTATAGCTCCATCCATGTTGTTGCAAATGGTAGGATTTGTTTTCTTCTGATGGCTGAATAATATCCCATTGTATATATATACCACATCTTCTTTATCCATTCATCTACTGATGGACACTTAGGTTGCTTCCAATTCTTGGCTATTGTAAATAGTGCTGTGATAAACATAGGGGTGCATCTATATTCATCAGGGATATTGGCCTGTGTTTCTTTTTTTGTGGTATCTTTGCCTGGTTTTAGCATTAGAGTGATGCTGGCCTTGTAGAATGAGCAAAAGTTCCTCCTCTTCTACTTTTTGGAACAGTTTAAGCAGGATGGCTATTAGGTCTTCACTAAATGTTTGATAAAATTCAGCAGTGAAGCCATGTGGTCTGGGTGTTTTGTTCTTAGGTAGTGTGTTGATTATGAATTCAATTTTGTTGCTGGTAATTGGTCTGTTCAGATTTTCTGTTTCTCCCTGGGTCAACCTTGCTGGGTTGTATTTTTCTAGACAGTTGTCCATTTCTTCTAGGATATGCAGTTTGTTAGCATATGATTTTTCATAGTATTCTCTAATACTTTTTTTTTCTGTGGCATCTGTAGTGATTTTTCATTTCTCATTTCAGATTTTGTTTATGTGTGTAGACTCTCTTTTTTTCTTGAGAAGTCTGGCTAGGAGTTTATTTATTTTATTTTCTTGAAGAACCAGCTCCTGCTTTCATTGATTATTTTCTATTGTTTTATTTTTCTTGATTTAATTTTTTTCTGCTCTAATCTTTATTATGTCCCTCCTTCTGACTTTGGGCCTCAATTTTTCTTCTTTTTTAGTTTCATTAATTGTGAGTTTAGACTGTTCATATGGGATTGTTGTTCTTTCCTGAGGTAGGCCTGTATTGCAATATACTTCCCTCTTAGCATGACCTTCGCTGTGTCCCACAGATTTTGTATTGCTGAATTATTGTTGTCATTTGTCTCCATATATTGCTTGTTCTCTGTTTGTATTTGGTCATTGATCCATTGGTTGTTTAGGAGCATGTTGTTAAGCCTCCATGTGTTTGTGGGCTTTTTCATTTTCTTTGCATAATTTATTTCTTGTTTCATACCTTTGTGGTCTGAGAAGGTGGTTGGTACAATTTCAATCTTTTTGAATTTACTGAGGCTCTTTTTGTTGCCTAGTATATGATGTATTCTTGAAAATGTTCCATGTGCACTTGAGAAGAATGTGTATCCTGCAGTTTTGGCTGTAGAGTTCTGTAGATGTGTGTTAGATTCATCTGTTCTAGGGTGTTGTTCAGTGCCTCTGTGTCCTTATTTTCTGTCTGATTGATCTGTCATTTGAGCGGTGTGTTGAAGTCTCCTAAAATAAATGCATTGCATTCTGTTTCCCCCTTTAATTCTGTTAGTATTTGTTTCACATATGTTGGTGCTCCTGTGTTGGGTGCATAGATATTTATAATGGTTATATCCTCTTGTTGGACTGACTCCTTTGTCATTATGTCATATCCTTCTTTGTCTCTTGTTACTTTCTTTGTTTTGAAGTCTATTTTGTGTGATACAGGTACTACAACACCTGATTTGTTCTCCCTATTGTTTGCATGAAATATCTTTTTTCATCCCTTCACTTTTGGTCTGTGTATGTCTTTGGGTTTGAAGTGAGCCTCTTGTAGGCAGCATATAGATGGGTCTTGCTTTTTTATCCACTCTGTAACTCTGTGTCTTTTGGTTGGTGCATTCAGTCCATTTACATTTAGGGTGATTATCGATAGATATGTACTTACTGCCATTGCAGGCTTTGGATTTGTGGTTACCAAGGTTCAAGGGCAGCAGTACCTGCAGGGTCTGCTGCACACCCCTAGGGGGCGAGACGTACGGGAAGCCGCCCGGGCTCGCTAGTCTGTGTGAAATTCCAAGAGGGCAGGTCGGTGAGTCAGAAAACAGGCGAGGAGGTGGGGGTGGAGCGCGGGGGTTGTCCATGAGCCACCTCCCTTAGGTCAATCAGCTGCCACGGTGGGTGTCTGTGGGGCTGCACTTTCTCCTCTGCTCCGGGTGGGGAGAACGCTGGAAGTGGCGTCTCCTCAGCTCCAGCCGATGCTTTGGCTGCGGGGCCGCTGAAGGCAGTCTGACAGGCATTTTCATCCTGACAGCTTGGCCACCGCCACTGTGCCCGTCGAGGCCCAGCGCTGCCCGTTAACAGGGCACTCCGCAAGTACGTGAGGGCCCCAGGGCAGGGGCAGGTGGTGGTGGCCCCTCAGTGTGGCCCGCGGGGGTCCCTGCCCGGCCCAGAGCGGCAGTGGTGGCTGCACTGCGGAGCCCGCACAGTGCTTAAGAGCCCTGGCCAGGATGCGGGGCTGCGCGGCCGGTGGCTGACTCCAAAGTTGAGCGCAGGCCGGCGGCGCGGGTGGTGACTGCTCCTGAAGCTCCAGCTGCACCTGCTCCAGGTGCTGGCTCAAGGTAGGACGGGGCGTGGGCGTGGGCACAGGGTCCCCCTGAGGAGCCGGCCGATGGTGCGCAGGTTCCCCTGAGGTGCGGGCCGGTGGGTTTACTGGGATGTGGCCGTCAGGCGGGGGGTTCTGTGAGTCTGCTGCTGTTTTGTTCCTTCATTTTTCTTTGTTGTTACACCTCACAAATGAGGAAAATGATTCGGTACTTGTCTTTCTCCACCTGGCTTATTTCACTGAGCATAATACCCTCTGGCTCCATCCATGTTATTGCAAATGGTAGGATTTGTTTCTTTCTTATGGCTGAATAGTATTACATTCTGTATATGTACCACCTCTTCTTTATCTATTCATCTAGTGAGGGACACTTAGGTTGCTTCCATATCTCGGCTCTTGTAAATAGTGCTGCAATAAACATAAGGGTGCACATGTCTTTTTGAATCTGAGAAGTTATTTTCTTTGGGCAAATTCCTAAGAGTGAAATTCCTGGGTCAAATGGTGTTTCTATTTTTAGTTTTTTGAGGAACCTCCATACTACTTTCCACAATGATTGGACTAGTTTACATTCCCACGAGCCGTATAGGAGGGTTCCCCTTTCTCCACATCCTCCCCAACATTTGTTGTTTGTATTTTGGATGGTGGCCATCCTAACTGGTGTGAGGTGATAATATTATTGTGGTTTTAATTTGCATTTCTCTGGTAATTAGCATTGTGGAGCATCTTTTCATGTGCCTTTTGACCGTCTGAATTTCTTCTTTGGAGAAGTGTCTGTTCAGATACTCTGCCCAATTTTTAATTGGATCATTTGCTTTTTGTTTGTTGAGGTGTGTGAGCTCTTTATATAATTTGGATGTCAACCCCTTATCAGATATGTCATTTATGAATATATTCTCCCATACTGTAGGATGCCTTTTTGTTCTATTGATGGTGTCCTTTGCTGTACAGAAGCTTTTCAGCTTGATATAGTCCCACTTGTTCATTTTTACTTTTGTTTCCCTTGCCTGGGGAGATATGTTCATGAAGAAATCGCTCATGTTTATGTCCAAGAGAGTTTTGCCCATGTTTTTTTCTAAGAGTTTTATGGTTTCATGACTTACATTCAGGTCTTTGATCCATTTCGAGTGTACTTTTGTGTGTGGGGTTAGACAGTGATCCAGTTTCATTCTCTTACATGTACCTGTCCAGTTTTACCAACACCAGCTGTTGAAGAGGCTGTCATTCCCCCACTGTTCTATTTGCTGTCTTTTCAAAATATATATGGTTTTGGGAGGAAATTTCTGTTGCCCTACTCATGCCGCCATCTTGAGAAATAAATGTGAAGATATGTGTTTAAATAAGAGAAAGTATAAAGAATGGGAATTCGTTTTGTTGAGGGTAAAAGAAAGTAATTCTTCTAAAGTACAGCTATTTATTTAAAGAGGAAGAACTCTAAATGTAAAAGGAAAAATTGTAGAAACTTTGTGGAAAAATTAGAAAACTTTTTGCAATTTTTCAACATTAACAGCAAATTAGAATTTTGTTTTCAGTGAAAAGGACAAGTTTTCTTAAACTGTTAGTTGGCTCTTAGTTTTGAAAAATCGCAGAAAGTTTTTTAATTGTTTTATCAAAGCAGTTTCTCATGCTTAAAGTCTCAATGAATTGTCTGAGTATTTAAGAAAATGAGATCTCAATATTAAAAGGACTAAAAGCTAAACTTTGCTAACAACTGTGTGATCTTCTGTATCTGCCTTTGAAGTATTTCGTTGTCATTCTAGTTAAATGGATAAGTATTGCTTCATGTCAACCTATAATCTTATTTAACCAAGTGCCAAAGAAACTTTCTTCTGACAACTTTGCAAAGTCAAATTCAAGAAGGTGCTTTTACCTCTAGTTAACTCTGATATTTTCTTGAGGGCCCCTGGGACACGTCAGAGGAATTTTTTCTCCTCTTCGGGGAAAATATTTGGCTGATTTGGCTTATTTATCTGATATATATTTACCTGGAAAGCACTGTCAAAGGGAATGATGCTAAACTTTGTTACTGAATATTTTGTGTTACAGAAATATCCAAATTTCTTATGTCAGCTGTCTTAGAGTAAGCTCTCATCAGATCTTTCACCATTGTCATTTGTAAGTCTTTTGTCACTTATAGTAACTTTTATTACTCCTAAACTAATAAAGAACTAGATTTCAGAAGAACAGGTATTGGTTACATAGGATTAAGTAAACTAAGGAAAATGATTTTGTGGCTTTATGTTTCAAATGTTGCTGATAAAGTGTTTTAAGCTTTTTCTCTTAAACTGACAACAGTTTAGTAAATGACAATATCTTTATAGGCAGCATTGAAACTTTTATCTTTCTCTCTACCTAATCCCTCCAGAATTTAAAAACTCTCAGTGACTATTTTCACATTTCATGGCAGTATGTTTATTTACATAAGTTCAATAAGAATCTGCTTTCCTTGTAAGAGGACCAATTAAAGACACAGGTTATATTACCGAGGCTTTGACTGGAATGTCATACCTGAGAGACACGTGTGTAAACTCAGATATGAACAGACAGCTTTAAGGAACTAAGGTTGACTTTATAAAGCCAACGAAGCGCCTTGGAAGAACTGGCCTGTACCTTGTTTACAGGGTTCCCAGCAGCCTTACCAGGTGAGTTAGGAAGGTCACTTCCTGGCAGGTGCAGGAACCTCAAGATGGCTTGGGGACTTCGGAAAGAGAAGAATTCACCCAAATGTACAGGTACTGCAGGCAAAACCTGAAGGCAAGTCTGACTTGGCTTTCTGGCCTCAAGAGGCCTTCAAAAGTCCAATCTGAAATTCCTTATAAAAAGTTCCTTCAAAGCACATTTAAAGGATCCTATGTAATCAATTGTTCTTCTTGCTGCACTTATGCAAATAGTCAAGCCAAGAGTTAATTATTATCTTAATCTAGTTACTTCTAATAAAAATGAGGGTGATTTTAGAGAAAAGTATTGTTTCAATAATGCAGCCTTATCTATACTAAATCCTAATACTAGTCATTGAGACGTAGACTAGATCCAGAATTCTAGTTTCCCCAAAATATCTAGCTATGATTCTCCAGATGTTTTAGTTTTCTCCCATCATTTCAATTAAAGTTTTACTGTTTCTAGTTCTCATATTCAGCCATGCATTCTTGATCTTGTCAAGTTGCTCCAAAAAAGAAAATCCAACTCCAGATGTTGCTACTTAACCTAATAACATGATTTGTTCTATCTTGCCTAGAAGCCATAAAACTGCGAATAGTAATAGAAATGGAACCCGGAATAGAAGTGCCAATCTTCCAAGGCTCTCTCAACTGACCATTTATGGAGACCTAGCTGTACCCCTTACTGCGCCCCCTCTCAGCATGAAGCAACTAGAGCAGTCATGGCCCCTTTGCCCTAACAGCAGCTAGGGTCTCTATCTGTAGAGGGAGGAATGAGACAGGGACCTTCAGCTTAGACAGAATAAGGTAAGGGTCTCCGGAAAAAGCAAGGCAGGATATTTGCAGTCAGAGCAATGTAATAACTACATGCAAGGAAACCCCCTACCAAAACCCTGGGTTAAGCATTAAGCTCTAGAGTCATTCTTCAGTGACATCAGTTAAAGCTCAAAAGGCCCAGAGAAACTTGGCCTGGAATGTTTGAGTGTATCTCAAAAAAAGAAGGGTATCTCAGCATAACCCGTGACCTCACTGTAAGCAGCCCTAGCAAACAGACACAACCCAGCCTACCTTAGGGGCTGGGCAGGTGGTACAAGTCACACCCTAAGCTCTCTCTTCACATTATCAAGGTATATGTGGTGTGGGATGCATCCTTCTTACTCAAATAGATTATCCCGGAAATAGTCAAAAGATTTCTCTGAGCTCTGCTGTCTGATTGTGACGACAGCTTGAAACTTTTAGGTCCCACCTCTGTTGCAGTTGCAGCGGCATTCATCCTGCCAGTTCCTGGACCGGTTGGTGGAATCCAAAAAGAGACATCTAAGCTGGCCTGTGTGTATAGTAAGACAACAAATTTGACTACTTCTGTATATCTGACCTCAATCAAGAGCTAGGAGAAGTGCAAGTTGCTTCAGAATCGTGCTGTTAAAAGAACATATGGGATGGGAACAGTTTCCAGGAATGTGTTGTTTTAATTTGTCTAATTTCTCAAACTATTCAAAACCCATTAGACAGTATTCATCATATTATTAATAAGTTTTCACAAATGCCTGGGTAATCTGACTGGTTTTCTTGGTTTCATTGGATATGGCCAGTAATTGCAGGTTTACTTTTGTTATGTATCTGTATTCCTGTTCTGTTAATGTGTGTACATAATTTAGTTAGTAATTTGTTAAAACCTACACATGCTTACATTACTCTATAAGAAGTTATGTCAAAGAAATAATCAGTCTTCTCATATTTTCTTCCTTTGCTGCTTCTATATCTATAGCTTTTCTTTTTCCTTCCTAAATACAGCCCTTTACTAGAATTCGTGCCTCATATTTAAAATTACCATGTTTCATAATCCTTCCAGCTGGTAAAGATACCTCGAGACAAGTGCTGGGCATAGGAGCCACGGGGCGTAAGTCTACAAAGAAGTAAAAAGCTAATCTTTTCAAAGAATATTGCTTCTCTCTCACTTACCAACTTTAACATCTCCCTGTATGGCCCTGGAAGCTGGCTGGTTAGCCAGAGACGGGTAAGATTCCTCAAGGGAGGAACAACCTAAGACAGGCACAGTCGCAGAGGGGCCATCAGGTGAGAAATTGGGGGTCAACAGAGGTGAGGCTTAGAACCTCCCCCTCCCCCCAGTTTTGAGAGAAATCTTCTGCACCCATGGCTGTTTTGTTGCCCTTGTCTAACTAGGATCAATACCTAGTCTGTAGGCACCTGACCACCTACACTTGCCTTCCTACTGCACTAAACTCTACTTTCCATCTTTATTTTATATCACAAGATTTAAAAGATAGATTATCTTTTATGAAAAGGTAAAGAGTGTTAAAAAGCTTTCCATTAGAAACTGTAATCTTCATTATGTCTACCTACTACTTAAACATTTTATTAAAAATAAGGGGGAGATGTGGGATTAATATATAAATCAAGTATAGAAATCAAATGTATAATCATATATGACTTGATTATTTTCCTGTAATTCCTGGTACATGATCAAGAACAGAACAAACAAGACCAAAACAGTTTATGTGACCTAACTGCCCTTGCTATTGTTTCAGTACCATGTAAGACGTCACACCCCAGGAGACTGGAGACTGCAGAGGATTAAGTTTCAAGTTAGTTAATGATTGTGTATTAAGTCCCCTCCACAGAATTCTACTGTTAACATCTATTTGCTCAGTAAATATGAAGGGTGCCCTCTCAGCACCACTCTTGCGCTGTTAAGTCACAAGTCCCCTGGCTGGTCCTTTCAGATCTTCCATATCTCATCGTGTCTCCTCCCTTATCTGCGGGTCAGAAGCAGGGAGGGACTGACACTTTTTTCTACATTAACTGAGATGGTCATGTGTTTATTTTCCTTCATTTTGTTGATGTGGCATATTACATTGATCAATTTTCATATGTTCAGCCATCCTTGCATTCCTGAATAAATCTAACTTGCTCATGGCATATAATCCTTTAAATATACTGTTGAATTCTGTATGCTAGTATTTTTTGAGGCTTTTGCATCAGTGTTCATAAGTGATATTGGTGTGTAGTTTTTTGGTAGTGTTTTTGTCTAGCTTTGGTATTACTGTTGTGCTGGCTTCAGAGAATGAGTTAGGAAGAGTTCCTTCTTCTTTACTTTTTCTGGGAAAATTTGAGAAGGTTTGGTATTAGCTTTTCTTTAAATGTTTGGTAGCATTTACCAGTGAAGCAGTCAGATCCAGAACTTTTCTTTGTTGGGAGATTTTTATTGAGATATAGCTGACATATAACATTGTATTAGTTTTAGATGTACAACATAATGATGATATATATATATGTGTGTGTGTGTGTATATAGTGTGTAGATATGTATACATGCACATATTTTTTTACTGTATACATAATGTGTATTTACTATATAGTATCTCTCTTTCTCTCTATAAATCATTACTTTAACAAGTTAACATCTATCACCACACATAGTTACAATTTCTTTTGATGATGAGAATTTTTAAGATTTACTTTCTTTGTGACTTTCAGATATATAATAAAATATTGTTAACTATAGTCACTATGCTGTACATTACCCCCCAGGACTTATTTATAAATAACTGGAAATTTATACCTATTGCCCACCTTCACCCATTTCACCTCCCCTTCCATCCTTGTCTCTGACAACCACCAACCTGTTCTCTGCATCTAAGAGTTCTGCTTTTTGGTTTTTGTTTTGATTCCACATATAAGTATGCTGGTTCACAAGCTCTTTGGGATCTTCTCAGGTATAAGCTGAAAATGGTCCCATACTTGGAGGGCAGGGAAAGACCTACAAAGATGCAGGCCATTCCAGAATGATAGGTAGCAAAGTTAATAAGCAAAGGAATTTACAGATGAGGCTTGTCTTGGGCAGCCACAAAATGAGTAGATATCCATACCCACCCACCAAATCTTGAAGTTTACATAAAAGCTGTAACTGGGTTCGGTCATGTATATAGTCCAGATGGTATCAAACCTATATCACTGTCTCAAGGTTATAGCCTCAGGCAGCTTCTAAGAGCAGAGAAGGCAGACAAAACCCACATTTTAAGGACAGGGCAGGGGTGAGGAGCCTCCAGTTGCCTGGGTCACAGGTCAGTTGGTGGTCATGTCTTTTTTATTTTATTTTATTTTATTTTATTTATTTTATTTTATTTTATTTTAATTAATTAATTTTATTTTATTTATTTTATTTTATTTTGTTTTGTTTTGTTTTGTTTTGGTTTTTTATTTTATTTTATTTTATATTTTAATTTAATTTAATTTAATTTAATTTTTATTTTATTTTACTTTACTTTATTTTATTTTATTTTATTTTATTTTGTTTTATTTATTTTGGTATCATTAATCTACAATTACATGAAGAGCTTTATGTTTACTAGGCTCTCCCCTTCACCAAGTCCCCCCCACATACCCCTTCACAGTCATTGTCCATCAGTGTAGTAAGATGCTGTAAAATCACTACTTGTCTTCTCTGTGTTGCACAGCCCTCCCCGTGCCCCCCCCCCCTATACATGCTAATCGTAATGCCCCCTTTCTTTTTCCCCGCCCTTATCCCTCCCTTCCCACCCATCCTCTCCAGTCCCTTTCCTTTTGGTAACTATTAGTTCATTCTTGGGTTCTGTGATTGTGCTGCTGTTTTGTTCCTTCAGTTTTCCTTTTTTCTTATACTCCACATATGAGTGAAATCATTTGGTACTTGTCTTTCTCCGCCTGGCTTATTTCACTGAGCATAATACCCTCTAGCTCCATCCATGTTGTTGCGAATGGTAGGATCTGTTTTTCTCTTATAGCTGAATAACATCCCATTGTGTAATGTACCACATCTTCTTTATCCATTCATCTACTGATGGACATTTAGGTTGCTTCCATTTCTTGGCTATTGTAAATAGTGCAGTGATAAACATAGGGGTGCATCTGTCTTTTTCAAACTGGAGGGCTGCATTCTTAGGGTAAATTCCTAGAAGTGGAATTCCTGGGTCAAATGGTATTTCTATTTTGAGCATTCTGAGGAACCTCCATACTGTTTTCCACAATGGGGTGGTCATGTCTTCTTGATGACTTCCTTCTACACTCCATCCCTTGTGATTGGCTTTTAAAATCTCATATGCTCCCTCCCCTCCCCTGCCCCTTGAGTTGTGCCCTGAGTGGTCAACAAGGGGTTTCACTAGCACAGAGGTGGCTCCTTTGACAGCTGTCTGGCTGTATTGGAGACATATGCTGCAACAACAGCACGGGTGTGTGCAAGAAAAAACACAGATTAGGACAATGACTCCCAAAATCGACTATGATTTTTTCCACCAGGAGCCCCATAATCCAAACTACTGACCTATTAAATCTCTTAGACTGGGTGTTGGATCACTTAGGGCATTCAACTGTGTCCTCAGTAAATGTCATTAATAAAGATGATATAGTAGACTCATCAGGTATAAATACACAACATTCTGCTTGGATAATGGCACAGGTGTCTCCTTGTGAAGCCCTAATAATATGCAAATCCATCCCATTTTGGAGGACAGCTTATCTCTTAAAGACACATCAATGTTCACTAAGGACAGGCTTTGTTGGCTATCGCTTAAAGCTTGTTGAATAAATTTCGTAAGAGCTTTTATATATGCTATAACATACTCCAGGCCAATGTGTGGAGCAAAGAGGCCAAATGATCATACCAGTGAAAGATAGATTGTGCTCATCTAGCTTAAAAGAGAGGGACTTTGGCAACTGTGGTTACACTGGGGTTGATTCTCCCCTGTGCTCAGGGAAAACCCAGGTACAGCAGCCCAACCACCTGGGTGGAGGCTACGGGCAAAGATCTGTGCCACATAACCATGGCTCCCACTTGGGGCTGCCTAGTATATACCTGGGCAGTGCAATCAGTCAGCCCCAAACCAGTTGCCATCCCTTAATGTGACAGAATGACTGCATAGGTTCAGTGATATCCATCCCAGATTCTTGGTACAGTTGTGCTGGTTTTCTTTAGAGTGATTTTATTCTTTTTCAACACCCAACATAAGGGGGATTTGGGGCTCAAATTCCATAACCTGGGGTAAGCCACATAAACTCATCCCACATCTGGGCATAGCCACAAGTAGTCCTGATGGTGGTATTTTAGGGCCCTTGTGTTCAGTGAGTTGATGGGCTGTGTCTGCAGTTTTAGTAACAGGAAGAGTATCCATGCCCAGTGTTATTGATAGTGTGTGTACCCCAGGCCATGTTTCTGGATCAGTATTGGTGACATCACATGATTTAGGAGTACTAGTTCTAGTTTATTCCTTCTTATTTATTTATTTACCTTTATTTTTTGGCATCATTAATATACACTTACATGAGCAACATTGTGGTTACTAGATTCCCCCCATTATCAAGTCCCCATCACATGCCCCATTACAGTCACTGTCCATCAGTGTAGAAAGAAGCTTAAGAGTCACTGCTTGTCTTCTCTGTGCTATACTGCCTTCCCCGCGCGCCCCCCGCACCAATGAAGGCCGAGACTTTATCTTTTTACCTCTTATGGAAATGATGCTGTCTTAGGCTGTCACCCTGAAACATTGCACAGTTTTTTTAAAAAATTGCTGCTGAAATTTCAGAGGTTCCTTGGCACATGAAATCTAGAGCCAGATAACTTCTTATTTGAAGTTTGCAGTGAGTTAACTTTTGGACATGTAAAAAGATTTGTGGTGACAAATCACTTAGGACAGGAAGGAATCCTTCCAAGGTTAATTATGTGTTTTCATGTCCTTTTTAAACCCGTGTAAGACGTTTAATTTGCTTTAAATGGTTTAATGTCACCTCCAGACACATCATAGTTAGTTGTGAAAACCTGAGTGGTGCCCTCAACAGCCATTGAAGTGTGCCGGCTGCTGGCTGCAGTGTGTTGTTTGAGTTTCTGTGTCTGTGTAGTTTCCTTGACTCTTTCCTTCCTGGCCACTACTTACTTGCAGAGCTTTCTTGAGTTTCCCTTGTCTGCTCCCAATTATTTCTAACTTGATTTTCTCCTCCATTTGTTGTTGGTTTGTAAGTCCTGTAATTTGCAGCCATCTGCACAGCAGTCCGTTATGTTGAAGGACCAAATTAATTTCATTGGTCTTCCTTCAACAGTAAGATTGTTCTGAAGGAGATGCTACTACAAGCTGCCCTGTGGGGTCTTCCCAAGCGTCCCTCTCTGCAGGCATGGGGCAGGGTTCTCCTGGGATCAGTACCAGCAGTAGAATTGCTGCAGGCAGGGGACACAGGTGAAAAGTGGGTGAGCGGTATGGGAATTCTCTCCCTGAGCCTGCGCTGGGCAGCACATGGTGTCCCCGCCCCTACCTGGCCGCCCCAGGGCAGTCACCTCCCATTGTGCCCCTGCCAGTCCTGGTGGTCAGCCACCCTTCCTCACTGCCCAGCTCCACCTGGCCTTCCCAGGGAGCTGCCCGCCTTCAATCACCTGTCTTTGGGTCCCAGGCAGCCTGGTATATAACTTTTCTCCCAGAAAGAATGCCCTCTCTTCCACAAAGGATCTGCCTCCTGTCCTGGGGCTGCAGGTCCTTCTGCGCTCTCAGAGCTGGTGGGCAGTGGGAGTGTAGGGGGGCAAGTACAGCTCCCTGCAAGCTGGCTGTGCTCACTCTTGGATTCACTTTCTTCTTGGGGTTTTTACTGTTGGAGGAACAGGGTGAGGGCAGATAGAATGTAAAAGGAGCAGCTGTCTGGGCAAAGCACAGCCCTTTAACTCAACATCTCTTCTGCTCAAAACCCTGAAACCATCCTCCTGCCCCCACTTGCCTACAATTCCCAGAGTAAACCGGACCCCTGAGAGCTGTAGTTCCTACGAGAGGACAAGTGATCAAGAGCAGGGCCTGAAGGGCAGCAGGGACACAAGGCAAGGTACGATGCATGGAGCAGAGGGGCGCTGTGCACATTTCCCAGGAGTGCCGGCTCCTAGTGTGCTCTGGGCTCTCAGCCCTGTCCTGGGCTGCCACACTCCCTGCGTGTCACAGACATGGGAGTAGAGGCTGTTGCCAAACTTCCCCACAAGGCTCAGGCCAGCTAGGTCCCCTCTAGGGTTTCAGGCTCAGCAGTCACAGCCCCATGAGTTGAAAACCAGAGCCCAGGCGTTCCAGAGGAGCTGCGTGATAGCTGTTCAGCTGGGTCTAGAGCAGTGGTGGCATCCTCTGTGGCCCTGGATTGGGCACTGACAGCAGATCCTGACCCTCTGACTGCCAGGTGTTGGGGAAAGCCACGTACCCTATTGAAACCCCACATTATCTTTCTGCAACAACAGGCCTGGCTTCTCTGGTTTCCATTCTGCCATAGGCCCCCAGAAAGACAGCTGGGAGGAATAGAGAATTGACTCCAGGTGGCAGAAAGTCCCACAGGCCCCCAGGTGTGTGCGTGCAGATCAGACGTGACTCAGGGCTGACTCACCAGGATGTCAATTATGTCAGAGTTGCCTGGTCCCTACCTGTGCCCATTAGGGGGCACCTTGGTATTTCAGATCAGAAACCTGTGGCTGGGTTTGCCCCTAGGGATGGAAGTAGGTCAGGTGCCTTTAACAGGCTTCCTGGGTCATGGGAAGTGGGGAGGGGCCCCTGAGTGCTCTGGGCCCAGCCCAGGCTCCTGGGAATGGGCCCTCAGTGACCCTAGGGGAGGATCCAGCCAGAGGGCTGCCCAGATGTTGGTTCAGATGCAGGCCCATCCTCACAAGTTCCTGGGAGTTCTGTCTTGGGGGCGGCCTGCCATAGTTGTGATCTGAGGAAAATACCTCAGCGCTTCCTCACACAGACACATTGATGTTACAATTAAGAAGAAATTGAAGGTCATTAGAAAAGGCTTTCAAAATGTAGACAACACGGAGGAAGTTATTTGTCAATTCAGATTTGGTAACAAGAAATCCCCAGGTAAGTAGGCCCTCCTTCCCTCCAGTGACAATCGTCCCACATCAGGCTGCCTCCCCACAGTAAACCAAGCCTAGACACCTGCCGGTGACACCCAGGAATTAATCCATCCCCAGCACCACCACACACCTGGGAGTAGCCTTTACTGCAGCCCACACTGGTTTTTGGGGCAGGGTGTGCCCTCAGAGCTGCGTCCCCCTCTGTGCGCCCCTGCCCGCACCCATTAGGGGGCACCTTGGCATTTCAGATCAGAAACCCATGGCTGGTTTGGCCCCTAAGGAGGGAAGTAGGCCGGGTGCCTGATGTTCACTGGTAGGAGAATCCAGATAGCAGATTCAAATCCCTCCAAATGTATCTACATATTTTACTTTATTTTGCTAAAATACTAAGAGAGGTTTAGGTGAGTGGAGAGTTTATGTTATGATTCCAAAATTTACACGAAAGAGCAAGTGGGGTTTCCATGGAGGAAAGTCAACCCATGCCTGCTCAGACATCTCTGAATTTCTAATCCACAGAACCTGTGAGCATATGAAATTTTTGTTTTATGTCCCTACGTCTGGGATGGTTCAATACACAGCAGCCGATAACTAGAATGTCCCTCATTCACAAAGGACACTGGCCTGCTTTCACAACCTTCTTCTAGATCCTTCTATCCTATGGGTGACTTCAGTGTCCCCACAAATAAACTTTACAGCACTCTTGTCTCCACCTGCTCACACTCAGTGATGTCCGTATGTAGGCCCCCTCAGCTGCCCTCTGTCAGTTTACCAAAGGGCTGGCTTTCCTTGAAATTGTAAAGACCCTGGGATGGTTTGGGATAAGGGACAAATGGAGGCCTCATCTGACCACCCCTTCAAACTCCTGCCTGGGGTTGCCCACAGTTCACAAGGTCACAATGGCAACCTATTGTCCATCATAATGGACATACCTCACCAGGGTGGGGTGAAGGTGCATAAGTAGTGGGGCCGTCATCCCACAGCCAACCACTTGCTACTTGGACCCACAGGGCAGGTATCAGGTGGCAGCTTGCGGGTGCAAGATATATTGATTAAAGCGTGAGTAGAGCTGGGGTTGGGAGTGCTGAGGCCCCTGAGCACGGGAGGAAGCAGAGGAGGTTTTGGCTTGAGGTGGCCTGAAGTTTACTGGGACGAGACAAGAACAGCGGTCCCAGGATGCTGGGTCCCATGCTCGTCGTCTTCCTGCTGCTGCTGCTGCCATCTCCGCTCCTGACCACCAGGAGCACCCTCCACCACTACCTCACCCAGGACCAAGGTCACCACCCCAGCTCCAGGCTCCAGGGGAGCCCAGCAGATGGGGAATCCTGCTGGAGCACTTACGACGTGTACTTCGTCTTAGACTCGTGAGTGGCCCACCTGCTGTAGTCAGTGCCATAGAACAGTGCTGTCCCTGGGGTCAGTATGGGGCCCCAGGCTCTGAGAGAGGGAAGCAGGACTGTCTTGGTCACATTCAAGGAACAGACTCTCTGTGGCCTCCCTGTTCCTGGGGCAGAAAGAATGCCCCAGGCACTTGTTCTCTGGGACTTTTTCTCTTGAACAGGATTGAAGGCCACCATCTGGTTTCTAGATGATTCAGTCCCTCCAACCACATGGCCCAGATCTGTGACCTGCAGGCCCCTTAATCAGCTGGCGGGGAAATAACTGGGAGCAAACTTCTCAGCAGTTAGCGCCCTCTGGGCTTCGGCTTTTGGTTTTTGTCTGTTGGCATGTTTTGTTCTGTTTTGTTTTTCACAGCAATGACTATTGTGTAAATGGGCCCCAGGGAGATGGCCGGGTTGCTTTTGGGCATCCCCAGTGTCACCCTTTGCTTTCATGCTGCCAAGTGCTTTGCTTCTTTCTTGGACACCTTGGAGACCCAAGTTGCAGTGTGTGTGTGCACTTCCAGGACACTTTGGTCCAGAGCCTGGGGGAGCTAGGCTGTGGGTTAGGCACCTGCAAGCCCTCAAAGAAGGAGGGGATTTGGGGGTCTCAGTCTTTGGGGGAGATGACCTTGCTTCCATTTTCACCTCCTGTGTTGGGCTGGGAATAAGTGGTACTTATTCAATGTGAACAGTGGTATAACTGTCAATATATTTAAAGGATTCTTTAGTGTCCAAGGACTTTCTTGGCCTTTCTGTCATCCTCAAAACTATCCCTGGAGGGAGAGCAGGGCAGGCCTGTGATGTGCAGTCTCCTGAAGTGGGCAGCTCCTGGAGGCTGGAGGAAGCAGCCCAGAGGCTGGAGGGGCTGCAGGACCCAGGATCCCTGAGCTGCCTCATTCCATTCCAGAGGGGACTGCCTCTGACTCCCCCTGGTCTCCATGGAGACTGCTGATTGGGGGTGCAGGTCCAGCTGAACCCGCAGAGCTGGGAGCCTCCCCTGCCAAGGAAGATTTAGACTCAGCTTCTCCAGGAACTGCGTGTGCGCCCCCTCCAGTGCCATAGCCCCGTTAAATCATTTGCAAACATATTATCCCATTTGGTAGGTTGCCTTTTTGCTTTGTTGAGGGTTTCATTTGCTGTGCAGAAGCTTTTTAGTTTGATGTAGTCCCACTTGTTTATTTCTTATTTTATTTCCCTTGCCCATGAGACATATCCAGAAAGAAATTTCTCATGTTCATGTTCACGAGGTTCTTGCTTGTATTTTCTTCTTAGAGTTTTATGGACTTATGCCTTACATTTAGGTCTTTAGTCCATTGAGAGTTTACTTTTTTTTATGGTATAAGACAATGATATATTTTTATTCTTTTACATACAACTGTCCAGTTTTCCCAACACCATTCATTGAAAAAATTGTCTCTTCCCCAAAGTGTATTCATGGCTGCTATGTCATATACTGATTGACCATATCTGTATAGGTTTATTTCTAGTGGGCTCTCTATTCTGTTCCATTGGTCTATGGGTCTGTCCTGGACTTTTGTTGGGAGGTTTTTGATCACCAATTCAATGTCATTACTGTTAACTGGTCTGTTCAGATTTTCTGTTTCTTCCTGGTTAGTCTTGGGAAGTAGCGCTTTTCTAAGAATTTATCCCCTTCTTCTAGGTTGTCCAATTTGCTGGCAAATAATTTTTCATAGAATTTTCTAATAATTTGGATTTCTGTGGTGTCACTTGAACTCCTCATCTTTCATTTCTGATTTTATTTGTGTCCTTGCCTTTTTTCTTGTTAAGTCTGGCAGGGGGGTTATCTATTTTCTTTACCTCTCAAAGAACCAGCTCTTGGTTTCATTGATTTTTTTTCTATTTTATTATTCCCTATTTATTTATGCTCTGATTTTTATTATGTCCCTCCTCCTACTAACTTTGGGCTTCATTTGTTTTTCTTTTTCTGATTTCTTTAATTGTGAGTTTAGACGGCATGTTTGGGATTGTTCTTGTTTCGTGAGGTAAGCCTGTATTACTGTGTACTTCTCTCTTAGAACTGCTTTTGCAGCATCCCACATATTATGAACTGTTATATTTTTCTTTTTTGTCTCCATGTGTTATTTGACTTACTCTTTGATGTGTTCATTGATCCACTGATTATTTAGAATCATCTAGTTTAGCCTCCACGTTTGAGTGTTTTTTTGTTTTGTTTTCCTCATGTAACTGATTTCCAGTTTCATACCATTGTGATCTGAAAAGATGCTTGATACAATTTCAATCTTTTTGAATTTATTGGGGCTCTTTTGTATCCTGTGATCTAGAGAATGTTAGAATGTTCCATGTGAATTTGAGAAAAACGTGTATCCTGCTATTTGGGGGTGGAATGTTTGGTATTTATCTGTTAACTCTATCTGGTCTAAAGTGTCATTCAGTGCCTTTGTTTCTTCATTTGTTTTCTGTCTGGATGATTTGTCCATGGATGTAAGTGTCCTGTTAAAATTTCCTAATATGGCTGTGTTAGTATGTCTCCCTTTAGGCTTGTTAGTATTTGTTTTGTATATATATACGTGCTCCTATTTTGGGTGCATAGATATTTACAATTGTTACATCCTTTTGTTGGACTGATCCGTTTATCACTGTGTAATATCGTCTTTGTCTCTTGTTATTTTGTTTTGAAGTCTATTTGCCTGTATTGGCATAGCTGCTCCTGCTTTTTTCTCACTTTTATTTGTATGAAGTATCTTTTTTCATCCCTTGATTTTAAATATGTGCATGTCTTCAGGTCTGAAATCAGTCTCGTAGGAATCATACAGATCAGTCTTGTTTCTTTATCCATTATTGACATTTTATTGTTTTCTGGCTATGTTTATAGTTCTTTTCTGTTCCTTTCTTCCTATCTTATATTATTCTCTTGCTATTTGATGGTTTTCTTTAGTGTTCTGCTTGGATTCTTCTGTTTTACTTTTTGTGTGTCTATTATAGCCTTTAGGTTTGTCATTACCATAAGGTTCATGGATAGTTTCTAAAATATGTAACAGTCTATTAAGTTGATGGGCACTCTGTTTCAAACAGTCTAAAAGTACTACTTTTTTATTCTTTTTCCTTTTCCACTCTCTCTATGTAAGATGTCATCATCTCCATCTTTTATGTATCCCATGACTGATTTTGTATATAGTTGATTTACTACTTTTGTTTTTCTTTTAACTTCATATTTGCTTAGTAAACAATTGGTCTACTACCTTTCCTGCAGGTTCATCTTCACTGATGAAAAGTATTTAGGCTTAAGAACACTTCCACCTACAGAAGTCCCTTTAACATGTCCTGTAAGGCTGGTTAAATGATGGTGAATTCTTTTAACTTTCATTTATCCTGGAAACTTTTAATCTCTCCTTCAATTCCTAATGATAACCTTGCTAGGCTGAGGACTCTTGGTTGTAGGTTCTTCCTTTCAATACATTAAATATTTCATGTCACGGCTTTCTGGCCAGTAAAGTTCCTGCTGAGAAATCAGCTGATAGCCTTATGATGTTATCCTTATAGGTAACTGTCTGCTTCTCTCTTGCTGCTTTTAAGATTCTCTCTTTATCTTAATCTTTGCCGTTTTAATTACTATATGTCTTGGTGTTGTCTTCCTGGGGTTCTTTTTATTAAGCACTCTCTGCACTTCCAGAACCTGGGTGTCCATTTCCTTCCCCAGATTGGGGAAGTTTTCAGCTATTATTTCTTCAAAGAGACTTTCTTCTGCTTTGTCTCTCTCTTCTCCTTCTGGGACCGCAATTATGCCAATATTGTTTCCTTTGGAGTTGTCACACACTTTCTCAGCATCTTAGCTTCTTCTCATTTTTAGAAATCCCCTTTTCTCTCTGTTCCTCAGCTTGGTTGTTTTCCTGTTCTCAATTTTCCATATCATCGACTATTTCCTCTACTTCCAGCAGTCTACTATTCATTCTCTCCATTGTATTTTTTAATTTCAGTTATTGTATTAATCAGTTCTGAGTGACTTTTTTTCAGTTCCTCTCTCTCTTTGTTGAAGTTCTCACTGAGATCATCAATTCTTTTCCCTAGATCAGTAAGCGCCTTTATGACTATTATTCTACCAAGAAGATTGGTAATGTCTATTTTATATAGCCCTCTTCCTGGTGTCTTATCTTGTTTTACTTGAAGCATATTCCTCTGCCTTCTCATTTTGTCTGGGTTTCTGTGTTCCTTCTTTTGTGTGAGACAGATCTGTTCTGCTTCCTGGTCTGGAAAGTAGTGACTTTGTGAATAAGGTATATACTGTGGTGCCCAGAAGCTCAAAACTCTTTACTCATCAGTGTCTGGTTCTCCTTTGCAGTGGAACCACAGTTGTTGGTGGGCTATGGGATGGTTCACCTTTCTGCCTGTCTGCTGGCAGTGGCTGACAGCTCGCCTCTGCATGCCCTGTGTGTGCCTTCTAGCACTTCTGCTGGGGGTCAGGCAGGGCCACTTTCTGCATGTCAGCAATTTTCCAGCACAGGGAAGTGTGTCGCAGGACTGAGCTACCAGTGAAGAAGATGGAGCATTTGGAGCTCCCACATGCACCAGACCACTTGGGCTGAGGGAGGCCTGGGGAAGCATCATCCTTGTGCATGGGATTCACATATAAATCAAGTATAAAAATCAAATGAATAATCATATCTGACTTGATTGTTTGTAATTCACCAATCAATAGTTCATGATGCATGATCAAAACAGAAACAGTTTCTGTGATATGACTGCCCTTGCATATTGTTCACCATGTAAGAACTTGTTCGTTATTCTTCAGAAGATTGGAGACTTTTGAGAGTTAGGCTTGGGGTTGATTAATGATTGTATATGGAGTCCCCTATACAGAATTTTATTGTTGTTAACAACCATTTGATCAATAAATATGAGAGGTGCCCTCTCAGCACCATTCTTGCGCTGTTATGCCTTGAGTCCCCTGGCTGGTCCTTTCAGATCTTTGATATCTCATCACGTCTCCTCCCTTATCTGTGGGTCAGAGGCAGGGAGGGATCGACACTCCTGCTCTTTCTCCTCCAGGGAGAGCTCCCTCCAATCCCCACTCCTCTGGCATACTTCATCCTGCTGGTAAATCTTTCAAACTGTTGCCTGTCTGTTGGTTCTCAGCAGGACCGCTGGAGCATGCATGTATTCCAGAAGCAACAGGAGTCACAGCCTTCCCAAGTGCTCCAACTCTCCCTGGTGTCCAGCCCCATTACTCATCAAAGTCCAGTGCAGTGTGGGCTCGTGTTCCCAGAGCTGATCTCCAGGGCCACGTGTACAGGATTCTTGAACACTTATCCCCTCCCCGCACCATTCCTCTCCCTCCTACCTGTGGGCTGGGATGGGGGAAGGGCATAGGTCCCAATTCATCACTGCTCTGCCACTTTGCCCTTGTCGGTGTGGTTTTCTCTTCTTCACCAGGTGTAGATGGTCTGTTCTGCAACCTTCAGGTCATTTTCAGGCTTAGTACTATTTGCTGTAGTTACTTCAGTGGTGTGCATGTAGGGGAAGGTTTGTGCCATGCCTTCCTACTCTGCCCCCTTTTCCTGGTTCTCCACACTGTCTTTTGATTGGAGCATTTAGGCCATTTACATTTACAGTTATTGATCTATATGTACTTATTGCCATTTTGTTAAATATTTCCTGATTGTGTGTGCTGTTGTTCTCTGTTCCTTTCTTCCTTTCTTGCTCTCTTGTGTTTTATGACTTTCTTTAGTGTTATGGTTGGGTTCCCTTCCCTTTATTGTGCATCTGTTATGTGTTTGGTTTATGGTTACCATGAGATTCTTATATGACTT
Source organism: Manis javanica (assembly GCF_040802235.1). Classification (NCBI taxonomy): domain Eukaryota; kingdom Metazoa; phylum Chordata; class Mammalia; order Pholidota; family Manidae; genus Manis; species Manis javanica. The sequence goes on from NC_133171.1 coordinate 58,213,531, forward strand.
CCTATGAATATAACAATCATAATAAGCTGATGGTCACTTAAGTTTGTATGCGGTCTAACAGCACTACATTTCTTACTCTCCCTCCTCCACATTTTATGTATGTAACACCTTTTTATTAAGTAGTTTCCCCAATTTTGAGATGATTGTTTTGTCTAGTTTTGTCCTTTTGACGTCCATGCTAACTGATCTACTGTCTCTTTTATAAAGTTTTCTTTACCAGTAGAAATTTTTTCCTTTGTTAAATATCTTGTTTCTATTTAGAGTCTTTTCTTTTCCTCTTAAAGAGGTCCCTTTAACAATTCTTGTAAGGCTGGTTTAGTAGTGGTGAACTCTTTTAACAAGTTTATCTGTGAAGCTCTTTATCTCTCCTTCAATTCCAAATGATAACCTTGCTGGCAGAGTATTCCTGGTTGGAGGTTTTCTTCCATTCAGCACTTTGAATATATCATGTCATTCCCTTCTGACCTGTAAAACCAGCTGATAACCTTTTGGGGTTCCCTTATATGTAATTTGTTGCTTTTCTCCTGCCTCTTTTAAGATTCTCTCTGTGTCTTTGATCTTTGACATTTTAATGATGATGTGTCTTGGGGTGGACCTCCTTGAGCGCATTCATCTTGCGTGGAGCTCTCTGTGCTTTCTGGGCCTGCTAGACTGTTTTCTTCCCCAGGTTAGGGAAGTTTGCAGCTCTTATCTCTTCAAATAAATTTTCTCCTCTGTCTCTTCTAGGATTCTTAAATGTGGATGTTATGATGTCTGATGTCCAATGCTTTCTTACCCTATACTCATTTCTTTTCATTCTTTATTCCTTCTGCCATTCAGCCTGAGTGCTTTCCATTACTCTGTCTTCCAAGTCACTAATCCATTCTACTGCATCCTTTAGTCGGTGTTTCATTTCCTTCAGTGTATTTTTTTATTTTATCAGTGAATTCTTCATCTCTTGATTGGTTCTTTTTCTAGACTTTCTGTCTCCTTGTTGAGGTTTGCCTTGGGTTCTGCTATTGTTTTCTCCAGTCCAGTGAGTATCTTTATAACCATTGTATTAAATTCTTTATCTGGTAAATGGTTGACTCTGTTTCATTTTGTTTTTTGTTTTTTTCTGTTTTTTATTTTCTTGTTTGGTTACTTGAAGAATATTCCTCTGTCTCATCATTTTCTATGATTTTTGGCACTTGGTTCTATGAATTAATTGAAAGGGCTTGCTTTTCTGGTCTTAAAGGATTGACCTTGTAGGAGAGTGCCCTGTGTAGACTGCATAGGCCTCATGGTTTTGGCAAGCTGGGGGCTGTGAGATGAGCTTTCCCTGGTGCTGGAGCTCCCAGGGCATGGTCCTGGGGGTGCGGCTTTGGGACCCCATTGGGGGGGATCCTGGATTCTGCATTTGTTGAAGAAAGGGTGGTGTGCCAGTGGCAGATTGGCGGTGCAATTCTAGTAATCTGGTACCAGCTAAGTCCCCCTGTGCACGCATATGCCTGTGCACACTCTGGACTGCTAAAGTGATTTCTCACATCGGGGCCCATCAGGCCCCTCTGGCAGCATGGAATCACTCTGCACTTTTCCCCCACAGCCGCTGCCTGCTCTGGGCTACTCCCAGGAATTCCCACCTCAGCACCCAGGGTTCTGCTGGTGGCTGGGATCAGGCACTGTATGGGCACATATCACCCCACAGTCCCTGCACATTCTTTCATGCTGCAGGGAATTCTTACATTGGTGCCCACCAATCCCTCTAGCAGCCAGGATCAGACATCATTCACACACATTCCCCTGTGGCCCCCATGCAGTTGAGCTGCTCCAGGGAATTCCCACATAGGTGCCTGCCAGTCCCACTCGTGGCCAGGATCAGACACTTTGCTCTTATTCCCTGTGGACCCTGTGCACTCTGGGCTTCTCTGGAGAATTCCTACAATGGTGCCCACCGGGTCCAGCTGGTGGCCAAGTGTCAGCCCCACAAATGCATTCTTTTGCGGTGCTCTGGGGAAATGCCTTGGTGGGACCGGCCCACATATTTGTGCACCCTCCCTGTGGGTGTGTGGAAGAAGTGCAAACAGTGGTGCTGGCCAGCTCTCCTGATCCCAGATGGCCTCCAATGTTTTCCTTCTTAAGCAGTGGGTACTTAGTGCTGAAACTTAGGTTCTTTCACTTGTGATCTAGTTCCTTTTCTCTGTGCCCTAGGGCAAGGATTCCACACCTGGCTCTCAGCTGGACCCCTTCCCCTTCCCTCTGCCAGTTGCTGTGCTGGGATTGCGGTTCCTGTGGTTCCTGGGTTTCTGTCTCTCCTCCTGCCTTGGGTTTTTTGTGTGTGTGTGATCTTTCTGTCCCTCCTTGTATAGAAGGTCGTGTTCACTTCAGTCTCCACTCTTCTTCAGGGTGAAATACTCTGTGTAAGTGTAGATCTGGTGGAAGAAGGTGACTTCAGGCTTTTTCTACTCTATGATTTTCCCAGAATCCTGTTTCTCTGGCTCTTGTTACCATTTTTGGCTTAAAGGCTATTTTATCTGATTTAACTATGGCTGATTTCTTCTGATTTGCATTTGCATGGAATTTCTTCTTCTATCACTTCATTTTTAACCTACATATATCTTTAGAGCTGAATGAGTCTTTTGTAAGAAGCATATATTTGGGTTTTATTGTGTACCCAGCCACTTGGTGCCTTCTGAATGGTGAATATAATCTATTCACATTTAGAGTGATTCTTGATAAGTGAGGACTTGCTATATTATTTTATTGTTTGCTTTCTGGTTGTCTTATATTTCCATTGTTTCTTTTGCCCTAGGTTTCTGCCTACCTTTGTAGATTGTTTTCCATGGAAGTATACTGTTGCCAATTTAAGCTTCTGTTTGTTCAGTGTTTCTTCGTGGAAACTAAGGCTTAGAGCTTCCAGGTCTGCCATTTTCACGCTTCATGCCACTAGTTTGTGTGTAATTTCATTTTTTAATTTATCAAGGAAATGCTTGAACATAAATTTAAGATAGAACACTATTACAAATACACTATTACAAATACATATGAGTCTCTTGCCCCATACCACCCCACTTCTGATCCTACTCCTCAGAGAGAGCCATTTGCAAGTATTCCAGATTTTATTTTTTTGAACATATATATCTAATATTTACTGTGACCATGTATCTAATAATGTGTTTATACACTAAGACATGTTTATACTTTATGCTGTTTCTTGCTGCTTAAGGTTACATATTCTCTGTTAACTTCTTACTGTGGAAGAAAAGAATTTAGCTTTGTTATATCTCAGCTCCCTTACATGATTCTGCTCTATGCATCCATTCTCCCAGAATAGCTATATTACTAGAATGTTTGGCCTCAAGGTTTAATTGTGGAGCTGTGTATTGATGCCCATCTCTCAATTCTCATGGAAGAGTGGGGCACTAAATCAGGACTGGAGCCGAGTGCCAGAAGCCCACGTGTCTGCTCTGTTCCATACTGCCTCCTTGCTGGGGACTGTAGGTCCCTGTGGTTGCCTGTGAGCTCTCACAATCAAGGGTTTCCTTCAAAATTATCATAAATTAACAACTATCCCAGAGTAGATAGGTGGGTTGAAGACTCTTGTTTCCTATAAATTGTCTTTGGAGTGTGTCCTTTTCACTCAATGGGATAACAGAGGAGAGAAGTAATGGGGAGGAAAAGGGAAAGTGTTACTATCATTAGTAGGAATGGTGTTGTCTTGCACTTCAGTGTGGGTCTGAGAGAAAATCTCTATTTAAGTAGGTAGACAAAGTCTGCTGCTTTGCTACCCAGCAGCTGGCAGACTCAGGGTCACCCTGACCTGCCAAGTGCGATGGGTAGAGTGTGGGGTTTGCAGCCAGGGCTGGGTTCACATCCATGCTAGCTATTGAAACTGTGTCACATTCTATGACCTGTGGAATCCTGTTTTCTCATCTGAAAAGTGGGAATAATTGTACTATCATAGGGTTGTTCTGGAATCAGAAATCATGTATGTAAAGTGCCTGATAGATATGTACTCACTGGGTAATCTTGATATTGGGGTCATCTGTCCTTAGTTTCCTCACTATTTGCTGACGGTTTGAGATGTAGCCTTAGAGGCAGAAGGAATGGCGGGGAGGGAGACCTGAGAGCCATGACCCACCCCCGTGTTCAAGGGCTGGAGGAGGAGCAGAGAGCTGGGAATGGTGATTCCCAAGGGGAAATGGGGGACCAGGAGAGCCAGCATATCAGAATTTCTGGAGGCTTTACCGACCAATGCATCCTACCTCATTTCCTAACATTCCCACGTGGCATGATCAACCATCCGTGTTTGCCGCCAAAAGCTCCTCATCTGAGAAGTCCTTCAGCCCCTACCACAGAAGTCTAACTGGTCAATTGCTGCCCCTCACATTGACTAAAGTCACCACGAGGGTAACCCACTGATTTCCCTCCAGGAGCTGTGGTGGGCTTTAGCTATTTCAGGAGCTGGGGGCGCTCATGGAGGAGCTTGCTAAGGGCCTGCAGGAAGGCAGGGAAGGCAGAAACTATGCCAATATGATACATGCACCTCCGTCTCTGACTCATGTCTTCTTCTTTTTCAGATCACACAGTGTAAACAACAATTGGATGTTCACACGGAGCTTTGTGCAGGATTTGGTGAACAGATTTAAAAAGTATGGCTTTTCAGCTCTGTGTTGTGGGGCGTTTTCCTCTCTGACTAAGTACATTGCTATTTAGATGCAGCGGACATGGGACTGCCTCAGGTCGAAAAGCTCAGGGCAGTGTTCTGAAGCAGGAGAGAAGGACAGATCCCATTTGTTTCCTAAGATCTATGCAGCCTTGCTTGGCTCCTTCCTGGGAGTCAGGCCTTGTTTTCAGGGGCACAGTCTTCCCCGGAGGACCTCACAGATTAGGAAATAGGCAAACTCCTTAACACTGTAACTAAGCATCTGGTTGTGGAAATTTTATCTAGATCTTGAAGGATGAGAAATAGAGGGTGACAAGAACCATGAAGGTCATTTGAGCAATAAGGGGTCTATTTGGCTGAACATGGTTAACATGGGAAGGTGGGAGATGAAAAGAGAGGTCAACTTGTGGCCAAGGCAAAGAGGCCAATAATGCCAGGAAGCAGGGCTTGGATTTCCTGCTGTGAGCCATAGGGAGCTCTGGACGATGCGTGATCAGAGGGGCTGGTGGGACTCCAGAAAGACAGGACTCCAGCTGTACTCCAGGCAGAGAAGTCTCATAATGGTGGGCAAGAGCCAGGACCAGTGGGGAGCTCATATAGGGACCTGTGGGAACAATGTAACTAAAGGATAACGAGGGCCAGGTGATCAGAAGAAAGGGGCCAGAAGGTGAAAAGGGAGGGGAGAATATGAATGGCTGATGAGGGAGGATAATTTCTTTGAGATGAGGGGGAGGGAATTGGGGAAGATCGTCCAGGGAGGAGAAGAAGTGAAAGTACAAAGAATTTGTCAGGAGAGGAGAAGCCAGCTTGGGAGGGCCCTCATGGAAGAGCATGTAGCTGCCTATCTCCTTGTGCGTGCAGCAGCCCTGTGTGCATGTGTGTGTGTGAGAGAGAGGGAGGCAGAGAGAGCAAACAGACTTTTGGGATTTGGGTCTACAGGGTGCTATGCCGCACTCTGACAAAAGGGCTGCACGCCTTCCAGGCCTCATAATCCTTCACTAAAGTGATGAGAACTTCTGGAGTCCAGGAAATGGACTCCACACTAAAAGAGACAGAATGGAGAACAGGGAACTTGGTGGGTACCCCCTCCCTGTCGCACATCAGCATCACTTTCCGCCTGTGTGTATAGTTGCTCACAAGCCCATGTTTCCTCCCAAGCCCCAAACAGCGTGTGTCCTTCATCACCTACTCCACACACGGCCGCATCAACATGAAACTGACCTCGGACAGGTAAGTGTTTCACTGATCCCCTAAAGCAGACCCAGCAATCAGGCCACAGGGAGGGCCAGGGAGCAGAGGGGGCCCCTGAGCCCACACTGAGGAACCCACTGGTGTGCAGGCACGGCTGCCCTGGACCCTCCCCTCACTGCCTTCCCTGACCTTCAGCCCTGGCCCCCTGGGCCCCACTGCGCCTCTGCACTGGCGCTGCCTGGACCCTGTGCTAGTAGACAGACTCCTCCCCTCAAAGCCCAGCCCTCCACCTGACCCAAGTCCTTCCCTCCGTGCTCTGCCCTTTCCCTAGAACAGGCTGACTGTGAAGATTCCCAAATCAGGTGGAGCAGATGTGGGGGGCCTTTTGGGACATAGCCCGGCACCTGCTGTTGTGTGTCACTTTCTGCCCTGGGCCACTGGGGAAAGGGGGAGACAATCAGAACCAGGGAGGAAGGGATGGGTATCATCCAAGTGTGGGTGCTTCAGTGGAGGGGAGCATGTTCCCCCTGAGTCTGGTCAGGTGAGCCCAGGAGTGGGTCCTGGAGTGGGGCTGGAGGAAGGCACCGTGGGCCTGCATCCCAGGAGGGTCTAGGTGGGAGGTGGGAAATTACGGAGCTTCTGAGTAGCAGTGAGGTTAAAATTCTCATGGAAGAAAATGACTGGAACCCCCCTGAGGAGCACCAGACAGAGCCTGAGGACCCTGCACTGGAGGGTCCCAGGGCCTGTGGACAGGAGGGGCCAGGGTGGGCATGGTGACCTTGGCAAGCTCTGCCTTAAGTGTGTGAGTACAGTGTGCCCTCTCCAGGGCCCCCGGGGGGCGGTCGTGCTGCCAGTCACACTGTGATGGAATTGCAATTGGGATCCCCCTGTACTCACCATGGACAGTCAGAGTATATCCCTGGGTGAGGCCCCCAGTTCTGCACAGCTTAGACAGAGCTGAGCACAGAGAGGACCAGGCCATCCCTATGGGCCCTATGGGCCTAGAAAGCAGCGTCCCCTTGTCACCCTACTCACCCGATAGGGACTGGGAAGGTGGGAACCAGGCCAGCCAATGCCAAAGGCACAGGACAGAGGGCCGGGACAGGGCTCCTTGACTTGGCCCTCTCCTGTCCCGGCAGGGCTGCATGCAGTGCAGATGGACAAGGACAGCCTGGGGCTGGTTGTAATAGGCAACCTCTCGTTCCATCTCCCACCTGCTCTTATTTTTTTTTTTCAGAGAACAAATAAGCAATTCTGTTATTGAATTGCTCAATGTACTACCTACAGGAGCCATAAATATGCAGCACGGATTGGAAAAGGTACAGAATCTAGATTTCTGAGATGTGGCTCTGCTTTATCAAGTTCTCAGAGGGTCATCATTGGGTCATCTCACTGTCCCCCCCAACAATTTTCCTTCATTTTGTTGCAGGCAAACGAGCAGATAGAAAGAACACGTGCTGCAGGTAAGTGAGCTGCTTCCTGCCTTCTTGGCGATGGTGTCCGGGGAAAGAGCCAGGCCTGGGCCTCAGTGAGGTCGGTGCAGACCATGCCAGGCCGCGTCCAAGCACTGACTCCTGGAGCCAGCTGCTTGCCCTCTCTGAGCGGCAGCCTCCTGCTTCGAGCAGTGGGGATGAAAACCACCCCGGTGATGTTCCACAGCACACAAGGGGTCACGTGTGCGACTTCATGGTTCCTAGGAAATGTGAGGCGCTGACCCTGGAGCTGGGCTGCATGAAGAAGAAAGGGGGATACCTAGGGGGTCCTAGAGCGGTGGGACTTCAGTGTGAGAAGGGAGCCTGACCTTCCCCCTTGCTGAGCACACATTCCTCCCTGACTCCTTCTCCCTTCAACTCCTTCCCTTGGGCTGATGCTCCTGCTCTGTGTCTCCCATAATGTAAAAGACTGCGCCTGTCACAGAACATCTTCATCTTGGCTGTAGGGTCTAGGAAAGGTGTGTGGCCCAGGGAGAGGCATTGAGCTGGGGAGGGGGTCTACTGCTCACCTGCCTCTGACCTAAAGCCCTGAGCCTGGGTCTACAGGTGCCCACGGGAGAGCTGTGGGTGAGGTCCAGAGCTGGACCAGGCCTGCATGGACCTGCGGGAGTCTTGCACAGTAGGTGTGCCCACTCCTGCTTTTGCTCATCTGGAAGGCTGATGCTTATCCTGTGAAATTCCTGGAGTTGCCTTTCAGGGCAAAGATTGCACTGTCTGGTAGAAGTGACAGTTCTGCAGGAAGAGCCCTAAGCTGGGCTCAGTCTCCTCATCTGCAAATTGGGTCCTGGGCCAGGGGCACTTCTTGTTGCATGACAAGCTGCAAAGCCTTCCAGGCATTTGGGTGGCAGGTGCTCAGGTCTGGGTGGCCTCTCTCCAGGAGGGTGAGGTGTGGCAAGCAGTGCTCAGGTCCTGGAAGCCTGTGGCAGTTGCTCTCATTGACCCCGTCACTCCCTGCCTCTCCCACAGGAGCAGAGGTTCCCAGCCTCATCATCGTGCTGACAGGTGGAGAACTGCTGCCAGAATCCTTGGCAGAGACAAAAGTTGAAGTGAGTCAAGCCCATTGTTACCAGCCTTTTGGTCCACATATTTGGACCAAATTGATTATACCCACCACTTCCTCTTTCTCAGGCTGCAAAATCTAAGCAGTTGGGGGCAAGTCTTTTTTTTGTCGGAGTGCAAAATTACCAGAAATACCAGGTAATTCTGAGCAGGTAACGAGGGGTCACTTGTGAGCCTAGCTGGGGAAAGCTTCAAAGACAGCTCTATGAGGGTCGCCCAGAGGATGGGCCTCTACCCACCAAAAAGTGCCTGGGGAATGGGGTTGGGCCCTCTCCACTTAGGCTGGGTCCAGGGAGTTGAAAGATGTACAAGGTGGCCGTTCAGAATGAATAACAAGTGTTGTGTCAGACCTGCACAGCAGAGGTGAGGGTGGAAGAGCTTTCCCTCCCCTGAGGGCAGGCTGCTGGTGGATGCCAGGGTCTAGCCCCTGGTGTCTGTCTCCTGGGATGGGGACCTCTGCATCATCACCCCTGGCTGTGGGCCCAGGCTGTCTCCTCTCCCTTTCAGCTGTTGGAAATTGCTGGCGAAGAGGATCATGTGTTTGGAGTGGACAGTGGATACCCTGGACTGGAAGACATCGTTGACCCAGTGAGTGAGGGGGGATGAAGGGGGCTGCACACCGTGCCCCCGCCGTTCACTCCCATGACCCTGCTACTCCTCTCTCTCTATTTCAGCTCGTAGCAAGGTCTTGTGTGCAGATTACATCTGTGGATTTCTCCCGTATCTGCTCTAGAGGTGATAACTGGAGTCGCTGTTGTAAACGCAGAAGTGTGTGTGTGTTTGTTTTGTGAATGTGCCATGTGTGTGGTGGGAGTGGTGTATGTAGTTCCAGTCTGCGCAGTGTGTTTGAGCCCACCATGTGTGTGTGTGGTGCGTGTGGTGTGAATGTGTATAATGTGCTGTCTGTACGTGAATGTGGTGTCTGTTGGGGGATTGTGGTTTAGAATGCACATTGGGTCCATAGAACGTTTTTGTCAGCTATGTATGTAAGTCTGTGTGAGGTACGGGTGCCTGAGGTGTCCTGGGGGTGGGCATGTGATGGCATCTTTGCCCAGGTTTGTAACGGGCTCCCTATCACTTTAGAGCACACTGCACAATGGCTTGGTGACTGTACTGCAAAATAACTGCCACATAAGTTTAGTGTAATTATTTTCTTTAATCTCACATCCAAAAGATTTATGAGGAAATTTAAAAAACTGTTTTAAAAACCTGAATGACACTACCAAATGGGACCCAACCATATATAACCACGACAATACGTCAAACTATTTACAAATCACCCCAGAAATCCAAGTCTGATTAGTATTTGAAATGTAATTTGAGTGGGTAAGGGACCTCCGGGATGACAGCTTCCAGCTGAGCCAGCTATTGGGGGCAGCTGTCTGACTCCCCATCTTCTGAACATGGGGGGGGAGCCAAGCAACTCCACACCTGGGGGCCTTCCCTGCTCCTCCTGGGTTAAGCGCTCAGCCGTGCAGCCAGTTTGACATCTCATTTCTATAATTACCTCTGGTTTCTGCTCTGCCATAGGCCCCCAGAAAGACAGGGGTTGGGGGGGGAATAGAGAATTGACTCCAGGTTGCAGAAAGTCCCACAGACCCCCAGGTGTGCGTGTGCAGCTCAGACGTGACCCAGGGCTGACTCACCAGGATGTCTTGGCTCCTCTCTCAATTATGTCAGGGTTGCCAGGTCCCTGCCTGCGCCCATTAGGGGGCACCTTGGTATTTCAGAGCAGAAACCCGTGGCTGGGTTTGCCCCTAGGGAGGGAACTGGGCGGGGTGCCTTTAATGGTTGGACTTCCTGGGTCATGGGAAGTGGGGAGGGGCCCCTGAGTGCTCTGGGCCCAGCCCAGGCTCCTGAGAGTGGCCCTCAGTGACCAAAAGGAGAGGATTTGGCCAGGGGGTTGCCCAGATGTGGGTTCAGCTACAGCTGCGTCCTCCCAAGAGTTCATGGGGATTCTGTTTTGGGGCGGCCTGTCATAGTTGTGGTCTGAGGAAAGTAACTCAGCCCTTCCTCACACAGACATTTGGATATTACTCTTGCAGATAAAAATGAAGTCAAGGTTATTGGGAAAGGTTTTCAAAACATAGACAAGGATGAGGTTATCTGTCAGTTTCGACTTAGAAAGGAAACCATACGTAAGTAGCCCCTCCTTTCCTCCAGGGACAGCTGTCCCACGGCAAACCAGGCCTTCAGAGCCCGTGCTGACCATTCACTATGTACACACTGAAAACAAGCAACATGGGCAGTGGAAGGGATAACTGGTTGGGAGCCTGGCCACCTGCCACTCGTGCCCAGGACTTAATCGATCCCCAGCACCATCATACCCCTGGGAGCAGCCTCTCCTGCAGCCCTGGCTGGGTGTGGAGTGGGGTGTGCCCTAAGAGCTGCATCCCCCTCCCTTTCCTGGGCTCTCACTTCCATTGAGAGGCAAGGACTTGAGTCCATTAGTCTGTGGGAGGGAAGTTGAGGCAGCCCCGGGGCTCTGAATCTCTGCCAGGTCTCCCAGGATGGTGTGTTCACTTGAGATTGAAAGATGATGCCATAAAAAATCCTGAAGAATCCACTCCAAAACTACTAGAATTAATGTCTAAATTCAGCAAAGTTGCAGGGTACAAAATTAATACACAGAAATCTGTTGCATTCCTATACACTAAGGATGAACTAGCATAAAGAAAAATCAGGAAAATAATTCCATTCACAATAGCATCAAAAAGAATAAAATACCTAGAAATAAACCTAAGGAAGTGAAAACTACAAGACACTCTTAAGAGAAATTAAAGAGGACACCAATAAATGGAAATTCATCCCATGCATGTAATATTGGTTTGAAAACTCCTTTCCAGTCAATCATGCTTGTCCAGGCCCCTCTGCATGCTGGGCTACCATTACATCATTCTTCTCTGGACTGTGAATATCCAACGGGAAAGTCAGTTTGCACCTCTTTGGGGATTTTTTCCCCATTTAATCCTAACCATTCCACACCCAGACACAAATCCTTTCCCCTAACCATACTTAGCATTTAGTTTTCATTACAAGCTCCAACAAAGGTAATAATGTTCAGAATGTCGTAGCTAATCTGACAGTCAACTCAGCAGCCTGGTACTTGGTGTGAGGTAGGTGCTCTGAAGAAGGCAGAGAACAGAAGCCGACATCTGTCAAAGGGCAACCTCTGCTTGCCAAGGGCCACAGGAGGGGAGACGCGGATGTGGGGCCTTGTCCATTCACATTATTTGCGTGTAAATTTCTTCCAGGAATAAAGGCTGTATCTGTGCAAGACACCTCCATTACCTGCCCAGGACTGAAGATGAATAATCGGGGCTGGTAAGTGAAAAGCTCAGGGAGCAGTGGTGAGATTTGGCATTATGCGTGACCAGCGTGGGGGATGCCTCCTCTTGGTGGAGCTGCTCACACCTGTTCTGGGAGGGCTCAGGGCTTCCTCTGCACCCACCTGTGCGGGTGGTCCCCTGAGGGGCTGTGATCCCCTGTCACCCAGGTTCTATCAAGGAGGGCAGGATGCAGGAGGGGATGGGCCCCAGGGATGGTACCTTTGGCCCAGGCAGCCTTTCAGGGCCAAGCCAACATACTCTGTCATAGAAAAGAGTTTGGCAGGTGACACCAAACAGCCAGCCTGGCCACTTAGCCCATGGCCACGAGGGCATATGGGCCATGCAGGGCTCCTCACGGCCCGCTCAGCCTTCATTGCAGAGGTTGACCTCATCTCACCTGGGATGGGCTCTCCTGTCCTGTGCTGCCTTCTATATGGTGTCCTGAATGCCTACTGATCAGAGCCATTACACTGAGGACCACTGCTGGGCTGCAGTTTGAGCCAAGTGCATGCACTGTGCCATCTGGGCTGCTGGTCACTGTCTGCCCTTTCTGTGCTTTAGGGCCATCTTCATCGATATCAGCCTGAATAATGGCCTCACCTTTATCAGGACGGATTTAGATGTCAGCAGGAGGAACTGTGTCACTTCCAGGGTAAGACTGCAGCCTCCCTCTGGGACTATACTCAGTCCATTCACTGGACGGAGAGACACACTGGGAAGCAAAAGGCAGGAACAGTGTCCAGGGCATCTGTGCAGTACCTCACAACCACTACAACCCCTTAGCCCTTCCCTGGGGAGCTCTACCCCACTCAGGCTTCAGAAGTGCCCTGGGAGTACCTCTGTAAACGTGTCTGGGGCCGTGCAGCTCCTCTGCTCTGTTGCAAGCCCAGGGTCCCTGAAGGCACATGGCACCGACCACTTGGAGCTCTAAGCGGACTCTGAAACAGTGCTGAGACCGGCCCCCTGACTCCCACCTTGCCGCCTCCCTGGCCTGGTTCTCCTGGTGGGGAGTTCAGAGCTCCAGATGGGTCTGGCTTAGGTGAGGGGTGGAGGCTGGAGGCTGTGTGCAGGGAGCTAGAGTCCAGGCCCTCAAATCTGGGGTCCTAGGCCCAGGAGCCCTGGAGGCTCGGACCACCTGTGGCTCTGCGTAGTCGAGGGGAATTTCCACTGCACTGGTGCTCCGGCCAAGCCCTGCCCCCAAGCCTGGCTTCCAACAGCACTGACATTCCTGTGCATGTCTGTTTATACTTATCCCGGGATGTCTGCTCACAGATCAGCACACAGAGCTGACCCATTTGCCCATCAGGAGTCCCACCCGGTGACAACCGCCCTTCAACATGCACATTTGGAAAAGAACTCAGGAGCCAGCTTGTGTCTACTCCCAGCACAGTGGCTTCTCCCCCAGCCCTGGCCTGGCCTCTCCTTTCCTCTGCCCTGTCTCCTGGGCAGTGAGTCAATCTCACCCTGTCCCTTTCCCACTTCTCTGAAGCATCTCACTTGGTTGAATGGTTCAGGACTTGCAGCACCTGACTGCACAGATGCAGTGAGCTTCTCCTTGGCCATGAGTAACAACAGGACAGGAGCCCCCATTCCTTACGGGCCTGCCCTGTACCAGGACAGGCTGTGAACTCTAAACCTCACAGGTGTCCAGTCACTCACTCCTACTGATGTGGAAGTGCAGGCTCAGAGGGCTGAGCAGCTCTGTGGAAGGGGGCAGGGAGGGCAAGGTGTGGGGAGATAGACCCAGGGTGCTGCCCTGATCCTGCAATCCCCCTTCACTCGGGCCCCAGCAGCCCCCTCTGCACCCCCTGTGTGCCTTCACTGGTGTGCTCCTCACCAGGCCCCTGTGCTGTCAGCCCAGGCGTGCAATGGGGGCTGCCTGTGGCCCAGCATGGAGATGCCGGACTCCCTGACAGGGCTCCGGGGCAGAGCCTCTGAGCAGGGTCTGTGGCCCTGGGCTCTTCAGGGGCCCTCAGGGTCCAGCCCTGGGCTTCTAGTCCAGCTGTGCCCTCTCAGAGTGGGGCAATCTGAGTGTAAGGCGGAAAGGTGGATTTGGAGTTATGGGGTGGGAGCCAAGTGATAGGCACCACAGGAAGCTGCCCAGGTGCACAGAGGCCTTAACACGTGTGCTTTCTTCAGAAGGGGTCCCCACCTGCCCTGCTTGGTGCCATACCACCAGCTGCCCAACAGCGTGCCCTTCCAGTTGCTGTGCCGGAAGACACACAGGATATTTACCCGGATGAAAGGTCTTCCAGTCCAGTTTTCCCCAGTTTCAACACTCTCTTCTGGGCTGTGCCTCTCCTGGTGCTGCTCTTTATCCTGCTGCTGTGCTGGTGTATCTGGCGACGGTACCCTAAAAGTGTGAGTGACCCCCGACTACACAGCCCTGTGGCCCAGGCCCTCCCCAGCCCCCCAAAGTATCGGGACTCCTGGCTTCCCCAGGATTCTACCTGTGGGAAGGTTCCCGCCAGTTCCGAGGTCATCACCTGAGCACATGGAGGCTCAGAGCTGCCTTCCCATTCCTGGGCACACAGCCTGGCCTCTAAGGAGCTTTGTGCCTCAGGCTTCCCTCAGAGAGGGGACCTGTGGACTGCCCTCTGCCTGAGGAGAAGTGACCCCAGGCCCTGACTCAGGCTTCTGAAGGACTCCAAGGGACAAAGGCCAGGGAGAGACCTCTACTGTGGATTGGAGTAAAACACAGAACCTGCATGGGCAATGATGGCCCCAAAGGGAGGGCCAGGTGCCCCAGGATTCCTCTCCTCTGGGGCAGCTGTGCCTTTAAAAACAGACATGGCCTCTGCCCATCTCTAGAGCCCTGTCCTTCCTACCCAGTCACTATTCAGGACCAGGGTGTGCTGGGCCCCTATTGGGCAGGGGACAGAAATGAAGTGGCCCCATTCCTGCCATGGCAGCTCCAGGTCTGGTGTCTTGACTGGCCTTGGTCCCTGGGGTACTGGGGGAAAATGTCACCTTCATGGCTGTGGCCAGTGTCCTGCCTAACCAGAGCAACAGCAAAGGGCAGAGGCGGGCCCCGGGGAGGGCGGGCGCAGAGGCCTGGCTAGCTGGGCTCCCCAGGACAGGTGTGGGGGCTCTGCGGGAGGAGGGACCCCTGGAGGTGTGAGCGGGCAGCCCCAGCAGACGCCTGCAGGTCTGAGGTCTGCAAACTGGGGGCATGAGGACAGGAAGCCAGGGTGCTGGGTGGACTTCCCTGAGGGGTGAGCACAGGGGCGGTTCAGGGTTTGTGGAGGAAGGGGAGGGAGGAGCAGGAGGGGAAGGGGAGGAGCTCTTGTCTTCATACGACCTAAAGGCTGCTGATGAAAACCACCTGGTTAGACACCTGTTCCAGCACCAGGCATCCCAGGCTGAATGTCCCCCCGGGGACCCACAGGGAAGTGTGACTCAGCTTAGGCAGGTGGAGCCAGCTGGCCACAGACCCGCATGCAGCGAGCACCCAGATGGACACCCAAAACCCTGTTCTGTCCCTGTGCTGCAGAGCAGGTCCCTTCCTGTGTGTATGGCTGAGCCAGAGCCCTTCTCACCCTGTGTTTATCACTCCATCTTTCTATTTCCCAGAAGCCGCCACCAAAACCAGAGAAGGTAGCTCATGTTTGGTTGTGATGGTGCCAGAGCCTGAGGGCACACTGGCCTTCCCAAGGAAGCCTCCTGCAGCCCAGGGCGATCTCCCTGCACCCTCCAGCTCTCATGCCCTGAGCAGAGAGAGCTGGCAGAAGAGGGGGACAGGGCCATGGTGGGCCCCCTATAAGATGTGGGACTCACAGTGTCACACAGAGGACACCCCTCTCGTGTTCCCATCAGAGCCTGACCAAGGGCCTCTGTCATTGAATTAGCAACTCAGGGGCATGTTTCAGCAACAGCTATGATTCCCACTGAAACAAAGGGGCTTTTGTTCAATCCCCAAGGGCCTGTTCGTAGGAGGCTCCTCCGTAGGACTCAGGGAAGTTATGGTAAAGAGGCTCGGGTTTCAGGACCCCGTCCCCTCCTCTGGGCTCTCATGTATGTGGCGCTGCATTTCACAGGCCTTCATCCCTGAATCCTGGCTGAGAGAGGGGCTACGGTGGGGTTGGCCTTTGGGGGCAGCAGGGCTGGGGAGAGTGGTGGGCATCTTATGTGGCATTAGGCTGTGAGGGAGGCCCAGCCCAGGTGCGCACAGAGCCCAAGTGTCAGGTGAGCAGGCATGGCTCCCCTGGGGCGGTGCCCTAACCAGGGCCCATAGCTGGAGCACAGTGTCCCGAGGCAGGAAATGAGGGTCTGGGGTTAGTGGAAGGTGGGGGCCTCCCTGCCCGGGTCAGTACCCTGTATGGATGCACTGTGGCCTGGGGAGGCCAATCTGCCAGGGTCACGTGAGCACAGCCCTGTCCTTGTGAATGCTCTCACCCTGGCCACCCTCTCAGTCACAGAGTCCCAGGACCAGGTCTCTAAGGAGAGCTGCATCAGGGAACGAAAGCAATGTGATAGAATTTCTTGCCCTTTTGGGGAACAGCCTTTTTTGCAAGCTAAGAGTTTGCCAGCTTTTCACCAGGATGGCTCTCTCCTAAGGGACAGGGTGCTACTCCTTGGTCCTGGAGTTCTCCCAGCAAACATTGCGGAGTGGCCAGGAAGTGACAGGTGCAGGGCAACAGCTACAGCGTCCCTATCCAAGGAGCTGCTTGCAAGGAAGCAGACACTATTTTCTCTTTCTAGAGCCCAGCGCCACTGGCACAGAAGTGCCCCATGGTGATCATGTCATGCTGTGGGAATCATGATAAAGAGAAGACAGAAGAACTAGAGGTGAGAAGGGCCCTAGAAGGTGCTGAAACCCCAGGCTCGGCTGAGGCAGGACAGGGGCAGCCGGCTCCTTCCCCACAGACACAGGCCCAGGAGGCCGGGCTTCTGTGGTGGTGAGGTTATGGGTGCTGGGCTTCGATCACCTGGCACCACAGTACAAGACCCCATCCCGGCCCTAGAGGCCTGGGAGAGAGAAAAGGCACAAGAGCCCATATTTCCCCCACCACCAGGCTGGTCCCAGCCCCCGGGGCTCCCCCTTGGCACGGGCCCAGCCTCTGGATGTGGGTGGCTGCCCGACAGGTGCCCGTCCGTGGTTCTGGCAGAGCTTGTCATCCGTTCCTGCAAAGCTCGGGTTTCACTGGCGCTCAGGGGATCAGTGAGAACAAACTGAATGGCACAGGCTTGCACAGGGCAGGGAAAGGCAGGGAAGTTCTGTGCCAAGTTCTTTCTGCCATTAACACTCCCCGGAAATATGAGTGTCACCTGCTGCTCTTGCAGAAGTCCCTTCAGCAGAGTGAGGGAGAGAACCTAAGAGTCCCTGTGACCCACTGAGAAAGGGTGACAGGCACCTGGAGGAGGGGCCTGGAGGACCCCCCCCAGCCCAGGAAGAATCAGGGCCCCACCCAGTGAGGAGAACCCAGTCCTGCAGGGCCCAGAGATGGCAGGGGTGGACGGGCGCCCGGTCGGCAGGTGTTGAGGAAGAAAGAGCCCCACAGTGTCAGGCCCTGCCACTGTCTCCCTGATTCTACATCTATTTTTGACAGATCCTTTAATTCCTCCTAAGCTTCAAACGGCAGCTGAGAGCCATTCTGCTCTACCTGCAGGCAGTGTGGGGGCTCAGGGAACCCAAAACACACCTGCCAGAGATAGAAGCCCCTTGCTGGGGATTGTTCTGCCCCAGTGCCTGCCCCATGCTTACACCTGTCAGGGCTCAGAGGGGCCTGAGCCACAGGGTCCGACATCTATGATGCCACCTGCCATTGGGCCACTTTCTGGTCTGTTCTCTGCCTTCCTCTGGGCCCCACCGAACTACAGTATCATGAACCTGCCCCCTGAGCAGAACAAGGGTCCTCTTGCCTTGTGTATGTCCCTGAGATGCAGGCCCTGTTCCCCACCTTTCCAGCTCCTGTGCTGTGGCCACCCCATGTTTCCCCCTCACGTCCTCGCTGTGGTCACTCTGTTTTGCCTCCAAACTTTGACCTTTTCCTCTAAATGTAGCCCATGACTCTCCTACACCAAAAATGTTACCAAGGAGTGGCCTTGCGGCCTTGCACCTACTAACAGAGGCAGCCTTGTTCACTTCTGCTCTGGCAAACAGGCCGTGTCTCTGCCCCACTGCCTTCAAATCCCAGAGGAGTTTCTCTCCTACTGCTCCCTTACAGGGCATCCCTCCTACACACACACACTCACACACAGTGACCCAGCTAGAGTCAGTCTAGTTCCTTAGTCTTGTGCCAAACCCTGACTCCCATCAGGTCCTGATTCTCTTCCCCGTTGCCTGAGTCCAGGGCAGCCCACAGTTTATGGGAAACGACCCTCGTAGATCCATCAGGAGAGTCAGGTTCAGGATGGAAATCTTACCCTCTCACTGAATGGGGCGCCCATGGCAACAGAGGGCTCCCAGCGAGGGTGACCTGTGCCACCCTCTCTCGAGGTCCTTTTTAGACAAAATGGGTGTCATTTCCTCCTACAGCTCCCTGCAGGGACCAAAGCTGCTGCTTACACACATTTAGGGAATTTGATCAAAATGATTCTAAAGTTGATCTGAAAAAATAAATAGTTAAGAATATCCCCAGGAGAGGACAGTTAATCTCTTTGGGACCTCCCTGTGGGCACAAGAAGACTGAGTCAGTGCTGAGAAGGGAGATCCAGGTCCAGTGTTCTGGGGCTGTAGGGCCAGAGTGCCCCCAGTTTGGCCTTAGGAATGTGGCATGACAGACAAGGTGGGGGTGGGTGGGTGAGTAGGGTCTGCAAATGTGCAATGGGCTTGAGAGGACAGGGGCGGGGGGGTCGCTGGGCCCCTGTGGCCTTTCATGCACCAACATAGGCAGCCTTGTTTGTTCTGCTCCAGCAAAGAGGTCAGGGGCTAGGCCAGGGGAGTGGACAGTTCTCAAGTGGAAAAGCACCAGGGACAGTGGGAGCTTAGGGACACACAGGGCAGGGTCACAGGCTTTGCATGTAACAAGTGAGGGGCTTAGGGGTGAGGAGTCTAGCAAGCCAGCTGGGCCCTGGAGCTGGATTCCCAGGCAGAGGGGAAGCACAGCTGAAGGTGGCAGCTGCCAGGAGCTTCTTCTTGGGGAAGGTGATTTTGTGAGGCCTGGAAAGGGTAGACCAGAGCCAGGTGCCCAGGGGAGAGGAGACACTCAAGTAGGCCTGAGAAGGGAGGCCAAGGGCCTGGCCAGGCAGCAGGTACACAGGAAGGTGAGAGTGGACTTCCGGCCAGAGACAGAGGAGCCTAGGACGGTATGTGGGCAGAGTGTGCTCTGAGGCTTGATGCAGGAGAGACAGGTTCTCGGAAGCCTGATGTTAGCACGCTCCATGGTGCCCCTAGACAGACCTGGCAGGGGGATCAGTGGGGTTCGGACCAGCAGGACAAGGATGGGCTTGAGAAGACAAGGAACTTGGTCAACCCCAAGAGTGAGGGAAAGTACAGCCTTCAGCCCCTAATTCCAGTGGCTTCTCGGTGACTTTCTCTCTCTCTCTCTTCTTCCCCACAGAGGTGTCATTCTGCTGTGCCCCTAATGATGCCCCATTGTGGGTCGTTGTCCTGCGGCACGTGGATCTCCCATCAACCCAGCTGCCATTACTGCTACCTCAGCAGCACCTGCTCATGGAGCCAGGGTGCCCAACCCAGTTGCTGCCAGCTGAATGATGCCACTCATACCTGCTGCAGCCTGGACGCTCTGGAAAGCCGCTTTGCAGCTCTCACCCCATAACACTATGTTTACAGCACCAAAACCCCAATATTGTTTTTTGTTTGTGTTTTTTTTTAATTTTGGTATGATTAATATACACTTAAATGAGCAACATTGTGGTTACTAGATTCTCCCCATTATCAAGTCCCCTACATACCCCATTACAATCACTATCCATCAGCATAGTAAGATGCTGTAGAGTCACTGCTTGTCTTCTCTGTCATATACTGCCTTCCCTGTGTTCCCCCCACATTATATGTTCTAATCATAATGCCCCTTTTTCCCCTTCTCCCTCCCTTCCCACCCATCCTCCCCAGTCCTTTTTCCTTTGGTAGATGTTAGTCCATTCTTGGGTTCTGTGAGTCTGCTGCTGTTTTGTTCCTCCAGGTTTTTCTTTGTTCTTATACTCCACATATGAGTGACGTCATTTGATACTTGTCTTTCTCTGCCTGGCTTATTTCACTAAATGTAATACTCTCTAGCTCCATCCATGTTGTTGCAAATGGTAGGATTTGTTTCCTTCTTATGGCTGAATAATATTCTGTTGTGTATATTTACCACATCTTCTTTATCCATTCATCTTCTGATGGACACTTAGGTTGCTTCCATTTCTTGGCTATTGTAACAGTGCTGTGATAAACATAGGGGTGCATATATCTTTACAAACTGGGCTCCTGCATTCTTAGGGTAAATTCCTAGGAGTGGAATTCTTGGGTCAAATGGTATTTCTATTTTGAGTTTTTGGAGGAACCTCCATACTGCTTTCCACATGGTTGAACTAATTTACATTCCCACAAGCAGTGTAGGAGGGTTCCCCTTTCTCCACAACCTTGCCAACATTTGTTGTTGTTTGTCTTTTGGGTGGTGGCCATCCTAACTGGTGTGAGGTGATAATCTTATTGTGGTTTTAATTTGCATTTCTCTGGTGATTTGCAGTGTGGAGCATCTTCTCATGTGTCTGTTGGCCATCTGAATTTCTTCTTTGGAGAAGTGTCTGTTCAGCTCCTCTGCCCATTTTTTAATTGGGTTATTTGGTTTTTGTTTGTTGAGGTGCATGATCTCTTTGTATATTTTGGATTTCAACCCCTTATTGAATATGTCATTTATGAATATATTCTTCCATACTGTAGGATGCCTTTTTATTCTACTGATGGTGTCCTTTGCTGTACAGAATCTTTTTAGTTTTATACAGACCCACTTGTTCATTTTTGCTTTATTTTCCCTTGCCCAGGGAGATATGTTCATGAAGAATTTGTTCATGTTTATATTCAAGAGAGTTTGCCTATATTTTCTTCTAAGGTTTTATGGTTCCATAACTTAAATTTAGGTCTTTGATCCATTTTGAGTTTACTTTTGTGTATGGGGTTAGACAATGATCCAGTTTCATTCTCTTACATGTTGCTGTCCAGTTTTGCCAACACCAGCTGTTGAAGAGGCTGTCATTTCCCCATTGTATATCCATGGCTCCTTTATCGAATATTAATTGATTTTATATGCTTGGGTTATTTTCTGGACTCTCTATTCTGTTCCACTGGTCTATGGGTCTGTTCTTGTGCCAGTACAAAATTGTCTTGATTACTGTGGCTTTGTAGTAGAGCTTGAAGTTGGGAAGTGAGATCTCCCCTGCTTTATTCTTCCTTCTCAGGATTGCTTTGGCTATTCAGGGTCTTTTGTGGTTCCATATGAATTTTAGAACTATTAGTTCCAGTTTGTTGAAGAATGCTGTCAGTATTTTGATAGGGATTGCTTTGAATCTGTACACTGCTTTAGGCAGGTTGGCCATTTTGACAATATTAATTCTTCCTAGCCAAGAGCATGGGATGAATTTCCATTTATTAGTGTCCTCTTTAATTTCTCTTAGGAGTGTCTTGTTGTTTTCAGGTATAGGTCTTTCACTTCCTTGGTTAGGTTTATTCCTAGGTATTTTATTCTTTTTGATGCAGTTGCGAATGGAATTGTTTTCCTGATTTCGCTTTCTGCTAGTTCATCATTAGTGTATAGGAAAGCAACAGATTTCTGTGTATTAATTTTGTATCCTTCAACTTTGCTGAATTAAGGTATTAGTTCTAGTAGTTTTGGAGTGGATTCTTTCAGGCTTTTTATGTACAATATCATGTCGTCTGCAAATAGTGACAGTTTGACTTCTTCCTTACCAATCTGGATGCCTTTTATTTCTTTGTGTTGTCTGATTGTCATGGCTAGGACCTTCAGCACTATGTGGAATAAAAGCTGGAGAGTAGGCAACCTTGTCTTGTCCTGATATTAGAGGAAAAGCTTTCAGCTTCTCGCTGTAAAGTATCATGTTGGCCATGGTTTTGTCATATATGGCCTTTATTATGTTGAGGTACTTGCCCTCTGTACCCATTTTGTTGAGAGTTTTTGTCATTAATGGATGTTGAATTTTGTCAAATGCTTTTTCAGCATCTATGGAAATGATCATGTGGTTTTTTTCCTTTTTGTTGATGTGGTGGATGATGTTGATGGATTTTCCAATGTTGTACCATTCTTGCAACCCTGGGATGAATCCCACTTTATCATTGTGTATGATACTCTTCATGTATTTTTGGATTCAGTTTGCTAATATTTTGTTGAGTATGTTTGCATCTATGTTCATCAGGGATATTGGTCTGTAGTTTTCTTTTTTTGTGGTGTCTTTGCCTGGTTTTGGTAGTAGAGTGACGCTGGCTTCATGGAATGAGTTTGGAAGTACTCCCTCCTCTTCTATTTTTTGGAAAACTTTAAGGAGAATGGGTATTATGTGTTTTCAAAATGTCTGATAAAATTGAGCAGTGAATTCATCTGGTCCAAGCATTTTGTTCTTGGATAGTTTTTTGATTACCCTTCAATTTCATTGCTGGTAATTTGTCTATTTAGATTTTCTGTTTCTTCCTGGGTTGGTCTTGGGAGGTTGTATTTTTCTAAAAAGTTCTCCATTTCTTCTAGCTTATCCAGTTTGTTAGCAAATAGATTTTCATAGTATTTTCTAATAATTCTTTGTACTTCTGTGGTGTCCTTTGTGATTTTTCCTTTCTCATTTCTGATTCTGTTTATGTGTGTAGATTGTCTTTATTTCTTAGTAAGTCTGGCTAGGGATTTATCTGTTTTGTCATTTTCTCAAAGAACCAGCTCTTGGTTTCATTGATTTTTTTCTATTTTATTCTTCTCAATTTTATTTATTTCTTCTCTGATCTTTATTATGTCCCTCCTTCTCCTGACTTTGGGCCTCATTTGTTCTTCTTTTTCCGTTTTCAATAATTGTGAATTTAGACTGTTCATCTGGGATTGTTCTTCCTTCTTTAAGTATGCCTGGATTGTTATATACTCTCCTCTTAGAACTGTCTTTGCTGTGTCCCACAGAAGTTGGGGCATTGTGCTGTTGTTTTCATTTGTCTCCATATATTGCTTGATCTCTGTTTAAATTTGTTCATTGATCCATTGATTATTTAGGAGCATGTTGTTAAGCCTCCATGTGTTTGTGAGCGTTTTTGCTTTCTTTGTACAATTTATTTCTAGTTTTATACCTTTGTGATCTGAGAAGTTGATTGGTATAATTTCTGTGTTTTTGAATTTACTGAGTCTCTTTTTGTGGCCTAGTATGTGGTCTGTTCTGGAAAATGTTCCATGTGCACTTGAGAAGAATGTGTGTCCTGCTGCTTTTGGGTGTAGAGTTCTGTAGATGTCTGTTAGGTCCATTTGTTCTAATGTGTGTTTCAGTGCCTCTGTGTCCTTACTTATTTTCTGTCTGGTTCACCAAGTGTAACTTAAAGTCAACTTCTAACTGCAGTTCTGCCAGTTAATGCTTTACAAATGTGAGGCTGTTTTGCTGATTTTATATATACTTATGATTATTCTATCTTACTGCTCCATTTTTTAAAATTATATAAAACTTCTTTTCTTTTGTCCTTCATGAACTTTTATTTAAACCTTAACTTCTATTTTGCTGTGTATTGAGATTGTTGCCCAACTTTCTTTTGGATCATATTTGCCATCTAGTGAATCTTTACACTTTTTAAAATTTCAACCTTTCTGTGTCTTCCTGCTTGTCTTGCTAATTGGCTTCAGCCCTGGGCAAGTTCACTATGAATTCAATGTGACCAAAGAAATTGACAGCAAAATGTTCTTTGGGGTGAAAAGGTTTATTACCCGCTTCTTCTCCCGTTGGTAGGTCAAGCACTAGTGTCTTGGCCTCCACCCAGAGCACTGGGCCAGCTCTCTATATAGCACAATAATAGGTATTGCCTAAAGGTGTGGAAGCGGCAGCCCAGCAACAGGCCGGTTACATCATGAGGTGGTTTAAGTTCAGTGAGGACCCTGGCCATAGGAACCATGACTTCCCCACACTGCTTTAAGTATATTTATTGTAAATAACACATGGTTTGGTCTTTCTGTTTCCTTCATTATGAGAGCCTCTGTCTTTTAATTGGTAACTGCTGACATATTAGGCTTATTTTTTCAACTCATTTCACACTTTGTATTTATTGTTTATTATTTCTTCCCTTTTCTCACTTTTCATTAAAAGTTATATATAGTGATTCTCTTCTTGAATGAGGTGTATACTCATGTTTACTTACATTTATTGATTTCTTAAACATTTTAATATTTATACCTTGCTCCCAAATTCTTTGGCATACTCTTATGGCCTTTTGATTTTCTTTTAAAACATATTTTGCTTCCAGGTTTGTTGAGGTATATGTGACAAATAAAAATTGTATATACTTAAGTGGTACAACGTGACTTTTTAAAAGGTGTAAAATGTGATGATTTAATATACATGTACATTGTAAAATGATTGCCTCAATCAATTAACACATCCATCATCTGCCCTTTTGAGTTTTTCCTTCTGTAACCCAAGTAAATACTAATCCCCTCACCAAATGGATATTATCTGGATTTTAAAATATGGAGTTAGACACACACACACACACACACACACACATGCACGTACTTACCCCTTTAATATGGTCCTGGATTTGTTGACAAATCACCCTTATTCCTACATTCTTTGTTGTAACTTCTTTAATTTGACTCTTACTGGAGTACTTCCTCCAAGATTGTTTTTAATATTGGTCTTTGGGTTCTAAGGCATTGTGTGCATAAGACTGTATTTATTATGCCATCTTATTTGAATAGCAATTTAGATGTATATAAAGTTCTAGGTTCAAGCTTATATTCTTTCACTAATAGAACTATTATTTTATTTTCTTCTTGCATCCACAGATGCTGCTGAAGAATCTTATGTTGATCTAATTCTTACTCTGTGATAGATGATCTGTTCTTTCTTTTGTGAGCTTTTGGCATATTTCTGTGTCTTATTATAATGAGCCTGGCTGTGGAATTTTTCTTATTGTTCCTATTCTGTACTCTTTGAGCACTTTATACTGAGGTCTTTTATCTTTCTGTAATATTGGTGAATTCACTACTCATTACTTCCTCGAATATTCTCTCTCTCTCACTTGTTTCTGTCCTCCGTTTTGTGGACTCTTATGTTTGTGATGTTTCTAGTCTTTCCCGCCCTCTGCAGGGAGGCTTCTCTCTTTACGTAGACCTCGCTGGTTATCCTTTAGCTCTGTACATCCTGCTGCTTCTCCCATCCCCGGTATTTGTCACTTATGCTGCTAACACTTTTAATAGCTAATATTACCTCTGTTTTTTTGAATTATGGGTTTTGCTTTATGTTGTTGATGATCTTTTAAGTGTATTTACCATCTTATTTTAAGTTCCTGATTCATCTTTTTCACTATTCTGTGTGATAGTGTATGGTGTTCAATTTGTTATCTGTGTTTCGCAGCGTTTTTAGTCCTTCGGTGTCTAATTCTGTGGGTCTGTGAGCTCAGGTCTCCATGAAGACAACAGCCGTTTGTGAGGTAATATGTAACGGGAGAGAGAGGAGTCAGGCCCTGACGGTCTGTGTCCTCCCAGGTCCAGCCTGGATCTGGTAAAGAAGCACTGTGGCTCTCCCTGTTTGCAGTTACTCTATCAGCCAGCTTTTAGGAAAAGCACAGCTGGTTGTATGTAATCTGTGTTTGCAATCCACCAGCTGAGAGGTGGCAAGAATGGAGAAGTGAATATCCCAAAGCCCTCACCTAGTTTTATCTGTTTCGGGACCTACACGGCGCTAATGCTGCTCTGATTCCTGTTCCTGTGTGAAGGGGAGGCAAAGATGGACCCAAAGAAGTGAAGGAGGTAAGAGGAGAATTTAAAAAGGTCTTCCCGCAGCCTGCCCACCCACTAGTTTCCTTCCCAGGATGCAGCCCTCCCCGCTCCCTGTCGACATACACAGTCCAAGGCAGCAATTCTGCCTCCTGGCAAATTCTAAATATTTCCCATTTGTTGTTTCATTGTTGCTAGTTTCCCAAATGCTTGTTTCCCTTTGCCAAAATTAATTTTGTGTGAGGGAACCAGGAGCCTGAATCTACCTCTTTGCTCTCTCAAAAAGAAACTGGAAGCTTTATTTCTGGTTCTCCAAGGACAGAGTGGCAGGTGACACTCAACAGCTCACAAGCTTCCTGATCCCCAGAGTCCTGCCCATGTGGCCTGGACTAATGGACTGCCATGCCCGTGCCTGGTGCCGAGTGGGATGATGAGTGGGAATTCTGATCTGTCTATGCTCCAGGGATAGGAGAGAACGGGAACTTGGAGATTCATGACGTAAGGTGTGTGGTACTGAGTAGGAGAGAGACATGTTTGTGTTGAGCCCTTTGTACTCCATTGAGCCCTTACTGGACGCACCTTCAGGAGGGTTTTAGTTCACAGAATCCAGGAGGAGTGCTTCCAGCTGGGGCCTCCAGGAGGTGATTAGGTCGTGGGGGTGGAGCCCCCCTGAATGGGATTAGTGTCCTTGTAACAGAGACCCCACAGAGATCCTCTGCCCCTTGCACTGTTTCAGGAGCTCGTGAGAAGGCACCACTGTGAACCAGGAAGGGGTCTCTCACCAGGAGACCATGCTGGCACCTTGACTTGGACTTTTCAGTCTCTGGAACTGTGGGAAATAAATTTCTGTCTACAGGCTGCTCTTTCTCTGGTGTTTTGTTATAGCAGCTCAAATGGACAAAAAGCTTTCCCAGTTAAAAGGTATTTAAGCACTTATATATGCACATGTATTTATTTATAAATATCATAAGTTATCCACATGTGCTAGTAATACAATTTGATTACACACACTATAACACATATCAATAGTTTAAAAGCTGCCAAGTAAATCTAAATGGAAATTCCAGTATTTCCTTCCCATACTCCAAAGGATCTCTTCTGCATGCCCTACAGCGTGCACACTCCATTTTGAAAACCGGTGCTTTAGAAAACAGTTCGTGCCTGTATATAATTAAATGTAAATGAACTGAATAAAATTCAGAAAATGAAATGTATTCAATATATAGTTCAAATAAAAAACATTTGCACAGGCTATTAAGAGGCAGACAACACAGGACAAAAGAACACAGTGGAAAGAAGCCCCGAATAAAATTTAAACACGACTTCCTCTGGGAAGCCGTTTTCCCGCCCTTGGATGGGTCTTTGCTGACATCTACAGGCTACAATTTGCCAGTGATTTTACTTGACCTTTACACTCGCTTGCTTCATCTGTTTAAATGGTGTCCTGTCATTGCTAAGGAGAAGCTAGAGCTTAGAGAAACCAGAAAAAGCTTGCAGAAGGCCACACCACTACTTGGGGGCCTTATTTTAATATGTAACAAATTGCGTGTGATTATTCTTTTCCAGAAGGAGTTATTACAGGCTTTCTTAAAGTAACAAGCCTCTCTCTGCTTTCCAGAAATTATTCAAGCCCTTGCCCTTCTTCTGGAGCAAT
This sequence comes from Manis javanica, assembly GCF_040802235.1. Taxonomy (NCBI): domain Eukaryota; kingdom Metazoa; phylum Chordata; class Mammalia; order Pholidota; family Manidae; genus Manis; species Manis javanica. The sequence goes on from NC_133171.1 coordinate 58,240,731, forward strand.
TACTAAAACTTCCTAGGATTCTTCTCCTATCTATTCTAGAATTTTTGGGGAAGCATGGCAACAGCATTTTAGAATAAACTGTTGGTCTCTGGGCCCCGGAGACCCCTACCATTTCTCTATCCTTTTAATTTCCAGCTTCCCCTTTATTTCCACAACTCAGGAGTTCTGCCCAGTCACCATGTCATTTAATTCAAACTTGCTGATTTAGTTTTTGAAATGGTTTTGAAATAATTTCAAATCAGAAGTAATACCTGCTCATACCAAAAATGCAAACAATCTAGGCTAAGTGGGAGGAAATAATCACCTTGAATTCTTCCACTCAGAAACAGCTATTGTTAAATTATTATTATTCCTTAAAAAGGTGACAATTCTTTTGGGAATCCTCCCATGCCCAGGCATAATGAGAAGTAGGTATATAAATAGGCAGAAGTAAGTGCGTGAAAGATTGATTTTTATTTGGAGTTAATAGGAAAAGAATGGAATAGTACTAGAGGAATTGCTGAAATTCAGGTAAATGTTTCTTCATTTGAAAAGACCAGTTTCTGAATTATTTCTGAAGGCTAAGAAAAATGTAAACAAAAATTAACCTAATGAAATTCTCACAAATATGCTTAAATTGACATAAACATAAATGTTCATTGTGGCAAAAACAAATGAAACCAAACAAAATCAAGATAAACACAAAACACAAAGCACAATCAGGAAACCAACATAAACTCCATCAATAAACAAATCAGTACATTGTGGCACAGTCATATAATAGTACACAATATAACACTTTAAAGGGATGAACTTGAGTTACAGCTGTCAACATAAAACTATAAAATACAATGTTGAATGAATAAAAAGTAAAATACATAGATAACATTTTATTAAACTTAAAACTGTGTAATACTTTATAATGTTTAAGGATTCATGTTTAGCAAAAGTGTTAAGACATGCATAGTAATGATAAAATGGACTTCATGCTGGGTGGTCACTCACATCTGGGGAAGGAGAAAAGGAAGAGTCCAGGGGCACCAGTGGTATTAGAGTCATTAATATCTTAAAAATAGATTTGAAACAAATAAGACAAAGTATTAAGATTTAATAAAGCTGGGTGTTTGGGCAATGATGATCATTAATCTTTATGTTTGAAATAAAAAAATTTAAAAAATCACGAGATTGGAAAACTAATGGATTTTTAAAAATACGAAGCATAAGAATGAAGTCAGTTGTTGACATAATTAATAATAGCTGATTCTGTTAGATCTAGACAGAATTAATTAGAACTTATTCTGTTATGGATTATAAAACTACAAAGTGTGACCAGGAAGGCAGATATCCTATAACAGGAAGCATGAAGAACATGGAGTACATTTTATGTTGTGATAATTAATATTAAATATTTCTAGCATGCAGAAAATACAGGGAACAATACCCATGCACCTACTACTCAAATACAGCTGTGCGGTTTGCACCTGGCTTCAGTTCTACGTTTTTTCCCCTCCTCCATGCAGTCACCCGTTTAAAGTTAGTGGTATATCATTCTTTGTTATGTTTTGAGAATTGTCCTCATGAAATATGTACACTTAGTTTATTTTAATGGTTGTAAAATACAATATGAATACAACACAATGTTATTTACTAGTTTATCCACTGATGGGACATCCCCTAACTACTAAATACAAACAAGGCTGCAATGGACATCTTTATGCATACTTCTTGGGCACATCTATGAGAGATTCTCTAGGGCTATGGGGCATACCAGTAGAAATAGATTTGTTGAGTTGTATGAAATTTGCACGTTCAAATTTATTCTGCATTGTATATGTGAAGTAAGTAGTTTTAAAAAGCAGGGAAATGAATTAACTTTTCCACCAAGAGTATATGCAAACTCATGTTTCTCCATTATCTCTCCACTAGTACTTGGTATTGTCAGACTACCTACTCTGAGATAACGAAGTTATTCTCCTACACTGGCTTCCAACAGCTTTACTTTTTTATATTTAGACCTTTAATTCATCTGAAATTTATTTTTGTGATGGTGTGAAGTAGGGATCTGATTTTTTTCTTCTTCTGTGGAGACAGCCAATTTTCTTAGAACCATTAACTGACTTGCCCACCAGTTCTCAGAGTGTGGCCAGAGGATCCCTGGGGAAGTGAGGGCCATGAAATTCTTTGAAAGAGCCCACAAGGTCAGAACTATTGATGATACTAAGATGTTATTTGTCTAATCCACTTTCACTCCCAGGAGTAGACAGAGTTCTCCAGAGGCTACAGCGACATCTGATGACATCATTTCTCTAACAGTGAGTGAATTGTGTGCTGTATATTGTATTTACTAGGATGTTCTAAGGTAGTGAGTTTAGGATGTAAAAATGTACACTTTCAGATATGAACTCTGTTCTCAGTATTTCTAATGTGCTCCAACCAGCTCTCTTCAGTTACATCTGCTTTAATCTCTGTAATCTCATTATCTTTCAAGAAATCATTATTTTTAAATCCCAGTGTTTTTCCTGCTTTGATACAGAATTAAGTTTATCTTGTTTTACAATATCAAGATATTTTTCAAAAACATTGTTAATTTTATATTCAAAATTTTATATGAATTGTATTATTTTAGGATTGTTTTATTCTAAAATAAAAGAAAACATTATTATAATCCATTTTTCTTATGTATAAGGATGGATTGTTGGCTTTAAAAAGGAGGTTAGAAGACCAGTTCTCAACCTATGTCTATGGTGCCTGTGTCTGAAAAACATGAAACTGATCAGCACGTTCTCTAATTCATGGAAAGGAAGAATATATTTCAAAGAAACTGGGAAAACTTGTAAATATGAAAAAGAATGTCAAAAGGTATCTTTCCTTCAGCTTTACATATGTTAATAATTTATCTTTTTGTGCCTTAGACAAAAGAACATTTTCAAAAACGAATGTGGTTCTAGTTATGCTGCACCATAATTTGGGATCCAATCATTCAGGGTTTAAAGAAAAGGAATGAAATATTTTACATGTAGAGCTGACCCTGACAAACTCTTAGAAAGCTTTCACGGGGTAAGTTATCAAGTCGCGTCAGCCAGAGGAGCTTACCCAATAGAATAGCAGAGAGACGAATCAAGCCCTGTACAATGGCATTGCCGAACACCTGCTGGATGAAAAATCAGCATAAGGAGGCCTAGCACTGCCACTTCCCAATGATGCAGTAACTTATCAAATTAAAAATTCAACTGCAATCATAAAAGACTGAGTTAATATCTCATGTGAAAAATTGTGCCTTTGTCTTACCAATGGACTAATCTGTAGATGTGCATGGACGTGCTGTTTTGCTCACACTTATTTTGTCCCCAGCACCAACTAATCATTGCTTTGTAACAAACACAGGGGTGCTGAAACATTGACAGTATTGTATAATCTTTTTTGAATCTGATGGTTTCTTCCTCAACAACCGTGTTGAGATTTGCACTGATGGAGCAAAACACGTAGTGGGTAATAACCTTGATATGCTTAACACAAATCAAGATAATGGTATCAAGCTGTATTAATAGTCATTGTATTCTTTACCACCACATTCAGTTTTCAAAAAGGTGGCTTCACTAGAGGATGTTCTTGATCAATCAGTAAAAATTATTTTTGTTAAAACTCAGCTGTTGAGTCCGTTAAAAAATTAGTCTGTGTGATGAACTGAGAAGGGCCCGTGAAGCACCACACACAGTGGTTGTCTCTAGGAAAAACACTTTGAATCGCAAGCTGAACTAGCTAGTTTTTTCATGAAACACATTTTTCACTTGGAAAAACAAACAAATGACAGAAAACTGGTTATTCACACTTGCGTGTTTGGCAGCCATTTTCTTCAAAATGAGCACAGTAAGCCTGTCCCTCCAGGAAAATAACTAATCATGTCTGTGGCCAACAACAAAATTGAAGCTCTCACCTGAAAATTAGAACTCTGGGAAGCCTGCGTCTGCTGCTGTGGGACACTTAAAAACTTTTCTGATGAGATCAACAACAATGTTAATGAATGTGATCTTTTGATACTGTATAAGTTGTGTTACTATTTCAAATATCTGCCTAACTGTGAACTGATGTTTTCTAAAGACCCATGCATGACACTGCAGAATCATGCATGCACAAAAGATCCTCTCAAAGTGCAAGGCTGGCCAATAGATTTCAATAACTTCCTGTCATTTATTCCCTGAACCAGAAAGTATAGACTCATTCTACATTCTTACAACTCCCTTTCCCTCAGCTCTTCATTTTATTACTCAAAACTTTAGTGAAATTTCACCTCCCAGACAGCTGTAAGTATATTCTTTCCTCTTCATTACTATTCTAATGCCTTCACCCAGTACTTTGGTGATTTTACTTGTTCTATAATAAATGTCAGATCTCTCAACAGAGCATGCCAGGCATTTCTTGTTCTTGCCACTGCCCACTTCTCCCACTTCTGTTTCACTTTATTCTCCAATAAGTGGATCTAATTATAACTCTTTATAGAAAACATGCTGACTTATGACTCCCTGCCTTTACATTCATGTGCTTTCCTTTGCCTGGAATGTCCCCCTTCTGCTTAACTGGAAAACTCCAAGTGACATCCATCAGAATTCCATTCAGATATCTCACTTCAGGAAGCTTTTCCTGAGCTGAATCACATCAGTCAGGGTTCATCACTTAATTTTTCTGGATTACCTTGTTTTTTATTTTTTCTATTGTTGGACTCACTATTCTGTCATATGTTGGCTCTGTGGAATTCTTGTTACAAAATTATCTTTTGGGTTGAGGCTGTTTACCTTTATTGAGTAATACTATAAGAAACAGGTCTGTGAAATTCTCTTTTGGGTTTCCTAAAACAATATAGTTAGGAGGTTGTTCACTTAATTGTCAATTTCCTTTTTCATAGGGACTTGAGAAATATATTTCTGGTCTTATGTCAGTTACTCTTTGAATTTGTTTTATATGATCACTGCTTTTAACACCTTTTTGAGTTGGCTGCTGGAAATTTTTGAGCCAAAATTGTGGCCCACCTTTAGCAAACCCAAGATTTCATGCAGTTAGCCTCATTTCAGACTCTAGTGAGGCATCTCGCTTCCTGGGAAGTGAAGTGTGGCATAGCCGGGTTTTCCATATTGGCAGAGAACTGGGAAGCAGTGTGGGAACTACACAGGTGCAGAGCCTGTGGCCCGCGAGGGTCGCTTTTTCTGTCTGCAGTGCAGCTGTTGCCCTCTGGAGGCTGGACAGGTGGGGGACAGTTGGTGCTGGAGAAGCTCAGGGAAGCCATACGATTGTGCTTTCTCTTCTAGTATATGTTATTTTTCCCTTGGAAGGGGGTTTTTGGGTAATTTTCAACTTACCCAAGTTGCTAATTATTTTTTCCATTGTTTGATATGAGCCTTTTTTTCCTTCCTGTGTAAAAACCTGGACTAGTTGAGAAGTGGGAATTGAGGTATCCAGAGGGTCCAGAACCCCAAACTCCAGCTGTTTTGGTGCAGAAGCTGCACATTCCTTGATAAAAGAAAAGGGCCCTGGGAAGATGCCCAGGTGTACATTTTCCTCTAGAGGAAATGCAGATGGGTTTGAATGTCTTTACAGTGGGACATTTAAAGGCCTGGACTCTGCTTTGTGTTGCTCAAGGATTGGTGTGACTATACTATGGCTGTTGGGAAAGGAGCCTCATTTGGAAGGTGCTTCTAAATTAGGGTGAGGTCCTCATCTGCAGGATATTAGAAAATGAAAAACAGTGCCTGTCAGGTTAATGGAACTCCTGTTTTTATTGATTTCAAGAGATTATTATTAATTTATATAAATCCAAAACAGGAGTCTCAAATACATCCAAGGGCAAAAAAAAATTACATCAAGATTCCCAATTTAAATGTTCATAACATCTAGGAAAAACTCCAAGCTGCGTTAAAATCAAAGCACAGGATCTGTGAACCTGGATTCTACTGTCACCCTGTTTTCAAAAGACTGCAGAGGAAAGTTCCAAGCTGGAACCTACAAGATTAGATTAAGTAAGTTAGAGAAATTAGCCTTCAGGGGACAAAATCTTTTAATGATTTTCTGCCTGGAAAAACTGACTTCCAAATTTATAAAAAGTATATACTTATTATAAAACTTTGGTTGAAAAGTAAATATTATACTCTGACAAATGTAGGATGAAACAGAACAAATCTGTGTAAAAATAATTGTTATTAATGGTCTTGTTGTCCAGTATAAATATTTTCAGTCCCTAAAATGTTTTTGAATGAGAAAAGGGAAAATTTAATTCTGGTTTAATGGCCTCAGTATCTCCGCTAAGAGTCTCCGCTAAAAATCAAAGATATGCAACTTGACTGTAGACCAATAATTAGTGGTCATAAGAAGACTTAAAAAATCCCTCTGCATTAAGAATTTCAACCAGTACTTGGAGGATTACTCAGTAAAATAAATTCAAGAGAACTTAATTTTAATCTAAGTTAATTTAATATTCCTGATCTGGACAAACACTTCTGTAAATTAAGTTGTTTTGTGTATTTTGACTTCAAAAATATATCCCTACTCTGATTTTACCATGTATAAAATACAAATGCAATCATAGCAGTTTAGTCCATTTAAAACCATGCCACCATTAAAAAAAAAGGTTTATATTTTTGAGCAGGTTTAGGTTTACAGAAAAATTGAGTGAAAAACACAGCCAATTCCCATATGCCCCCTCACCTCCCACCTCCTTTCTTCTATTAAAAAACCTGGCATCAGTGTGATACACTTCTCCAACTGATGAGCCAGTATTGATACATCATTAAGTAGAGCATGTAGTGTATGTACATCAGGGTCCCCTCCTGGGGTGCACATTCTGTGCGTTTTGACAGATGCAGTCAGGTATCCACCATTCAGAAAAGCTTCACTGTGCTAAAAATAGTGCCCTGAATTTCACCTATTCATCCCGGCCCCCTCTTCCCCTGGCAATAGCTGATCTTGTTACTCTCTCCACGGTTTTGCCTTTTTCAGCAAGTCATATACTTGGAATCATAAAGTTCATAGCCTTTTCAAATAGCTGCTTTCACCTATCACTGTGCATTTAACTTCCCTCCCTGTCTTTTGGTAGCTTGACAGCTCTCTCTTTTTTAAATTGTGGAATAACATTCTACTATGTGAATAGGAAAAAAATGTTTATCCATTTATCTATCGAAAAACATCTTGGTACTTGCAAGTTTTGACCACTTCCCTTTCTTAAAATTGAAATGTTAGACTAAATGGAACATCCTAAATTTCATTTATTTCCCTTACAGAGAAGGCTATTTGTTATTTCTTAAATTAACATCTAAGAGTGTGTACATGCTGTCATGGTGGTCAGACTGAGATAGAATCTACATATTCAATATTACAGGTGATGTGGGCTCCTCAGTTATACCACTTACAGTATCTTGTAAAAGTTAAGTTGTCATTTTTCTCTGAAAAATTCTTAATATCAGTGTGACTATTTTTTCTTTAATAATACCCTAAAGTCATTTCTAAAATCTCAAATTGCCTTTGGGACCTTGGCCTGGCCAGACTTCAGCCTGGATTTTTGCTGCACCTGAGCGTGGGTTTCCCTTCTCGGATGTCTGCTGACACTGTAATGACTCTCAAGACTGAGTAGACTATTATAAAAACAAGAGAGGGAGAAGCTTACATTTCTAACAGTCCTGCTAAGGACATTGTAAAATGTTTAAATCTGGTTAATAGCACAACTAATATTTTTCTACAGAATTCAAAGACTCACTCATAATATTCACTGGACTGTTGTAACGATTCACAAAAGACTTAAAGTTTCTAGATGCTGAGGCTGCTGCCTGAGTCCACTGAGGATCAAGGGGGAATCGCTGTGCTCTGTGGGAGGGCTGGACAGGATGTGTCGAGCAGCTGGGCAGCTGGAGCGAAACCTCCCTCAGTGTTCAGGACATGGAACCGGTCTAACTTTAGGGTGTTGATACTTCTTTGGTTCACTTTAGGGAAAAACAAAACAAAACAAAACAGAACAGAGGTTCCTTCCTGCTTCTACAACTTATTTCTCTGCTTTACCCACCACGGCCCTGTGTTTGTACCAATGCTTGTAACAGTCCCCAAGAGCAGCAGTCTTCAAACTGGATTCCTGTATTTCTGGGGGTATAGGAGAACTGTCCAAGGGGTACATAGGCTAAGAAAGCTTTAAGGGACTCTAAACCTCCAACATCCACACACACACATTTTAAAAAGTGATGTACTTAATAAAAATGCTTGTTGTTTCAAGCCACTTTTAAAAAATGCGATGTGCCTGTGGCTGCTCTCAGGGTGCTCTTTCCCCACGCTTCCTTCACAGTTACTTTCCTCCCGCTTTACAGAAGAAAGGTGGGCCGCTCACCTATTACAAATATAATTACGGTGTTCTGACCTGGGAGTGAAATACTTCTGAGTACCAAAGAAAAGGGCACACCAAGCCTGTGTCCACGAAGCTTCCTTTAATCACAGCTTTGTGTCCTTGTTTGTCTTGTATGTCTCTCTCTGTTAAGGGCAATGATTCTCAACCATTTTGCCCCCTGACAGTATCTGGAGACATTTTTGGTTGTTATAACTGAGAGGCTGGGGTTGGGAATTGGTGTTACTGGCACCTAGTAGGTAGAGGTGGGGGATGCTGGTAACCGTCCTACAGTGGCCAGGCCAGCCCACCATGATGAGGAATTGTTCAACCCCAAATGTCAAAAATGGTCTGGTTGAGTAAACTTGTGTTAAGGGTGACATGTGGCATAAGAAACGGGGGAGCTTCAGCCCATGATACAACATTTTGGATTTAGGTAATCTCTCAGCAGAGAAGCTGGAATGCTGAGAAGTTTTCATCTGATGACCTTGATGCGTCCTTTCCTAATAACTGAAGAATGAATGGCTCCTTAGCTTTGGCAGGCAATGCTGATGGTCGTGGTTTTTTAATTTCATTTAGAGGATGAACTCATGTGAAGTTCCAGTTGTTACTTGTTTTAGAATGAAAATACTCTTAAATTTATAAAAATCATGTAAAGCAATACTAACTTGCTACAGAGCACGCTAAGTACGAACAAAGACCCACTCCCTCATGTCTCATCTGTACTCGCTTATTTTGCATGATTTCAAGGCATCGAAGGCAACAGTCTTGACATTTATTTCTGACAGATCAACATCATGTTTTACAGTAAAATAAACACATATTGGGGGTACTTTAATATATGTTTTCCTGAACTTACTCAGACTCATAGGAGTCTGAAAAAAAAGTTATAGCTTTTACCAAATATTACTGGATGATATGAATACATTTTTCTACTTGGGTACAGGTCCCCAATACACTGTTACTTTTCTGCACATTTGTTTATTTTTATCATATACCCCCTGGATTCAGAAGAATCCAATGGAAATGTTTTGTGGTTCTGCTGTAAATAATGCACATAGCAATCAATAAGAGGATTTTGTAAGCTTATTTATACTCATTGATAATCTAATACCTTCTCTTCATTTTGCTGAAATGTTCATTTCCACTAAGTAGATTAAACTGGATTCTTAAAAGCAGAAATCTACTTATGTATGTATTCAAAACAAAATGTTCCCAAATGCAATGTGGAGGTGATATTCTAAAGTTTAGAAATCCAGGTTCATTTATTTGGGATTAATTTCTCCTTGGATGTTGACACACTGTTCTACATCTGTCAAACACATAATTATAAAATTAATCATTTTCTACAAAGAAACAAAATCTCTCTCACACACACAAAAACATACTAGTTTCAAGGGTCCATCTCTTTGTCATACTTTGTAGAGGTAATTCCAGATGACATAAAAAATGGGAAAGAGGTCTTTATTCAGAACCAATTGATTTTTAATTTCCAATTTTGTGGGTCTGTGTCTTCCTAACTCGTTTCATCTAATTTGAGTTTCACAAACCAGGTATCTCTAAGTGAAATACGAACAGATACATTTACTTATTATTTCACTGGAGTCTGTAAAGCCATCTTGGTAGACTTCTAAGAACTGAGAGAGTGAAAGAATCTAATTTATGTGTAAAAACAGTTTGGCAAATCAGGTAGTTTCTAATTCTTGGCTTCAACGAAATTTAAGAACTCTACACTTGAGTTGTGGGATTATTAAAATAGAACTATAAAAATAGTTTTTAATAATAGCTTACTATGTGATTTTTTTTGGCATGTAAATAAGAAAATTTAAAAATTCGGTGGCTAAAACAAAGTCCTACTATAACAAAATTCTATTTCTATACTTACCTTGTTCTCATATAGGTGGACAAGATTCTCTAGTTCTTTCATGTTAAATTTTTTTTTTTTTGAGAGGGCATCTCTCATATTTATTGATCAAATGGTTGTTAACAACAATAAAATTCTGTATAGGGAAGTCAATGCTCAATGCACAATCATTTATCCACCCCAAGCCTAATTCTCGTCAGTTTCCAATCTTCTGAAGCATAACGAACAAGTTCTTACATGGTGAACAAATTCTTACATAGTGAATAAGTTCTTACATGGTGAACAGTACAAGGGCAGTCATCACAGAAACTTTCAGTTTTGACCACACATTATGAACTATAAACAATCAGTTCAAATATGAATATTCGTTTGATTTTTATACTTGATTTATATGTGGATACCACATTTCTCTCTTTATTATAATTATTTTTAATAAAATGCTGAAGTGGTAGGTAGATGCAAGATAAAGGTAGAAAACATAGTTTAGTGTTGTAAGAGAGCAAATGTAGATGATCAGGTGTGTGCCTGTAGTTTATGTGTTAATCCAAGCTAGACAAGGGCAATAAAACATCCACGGATGCAGAAGATTTCTCTCAGAACAGGGGGGGTGAGGTTCTAAGCTTCACCTCTGTTGAACCCCAATTTCTCACCTGATGGCCCCCCTGCGACTGTGCCTGTCTTAGTTTGCTCCTCCCTTGAGGAATCTTACCCGTCTCTGGCTAACCAGTCACCTTCCGGGGCCATACAGGGAAATGTAAAGTTGGTAAGTGAGAGAGAAGCCTTATTGTTTGAAAAGGTTAGCTTTTTACTTCTTTGCATATTTATGCCCTGTGGCTTCTATGCCCAGCATTTGTCTTGAGGTATCTTTACCACTTGGAAGAATTATGATACTCGGTAAATTTGATATGAGGCACGAATTCTATTTAAGGGTTGTAATTAGGAAGGAAGAAGAAAAGCTATAGAAGTAGCAGGTGGTAGAAAACATGGGAAGATTGATTATTTCTTTGACATATCTTCTTGTAGAGTAACTTCAGAATGTATAGGTTTTAAACTACTAATTAAATTGTGCACACACATTATTAACATAATAGGAGTACAGTTACATAACCAAAGCAGACCTATAATTACCATCCATCTCCAGTGAAACCAAGAAAACCAGTTAGGCACCTTAGGCATTTGTGAAAACTTATCTATGATATGGTGGATATTGTCCAACTGAACTTGAACAGTCTGAGAGAAATCAGACAAATTAAAACAACCCATTCTTGGAGACTGTTCACATCCCATATGTTCTTTTAACAGTAGACAGTCTGTAGTCATAAGATTTTGGAGCGCTACAACTTGCACTTCTCCTAATTCTTGGTTGAGTTCCAACAGTATAGATCCAGTCAAATTTGTTGTTTTACTGTATGCACAGGCCAGCTTAGATATCTCCTTCTTCATTCCAATGGCAAGTCCAGGAACTGGTGGGATGAATGCAGCTGCAACTGTAGCATCGCCTGGATCTTTGTTGAGGTTTTTTGGTGATCATCTTCTGGTATGACTCTTCCAGAGAGTGCTGATGTTGGAAGTTCTTCTTCATATCATATCTTAGTTCATTTTCTGGGTAGCCAAATTAGGCTTTGATCCTCTATATAAACACAAACAGACCCTTTGTCCACACTTTGATATGCCCTTTATACCATTGTGTAGAACTCATTGGAGGTCACAACACAGGAACTGCTGTTAGTCCATTCTTGGGTTCTGTGATTCTGCTGCTGTTTTGTTTCTTCAGTTTTTCCTTTGTTCTTATACTCCACAGATGAGTGAAATCATTTGGTATTTCTCTTTCTCCGCTTGGCTTATTTCACTGAGTATAATACCCTCCAGCTCCATCCATGTTGCTGCAAATGGTAGGATTTGCCCTCTTCTTATGGCTGAGTAGTATTCCATTGTGTATATGTACCACATCTTCTTTATCTATTCATCTGCCAATGGACATTTAGGTTGCTTCCAATTCTTGGCTATTGTAAATAGTGCTGCGATAAAAATAGGGGTGCATCTGTCTATCTCAAACTTGATTGCTGCATTCTTAGGGTAAATTCCTAGGAGTGGAATTCCTGGGTCAAATGGTAAGTCTGTTTTGAGCATTTTGATGAACCTCCATACTGCTTTCCACAATGGTTGAACTAATTTACATTCCCACCAGCAGTGTAGGAGGGTTCCCCTTTCTCCACAACCTCGCCAACATTTGTTGTTGTTTGTCTTTTGGATGGCAGCCATCCTTACTGGTGTGAGGTGATGCCTAATTGTAGTTTTAATTTGCATTTCTCTGATAATGAACGATGTGGAGCATCTTTTCATGTGTCTGTTGGCCATCTGTATTTCGTTTTTGGAGAACTGTCTGTTCAGTTCCTCTGCGCATTTATTTTTTATTTTTTTATTTATTTTTATTTTTATTTTTTTATTTTTTTGAGAGGGCATCTCTCATATTTATTGATCAAATGGTTGTTAACAACAATAAAATTCAGTATAGGGGGGTCAATGCTCAATGTACAATCATTAATCCATCTCAAGCGTAATTCTCGTCAGTCTCCAATCTTCTGAAGTATAACGAAAAAGTTCTTACATGGTGAACGAATTCTTACATAGTGAAAATTCTTACATGGTAAACAGTACAAGGGCATTCATCACAGAAACTTTTGGTTTTGATCACGCATTATGAACTATAAACAATCAGGTCAAAAATGAATATTCGTTTGATTTTTATACTTGATTTATATGTTGATCCCACATTTCTCCCTTTATTATTATTATTTTTTTTATTTTTAATAAAATGCTGAAGTGGTAGGTAGATGCAAGATAAAGGTAGAAAACATAGTTTAGTGCTGTAAGAGGGCAAATGTAGATGATCAGGTGTGTGCCTATGGACTAAGTATTAATCCAAGCTAGACAAGGGCAGCAAAACATCCACGGATGCAGAAGATTTCTCTCAAAGCAGGGGGGATGAGGTTCTGAGCCTCACCTCTGTTGATCCCCAATTTCTCACCTGATGGCCCCTCTGCGACTGTGCCTGTCTTAGGTTGTTCCTCCCTTGAGGAATCTTACCCATCTCTGGCTAACCAGTCATCTTCCAGGGCCATACAGGGAAATGTAAAGTTGGTAAGTGAGAGAGAAGCCATATTGTTTGAAAAGGTTAGCTTTTTACTTCTTTGCATATTTATGCCCTGTGGCTTCTATGCCCAGCACTTGTCTCGAGGTATCTTTACCACCTGGAGGAATTATGATACTCGGTAAATTTGATATGAGGCACGAATTCTATTGAAGGGTTGTAATTAGGAAGGAAGAAGAGAAGCTATAGAGGTAGCATATGGAAGAAAACATGGGAGGATTGATTATTTCTTTGACATATCTTCTTGTAGAGTACCTTAAGCATGTATAGGTTTTAAACTACTAACTAATTTGCACACACATATTAACATAATAGGAATATGGTGACATAAACATAGCAAATCTATAATTACCATCCATCTCCAGTGAAGCCAAGAAAACCATTTAGGCACCCTAGGCATTTGTGAAAATTTGTCTATGATATGATGGATATTGTCCAACTGTACTTGAACAGTCTGAGAAAAATCAGATTAAAGCAGCCCATTTCTGGGATCTGTTCACATCCCATATGTTCTTTTAACTGTAGATAGTCTATAGTCATAAGATTTTGGAGTGCTACAACTTGCACCCCTCCCAACTCCTGGTTGAGTTCCAACAGTACAGATCCGGTCAAATTCGTTGTCTCACTGTATGCATATGCCAGCCTAGACATCTCCCTCCTCATTCCAATGGCAAGTCCAGGAAACGGTGGGGTGGACGCAGCCACAACCGCAGCATCACCCAGATCCCTGTGGAGGCTTTTTGATGTTCATCCCCTGGCACGAGTCCTCCAGAGAGTGCTGATGCCGGAAGCTCCTCCTCATATCGTATCTTAGTTCATTTTCTGGGTATCCAAGCTAGGCCTTGATCTTCTGCATGGAAACAAACAGACCCTTTGCCCACACTTTGACATGCCCTCTATACCACTGTGCAGAACTCATTGGAGGTCAGCACACAGGGACTGCTTTTTTTTTTTTTTTTTATTAAGAGAAAGGAATATTATCAGAAAAGAGTACCTCCATAGCTGATCATCTGACACCCTTTAAGTGATCAACATTAAGGATATTTAAAGCATGCATTGATCTTTGATTTACCAATAGTTTTATCCTATCAAGGAGTAATCCCTCTTTTCTTTCTTTCCTTTTTTTTTTAATCTTTAATCTACACTTACATGAAGAGTACTATGTTTACTATGCTCTCCCCTATATCAGGTCCCCCCTAACAACCACATTACGATTACTGTCCATCAGCTTAGCAAAATGTTGTAGAATCCCTACTTGTCCTCTCTGTGTTGTGCAGGCCACCCTGCCCTTTCTCCCTCCCCCCATGCATGCTAATCTTAATACCCCCCTTCTTCTCCCCCCACCCTTATCCCTCCCTGCCCACCCATCCTCCCCAGTTCCTTTCCCTTTGGTACCTGTTAGTCCATTTTTGGGTTCTGTAATTCTGCTGCTGTTTTGTTCCTTCAGTTTTTCCTTTGTTCTTATACTCCTCTGATGAGTGAAATCATTTGGTATTTCTCTTTCTCCGCTTGGCTTATTTCACTGAGCATAATACTCTCCAGCTCCATCCATGTCGCTGCAAATGGTTGGATTTTTCCACTTCTTATGGCTGAGTAGTATTCCATTGTGTATATGTACCACATCTTCTTTATCCATTCATCTACCAATGGACATTTAGGTTGCTTCCAATTCTTGGCTATTGTAAATAGTGCTGCGATAAACATAGGGGTGCATCTGTCTTTCTCAAACTTGATTGCTGCATTCTTAGGGTAAATTCCTAGGAGTGGAATTCCTGGGTCAAATGGTAGGTCTGTTTTGAGCATTTTGATGAACCTCCAAACTGCTTTCCACAATGGTTGAACTAATTTACATTCCCACCAGCAGTGTAGGAGGGTTCCCCTTTCTCCACAGCCTCGCCAACATTTGTTGTTGTTTGTCTTTTGGATGGCAGCTATCCTTACTGGTGTGAGGTGATACCTCATTGTAGTTTTAAATTGCATTTCTCTGATAATTAGCGATGTGGAGCATCTTTTCATGTGTCTCTTGGCCATCTGTATTTCTTTTTTAGAGAACTGTCTGTTCAGTTCCTCTGCCCATTTTTTAATTGGGTTATTTGTTTTTTGTTTGTTGAGGCGTGTGAGCTCTTTATATATTCTGGACATCAAGCCTTTATCGAATCTGTCATTTTCAAATATATTCTCCCATACTGTAGGGTTCCTTTTTGTTCTATTGATGGTGTCTTTTGCTGTACAGAAGCTTTTCAGCTTAATGTAGTCCCACTTGCTCATTTTTGCTGTTGTTTTCCTTGCCCGGGGAGATATGTTCAAGAAGAGGTCACTCATATTTATGTCTAAAAGGTTTTTGCCTATGTTTTTTTCCAGGAGTTTAATGGTTTCATGACTTACATTCAGGTCTTTGATCCATTTTGAGTTTACCTTTGTATATGGGGTGAGCCAATGGTCCAGTTTCATTCTCCTACATGTAGCTGTCCAGTTTTGCCAGCACCATCTGTTGAAGAGACTGTCATTTTGCCATTGTATGTCCATGGCTCCTTTATCAAATATTAATTGACCATATATGTTTGGGTTAATCTCTGGAGTCTCTAATCTGTTCCACTGGTCTGTGGCTCTGTTCTTGTGCCAGTACCAAATTGTCTTGATTACTATGGCTTTGTAGTAAAGCTTGAAGTTGGGGAGTGAGATCCCCCCTACTTTATTCTTCTTTTTCAGGATTGCTTTGGCTATTCGGGGTCTTTGGTGTTTCCATATGAATTTTTGAATTATTTGTTCCAATTCATTGAAGAATGTTGCTGGTAATTTGAGAGGGATTGCATCAAATCTGTATATTGCTTTGGGCAGGATGGCCATTTTGATGATATTAATTCTTCCTAGCCATGAGCATGGGATGAGTTTCCATTTATTAGTGTCCCCTTTAATTTCTCTTAAGAGTGAGTTGAGTTTTCAGAGTATAAGTCTTTAACTTCTTTGGTTTGGTTTATTCCTAGGTATTTTATTCTTTTTGATGCAATGGTGAATGGAATTGTTTTCCTGATTTCTCTTTCTATTGATTCATTGTTAGTGTATAGGAAAGCTACAGATTTCTTTGTGTTAATTTTGTATCCTGCAACTTTGCTGTATTCTGATATCAGTTCTAGTAGTTTTGGAGTGGAGTTTTTAGGGTTTTTTATGTACAGTATCATATCATCTGCAAATAGTGACAGTTTAACTTCTTCTTTACCAGTCTGGATTCCTTGTATTTCTTTGTTTTGTCAGATTGCCGTGGCTAGGACCTCCAGTACTATGTTAAATAACAGTGGGGAGAGTGGGCATCCCTGTCTTGTTCCCGATCTCAGAGGAAATGCTTTCAGCTTCTCGCTGTTCAGTATAATGCTGGCTGTGGGTTTATCATATATGGCCTTTATTATGTTGAGGTACTTGCCCTCTATTCCCATTTTGCTGAGAGTTTTTATCATGAATGGATGTTGAATTTTGTCAAATGCTTTTTCAGCATCTATGGAGATGATCATGTGGTTTTTGTCTTTCTTTTTGTTGATGTGGTGGATGATGTTGATGGATTTTCGAATGTTGTACCATCCTTGCATCCCTGGGATGAATCCCACTTGGTCATGGTGTATGATCCTTTTGATATACTGTTGAATTCTGTTTGCTAATATTTTATTGAGTATTTTTGCATCTACATTCATCAGGGATATTGGTCTGTAATTTTCTTTTTTGGTGGGGTCTTTGCCTGGTTTTTGTATTAGGGTGATGTTGGCTTCATAGAATGAGTTTGGGAGTATTCCCTCTTCTTCTATTTTTTGGAACACTTTAAGGAGAATGGGTATTATGTCTTCTTTGTGTGTCTGATAAAATTCCAAGGTAAATCCGTCCGGCCCTGGGGTTTTGTTCTTGGGTAGTTTTTTGATTACCGTTTCAATTTCTTTGCTCATAATTGGTTTGTTTAACTTTTGTGTTTCTTCCTTGGTCAGTCTTGGGAGGTTCTATTTTTCTAGGAAGTTGTCCATTTCTTCTAGGTTTTCCAGCTTGTTGGCATGTAGGTTTTCATAGTAGTCTTTAATAATTCTTTGTATTTCTGTGGAGTCTGTCGTGATTTTTCCATTCTCATTTCTGATTCTGTTGATTTGTGTTGATTCTCTTTTTCTCTTAATAAGTTGGGCTAGAGGCTTATCTATTTTATTTTCTCAGAGAACCAGCTCTTGGTTTCATTGATTTTTGCTATTGTTTTATTCTTCTCAATTTTGTTTATTTCTTCTCTGATCTTTATTATGTCCCTCCTTCTGCTGACCTTAGGCCTCATTTGTTCTTCTTTTTCCAGTTTCGATAATTGTGATGTTAGACTATTCATTTGGGATTGTTCTTCCTTCTTCAAGTGTGCCTGGATTGCTATATACTTTCCTCTTAAGACTGCTTTCGCTACGTCCCACAGAAGTTGGGGCTTAGTGTTGTTGTTGTCGTTTGTTTCTATATATTCCTTGATCTCTATTTTGATTTGTTCATTGATCCATTGATTATTTAGTAGCATGTTGTTAAGCCTGCATGTGTGTGTGAGCCTTTTTGTTTTCTTTGTAGAATTTATTTCTACTTTTATACCTTTGTGGTCTGAAAAATTGGTTGGTAGAATTTCAATCTTTTGGAATTTACTGAGGCTCTTTTTGTGAGCTAGTATGTGGTCTATTCTGGAGAATGTTCCATGTGCGCTTGAGAAGAATGTGTATCCTGTTGCTTTTGGATGTAGAGTTCTATAGATGTCTATTAGGTCCATCTGTTCTAGTGTGTTGTTCAGTGCCTGTGTGTCCTTACTTATTTTCTGCCCGGTGGATCTATCCTTTGGGGTGAGTGCTGTGTTGAAGTCTCCTACAATGAATGCATTGCAGTCAATTTCCCTCTTTAGTTCTGTTAGTATTTGTCTCACATATGATGGTGCTCCTGTATTGGGTGCATATATAATTATAATGGTTATATCCCTCTTGTTGGACTGAGCCCTTTATCATTATGTAATGTCCTCCTTTATCTTTTGTTACTTTCTTTATTTTGAAGTCTATTTTGTCTGATACTAGTACTGCAACACCTGCTTTTTTCTCTCTGTTGTTCGCATGAAATATCTTTTTCCATCCCTTGACTTTAAGTCTGTGCATGTCTTTGGGTTTGAGGTGAGTCTCTTATAAGCAGCATATAGATGGGCCTTGCTTTTTTATCCATACTATTACTCTGTGTCTTTTGATTGGTGCATTCAGTCCATTTCCATTTAGGGTGATTATTGAAAGGTATGTACTTATTGACATTGTCCGCTTTAGATTTGTGGTTACCAAAGGTTCAATGTTAGCTTCTTTACTATCTTACTGTCTAACTTAACTCGCTTATTGAGCTATTATAAACACAGTCTGATGATTCTTTATTTCTCTCCCTTCTTATTCCTCCTCCTCCCTTCTTCATATGTTGGGTGTTTTGTTCTGTGCTCTTTTTAGGAGTGCTCCCATCTAGAGCAGTCCCTGTAGGATGCCCTGTAGAGGTGGTTTGTGGGAGGCAAATTCCCTCAACTTTTGCTTGTCTGGGAATTGTTCAATCCCTCCTTCATATTTAAATGATAATCGTGCTGGATACAGTGTTCTTGGTTCGAGGCCCTTCTGTTTCACTGCATTAAGTATATCATGCCATTCTCTTCTGGCCTGTAGGGTTTCTGTTGAGAAGTATGATGATAGCCTGATGGGTTTTCCTTTGTAGGTGACCTTTTTTTTTTCTCTCTGACTGCCTTTAATACTTTGTCCTTGTCTTTGATCTTTGCCATTTTAATTATTATGTGTATTGGTGTTGCCCTCCTTGGATCCCTTGTCATGGGAGTCCTGTGTACCTCTGTGGTCTGAGAGGCCATTTCCTCCCCTAGTTTGGGGAAGTTTTCAGCAATTATTTCTTCAAAGACACTTTCTATCCCTTTTTCTCTCTTCTTCTGATATCCCTATAATGTGGATATTGTTCCGTTTCAATTGGTCACTCAGCTCTCTTAAAATTCTTTCATTCCTGGAGATCCTTTTATCTCTCTCTGCATCAGCTTCTCTGCATTCCTATTCTCTGTTTTCTAGTCCATTAATGGTCTCTTGCATCTCATCCATTCTGTTTTGAAGTCCTTCCAGAGCTTGTTTTATTTCTGTATTCTCCCTCCTTAGTTCTTGCATATTTCTCTGCAAGTCCATCAGCATGGTTATGACTTTTGTTTTGAATTCTTTTTCAGGAAGATTGGTTAAATCCATCTCCCCAGGTTCCTTCTCAGAGGAAGATGTAGAAGATGTCAAAGCTGTCTGGGTTAGTCTTGTCTGGATCAGATTTTTTTGCCTTTTCATGCTGATAGGTGCAGTGGTATGCTATTGACTCATTGTCAGCTGGGAGAGCCAAGACTCCACTTGCTCCTGGCCTTTCTTTACTGGTACAACTGCAACCCCTAGTGGCTTGTGTTGGGCAATTGCATGTAGACTGGGTCTCTGTATCTTGCCCAGCCGGTATGGAGGAAGCTCCCTTGCTGAGGGCGTGACCAACCTCAGGCTGCTGCTCTGCTATGGCAGGGCCCCAGAGGGGTAATGGATGGGGGGCTGTTTGGCTGTTTACCTCCGTGAGGGGTCTCAGAGCTGTTGCCCAGGGGGTTAGTGAGCCTGGAGTTCCCTGGAATTTCCAGCTGCTGGACTGTGACCCGGGATGCTTCTGTCCAGCTGTGAGGTCCCTGTCCCTTAAAGACTTTCAAAAAGCACTTGCTTTTCTTTGTCCCAGGGGTGCCGGCTTCAGGACCTGCTCACAGGTCTTACTGTCCTGCTTCCCTAGTTTCCAGCACCCCACACATGCACTGTGTGTCTGCGCTCTGGTGCGGATGGCTAGGGCTGGGTGTTTAACAGTCCTGGGCTCCCTCTCCCTCCCTGCTCTGACTCGTCTCCTCCCGCTGGGAGCTGGGGTGAGGGGCCTCAGGTCCCGCTGAGCTGCGGCTTGTATCTTACCCCTTTCATCAGGTGCTGGGTTCTCGCAGGTGTGGATGTAGTCTGGCTGTTGTCCTGTGTCTTCTGGTCTCTCTTTTAGGGATAGTTGTATTTGTTGTTTTTTCAAAAATATATATGTTTTTGGGAGGAGATTCCCACTGTCCTACTTATGCCGTCATCTTGGCTCCGCCCCCTGAAACTATTATTTTAAACTTCAAAATAAATTAACTATCAGGTCTAGAAAGAACTCAAGGCTCTAGTAGTTTTAGATTTTTCTCCTCCCTCTGCATGCAAACACATTCCCAAGGGCATAGAATTGTTTTAGGGTACTTTGAACTTGTATATTTAGCCTGAGATTCAGAAAGAAAAGCAGACAGCTTCCTGTGTAGCTACTAGAATTTCTGTTAAATATGCCTCTTAACTGTTCACTTATTAACAAAATGGCCTTGGGTGTCAGAGCTGTAAATTATCTTAGAAGTCACTCAACACCTTTATTTAACAGAAAAAGAAAGGAAGGCTCACAGAAGGGGAATAATTTGTCCTAACTTGTCCTGTCGCTCAGAAAGTGCATGGCAAAGATAGAACCAGAAGGCTTGTTTAACACAGTTACTTAGATTTCAAGGAGAAGATGGTACATGAAACTTGAGGGAACAGAGTTTTCAGTAGTAGTCGAAGATGGGCATATGGTAAAACTAAACTCCAGATCTCAGCTTTTGAACTTGCTGTGACTTTGATCAAGGGACTTAATCTTTCTAAGCCTCCACCTGTCCTTAAATAGTAGTACCTATGTAAGGGTTCTTTGGGTTCTAAAGTTTATAAGCATTTAGCACAATGCCTGGTTCTGTAAATGTAGTGTTGTTTTTTTTTTTTGGTTATTGTTGTTATTGAGAATCACAAGTGCCTCTCAAATAGTTAAGCATTTATCTTACATTGATCTTTCATGTGCATTATGTACATTACGATAGGAATTCCTTTACATGTGAGTTTGCTAGTGCTCCTAGCTAACTCTCACGTGTGTAGCTGTCCTATCCACCCACCCGTTAGCCTTCAAGGAATGATTCCCAACTCCTCACTTGTACTCTCTTCCCTTGGGTGTCAGAATGAGAAGTTTTATTGTTTCTGATATTTCAGCATCACTCAGTGTATGATGACCTGTTGTGTACAGGGCTTTTTCTAATTCTAGTACATTCTCCCACTCCTTTCTCTGGGAAAGATGTTTTAGTCCTGGGAACAAAGGAATAAAAAGATTATCTCACCTCTGAGAGGGAAGAACCCCCTTCCCTAAGGTTCATCTCCCTGGGCACCCATTTCCCATTGACCATACCAGGTTCTAGTTCAAGAAAGTTTATTACAAAGTAAAGAAATGAAGTGTGAGAAGAGTCACTCATCATAGAATTTCGGCAGCTCATTGCCCAGGATTACTCGATGGTCCACACCAGCAGCTGTAATAGTGACCAGGTAGATGACACCCCCACTAGAGCCATCCCTGCTCATGGCCAGAGCAATAGCTGCAGAGGGTTTCAAGTTGGAGAGAGGGAGAGAGAATGGCTTAGCTTCAAAGATCTTTTCCTTCTCATCTTGTCCACGTGCCTATTTCCACTTTCAGACCTCTAAACACATCTCCTTGAGATGAATATTTAGTGGGGTTCATTCATATGTAGGTTCATATGTGGCATCTCCTGATGTCCATGGTCTCAATTACTCTCACCATGATTGATTTGAAATGCAGCTCAGAAATCCTTGAATATTTAACAATTGGCCCCCATGAGCTGGCCTGAGCCAGTTCCAGCACAACACTGGTTCTTATAGTAACCAAACATGTGTCTTAATTTGGTGTACTCAGAACAATCCTGGTTTATGCTTTCTGTTCTGAAGTTCCATCTAGTTTAGCCTTTCTCCTGCCCCCTTTGCTCTGAAAAGTGTCTCAATTTGGACATTAAATTAAAAGGTCACCCATGTATTCCTTTTCTTAACTCCTCGTCCTTCCCATGTTAAAAAACCCTCCCCAAGCACCCTTCCACTTGGCTAGTTACCATCCGTGGTGAAGCGCCTGCACTCCTCCGGGGACATGCCTGGTTTATATGCTGCATCCACATAACCGTAGATATAGGTGCTGCCAGAACCACCAATGGCAAAGGGCTGTCGGATCAGCATTCCTCCCAGGGTGCCATATACCTGGGGGAGGTATCCTCAGGTCAGACTGTAGAAGCATCAATCTGCTTCCTGCCACTGAGACAAGCAGGTGGTCTGCACACTCTGCAGTGAAGCCTCAATAGCTCACAGCCCCACCAGTTGAGACTATACTTGTTTTTAGAGGCAGTGTCTTTGGAATTTATTGCTAGAATGACATGTGACCTCCATCTCCTTTCATAGGGAGTGGGGAACCCCAAGGGAAGCAGTGCATTAGGAGATACTCACCTGGCCCCCTTCACGTTGGTCCCAGCCAGCTACCATAAGATGTGCAGATAGGTCCTCCCGGTATTTATAAGTAATATTCTTCACCATGTTTGCAGCAGCCAGAACAAGTGGAGGTTCTTCCAGTTCCAAGCTAAAGGAAATGTTAGGAACACAGGGCAACATAAATTCCTGATGTTCAACCCTCCTGTGCCATTCCCATTATCCCTGCCAGGTGACACCTGAAACCGACAAGAGTTCAAACCCCAGCTCTCCTCCCACAGGTGCAGGGGAACTAGAGTCTCACGCCACTGATTGGTAAGAAGATTTCAACTGTACCCCTCCTTTACTCTGTCCCAACTACCCTTTGCCCCCGAGCCTTGTGACATAACTCTGCTGCAGGGGGTAAAAGCCCATGTGGGTAAAAGCAGGTAAGCTTTACTTCCGCCCCAGTGACCTTGGCTTTCCCCTTGGTAACCACCTGGTATTATGGTGGGCCACACCATCATTTTCTGCCTCATTATTTGTGTGAGGAAAGTGATTTACAGTTCTCAAACCATTTTCATGTGTTATCATTTAATTCTCAAAGTAACCATCTGGCCAGGGAGGGGAGTTTGGTACTGCTCATTATCTCCAGCCTACAGATGCAGAAACCAGCTTTGAGAGATTCAAGTGCCAGTTCAAAGCCAGGGAAAGCAGGAGCCCAAACAAGAATTTTTCATTTTGCACTGCAAGGCTCTCTTGGAACAAGACATTGTACAGGGGCTCCCTGGTTGGGGGGCGCTCTAGTAGATGTGCACTGAAGACCCCACAGCTTCATACCCATGGAGCTCCAGCTGGTAAGTGGCCATGTCGGCCACCGCCTGGGCATCAGCGGCCGAACCAGAGAGAGCACAGTAGATGCGCTGGTGTAGGGGGGACAGCTTGTCAAACACTCGGTTTACCACAGCCTCTCTGTCGGGAAGGAGCCAACAGTCGCCAGCATTAGAGCTGCCAGAATTGTTGAGGTTCATCATCCAGTGTTTCTCAAATTTATTTGGCTAGAGGACAGCCACAGACATTTAATGCTTAGGTGAAAGCAGGAAGCAAAAATTCATCTCAAATAAGTGAAACACTGAAAATAATGATCAAAATTAGACTTATTTTCAGGCTTAGACTTTCTAATAACAGAAAACACACTAAATTAAGAATTCTGTTCCTTTTATCAATTTTCGTTGCTATTAACCATCTGGAGGAAGTTACATGTTGTATGAAACATAAAGTAAGTCATATTTATGATCTAAGCCCATAAACTTATTTTGCTTGCGAGGAAACTGGCCAAGAGGGAGGAAGACAAAATTCGTTCAACATGTGATAGATGAGAAACGAGAATATCTGCTTGGCAGAACTATATTTTCTCTATCTAAACATAGATGGAAGGAGGCCCCTCAAATCTCTGTCTCCTATCCATTTCTCAGTCCCTTATACCTGTACACTACAGGGACAGGCCACATAAGTATTTGGGCCCCAGATTCTCCCCCAGGAATTCAGAGACTCAAAACACCCACCCAATATCTTATCATAATGGTTATAAAGGTTATATATTATATAATTCTGAAAGGTTAATTCAGTTTCTCCAAAGCTCTAGTTCAACAGTCTCTTCATAAATGGCAAGAAAAATATGTATTTGGGGCCATTAGCATCCTTCCAAAAGCATACACCTTCCCCGGTACTTACCCGGCAGACACTCGGGAATCAGAGCCCAGCACAACGCCCCCATCAAACTCTACTGCCATGATGGTTGTCTGCAGAGACAGAGGTGGAACGTCAGTGCAGGAAGACAGGTTACAGATGAGGAAACATTCCCAGAGAGAGGAGGTGACCGGCTCAAGATCCTACAGTAATTCAGGCCAGAGCTGAATCTCAGTACAGGATTTTTTTCTCTATCTTCCCATTTTCTCTGTCACCTCTCCTAGCTGCAAGAGAATGTCACAGCATGGTCATGGCACAACACAGAAAGAACTATATCCCTAAGCCCCAACCTTCCTAGGTGAAATGCTTTCATTGTAGGAAAGAGGTGTGGATGAGACTCGGAGAGGTTGTAGGTTTGGCTTGAGGGCACCTCCAAACACCAGTAAGGCACACAAGTGAATCACCTCCAGTACAGGCACTTGCTGTGTGTCCAGATGTGGTACAATGTTGACACAGAGCATGTTACTGTGACCTTGGGAAATAAGCTCATGTCTTTTTTTTTTGGCCCAGAATCCTCCAACCCCCACCCCACCCCTTAATCTGAAGCAAGCTCTTTCAGTTTCTTGAACAACAGAAAACATGGAGGGGGTCGATGATTAGCAGGGCCACATGTCAAGGAAGGAGGAAAGCAGCATGGAACATATGAAATGGTTTAAAATAAAGGTCTCATTTATGGATTTCTCATCAAGAGGTAAATAGATATCTCAGTAGCCAGGCAACAAGATCAATACCAAGAGAGGATTTGACTAGGTAGTTTACGCTGACCTTTCTAGGTCAGGAAAAGAAATTAAGGAAAATAATTAAGGAAGAGTGAACGTCTCTTACTCTACTGTTCAGTTGGAAAGAGCCATAGAGCTCTTAGGTTCAAATGAAGAAACAGCCTCAGAGAAGGCAACTGACTTGTCCAAGGTCACAGAGAATTAATAGCAGACCTGGGGCTAAAGTCCTGGTCTCGCTGCCCTCCCTTGTTTTCGCTTCCACTTCCTTCCTTCCATGGCTTATCTGGCAGTAAGGGACTTTTTCTACTTAAAAATGGTTTTGTTGCTGTCTTTCTCACCACCCCATAAGTTACGCTGGCCCCAGGGATATCACCCTGAGTGTGCTTTCTGACGTACAGACTTACTATGAATGGAGGGCCAGAGAATAGTGACAACCCCATCTTAAGTGGTAATTCCTCAGAAACAAATCTGCCCCCAGGCCAAGCGTAGTGGCAGTAAGTCTGGGAGGTGAAGCCAGCCAGCCTTGGGCTGCCATCTTCCCCAGGTGCCCAGGTTGGGCACAGTTCCCCATCAGGTGCTGGGAGTGGGTATCGAAGACTCAAGGAAGGGAGCATGGCAGCACACTGGCCAGGCAGGAACCTTCCTGGGCTGAGCTGGGCCAGGGCACCACACGCTCACATGGAACCCCCATTATCAGGGTGCCATGAACTGCACAGTGGCCAGTTTATCAAAGGTCTGTGTGATGGGCTGTCTCGTCTCCATCAGTGCCTGTATTACCCTCTCCCAAGGGCGGTCCTACTTCACCCAGGGCACCATTTCCTCATCTCTCTGCACCTTCTCCACCCCTCCCTTGATTTAACCAGCCCCTCTCTCTAGTCCAGAGTAAAAGCGAAAGCGCTTTAGAACAGCTTCCCCTTGACGCTTCCAGCTAAAAGCCAAAGCACCCCTTCTCCGCCAGCCTCGCTTGTCCAGGCCCTTCTCGGACCCCTAGGTGATCCCCTGCAGAGTACAGACGCCCTGTACTCATTGCAAGCTCCGGCTACTACAAACTACCTCCTCACTCTTGTTAGTCTCTTCATTTACTTCCAGGCGCTTCTAGGGTACCCCGTCGCTCCACCTCCTCCACCCCTCTGCTAACGCTCAAGCCCATACTCATTACCCCAGTGTAGACTTCGCCAGCCCGGGGTAAATCGCTTGGTGCTCCGGTCGGCAGCATCTCTGCGCCGCGCTCCTACTCTGGGGCGCTGGTTTCCGACCTGGGACAGCGCGCTGCGCGCGGCCTGCAGCTCCGCCCCTTCTCCACGCCCGCCAGGGGGCGCCTGGGTTCTCTCCGCCAGGCCTGACTCCGGCCGCTAACCCGCGTCTGGCAGGTCTGCCCGGAGACGGGTGACGAAAGAACCCGCCCAAGGCTGGGGTAAGCGGGTTCCGACAAGTGAATCTTTGCAGGAGGCAGCAAGGAAAGGAGGGACTGGTGCGTAAGATGGACGAAGCTGCTTCCCAGAGCCTCATATCTGAATTCAGTGCCGTCGCCCAGAATAGTCTGGGTTGGCCACTTTCCGACGTGGGCGGATCTAGCCAGTCTGCGGCTGCTTTCGTTTTCTTTTCCCTTCGGCCGGTTCCCGGGACTTCTCGAGCGCCCCGCCTCGGCCAGCCCCTGTTTCCTTCCCCAGCTCCCATTCCGCGCCCTCTCTAGCCTACGAGGGCCTCCAGCTCGGCGGGGACGCCAGGGAGCCCCAGGTCCGGGCGCGACTCCGGGCTCGCTCGCCGATGGCCGGCTCAGGGTCCCCCGCGCCCAGCGGGTGCCTCTACCTCTTCCGAGCTTCCCTACCGTGGCTGGGGACAACGCTGCTGCTTCTAGCCGACTGGGTGCTGCTCCGGCCGGCGCTGCCAAGAATATTCTCCTTTTTAGTGCCTTCCACGCTGCCGTTGCTTCGGGTCTGGGGGGTGGGCCTGAGCCGCTGGGCTGTGCTGGGGCTGGGGGCCCGCGGAGTCCCCAGGGCGACGGATGGCTCCAAGAGCGGAAGCGCAGGGGTCCTGGGCTGGCTGGCTGCTTCGGAGTCCCTGGCGGCGGCGCTGGGCCTGGCGCTGCCGGTACTTGCCTTATTCCGAGAGCTGGGCTCCTGGGGAGTCCCCAGGGACTCTCACAGCACCAGGCTGCTGCACTGGGGATGTCGCCTCGACGCCTTCGCCCTCAGCTACGCTGCAGTGCTGCCCGCAGCTGCTCTATGGCGCAAGCTCGGGAGCCTTTGGGTACGCGGAGGTCAAGGGAAATCTGCAGACGCGGTGCGCCGGCTTCTAGGCTGCCTGGGCTCGGACATACGGCGCCTGCCGCTCGTTCTGGGCCTGCTGGTCCTTTCCTGTGCCGGTAAGGGGAATGCAGGGGGAGCAGGAGGGACACAAGGGACTGGGTAGGAATCAAGAGTAATGGTCAGTGAGATAGGTTAGTGTGGGTTCTGGAAGGTGTGGGTCAAGGGAAGGCCACCCAGCTCGGGTCTTGAGCAGACCTTTCCAGGGTAGAGGATGAGACCTGGACTTGGTGGGCGGCAGGAGTCCTGGACTCGGTGCTGCCAGGCGTTGCTTCATTGGCCACCCAGTTCTTTCTTTGGCCTCATAGCACATCCTATGATCTCCAGCCTCCCTAATTAAATCCCTAAAGATCTGGTGGGGCCTCAGGGTTGTGAGTTCCAGGATGGCCTGCTAAGGTGCAAGGTTGTGTCCCTTGTGTCCGCTTTCTGCTGATGCCCTCCCTGGTAATGGCCAAGCATGAAGGAGAGGGGTGGTCTGGGAGCAGTGGGGTTGGAACCGCCCTGCTAGACTTGATATTTGTGTCTGACCCATCTCTTCTATCCCTCCCCAGGGGAGATGGCCATTCCCTTCTTCACTGGCCGCCTCACCGACTGGATTCTACAAGACAAGGCAGCCTCTGCCTTCACTCGAAATGTAACTCTCATGTCCGTTCTCACTGTAGCCAGGTCTGTGGGCTGAGGATGGAAGGCCAAGAAGTGGGGACCCTGTGCACTTCCTTGGGGATGCCTGGGACCTTCTCTCTGTCCCCCGAACACATAATGACCCCCTTGTCTCCATCTCTAGTGCAGTGCTGGAGTTCATGGGTGATGGGATCTACAATGGCACCATGGGCCGTGCACATAGCCACTTGCAGGGAGAGGT
The DNA here is from genome assembly GCF_040802235.1 of Manis javanica. Lineage (NCBI taxonomy): Eukaryota > Metazoa > Chordata > Mammalia > Pholidota > Manidae > Manis > Manis javanica. The sequence continues at coordinate 58,269,043 of NC_133171.1, forward strand.
GTTTCGGGCTGTCCTGCAGCAGGAAACAGAGTTTTTCCAAGAGAACCAAACAGGTATCTCATGAAATTCATTATACATCGATGTACTGTTTGTATCCATATGCATTGACTTTTACTTATAACCTCTCTTCCACACACACACACACACACACACACACACACACACACACACACACACACAAATTCTCATTTCTTATACCTCAAGAGAAAAATCCTGTATTTTATCTTTAGAAAAACTTAATTTTTCTATCCAAGATTTTTCCATAAACTTATCTCTGTATGTGTATTTAGACAGACACTATCGAATTTCAAACCTGGAAATTTTGAGATCACAGAGTCCAACTGCCTCATTTTGCAGAAAAGGAAATAGGCCTAGACCCTAAATGCTGAAGCTTGTATAGTCATGCTTGGGTAGAGGTGAACTTGGGGAGAGTGAATCTATCTCTTGATTCCCAATTCAGTGCTTGGCACAGTTTCCTGGACAGCCTTCTAGCAGCACTCTCCGTTTTTCCCTGGCTCTATTAAGTGACCAGCCTGAGCTCTTCCTTGCCTATGAGTGTGGCATGGGGTATACAGGCTCTGAAAGGAACAAAAATTTGCCAGAGAATCGGAAATTCACATGGGCGTCAGTTTCCTTAGAGTTGAAATGAAGGCCTTTGGCCTGGCTCTTCTTCTCTAACGTTATTCTCCCTCCACTGAGATCCCCATTGTCCCATCCTCTGACCTTGTTTTTCCCCAGCCTCCTCAGAGCATGGGGACACCCTTTGCCAGCACAGCTGGCTCATTGCTTGTCCCTCCCATCACTCCGAGCCTCTCACTGACTCCACTCTCTTCTCCCCAACGCCTGGCAGGCGCCATCACATCTCGGGTTACAGCAGACACGTCCTCCCTGAGTGAGTCTCTAAGTGAGAAGCTGAGCCTGTTGCTGTGGTACCTGGTGCGTGGGCTGTGTCTGCTGGGGCTCATGCTCTGGGGGTCGCTCTCCCTCACCATGGTCACCCTGGTCGCCCTGCCTCTGCTTTTCCTTCTGCCCAAGAAGCTTGGAAAATGGCACCAGGTACGTCCAGGGAGTTGCCTCAACCCACACAAACCCTTGTCTCTCAGACACGATGGACTCATTCCTCACTGATTCCCTATCTTCATGGGGCTCCCTATCCCTGTCACCTGTGTCCCCAAATTGCTCAGTGCTGAGTTTCATATTCTCTGTGTCTTCTCTTCTAACTTCTGCCCATAATCTGTCTTTAAGAATATGATCACCATTCTCAAGAATATGATCCCCTGTTCCCCTTCTGAGTCATTGCCTTCCCTCTGTATCTCTTTAGTAGCCAGGAAGTATAACCACGCCCCTTTCTCTTTTCTCTATTTTATCTGCCTCTTTTAACCTTTAATCTCCAACCACATAACTCAGGTACCAGTGCCCTTTACGATTTGCCAGCCCTGTGTGATGTCTCTTGTCCGTGTCTCCTCAGGTGCTGGCAGCACAGGTGCAGGAATCTCTGGCAGAGTCCAGCCAGGTGGCCACTGAGGTTCTGTCAGCGATGCCTACAGTCCGGAGCTTTGCCAATGAGGAGGGTGAGGCCCAGAAGTTTAGGCAGAAGCTGCAGGAAATGAACACACTCAGCCAGAAGGAGGCCCTGGCCTATGCCGTCAGCCTGTGGACCACTACTGTGAGCACTGGGAGATGAACGCCTTGGCCCTTGTCCTGAGACACTTTAACTCCATTCCCTTCCTCAACCCTGCTCCACACTCCTCCACTGGGCAGTGGTTGGTCTGGTGTTCTCAGCTAGCAAACTGAGGCTCGATAAGCCTACTTGGTGTTCCTACCTGCCTCCCTCTTTCTGGGCACACTTGATACTTCCTTTTACTATGGTACCCCAAATCCACCAAACCTGCTTTTTAGCGAAATGCCATGTCTTCCAGTCCTAGGGCCTTCCCTTGCCTCTCCTGGAGCACTCAGGGAGCCATAAATCCCCACACCCTGGCCTCCTTCATGCTCAGAAATATGTGGATGTGCTAGTGAGGGCCATGGGGATAGCAGAAGCCAAGGATGAGGGGCATCTGTGATGTAACTGAGAGTTGGGCCAGGAATCAGAGGGTTCTGGCTTGATGCTGCCATTTATTTACTAGCTCAGCACCCATGGGCTCGTAACTTACCTTCTCTGAGACTGTTTCCTCATTTAAAAGAACATGAGTAGTATAGCCTTGTTTATAGGGCTCTTGATAAGAATATCAGATGACATTACATTGAGGAAAGCCTTTGGTGAAGAGCAGAAAGCTCCTGACAAGATGACGATGGGGATGAGGATGATGAGGGCTTCAGCTGTGTGACCGAGTAAGACTCCATGAGGTCTCTGATTCATTCTTCTTTTCTACCTGTTGCACTTCCTGCTGTAACCCAGGAGAAAGGGACTTTATATTTCTTTCATGTGAATGATTCTTGTTCTTTGCACCCACTCTGGATTTTTCTTCCCCAACCCCTTTTCTCTCTGGTCTCTGCCCAGATCTCAGGGATGCTGCTGAAGGTGGCGATCCTATACATCGGTGGGCATCTGGTGATAAGTGGGGCTGTAAGCAGTGGGGACCTTGTCACCTTTGTTCTCTACCAGGTCCAGTTCACTACAGCAGTTGAGGTGAGGCCCTCCCAATGCTGTTCCTTCCCGCCTCCCATCGCACATGTGTCACTTTCCTCTGCTCCCCACCCTTCTCCCATCACAGCCCTGGCAAGCAGATCAGGCCTCCCCGCCTCACTGTTCATCCCAACCCTCTAGGTACTGCTCTCCACCTATCCCAATATACAGAAGGCTGTGGGCTCCTCAGAGAAAATATTCGAATACCTGGACCGGATCCCTCGCTGCCCAGCCAGTGGTGTGTTGACTCCCTTAAACTTGAAAGGCCTCGTCCAGTTCCAAGATGTCTCCTTTGCCTACCCAAACCACCCAGAGGTCCTGGTGTTGCAGGTACAACCTACCAACCCTTGCATTCCATCAACTTCATTCTCAACTCTGTCATCCAAAATTTTCTTCCTGCCATCAGCCTGCTTAACACTGGGTGCAGACAGAGCCTTCCTGACCCTTCACAAGCAAAGATGAACATCATCTCTTCAGTAACTTGGTCTCAAACTCAAGAACTAGTTTGGATTTTAAGAGGAATGGGAGAGGCAGCTCTCAGGGAGAGGCTCTCACATTCTAGTGAGTTGCTGAAGCAGAATCTGTGTCCCCAGTTTTCCAGCTTTCCTTTTTCTTTCCATTTGGGATTTGGAATATGAGTTTCTGTTTTCTCATGGTCCTGGTATCAGGCGTGTGGCCTAGTCCTGCTCAGTCTGCTCTCGTCTTTGCCTCTCTTCCATCTCTACTCCTTAGGGGGAGGTGTTGTCGCTGAGACAACAGCAGTCTGTGCACTGTGGGAGGGTAGGAGTTGCTATTTCCCTCTATTTGTGTCCTTTCTTCTCTGGGGTAAGACATCATGCTATGTAACAAGACAATGACAGTCCCAAGTTAGAGGCCTCAGCCTGCTGCTTATTGTGTGATTCTCTAAACGTCAGGGGCTGACGTTTACCCTCCGTCCTGGGGAGGTGACAGCACTGGTGGGACCCAGTGGGTCTGGGAAGAGCACAGTGGCTGCCCTGCTGCAGAATCTGTACCAGCCCACCGGGGGGCAGCTGCTCCTGGATGGGGAGCCCCTTCCCCAGTATGAGCACCACTACCTGCACAGACAGGTGAGCAAGAAGGTGGCATGGGGAGGTTGGGGAGCATCAAGTCAGAAGAGCATTCTCACTGCTCTGAAAGGAGGGCTAGGGGACAATAGGAGACCTTGGCTGAAGGGGTGGGTGTGGCAGGAGAGAGGGTGTATGATTTTGTGATACGAACTCAATAAAGATTTTGGGTCTTCAGTCTCTAGATAACCTTGCTTCTGTGTTCCTTATTCTATGACTCACTGTCATATTCATTCCAGGTGGCTGCTGTGGGACAAGAGCCACAGCTATTTGGAAGAAGTTTTCAAGAAAATATTGCCTATGGCCTGATCCAGAAGCCAACTATGGAGGAAATCATAGCTGCAGCAATGGAGTCTGGAGCCCATAGCTTCATCTCTGAACTCCCTCAGGGCTACAACACAGGTGCCCTCTCTGTTCACACACCACCCAGCCATCTTCACCTTTGCTGAAACCCTGATAGGCTTACATCAGGCACCTACTCAGCAGTTCTTCCTGCCTCACTGACTTCAGTTTGAAGTTGTAAGATCATACTCCTATGACTCCTTCACCCTCCCATGCTCAGAACTCCTTTACCTTCCCAGAACCTTCCCCTTGTAGCTGCATCATCCATCCTTCGTGAGGGGGATGCATGTGCACATGGGTATGCATGTGCTCACCCAGCTCTCTTCTTGGTTCTCGTCTCTGCAGAGGTGGGTGAGGCTGGGAGCCAGCTGTCAGGTGGTCAGCGGCAGGCAGTGGCCTTGGCTCGAGCACTGATCCGGAAACCTCAGGTGCTTATCCTGGATGATGCTACCAGTGCCTTGGATGCAAACAGCCAGTTACAGGTGAGTAAGTCATCTTTCTTAATGCCTACATCCCATCCAGTCGTCCTTTCTGCACTTATTCTGTGTTATGCTAGCATCATCATTATTCAGATCAGTCTTTGCAGTTCTCAGTTCCCATTAGCTTCTCCCCAAGACGCCTAGAACCAGTTAAGAGATTATATACAAACTGAATCTCTGAAGCCAAACATAAGGAAAAGACCATCCTAACAATGTTAACATTGATATTAATTGAGCTTTTACTATGTGCCAACATGCTGCTAGGCCCTTCATATGTAGTGGCTCACTCATTTCCTCATCCTGAATGTGTCTAAGTGGGGCACTATTATCCTCATTCTACAGATGATAAAGTGGAAGCTAAGAGAAGTAGTATAACCTACGTCATTCACCTGTTGAATAGCAGAGCCTGGACCCAGAGTCAAGTCCACCTGACCTGAATGCTTATGCTCCTTACCACTAAATTAAATGTCCTTAAAACAGCATATATAAATTCCCACTCCAGAGGTGAGAGGAGAGACTACTCAATACCCTTCACTCTTCAGGGGTATCATTATAGGGCTCTGACTTTTATTCCACTGTTGCCACCTCATGTAAACAGTCTTTAACAAATCAAGGTTTGATAGAAAAGCACTCAGATTGAGAATCTTTGATCCTGGGGTTGTTGGCAGAGGCGGCAGTGGTCCTGGTGAGGCTGTTGCAGCTCTGGGCACACAGATGCCCCCTGGGCTGGGAGTGGTCCCCAGCTCTGACAGAATCTGTCTTTTCTCAGTTGGAGCAGCTCCTGTATGAAAGCCCTGAGAGGTGCTCTCGGTCTGTGCTTCTCATCACCCAGCATCTCAGCTCAGTGGAACAGGCTGACCACATCCTCTTTCTAGAAGGAGGCACCATCTGTGAGGCGGGAACCCACCAGCAGCTCATGGAGAACAGGGGACACTACCGGAACATGGTGCAGGCTGCTAGCGGGTCAGATGCTCCGGAATGAAAGACTTGTCAGACCTGCACGCTCCATCTTTTTTTCTCCTTTCTATAGTGGAGAATTTGGGAATAGACATCTTACCAGAGCTGCAAAGCAGACAGCTACTTCTAGGAGGAGTGACACCCTAAAGTTAACTTCCTTGGTGATGCATGCAAGTCTGCCCATGAGTGTTACCCTCTCAACAAGCTCCTCTTGATAATGCACATTTCCTGGAAGAAAATAGTATTGATAACTCCTTAGTGTGACTGAGTTTAGAGTCAGGGTTGGTATGGATAGCACCCTGAAAATGAGGAGAAATATTTAGAATATACCAAAAGGGAAGATCAGCTACTTTCCAGTATGACCAGAGGCATATGCTGGATCATAAATGCCCTGTGGGTTCTGATATTTATAATAAAATCAGTGTTTTGTACTGTGGTTTCTTGTGTTTTCAGCACCCTAAATAGCTCATCGTTTTGCCGCACGCTTCTCAGGAATCAGGTGTCTTTCCCTTCAGCATCCTCAATGTTTCACAGCCCCAAGCGCGCCATCCTCCCTTAAGTTTGCTGTTGCACCCTCCACTTAGACAATCCCCAGCATCTACCCCCAAGGATGAGCCCGACAGGGAAACAGCACCCTCCAAGGCACGGCCGCTGCAGCGCGGAGCCGTGGCCCTTCTGCGGTGGAAGATGGAGGAAGAGCAAGCGCGTGAGCTGAGGAGCTCAGCTTCACCAGCTCGTCCGCCCCGGTCCTTTCCTGCAGAGCTCATCCGGCTCTGCAGTGGCACCTGGAGGGGTAACCTCAGCACAGTGGGCGAGGTTGCGTAGTAAATCTTTTCCATTCAGAAAGAGCCATAGGGGTGTGACGTTAAGAGTTGCTGGGCAGATTAGGCCAACACAGGTTGCAAGGAGAGGCGGGGTCGGAGGAGGTAAACTCGGCGGTGCTCAGTGGAGCAATAATTATTAGAGGAGGCGCGTGCAGAAGGGGCAGTGTTTGTGGGTGGCTACAGGTTAGGGAGACCGTTGAATGGGAGAGGCCTCTGAAGGACCACGTCGTAAGAGTCAGAGACCGCGCCTGGCTCCCTGATGCCCTCTCCCCCCCACTTCCCCCACGCTGCGGGTATATTCTGTGGCGGGTTACCACAGGACCTGTCCTCAACACTCAGTGCCCACGCCGCCCACTCCCATACTCCTATCCTCCCCTACTTTTATAAATGATGCGCATATGAACACCCCCTCCTCCCGCGAGGTGAAACTGCTCCCAGCTGCTTGCAGACGTCCCCCTTTCTGCCTGAGGCCGCGCCTTTAGCTGACAGGACCCCTACCCACTCGGTAACGGTTCCCAGAGGATGCCGGCTGTTGGTGTATCTCACTCCAATATCATCGCCGAGGGGGCTTTCAAAGTCGCTCTCTCGCTTTCATTCCCTTCTTTTGACATTCTATCACCCTCTGTTCCCCCAACCTCCATGGAGCAGGGGCAGAGGCGCCTGTCCACTCTGTGATACTAATGGTCGCCAGACAGCCCCCGACTTCTTCTCGGAAAGGGCAGGGGGATGTGGAAAAAATTCTTGTTCCCTCCCTTTAAGGCTGCCGGCTTTCGCTTTCACTTCCTCCTCAGAAGATGGACAGTTCTCCGGGTGCGAGGCGGTCATGGCGCTGCTGGGGATGTGCGGAGCCCCCCGAGGGCAGCGGGAGGACTGGGCTTTCCCTGTCCTGGGAAGCCAGCTTCGCTCGGAGCCCGGACACTACAGTTTCTCTAAGCGATCTCCGGAGCTCGCCCTCCCCCGGGGAATGCAGGTCAGGGCTGTAAAAGAACCCGGTGGAAGGCGAGGAGCAGGGCGCAGAAGACTGGAGGGTCGGCCTGCAGAGTGCCTGGAGGCGCAGGAACGCGGAGTTTGGGCATCCTTTGGTTGAGGAGAGCCACATCCCGGGCCCGTGCCAGGAAAGAGGCCACAGGGGAATTGGGGCTGACCACCTGGGGCTTTGTAAATCCAGATTAGGTAGAGTTAGAGGTGCAGTGGGGGCTCCCATCGAAAGAACAAGGGAGCTGTCCTGCCTGGTCTCCATCCCACACACATCTGCAAGCCTTTCTCACGGGGCTATCCTGTGATATAGGGGCTGTATAGTGCATGGAAAACCTATCAACTTTGGCCATTAGCCTCTCCTTAACCACTCACTACTTGTGGCTGGATTAAGTCAGTGTAGGTCTCTCACCCTCCCTTCTGTAAAATGGGATAGTATTAATAAAGCGTGTTTTGTGAGGGTTAAATGACCAATGGAAAGAAAACACATTATAAAGTGACCCCTAAAATGTTTAGTTATGGTAACGTTCTTTCATTTCTTCCGTGCTGGATAAAGGAAAAGGTTGGTTCTTTTCCTTTCGCCAAGCCATTTCCTTGGAGAGACTGGTTATTAACTGTTCCATTTAGTGATGGTTGGTGAATTTCTGCCTGTCTCCTCACTCTCCCGCTCCCTAAAACCCTTCCCTTGCAGTCTCCGACTTCAGAAGTTTTCAGAGCCCCTTCCTCTGCCTTTTCTCTTGCATTAGCCCACTGAATTACTCAAGTCTCTGGGTGGGAATGGAGAAAAGAATGATAAGATTGAGATGGCCCTTGGCACTACCACCCTCGCCTTCAAGTTCCAGCATGGAGTGATTGTGGTGGTGGATTCTCGGGCCGCATCCGGGAATTACATTAGTGAGTATGTGTTCCAGCAAGCGGGTTCCACGGGGGGGCTGGGCCCTCCTCTCAGCAGGAGCCCAACGTCTGCACAAAAGCAGAAGCAGATAATGACGTAGGACACACAGGGAGAGCTGTGGGGTCATTCCTTTCTTCTTGAAACTCAGTCTTCCAGGCACCATAAGGATGAACAAGGTGATTGAGATTAACCCGTACCTGTTGGGCACCATGTCTGGTTGTGCGGCGGACTGTCAGTACTGGGAGCGTCTGCTGGCCAAGGAGTGCAGGTAGGTGAGGTCTCTCATCCGCCTTCTAAGCCTAGTGGTCAGTTCTGGATCCTGGGTCCTCCACATCACTCCTCCTTACCCTTTCCTCCTGTTCCAATGTAGCATCTTAGTGCTAAGGTAGTATTTCACAAAACAGCCTTTTGATGATTAAAACAACAAAACGGAACAAAAAAACCCTTCTCCCAAATCTCATCTTGAGCTCCTGCCACTAAACCAGATAATCAATCTCTCAATTATTTAGCCCTGACATCATCCACCCTGGTTGGATAGTAACATTTACTACGATTTCTTTATGTGGTTTAGGTTTAAATTCCAAATCTCTCCCTGAACCTGAGATCCTACAAAACCAATCCTTTCAAATACTTTCCTCCTCAGTCATTTCCTACCCATCGAGTGGGCTGCTCAGAGAGCTAGCCTAGTCCTGACACCTCTAAGGCCTCTCCCCCCACCACCCTGTCTTCACCCAGGTTGTATTATCTGTGGAATGGGGAGCGTATCTCAGTGTAAGCAGCCTCTAAACTGCTCTCTAACATGATGTGCCAGTACCGCGGCCTGGGCCTCTCCATGGGCAGTATGATCTGTGGCTGGGACAAGGTGGGTGCCCTCCATTCTCCATATTCCCCCGCTGTGGATGAGAGATCAGTTTTCTCATCATACCCTCCCCTCCCACTCCCTCCCTTAGAACTCTGGGTTATAGAACTGGTCCAGCATCTCCAGGGGCTATTTCTGGTCCAGATGTGGACCACTGTTTCATAAGCTTGTCCCTTTCAATGAAATAGTTGATTCCAAGTTTGTTTTTCCCATTTTCTCCTCAAGTTCTATGATTATTACCAAAGTGCTGTCCTACTTCAGTTATTCCTGTGGCAAGTCTTACTCTCTTGGTCACTTAAAAAAAATTTTTTTTTTGTTATCATTAATCTACAATTACATGAAGAACGTTATGTTTACTAGGGTCCCCCCTTCATTGGTCACTTTTTATGGTTCATACTTGGACCTGTATGTTACCAACATCTCCCTCTCCAATTCCAACCTGAAACTTTCTTGCATCCTATAGGGTCCTGGACTCTACTACGTGGATGACTATGGGACTCGGCTCTCAGGAAACATGTTCTCCATGGGTACCGGGAACACCTTTGCCTATGGGGTGATGGATAGCAGCTATTGGCCAAATCTTAGCTGAGAAGAGGCTTATGACATGGGCCGCAGGGCTATTGTTCATGCTACCCACTGAGACAACTATTCTGGAGGAGTTGTCAATAGTAAGAGACCAGTGCTCCCACCACCATGCCTGGTTCCGGAAGGGCTTCTGAGATTGGGAGACTCGGGGGAGGTTTTCAGTGAAGTCCCAGTAATAAGGGTTTCCTTCAGTGTAACATCATAACAGCGACTGGCTGAAGGGAAAGGTGCATCCATGTTCTTTCTTATTGGCCCACAGTGTACCATATGAAGCAAGACGGTTGGGTGAAAGTGCAGAGTACAGACGTCAGTGACCTGATGTACCAGTACCGGGAGGCCAGTCAGTAGCAGTGGCAGCGGCTGGGCAGGCCTCCTCTGGAAAGCCTGGCTGACTCGGGGACTTGGACCAGTTTTTGCCCTGGGAGAAGAGGGCCCTAACTTGAGCCCTGGGGGGAGAGTATTGGCAGCTTTGGGGCAGGGCAGAGTTTCCCCTTTTGTGTGTTCTCTCTTTCAAGGAACACTCGCCTATCACAACCTTCTGGGTGCCCACTAAGCACAATAAAGGAAAATGGTTACAAATTTCTGTGTCTGTGTTCTGGCTGATTGGGCTTGGGGCTGTGGCTGTTGAGGGGAAGGGGGCAGGAAATAAAGAGAGGCTTTTCCTGAGAAGACACTCAAACCCTGCCTAAGAAATGGGCCTCACCAAATATTTCTCCAGGGTTTTCCTTCCACACTCATCTCTCTAGGACCTCAGGAAGGCCGATCATTGTTGTCTGCAGACACTTATTTACAATTTAATTTAAGTTGGAGTGCTTTACTTGGGGATATACATAGAGACTTCTGTGTAGTCCACTGTTAATAGTTTGGGGGCCTGGGGACAGGGTACCTATTACAGCTAGTTCTGACTTTGTAGAGTCAGATGAAAAAAGCTTTCACCTCACATGTATGCGGTAATTGCAAACACAGTATTGTTTACCTGAAATAACAGTTTAGGGATATTGGATATTGAATACAAAGATGGACTGTAGGGGTTCAATCTTGTGATGCAGCTCACTCAATTGTAAGATGACAGGACCATGATTGAAGAGAAAGGGGAGGAGACGAGGAGGACTCCTTGATGTGAGGAATATGAGCAGAAAGTAACCAGGTGAGGAAAATGAGATCGACTTGATGAGATCTTCTGAATCATCTGGAACTGCCAGAAGGAATATGGACAATGTCCCCTCTCAAAGGAGAGTTAATCAAAGGAATAACAAAAATGGGAAGCAGCTGAGCATGGAGTAATTTTCATTAGAGAGAGGACTTTAAATTCCCAGAATGGACAGGGTAGGAGAAGTTTTAGTAATCCCCCCCACAATTGTTCCTAGCTTGAAATGAATCATTGGTAGTCACACCAATAACATTTCAAAGGGGTGGTTTGGAATCCAAGTGATCCTCCCTCTGGGAACTGTGAGTTTGAGAGGTGGTTTCAACCTGAAGAGTTATTTCTGGAGTAAACAAATCTGCATGTTCCACAGATAATCTCTGAGCTAGGAAGGATGGATAGAAGCCTGATTACTGTTGTAATCAGTGTTAAAATAGACCAAGAAACAAGTCCATTTCCCTCATATGCCCAAGGTGTTTTCAACATAGTTTGGAGGCATCTGAATATGTGCTCTGCTCAAGTCGCTGTGCTGAGGACAGATGAAGACAAAGGCACAAGGCCTTCTCATCTCAAAATCTGTAAGTGGAAACCTCCGCAGGCCTTGGTGAAAGTGGCTGGAGCCTTCTATGTAGGAGAGGTCCTGTGTGTTTCTCGCTCCGAATCTGGCTCTCTTCTTACCCCAGGACCCTAAAACTGGAGCTCCGATTGGGGAAGGAGGCTGTTCCCATAATAGGTTCAGAGTTTGAGGTATTAAGAGTTTGCCGTAAGAAAATCCAACGGCTCTTTAATTACAAAACTTCCCAATCCTCGAAACAGCTTTATGCTACTTAATGACAATAATAAAAAAAAAAAACTGTAGCCGTTTTCTATCCCAGAGCAAGCGTTGGTAAGGGTGAGCGACGCCCTGGGGCCCTGGGAAGTGCGAGCAGGAGTCGATGGGGCTGGGCTGGCTGCAGGTGTCGCGCGCCCCCTGCTGGCCACCCCGCCCAGCGCGGTCACAGTGGCCGAAGAAGCGAAAGCGAAAGCGAGAGCCAGTTCGCCGTGGCTTGGAAAGCGTCGCCAGCGCTCAGAAGGGGGAAAGCAAGTACAGACTGCGCGCGAGCACTTAAGAGGTCGGTCCTCACCACTTAATGCAACGACCTCCGGAGCTGCCGTGCCGGGGCCGCCACTGGTGAGTTCGTGCGGGTGGGAGCGTGGAGCGCTAACAGGGACCACCCCAACCTGCCACCCCCTCCGCGCTCCCTGCTTCCCGTCCCTGGGGACAGCGGGTAGTGCCAGGGAGGAGACCGCCTGGCGGGGCGGGGGGCGGGGAGGAGAGTCCTAGGAAGTTTCTTAAAGGATGTGGCTCCAGATGGTCAGCCTCCCCAGCTCTCTCTGACAGGCAGAACGCCTTCTGTCCCAGGAGGGACGTGCTGATGAGCAGGGGGTCCAGGGGATCTTTACTGGTAGGTTTGGATGAAATGAAAATCCGATGGACAGGTTGGGCGGAGTGGGAGTGAGGACAAGGATTGGGCTCCGCCTCTATAATTTTCCACTTTTGACCCGCAGATAACACCATGCGGCTCCTGGACCTGAGACCCTGGGCCTCCCTGCTGTTGGTGGACCTGGCCTTACTCTGGCTGCTTCAGGGCACTCTGGGGGCTCTGCTTCCCCGAGGGCTTCTAGGCCTGTGGCTGGAGGGGACCCTGCGACTGGGAGGGCTCTGGTGGCTGCTAATGCTGGGAGGGCTTCTGGGGCATGTGGGAACACTGCTGCCCCTACTCTGCCTGGGGACCCCCCTGTTTCTGTCCCTGAGGGCACTGGTGATGGGGCCCTTGAGTGCTCCCCCAGTCAGAGCAGCTTCAGCCCCTTGGAGCTGGCTGCTGGTGGGGTATGGGGCTGCAGGGCTCAGCTATGCAGTGTGGGCCATGCTGAGCCCCCAAGAGAGGGACCAGGGCCAGGAGAACAGCAAAGCCTTGATGTGGAGGCTGCTGAAGCTCTCCAGGCCAGACCTGCCTTTCCTCTCTGCCGCCTTCTTCTTCCTCATAGTTGCTGTGTTGGGTGAGTTAGGACAGGGTGTTGTAAACTGGAGGTGGGAGGAGGCCCTGGTCCCAGCACATTCACCTGTTCTGCTTCCTGCCTCTTTCAGGTGAGACGTTTATCCCTTACTATTCTGGTCGTGTGATTGACATTCTGGGAGGTGATTTTGACCCCGACGCCTTCGGCAGTGCCATCTTTTTCATGTGTCTCTTTTCCGTTGGGAGGTAGGTCATGGGTGATTGGGCCCCTTTGCTAGTCCCAAATCTTCACAGGGGCCTTCACTTCCTAACTCTGTTTTCAGATCCTTTGTGCAGCAAGCACAGAACATTTAAACTAAACTATGCATGGATTTGTTTATTCACTCTTCTATTTCATGCATCTGTTCACCCATTCCTTCATTCACTGTTTTTACCCAACATCTTCGAAGTCTAAATGACATTAGTATAGATACATGTGTGAGTGAGGGTGGTACAAAAGGAGGGTGGGTGTCAAATGGACGGTCTCTCGGTCACCTCTCAACGTTTTCATCACCATGAAAAATTCCATGTGTCTTTTCTGTCTTCTACCTCCCACCCTAAGTTTGTTTCCAAAATTATCCTGTTGTTGGGGTGGGCGTGTTTCTCTCTCCTGACCCTTTTCCCTAACTCATCTTGCCAATCTTGAAGAACTTACTCTGGGGCTTATCACTTCTTTCCAGCAGCTTTATTCTTTGCACTTCATTTGCCTGTCCCTCTTTTTAGACATACCCAGGAGTCTGCTGTCTACAAAAAACTAACTGCTTGATAGGGTGGAGACTGGGAGGCAGGTACCTGGGCTGCAAAATTTAAGGAGGCTTCACTCTCTGGGGTGTGCAGGTGACTCCCTTGCCACAGCCTATGCCAGCCCGCTTTGTGAGACTGGCACCTTCTTTTGTGGTTGTACTTCGTTTAGAAAGTCTCAAGAACCAGTTCTTCATTATGCCTGCATCCGATCTTTGCTGAAATCAGTTACTCAGAAGTGAATTTCTTACTGATCAAGCCACTGCTTTAAAAAAAAAAAAAAGTCAGTCCTCAGGTCTCTTTGTTTCTTTAGCATTTGGCATTAATCTCTTATTATTGATCTCTTTCTTCAGTGAGCTTTTATGAAGTTGCTTTCTTCTTCCCAATCCATTCTACCTCTTCTGGAGACGTTTCCTCTTCTGGGCCCTTAAATATGGCCTTTCCTTGACTCAGTTCTTTGATTTTTAAGAACATATTTACTTTTGGGTTCACTCAGTTCATCTCTGTGGGTGACATCCAGATCCATATTTCCATGCCCAGCTCCAGCCTTGTAATCCAGCTGCCTGATTGACATTTCCATCAGGTGACCCATCCACATCCCACACTCCACATACCCAGAGCTCTGAATGCGTCTCCTTCCCTCCTGGTCTCCCTGGAGGTGGTTCCCCCTTCTTATTCCCATGAAAGCATTCGTATCCTTAAGTATCAGCATGCAGATGCCTTTCTCACAGTCAAACACTAGCCCTGTCATTTCCTACTTTCAAATGTTTCTCCTATGGCTCCTTTCTCTAAATTCTCACTGCAATCACCACAGTCCAAACCCTAGTCATTTTATGTTTGACTATGCCAACAGCCTTCCAAACACAGTAATTTGTATTGGAAGTCTATATTTTGTAATATACCCATTTTCTATGCTTTCACACTGTCAACTTAAGTTTTATCAGAAAAATTTGCTTGATCTAAGAGGAATTCCTAACTGCAGGGACAATAGAGATGGGAAGCAGCATGATTCTAGGGCTTCAGAGAATGGGAGGGTGGGGAGTTCATTACTGCAGTTCCCACAATAAAGAATCTGGGACTAGGAAGTAGGATTCTGGAGGCAGGGAGGAAAGAGACCAGGACAGAGTGGAAGGCTGGGTGGGCAGCATCGAGGGAGGTCAGGTCAGAAGTAAGCCATAGGCTATTTCTTTTCACAACACCTTTGCATTTCTATTATGTTCAGCATAGTAACCCCCAAATACCGTACTTGTTATGATTTTGTCCCTCACCTAGCTCACCATGTCTCCTTCTTCTTCCTGTTTATTTCTGTCCCTCTTGTCTTCCTGTCTCTCTTACTTGTTTCTCTTCTGCCTCTCATGGTATATTTTCCCCAACTTTGTATTTCTTTGCATTCCATGCTTTCTCCTCTGCTTCTCTCTCTCCTTCCTTTCTTCCCTGCCTCTCTCTCCCCTTCATCCTCTGGCCCCTCCCTACCTTTCAGCTCACTGTCTTCAGGCTGTCGAGGAAGCTGCTTTCTCATAACCATGTCCAGAATCAACCTGCGCATCCGGGAGCGACTTTTCTCCTCCCTGCTGCGCCAGGACCTCGGTTTCTTCCAGGAGACTAAGACAGGTGGGGCCTGGAGTCCAGGTCTGGGCTTCCCCTGGACATCCCTTGACCTGCAGTTGCCCTCCCCTGCCAGGGCCTGGAGCTGCTTTGCCCTCTTTTGGGGCAGGGTGGCAAGGCAGCCTCTCCTAGGCTTCCTGCAAGTGAGGGAGGGTGTTAAGAGGAGGGCCTGTATCAGAAGGCCAGGTCAGGAGGGAGTCCCTGGGGGTCTTCCGCTACACACGTGGTTTCCTCACCTGTTCTGTCCTCCCCAGGGGAGCTGACTTCAAGGCTGAATTCGGATACCAAACTAATGAGTTGCTGGCTTCCTTTGAATGCCAACGTGCTGTTGCGAAGCCTGGTGAAAGTGGTGGGACTGTATACCTTCATGCTCAACCTGTCACCTCGACTCACCCTCCTTTCCCTGCTCAAGTTGCCTCTTATAATATCCACTGAGAAAGTGTACAGTGTCCGCCAGCAGGTATGTGTGGATGTCAGGGAATCCCCAGGGAAGGATAAAGCTTTCCTAGAGGTCTTCTCAGCCTTTAAAAGCAGCAATTCGGACAGGCTTCAGAAGGTCCCTGAACCCTTGGACTTTATGTAAATGTGTGTGTGTGGAGGGGGGTAGGGGGTGTTTGAAAGGAGGGAGTTGTGGGGGGAGGGAGGGAGAGCACATTTTTCTGGGGAGAGGATAACCTCATCAGATTCTCCAGAGTCTGTACATACTTTCCTCAAAGAATTAAAATGCTGTCTTCCAGCGTTTTAGGTAGAGGGTTTCCCCCTAATTTCAGCAGAAGGAATTTAGATGGAGTGTGGAGAGAGTAGAACAGGCAGTCAGGAAGTCCGAGTCTGAATGTCAGCTCCACTTTCTCTCTCTCTTTTAAAAAAATTGTGGCAAAATATAGACAACATAAAATTTACCACTTTAATGCCATTCACTGGCATTAGAACATCCACATTTGTTGTGTAACCATCACCACCATCTATCTCCAGAACTTTTTTATCTTCTCAGACTGAAACCCAGTACCTATTAAACAGTAACTCCCTGTTTGCCCCTCCCCCCAGCCCCTGGCAACCACCATTCTACTTTGTGTCTCTGTGAATTTGATGACTTTAGGTATCTAAGTGAGATGGTACAGTATTTGTCTTTTTTGCGACTGGCTTATTTCACTTGGCTTAAGTCTTCAAGGTTCATTCATGTTGTACATGTATCAGGATGTTCTAACTTTTCAAGGCTGAATAATATTCCATGCTGAAGGGACCAGATTTTGTTTATCCTTTTATCTGTTAATGGACACTTGGGTTGCTTCCATGTTTTGGCTATTGTGAATAATGCTGCTGTGAACATGGGTGTGCAAATATCTGTTGGAGTCTCTGCTTTCAATGCTTTTGACTCTATACCCAGCAGTAGAATTGCTGGATTGGATGGCAATTCTCTTATTTTTAATTTTTTGAAGAGCCAACATATTGCTCTCCACAGCAGCTATATCATTTTACATTCCCACCTGTAATGCACAACGGTTTTCTTTTTTTAAAAATTACATCTGTAGTACTTATAAATTTTATAATTGGAATCCTTTGGGCCACCTTCATCCACCTTCATCCCCCTCCCCCTCCCACTCCCCACTGCTGGTAACCACAAATCTGAAGTCTTTGTCTGTGAGTTTGTTTTATCTTTTACTTCCTACATATACAATGAGATCATATCGTTTTTCTTTCTGTTTAACTAATTTCACTTAGCATAATACCCTCAAAGTAGGGTTTCCTTCTTTTTTATGGCTGAGTAAAATTCTGATGTGTACACACACACACACACACACACACACACACCACTTTTTAAAAAAAATAATAGCCACCCTAATACTGATGGTTGTGAGGTAATAGCTCAGTATGGGTTGCATTTCCCTAATTAGTGATGTTAAGCACCTTTTCATGTACTTCTTGGCTATTTTTATATCTTTTTTTGAGTAATGTCTATTCAAGTCCTTTGTTCGTTTTTAAATTGGGTTGTGTTTTAATTGTTGAGTTGTAGGAGTTCTTTATATATTCTGGGCATAAACCCTTTACCAGATATATGATTTGCAACTGTTTTCTCCCATACTGTGGGTTTCCTTTGGACTCTGTTGATGAAGTCCTTTGATGAACAAAAGTTTTAAATTTTGATGAAATTCAGTTTATCTGTTTTTTTCTTTTTTTGCCTCTACTTCTAATGTCATATCCAAGAACTCATTGCCAAATCTAGTGTCAGAAAATTATTCCTCTGTGTTTTCTTCTTAGAGTTTTATGGCTTTAACTCTGTTTTAGGTCTTTTAGGGCCACACTGTGTGGCACTGAGAGCTCAGTAATATTTTGTTGCCTCCCTCCTTCCCTTTCATTATCCCTCTGGAAAGAAATGTAAGGAAGAGGGGAAGAGTACAGTTTGACATTTGTAGGTAGATTTGGGGAGCATCCCAGGGGCTGGAAGGAGACATGGGGATCTGCTGCCTTCGGCTGAATCACCCCCTCTGTCGCCGGCCCCACCTTTCCAGGCAGTGCTTCTGGAGATCCAGGATGCAGTGGCGAAAGCAGGGCAGGTGGTGCAGGAGGCAGTTGGAGGGCTGCAGACTGTGCGTAGCTTTGGGGCCGAGGAGCAAGAGGTCTGTCGCTATAAAGAGGCTCTTGAAAAACACCGGCAGCTGTGCTGGCGTCGAGACCTGGAACGTGCCCTTTACGTACTCCTACAGAGGGTGAGAAGGCCAAGGGGCTGGGGCAGAGGACAGGGATGGCACGGGGAAAGCATTGGGGAGCCCGTAGCTGTTCCGTGGCTGCTGGGGTGCTAGGAGGGGAAAGGATGGGGACTTTTTCAGCCTCGCCTTTCTCTCCCCGCCCAGATGCTGAACTTGGCGCTGCAGGTGCTGATGCTGAGCTGCGGATTGCAGCAGGTCCTGGCCGGGGACCTCACCCGCGGTGGACTGCTCTCCTTCCTGCTCTTCCAGGAGAACGTGGGCTCCTACGTGTGTGTGAGTCAGGGGCCCGTGCTTGCTTTTTATCTGCCCCCCTGTCCTTCTCTTTGGCCTCAGGGCCTCGGGCTTTATTTGTTCTCCTTGAACATACAATACAAAGCAAAGCAAAACCCAACTCATTGTGTCAGGGAGAATTTCACATATATGCAAGGAAAAAAAAAAGGACAAATTGTAACGAACCCCATGTGCCCATCACCTGCTTTAACAGTGATCAACTCATGGCTGATCTTGCTTCACCTGTCCCCCTACCCATATTATTTTGAAGCAAATCCAAGGTATAGTTTCATCGGTAAACATTTCAGTATCTCTAAAATATCAACGTTAAAAAATAGAACCACAAAGTCATTAATGCCTAAAAAATTAACAATGATTCCTAAAATTCTTCAAATACAGTCAGTGGTCAAATTCCCACTTGAAGTATAAATGTATGTGTTGCACCTCATACATATCTGTGGTGGCATCAGTCATTGATGCTCAATTCCCTGATCCATTAAATTATTAGGGATTGAAAAACACTACCATTCCTTCATTTATAAGCTGAAATACATCTATCAAGGGGACTTTCCCTCATGTGCTATTTGGTTACTGGGTGGCACCTTCTGATTAGGAAAGACAGGATGAACATTTAGTTATTTCCCTATATTGACCTGTTTCCAAAAATAGCTACTTCAGCTTGGGCTTTATTTTATAATTTTCATAGATATTTGTGTAACATCTTTCGCGTATGGAGCAGCTGGGCTAGGCACTGGGCGGGGGGCACTACAAAGACGAGGTGGGAGCAGTACCTGCTTTTAAAGAGGTCACTGTCCAATCAGGCAAGGCAAAGCTGTGATTGACAGGTCTGGGCAGAGAAGTAATGCTGCGTGGGAGGAGGAAGAACGTCTCCTTACAAGTGGACCACTGCGGTTATGGTGCCGCTTTTACATTCCATCTCAACGGCACCTTTGAAGGTGGCTGAGGGGAGAAGGTGGCTGGGGTGGAAGGAGGAGCTGGTTTCTGGTTTCTGGTGGCGCTGTGTGTGATTAGCTGGGCCTCTGTTCCTGTTTTCCAGACCCTGGTATACATGTGTGGGGATATGCTGAGCAATGTGGGGGCTGCTGAAAAGGTCTTTCGCTACCTGGACCGACAGCCAAACCTGCCTCCACCCGGAACCCGGGCCCCTCCCGCCCTGCAGGGGCTTGTGGAGTTCCAGGATGTCTCCTTTGCATATCCCAGTCGTCCTGACCAGCCTGTGCTCAAGGTGCCTGAAAGAGGCCACCGGAGGAAAGTGGCCCCCTCGCCCCCTGCGGCTTGTGTGTGACCATGTCGTGGCCTCTGAGGAGCTGGTCTTACTCCGATAGGAAGAGAAGCGGAGGGCTCCTGAGGGAGAAGAGGCAGCCCCTAGCTCTTCCCTGGCTTTTTCAGGGGCTGTCGTTCACCCTGTGTCCGGGTCAGGTGACTGCACTGGTGGGACCCAATGGGTCTGGGAAGAGCACAGTGGCTGCCCTGCTGCAGAATCTGTACCAGCCCACCGGGGGGCAGCTGTTGCTCGACGGGGAGCCCATCGCCCAGTACGAACACCACTACCTGCACCGACAGGTGGGCGGGGAGGAAGAGGGGCAGGAGATGGGGGCGAAGAACCGAGTACGGAGGGAGCGCCGGCGGTGGTGGGGACAACACAGGAGTCCATTCTGGGGGAGGAAAATGAGGAGGAAGGGGAACCCCTGGGGGCTCCCACAGCCCCTGCTCGCATTCCTCTGCGCAGGTGGCCCTGGTCGGGCAGGAGCCTGTGCTGTTTTCGGGTTCTGTGAGGGACAACATCGCTTACGGGCTGAAGAACTGCAGTGATGACAAGGTGATGGCTGCCGCCCGGGCTGCCAGCGCTGAGGAGTTTATCAACGACATGCAGCATGGCCTGGATACAGGTACGCTCCGACCAAAGAGAAACGAGCTTATTCTTGCGGTTGACGGTTGTGGCCCGTGGCTCCCCATCTGCTGTTCCTGTGCCCGGTCCTCGGCCCGCTCTCCCTCCTTCCCCAACACCAGTCCTCCCTGCGGCCGCGCCTCCGCACACCAGACCTTCCCTCCTAACCGCTACTGCTGGGAATCCCAGTCGTGCGCTTGTTCCTGCTCCTGGCTGGTATGTTGTGTGGTCACTTGTGTGAGGAAAGGGGTTTCTCGGTTTCTTCAGATGTAGGGGAGAAAGGGAACCAGCTGGCTGTGGGACAGAAACAACGGCTGGCCATTGCCCGGGCCCTCGTGAGGGACCCGCGCGTCCTCATACTGGATGAAGCCACCAGCGCCCTGGACGTGCAGTGCGAGCAAGCGGTGAGCGCTGGGGTGGGAGGCAGCGGACCGCGGGACGGAGGGGTCACGTAGGGAGGATCGGCCTGTGCAGGATGGGGGTGGGGGTGTGGGACGACACGTGGCCCGCTAGTGGGAAGAGTGCCTCTTTAGGCGTGGGGAGTGGAATGGAGAATGCGGCAGTGTGGGCGCTGCCGGATTCCTCCACGGCTCCTTTCCAGCCGCAATGACACAGCCGAGCCGGGAGGGCGCTGCTACCGGCGTCTTCCTCTCTCCTTCCTCCTGTTTCTGCCTCCTTTACCCTAAACCCCACGAGATGGCGCCCAGTGGGATGTGGTGTCGCTCGCGTTCTAACCTCTCTGAGGCGTTATGGTCCTTCCCCTTCAGCTGCAGGACTGGAAATCCCGCGGGGACCGCACAGTGCTGGTGATCGCTCACAGGCTGCAAACCGTTCAGAGCGCTGACCAGATCCTGGTGCTCCGGCAGGGGGCGCTGCTGCAGCACGCCCAGCTCCTGCAGGGGCAGGACCCCTATTGCCGCCTGGTGCAGCAGCTGCAGGACTGAGGCCCCGGGGACCTGCGCCCATCCCACGGCCATCTGCATTGCCCGGGGGAGCTCCTGCTTCCAGGGTCCCTGGGGCTGTGGCCCTGGGTGGTTGTTTCTGGGGCTGGGGACCTGAAGGAGTGACCACGTGTGCTTTCATCCCGCAACCAGGTGGAGGTGCTGAGCTCCAGAACTTTCTCTCCATGATGAACAGATCTTTGCCTGGGGCTGAGTACGGTATTGCGACACAATAAATATATTTTTAAATATTTTCTTTGTTATTTAAATAGCACACATTCATGGAAAAGTAAAAACAACCTCCGGTTTCATTTCCAGAGGTCATCATGATTACTTTCGCTGGTCATCATTCAGTCTTTTATCTGTTCTTTGAGATACATTATATGACATACATATTCGTGAGGTGGTCTTTCCGTACTCTTCCCCGTTCCCACTAGTGTCTGATATTTTTGGGGAAGCTAGGGTATGGAGGGGCAGAGCACAGATCCCTAATTAATAGTGTTAATAAAACATTGATAATAGCTACCATTCATAGAGTTTCAATATGAGTAGGAACCATGTTAAGTATTTTAAATGTATTATCAGTTTTAGTCCTTATCCTCCACCCGGGACTGGGGAGAGGTGGAGGTGATGCAAGAGGCAGAGACAGTGAAGGAATACGAAAGCCACAGAGGTAGATGTGATTCCAGCACTCGACCTGCCACCGTGAGAGTAAAGGTTTGTTATTATCCCCATTTTATAGATGAGGAAACTGAATCTAAAGGAGACTAAATAACTATCCCACGGTTACCAGTGGTGGAATTGATTGTATCCAGGCTTGACCCCGAGTCCACAATCTCAACCAATAAATTATATTATATCTTGGGTTCATCACCTCTAATTCATAATCAGATCAAATAAAGCTGTTTGCCTTCTGGCTCTGATTAGCCCTGAATCTATTATCTTCCCTCTAGCCTTGTTACAGGGTTCATTCATAGACTTAGATAATCTCATCTCCAAAGAGGTCTCCCTACAGTTGGTTTGTTTATTCTAGCCATTCTTCATAACATCATTTTTCTTTCTAGAAGGCACATAGGATGATGTTACTTCTCTAAAATCCTTCACATGCCAATTGTCTTGCCCGAAGGGAATTGTGCATGGTCACATTCATTCTGGATTCGGTGAGACCAAATAACCACGGGACATCAGGGGTAAAAGGATTATACCAAGCTTTACTCTCACGGTGGCAGGTCGAGTGCTGGAATCACATCTGCCTCTGCGGCTTTCGTATTCCTTCACTGTCTCTGCCTCTGGCATCACCTCCACCTCTCCCCAGTCTCGGGGACGGGCCCACTCCTATGGGGAGAAAACCACCTCAGTCCGTTGGGGGACACCTGAATTCCTTCTCATCTACAATAGCCAATCCACTGTTTCCACTGCCTCGCGGGCAGTCTGTTTTTCTAAGGGGTCTCCCACCTTGCGGAGGGCCTCTATCTCTTTCTGCTCAGATCTTCCTCAGAGCACAGTTTTCCAGTCAGGTAGTCTCACTCTTTTCTGTTGCACTGAACTTCAGCCACAACGAACTTTCCACCTTCTAATGCCTTTATATCTTTGTCTAGGGTGTTTTCTTGCCATTCCCTGCACCACCCTCCCCCGATTTTCCTCAAGTTCTTCAAGACTTAACACAGGGGCGGTCTTCCAGGAAGCCTTCCCTGTCTCAGACTGGAGAAAGTGTCTTTTCTATGTTCTCCTATTGCTCCTGGGACTTACCTCTTTCACAGCCCTTACTAAACTCTAAACCCCATAACACATTTGTCCTTCCCTTAGACCATGAGCTCCTGCGGAGAGGGCCACATATTTTAGTAAGCTTTGTTTTGACTGCCTGGCACAGGCTCCATTCATAGGAGACAATAAGTAAATGTCTATTGGATAAATGAATAAGTCTCCTTCCTCCACTCTCCTCATCCTCAATCCTCCCTACACACTCCAGCCACTGAAAATTCAAAGCTGTATGCTGGTTATGGGGAAGGACTTAGCTTTGAAGGTGCCTCTTCTAGGAAAGAGAAACTTTCACATTCCCAGTAACAGCAGGTACTTCCCAGCAATAGCAATGCACTCGCCAGAGCTTCTGTTTTGGATTTTTTTCTGCCTGGCAACTGTTGGGAGCAGGGTCGAGTGAGAGCAGGGAGTTCCTTAGGCAGGTGAGTCTCACCCTGCTGCCGCCCTGCTGCCGCCCTGCTGCTCCACACCGATTTATGTCTTAATTGTCACTGAGGGTGAATCATGCATTTGTTGGGAGAGAAGTCTGGCCTGATTCCTTCCTCTCCCCATCTAATGTCCCTTCTCTATTTATAAAATGGGAATAATAATTCCTGTGCTCCCAACCTTATGGAAACTCATGGAAGAAGAGGATGTGTTAAACTTCTTTGATATCCTCAGTGTCATTATACCCATAGACTCATAATACTTTAAACCTGGAAGGCATCTTAAAGATCATGTAGCAGTAAAATTTTTCTCTACAGAAAGGGAGATTGGCTTGAAATGTCATGGCTAATCAATCGCACAGTGCGAGAGCTGGGAAGAAAACTTAGGTATCCCAATGGGAAGTACAGAAAGATGAGGCATCTTTAGGATCTTAATGTCCTGAAAATTTGTTGTCTCAGGGGAGTTCCCAGGTCAGCCTTATGTCAGGGACAGAAAAATGTTCACTGACTGTCAAAGTATTCAACCTAGACAGACAAATCCTTACAAGTGGGTTCTGTCTGGGAACCACAGATATTAGTAATTCTGGTTGTCCCAATGTTCTAGTTCTTTCCATTCTCCCCTCCTGTCCCCTGCACCATCCCTGCCCTTTAATCTCTCCTTCCTCTTGTCACTCACCTTCAATATCTTTTCCACTCAGCCATGTTTTACTCTGTCCAAAGGAGGATGTGCATGGAGAAAGGGAAACCTTAGGCAACTCTCATAAATTTCTTTGAAGCCCCACACAGCATTCCATGCCGTCTGCCCTAAATAATGTGGAAGTAACATTGAATTTCAAGTCCTTTATTTCCCATCCAAGGGGTGTAGCCACTTGCAGTCCACATGGCAGTGTGAATCAAGAGTTGCAAGAGTGGAGTTGTCAGCATTTGGGGGAAAGGACTAAGGAATAAGGAAAACAAAGATCTCTGGTTTTGGTGCTAGGTGGAAGGAGCTGTTGGATTGAGTCTTATTGCCATCTAGTGGTCCTTGGAAGTACTGGATTTGAACCTAGAGTTTTAGGGTTTTTGAATTACAATAATTTTAATGACAAAAATCATTCATTGAGTGCTTACTATGTGGTAACTGTTGTGCTAAATATTGACATATCTTCTTTATCTTCAAGACAATCCCATGTGGCAGGTACTACTGCCCTAATTCTAAGAATGAGAAAATGGAAGCTTAAAAACATTTACTAACTTGCCTGGGTCACACAGGTAGGAAAAGGTGGACTCTGCCAGATTTACAACAAAACTCGTCCAAAGAGTTGTTTATACTCCCTGTTTCCACTTACCCTCCTACTATTCTCTTTTTAAAACACACAGTTTTTGAATAAACAATGTGTTAATGTGGCTTCAAGTTCAATAGGCACAACAAGGTATACAGAAGAAATCCTCACTCCCATCCTTCCCCACAGTTTGGCAATATCCCTGACATAGGCAATCCATACTCTGAGCTTTATGTTTATCCTTTCAAAAAATTTAATGTATGTTTAATAAAAAATGTATATATTCCTGTTCTCTATTTTTGCAGGTAGCAGCTCTCTAAATTCACTCTTCAGAACTTTACTTTTTAAAAATGTAAAGACTTTGACTTTTAAGAATATATGACTAATAGAGTATACTATTTTATTTTGTATAGCATACTGTTTCATTGAGCATGTCTCCTCTTGGTGGATAGTAAGATTATTGGAAGTCTTTGGCTATTAGTAGGCAATGTCAATTAGTAGACACTGTAATACACATGTGCAAGAACACCAATAAGTTAAAATCCTAAAGAGGGCATTGCTGAGCCCAAGTCTATACACATTATTAATACTGATAGATATTGCAGAATTGCCTACTTACAGGTGGTATTAATGCACAGTTCCATCAGCAATAGATGAGTTTCTCTCTTTCCCTACATTCTCACCAACACAAAGTGTTGTCAATTTTTTAGATTTTTGCCAATCTTACAGATAAAAAGTGCTATCGTATTGTAGTTGTCATTTTCTTTTTGTTTTTTTACACTTAAGTAAGAAAGATACAGAACCCAGAAAGACAAATTGGGATACAAGAAGCAAAGACAAGAAACACACACACACCAACAACACAAATCTGTCCAAAATACTGATAAATCAGTAAGAGGAATTAAAAATGACTATGAAAATCACTAAGTTATTATTATTAAAATTAAGAATATGATGGAACAATCACAAATAAAATGAGAATGAGGCAGTTAAAGTATTCTAAAATTTTGTTTGGAGGGAGGGTAGAGATACTGATTAATTTAGAATGTTTCCAAGTTCAGTAGTCATAGTAAAAATGTAGGGGTAACTCTAACTAACATCAGTAGAATTTGAAACCTCCTAAACCAGTAGGGGGAAATTAAAGAATACTTTAAAGTTTATTAAGTTTAAATGAGTAAAAGAAAAAAAAAAACAAAAGAAAAATACATAGAAAATACAATATATTGTAATAGAAATAAATCCAGATAACTTAGTAATCACAATAAATGTAAATAGCTTAAATTTGGAGTTAAGAAAAAGGTTTTCAGATTGGGTTAATAATTTAGTAGTCCCCATTGTCCACAGGGGATATGTTCCAAGACCCCCAGTGGATGCCTGAAACCACAGGTAGTAATGAACCCTATATATACTGTTTGTTTTCCTATACATACATACCTATGATAAAGCTTAATTTATAAATTAGAGATAATAAGAGATTAAAACTATAAATAATAATAAAATGGAACAATTATAACAATATACTGCAATAAAAGTTATGTGAATGTGGTCTTTCTCCCTCTCAAAATACCTTATTGTACTGTACTCATCCTTCTTGTGACAATGTGAGATGATGAAATACCTATATGATGAGATGTAATGAGGTGAATGACACAGTGTTAGGTTACTACTGACCTTCTGATGATACATCAGAAGGAGGATCATCTGATTCTGGACTGTGGTTGACCATGAGTATCTGATACCGTGGGAAGCAAAACTATAGATAAGGGAGGAGCTACTGCATCACAAAAGCTAGTCATATGCCCATCACATGAGTTATGAAGAAAACCTACAGGTATGAAAAGGTTAAAACCAAAGCATTCAATAAGGTACTCAAAACTAACACCAACAAAAGACAGCTTGTGCAGTTATATTTATACCTAAAAATAAAGCCTAAGATCAGAGGCATTAATAGAGACAAAGATGATCATTGCATAATAACAAGAAGTCACCATGAGCATTATAATAATGCTAAACCAGTCTGTACCTAGCAACAAAGCCACAAAATATGTAAGAGAATATAGACAGAGTTACAAGAAGAAATTGATAAATAGAAACATTTCTCAGTAATTGCAGATTAAGTAGAGAAATGTGTAAGGATATAGAATAAGCTTGCTGATGGCCTTTTCTGTAGTATCTGGGAGTCTAAAGATATCTCTTAAAGTAGATACATCAAATAGTTGTATTTAGAATTTATGTAAGAGTACAAAGGTAAACACAAAGAGAATGGGAAAAGGGAGAAGGTATAAGCTAGTTTTATGATGTGCAAGCAGAAAACTAATAGGAAGTATCTAAAGAGAATTAATTGTATTATATAAAAATAAAATTATCAAGACAATCCTGAAACATACACCTTCCTAAGCATCTGAAAAAGTACAATTAAAAAAACCCACCAAAAGACACAGTCCAAGATTTTAAAAAAGAAATACTCATATAAACAGCATATTTAACATAAAACAGTAATATTATTTATAAATTAAACATTACCACTGAATCTGTTTGCCAAATTAACTGTAAATGGGCTTAGCGCTTATAAAAATATTTTTAGGTTAGGTAAAAGAGAAACTCTTGGCAATATACAAAGACATGCCTAAAATAAAATGACTCAGAAAGCTTCTTTCATTTATTCAACAAATAAAATAATGGGCAAAGGCATAACAAGACAATGCAAACAGAAAGGAAGTAGGGGTCACAATCTTATTATTTAAGCAGATGCAATTCAGGCCAAAAAATTGAATGAGACAAGAGGGCACTTTATAATGTAAAGTGTAAAATTCATAACGGACACATGAGAACTTCATTTAAATTATAAATAGCATATAAACAACTCTCATGAAGTAGAAATTAAGGGAGATGCAGAGAAAGTATATTAGTAGTTGGTGATTTTAACTTGCTTCTCAGGATTAGACAGATCAAGTGGGCAAAAATTAAGTATCAATACAAAAGATATAGTATTATAAAAAATTAGATATTATGGACCTGTATTAAACTTTCTTCATTGAAAATAGAGAGCACATCTTTTCAAATGCCAAGAAAACTTTGATGAAAATGCACCACATATTATGGCACATGCCAAGTTCCCAAAAGTAGGAACAATATAGATACTATTCTCTGACCGTAATGGAACAAACCATATAATAAGAAAATCAAAAAAGATAAATGCTCCTCCACATGGAAACTTAAAAATACTGTCTCTTTCTTGTCCAGAGGAAAAAAGGTTACTGAAAAATTTCTAGAAAAATAATCATTAAAAATCACATATCAAAACTTGTGAGATATAGCTAAAGCTCAGAGGAGGATTCATGGTCTTGATTACTTTTATCAGTGAAAGGAAAGAATGCAGCTAAGTGAATTAGGTGAAAAGAACATCAAAATCAATAAAATGAAAGCAGGAACAGCTAAGTAAAAGAGCAGAAATTAGTAAGAAAATGGAAAAACAGTGCATTAATTCAAAAGCTTTACAATTCTTCAATAAAATAAATAACTGAGAAAACTAATCAAGAAGACAAGTAGAGAAGTTGCAAGTAAAGAAAGTAAATGATGACAAAATTAATTCAGGAACAGAGGAAAAATAAAGTACTTTGTTCAATTTTATGGAAATAAGCTTGATAACTTAGATTAAATGAATAATTCTTTGTGCAGTAGAATATCTATATAGAATAATCTCCATAAATGAAATAGAGAAAATTTTAAACTCCAGGTCCAGATATTTAGGGCCATGTAATAAAGAAAAAGAAAGATAATTCCAATCCTAATTAAATGGCTCAATAGCATCAAATGCATTCCTTTAATGAAGTAAGTGTAATACTGATGTTAAACTATGACAATGAACAAAAAATAAAAACTATGGGTAAATTTACTTATTATTATTGATGCAAAAATTTTACAAAAATATTGCAAAAAGAAACTAGCACAGATCAAAAAAACCCCAATCAGAATCAAGTCGAGTTTGTTCTAGAAAACCTTTTTGAGGTTCATAATTATAATTTCAGTGGGTATTTCTTAGGAATAATGAGTTCACATTAACAAATTAGCAGAACAAAAGATCACCAACATTCCAGAATTAGACAATAGACAAAACCATCAGGATTGACTTTTTTTACTCTGTCATGATTTCCTAGGAGAATAAATTATTCTGATTGGGCCAAATTCCAGTGCAGGGCTTGTTTGCTAAGAATGGGGGTTACAGTTCATTAAAAGGTTGCATTTCACCTTTCTTTTCTGAATCCTATTTTGCCATTTTGATCCAATCATCTTTCTTCTTCCTGCATTATTACTCATATGCTTGGGAGTTCTTAATCCTTCCCGGTTGCAGTTGGCTAGTGGTACAAGTGGGAGTTAGGAAGGAATATGAAATCTTGCTTGAGGGTCTCATGCTTCAGAGAGGCTTGCCATAAAACCCTCTATTGGGCTATTAGGGAGTTGACCATCTATTCATAGAGTAAGCCTTTGATTTACAATCTGATATTACTACTTATGGGTAGAGCTTTACCAAGTGCCTCTCAGCATATTGGTAAGACATATCAATCAAAGTATGTTTTCTCTTAGGCAAGTGAAGGATTAAAAAAAATTCTATTTACTTCTTTATTCAATGGAGTAGAGTGCAAATATTTACTTACTGTGGATAATCTGAAATTTTTAAGGGATTCAGGTAAACTTTTGTTTTACTGTTTATCTCCTTTCTTTTGTCCACTTGTACTCAGTATTTCTATTTCTAAAATTCTCTGCTTGTTAGTTCACTTATGTAAAACATCCACTTTATCACAAACTCTTTCTCGATTGGCTTATCTTGTGTGCCCAAACATTAATTTCCTTTGTCCTGACTTTACAGTGCATGGTTTCCCTGTCACTCCATGTAGGTTATACGTTTCTTGAGGACAAGGAACATGTTAGTCTCATGATTGCATGCCCATAATATTGGGTGTGGATGGCTCTATGCTAAATAAATGATGCATTTATCACTTTGGTGAAAAAGGAAACTTCTCTCCATAGTTGTCAAATACATTTTCTTCCAGCTCCTTTTTAGCTGAAGATCTTGCCTTGTCCAAAAAGTGAGTCCACTGAAGCCATACAACTGGAACGTCCTCATCCCCCTTTCTCCAAATCTCCCTGTTCTCATTCTTGCATCTGAAGAAGTTTCTTTTTATTGCTGAGTCTGACAATCTCTCTCATTCTTTGGATTCCAGTAAGTGTTTTGTGTGTAATTTATCTTTTCTTCTTTTTTATCTTTAATTTCTTCTATCTACATATGTCTTCTGCTTGACTCAGAAACTTGTTAAGGTCTTTCATATCTTAAAGTGACTTTCCCATAGTGGTGCTTTTCTCTCAAATGAGAGTCCCTTGTTTTCATTTCCAAAATTCTTGATGGACTGTTTACATCTGCTGCCTTCATTTCTAATTCACTTTACTCTTTTGAAATATAGCTTCTACCTTTAATGTTCTAGGTCCCATTGAAGGTTATTGGTGCCCACTAATTTTAAAACACAGTAAAACTTTCTTATATTTCATCCTCTTGAATGTTTTTGCAGCACTTTATTATTTTAAGAATCCTCTCTCCATGTTTTTTGGTGGCTTTCTCTCAGTTGACAGGAAATCATACTCTCCAGGTTATTTTCAGTCTCTTCTGTTTCTTCTCTGATGGTCCCTTCACTAACTCCTTTTGAGGTGTATGATTAGAGTGCTATCTACTTTCTTCTTTTTCACACATTCTCTGTTGGCAATGTCAGCACCCCCATAGGAAGGGAGAACTATTGGTTAGAACAGGCCAGGGACATTGCTAGATGAGGATAGATAGCCGAATAAAGAATAAACAATCTGTCTAGTTCTTCTAGGACCGCACACTATGGAGAGGTTTTCTATTCTTCTTTTTCTCTCAGCTCATTTCCCACATAGCTAAACTACTGTCAGTGATTCTCCAGGTAGACAGTTCTTGAGTGGCTTAACACAACTCTGTGAACGTATTCTACCCAGCAACTAATGATACAAAAGTCTTTTATCTTGACTGGTTATCTTTGTGAGGTCTTTCCAGTCCTGGGGAGGATAGAAAGGTATTTATACTCTTAATGAATATTTTTGACTGAGTTAACAAGCCCCATTCTGAAGAAGCTAACCATTTCACTGTCTCATTTTTTTTTTCCTTCCAGAATGGGTTCCGGGTGGGCTCCTTGGGTGTTGATTCTGTTAGTGGATCTAATCAGGCTGGGTTCCTCCATGGGCCGAGGCAGAGTCTCTCCAGGTAAGAACAGCATGGTTTTTCTCAGGGGTGTATGCCAGCACTGGCACGGGGAGGAAGGGCTTTCCCCCTAGGTCCGGTTTGCAGACCAGACTGGAACTGGCTTTTGGCTTCAAAGGGAGTGTTCTTCCTTTTGAAGACGGAAAGCATTGAAAAGTGTTCCTTCCCTCTTTACTACACACAGTGGACTGCTGGGAAAAAGGACTTCCTGTACCAGAGCCACAGATTCAAGAAGTAGGGAGGCAAAGAGGGGGAAACATTTTGTCTTGTTTAGCGTTCTTCTTGTATCAATATCACCATCAAAAACTGCAGAAAATGGATGCGGCCTGAAAATAGCTGTCATTTGTCAGTCAGAACTTCACTCTGATGGTTGTGACTGTTTCTGTATTTATCCAATTGGGCTACATGTGGACAAAAGGAATTGGAAACAAAGGTTGCTTCTTTTGGCATTATTAGGCCCCAGTTTTGAGACATAACAGAAGTTGAATGATTTATCCCTGTCCTCGGGTTACTGGGTACGTGTATTTACTGCTGCTATTTTTCTAGCTGGGAAGATAGTCTATGTAGATGTGAAGCAGTTTTACACCATGCAAGCATATCTATCTACAGAAAACAGGATATAACGTGCTAGAAACAGAGCCTGTTTGAATGTCAAAGTCCCCTTAATACAAAAGAGGAACAAACCCGTGGGGAGGGTGGGTGGGGGAAGATCATTGCTCTTAGAGAATAGAAACCTCTCTGAGCTTATAATGTCCATTAAACACCCTAAATAGAAAAGCAGTGAGCCCGGATCTTAAATTGACATAGATCTGACTATCATACTTTTTTCCTGACTTAGACTGTAAGAAGGAATAGCAAATGGGAGGTTAGAGCCTCTTTGGAAACTAGCTACTGAGTGACAGCTGAGTAGGGATGACATGACTCAGGAAGAACACTGCCATCCTTATGCTCAGCTCAGTGGCTCCTGGGGGAGGCCTCTGAGCTTAGAAATGAAAGCAAATTTAAGATCAGTAACAACTATCCTTCAAGTCTCAGCTTAAATGCTATTTTTTCAGGGAAGTCTTTTCTGACCAACCCAATTATAACCCATCTGAATTTCCTTTTATTATTGTTCTCAAGTGCACAGACGTGAGTTAATCTTATCCAGTGAGTTCACAGCACATTGTAGTCATTTGTCAGTAGGACTCTCTCTTCCCTTCCCTTGTCTCCATTCTCTCTCCCTCCTTGCCGTAGATTTCCATTCTAATGCATCCGGTATGTCTGCAAGTATGATAGTGGCCTTTAATATGTGGCATTGTTTTTCTGTGTGTATTTAAAAATTTTAATAAATGTCATTATGCATTGAATCACATTCTGTTTCTTTTCTTACGTAACACTGTGCTTTTGAGCTCTACCTCAGTGTCTTCACCAGTGGAAAGCAGGTCAGGGAGGGTAAGTGTTTCTACATAAAACTACTGGATACAGAACTGGAACTCGAATCAACTGAGACATAACCCAGGGCCATTTACCAATTTGTCTCTTAAAATTTTCCAGATCTTTAAATCTAAGACAGATTTCATTGTGTCTTAGTCCATTCAGGCTTCTATAACCAACACAGATGGGTGGCTTATAAACCACAGAAATGTATTTCTCCCAGTCCTAGAGTCTGGGAAGTCCAAGATCAGGGTGTCAGCGTGGTGGTGTTCTTGTGAAGGCTCTCTCCTGATTCTCAGCTGGCACTTTCTCCCTGTGTCCCCAATGGTAGAAGGGCTGGGGACTTCTCTGGAGCCTCTATTATATGAGCATTAATCCCACTCATGAGGGCTCCATTATCAAGACCTAAGCACCTCCCCAAAGCACCTCTTACTAATAGGATTACCGTTAGCGGTTAGAATTTCAGCATATGAACTGGGAGCACAAACATCAGACCATAGCACTGTGTGCTCTACAAATGAGAATCATACTTTTTCTTATTTATGAGGACTGATTAAGTAACTGGAATATTAAATTACTTTGGAGAACATGAGTGGATTAATGAAGAACATTGTATGAAAATATATAGCTCAAACTAATTGCTAGTAAAATTAGTAAGGTACTTTGAAAGTAGAAAATTGTAGCAAACAATGGAAGTGGTTTCCTTTGATTCCACCTTCGGTGGCAATGTTTAATATAAAAGCCACCAAAGAAGGTTTAAACTAATCTTATTACTTCCTATCACCATGTTGTTGCAGCTACTAGAGTTGTAGGCATAGTGCCAATGATGTTGATGATGATAACCTTCAAGCCACAGACCAATTTTATTTTGCCCAACTCCAAGAAAGGCATTGAGGTCGTTACCTCATCAGAGCCAACAGAGGGGATGAGGTCTCTGAGTAAGAGTGCAAAGGAAAAGGTCCAGAAGGAAATTCTTGGGGCAAACACAGTGAGTGGAAGGCAGAAGGGGAATTAATGTCACTCCTAATGTGTACCTACTCTGCATTTCTTTGCCTCTCCTCCATCACTCCTTTGCTTTGCTCCAGAAGGAATGTATGGAATGAATCTGGTTTGGGCAATAATGCTACAGAATTATTCCATACGGGGATGGATCCTTTTGATTTGATCATACAGGAAGTTAACACCTTGGGCTTCTGAAATCTTAGCTTGGAGAAATCTAGCTCAGTATCTGGCAGAACTCAAACAGTCTGTAACTATTTGTTGAATGAATGTCTATGACTTTGAGACTCTGGCCTGCTTCTTTGGGTCACATGTCTCTTGTTTGGCTGGCCTGGCAGGATGACCTCAAGCTTCTTTCTACTGCTAAGAGGAACCAGAGTGGGGCCCCAGGGAGAAGAGGCTACTTTGACCTATTTATTGAGGTCAGAAAGCCTCCTCTCAAATCCATGTGGTCTGGCTTAATTTACAAGGAAGGCATGGGTTTCCCAAAGGTTGGGACTGGCTCACAGTCTTATTTATTTTTTCCAGAAGATTTTGTGATTCAGGCAAAGGCTGACTGTTACTTCACCAATGGGACTGAACAAGGTGCAGTTTGTGGTGCAATTCATTTTTAACTTGGAGGAGTATGCACGTTTTGACAGCAGTGTGGGAATGTTTGTGGCATTGACGGAGCTGGGGAAGCCTGATGCCGAGTTGTGGAACAACCAGTCAGATATATTGGAGAGGAGCAGAGCTTCTGTGGATGCCCTCTGCAGGCATAACTACCAGCTGGGTGCCCC
Organism: Manis javanica; assembly: GCF_040802235.1. Lineage (NCBI taxonomy): Eukaryota > Metazoa > Chordata > Mammalia > Pholidota > Manidae > Manis > Manis javanica. The sequence continues at coordinate 58,302,925 of NC_133171.1, forward strand.
CTTCACTGTGGGGAGAAAAGGTGAGGTGGACTGGGAGGCCTGGTGAGGTTCAGGAATCTTCCACATGTGGGCCAGGGCTCTTCCTTACTTAGGCAATTTTCTGCTTCAGGAAGCAGGAAAAATGGGTTATGAGCTGGGAGTCTGTATATATGTTCTTGCCCCAATTGTGACTCATGCTCCTTGCAGGTCAGGTCACTGTGGCCTTGGTTCCAGACCCCCAAGGTTCTCAGAGGCTCTCAAGTAGAAGGCTAATTGTAGGAGAGTCTGATAAGGTCTTAGTCCTCCTTAGGGTCATCGACATACCCAGTTACTGAGTCTTGGGGTCTGAGAGTTCCCCATATTTCCAGTTCCTCATGGGTGACCTGGGAAAGAGATTAGGGGCAGAGGTAGTCCCTAAAGAAACCCTAGTCCTGCCTTAGTGGTTTTCTTTCACGATGCCTCATTTTCCTCTCCCTTCCCAGTACAACCAGAGGTGACTGTGTATCCCAAGACGACCCCATCCCTGCAGCACCGCAAGCTGCTGCTCTGCTCTGCAATGGGTTTCTATCCAGGAGACGTCACCATCAGGTGGCTCCGGAATGGGCAGGAGGAGAGCCCTGGAGTCATGTCCCCTGGCCTTGTCAGGAATGGAGACTGGACCTTTCAGACAGTGGTGATGCTGGAAATGACGCTTGAACTCCGAGATGTCTACACCTGTGTTGTTGACCATCCCAGCCTGCTGAGCCCTATTTCTGTGGAGTGGAGTGAGAACCAGCTTCTTGTAGTGTCTGGGCCTGAGTCAGGGTCATACTGACTCAATATGGGACCTGGGTTCCCTCTGCATTCGTCTTTTCACAGCATTAATCCTCTTTTCCTGCTGTGCTGAGGAAGTCAGAGAAATTGGAGTCCTTGGGTTATGGGGGGAGAAAATATGGCAGGCATCTATTCTTGTATCTTCTAAGAAATAAGGAGGTCTAATCTCTTTGTCACTTTCGACTTTGGGAACTAGTGTCCTCCAATACTTTAGTCTCAGTATTTAGGGTCATTCTTATGGGCTGTAAGAATCACTAACAGAAACTCCATGGGTGTAAACCTTGGCTTCAAAGAACCATTTCTTAATTTATTCCTTCTCTAGCATTGGATTTGGGTTCCAGTACAGACTCTGGGATTTCAAGAAAGTACAGCAAATATTGAGAACTTTCTTACTAACTTTAAGACCTGTTTCCCATAGGAGCTCAGTCTGAACGTTCTTGGGAAAAGATGCTAAGTGGAGCTGCAGCCTTCCTGCTTGGGCTGATCTTCCTTCGGGTGGGACTCGTCCTCTGTGCCAGGGCTCAGACAGGTAACGAGCCTCTCAGGAGCACACTGCCGCCTGTCCATGGCTTCCCCCACTTCCCACTTTTCCTAATGTCAAAGACGTGAGGCGGAAGGTTCACTGTACTTCTCAGGGATCACTGAAATAGTTTTTCTGAAGCTAGAAACATTCCGGGGGTCAGAGGAGATGGAGCTCCGATCATGCAGGTCATCTCCCACCCCTCAGGATACTCACAACATTTGGTCCCAACTGGGGCATTCTACTTCTTGCCTCTCTTTCATTCCAGGATATGTGGAGACTCAGTTGTCTAGGGACAAGGTAATGTCTTCTTCCTTGTCTTTGAGGGGCAGACCATTCTCCCAGTCCTTCAGACAGAGGAAGACGTCTTGGGGGTGACTGGCTGGGTGTCACTGCCTGCTGCCTGAGGGTCCCTCCCAAGACTTTGACCACTGTCCAGCAGGTTATGAGAGCAGGTCCCCCACTGCTGCCATGCTAAGGTCCTAACTGAAGCTTCTTCTCCTGGAACTTGAATTACCACCTGGGTCCTAGGCTAGGTAAAGGACATTCTGAGGTCAGTTCCAGAGTGACTTTGCCATGAGGCCTTGGAGGAGTTCTGAGTTTCCTAGAGTTTTGTGTCCTGCGATCATGCATTGCTCACCCTTCCACCCTCCTTCTTCCTACTCATATAGGTCATAGTCCCCACATCCAAGGACATTGTGCAGAAATTCCCCTAAGCCAGAACTCCTTCCTGTCCCAAGCGGTGTACTTTCTATGGTCCAGCCCCAACCTGTAAACCATTATCCACGTGTCTTTCTCTTGACCAACTGCAATCTCCACCGTCTTCAGAAGACAAATGCTCAGAGGGTCACTGTTTTCTTTTCACTGTTTTTTAGAACCTTTTTTACTGTAAGATAAAATGGGGATACAAATAACCACAAAAAATGTTTAATTTAATGAATTATTTAAGGCAAACCCTTTGTAATCACCACTCGGCTCAAGAACCAGAGCTCTGCCAGCCACCGCAGAAGCCTCCATGGGCCTCAGGACACATTTTACTGGGATATATCTTGGTGTTAGTTCTGCGGGTTGAGTTTCTCAAATAAACTATGTTCTCTTTCAATTTGTTGTCCAAGTCTTTTTTAATTTCAGGGAATGTTTTATTGAGTTATATATTTTAGTGTTTCCTTTGGTTCTCCTTTTCTAGGGACTCTGATCCTTTACATGTTGGAGTTTATTGCATATCTTCAATATTTCTCATTTTCTCTTGAATTGTCTTTTCCTCTCATTTATTTTTCATTAGAAAATGGTTCTTCTCTCCTTCTCTTTCTGCTGAGGCCTTCTTCATTGTGCTTATTTGTTCTTCTGTCCCTTCTAGTCTGTGCTTCTGAAATTGGTTTCTTTTATTTCTAATTATTGCCCTGTGAACTACCAGTATTTCTGAAATTTTCTCTTTCTTTTAAAAAATTACTTTTTTTATTTGATAAATTTGACATGTTACATTTTGCATATTTAAGGCATACAGTGTGTGGCTTTGATACATTTGTATATTACAGCATGATTGCAATTGAAGCAATATTTATTACATCATATCATTATGGCAGCATATTGTTTTTATTGAGATTTTCTAATTCTTACTCATGTTGTTATGTCATATCTTCTATCCCCTTCTTAATGACTTTTAGCTTGTTTTGAAATGTTATAGTTTAATCTTTTTGGTAGCATGATTTTTCCGGCATGCTTTCATTGTCTGTAAGGATTTTGTTCTGTTTCATATTCTCTTTTACTTACACTAACTTTATATAATCTTTAATTTCAGTCCTTTTTTGTTGCTCTTTTTATATGAAATAAATATTCTTGAATTTTAGGGGCCATATTTCAGGATAGTTACTTTTGACTTCACAGAGCCTCCTCTTCTGCTGTTTCTGCGTAGTGCTAAAAAATAAAACAGCTTGTGCTTTGGGAGTTCCAGGTCCTCTTTCCATCCTTCACTTGGAACTTCTTTTCATTATCCCCTTGTCCCTGCCTGGCTCAGTTTTGATTCTATTACCCCCAAATCTTCCTCTGCACAGGCCCCTGCATTGGAAAGTTTCCTGGCTGGTCAGCTTAGAGAGTTCTTAGGGGTGAGACTGCTCTGCTCCCTTCTACGGCTGTTGGATCGGGCAGACCCCTCCTAGTTTCATCTGCTGTTCTTGTATTTGGCCTGCTGTGTTTTTTTTTTTTTTTTGAGAGGGCATCTCTCATATTTATTAATCAAATGGTTGTTAACAACAATAAAATTCTGTATAGGGGAGTCAATGCTCAATGCACAATCATTAATCCATCTCAAGCCTAATTCTCATCAGTCTCCAATCTTCTGAAGCATAACGAACAAGTTCTTACATGGTGAACAAATTCTTACATAGTGAATAAGTTCTTACATAGTGAACAGTACAAGGGCATTCATCACAGAAACTTTCAGTTTTGATCACGCATTATGAACTATTAACAATCACGTCAAATATGAATATTCATTTGATTTTTATACTTGAGTTATATGTGGATCCCACATTTCTCCCTTTATTATTATCATTTTTATTTTTAATAAAATGCTGAAGTGGTAGGTAGATGCAAGATAGAGGTAGAAAACATAGTTTAGTGTTGTAAGAGAACAATTGTAGATGATCAGGTGTGTGCCTGTAGACTATGTGTTAATCCAAGCTAGACAAGGGCATTAAAACATCCACGGATGCAGAAGATTTCTCTCAAAACAGGGGGGTGAACAGGGATCCAGACGATGCTGCGGTTGTGGCTGCATCCAGCCCACCGTATCCCGGACTTGCCGTAGGAATGAGGAGGGAGATGTCTAGGCTGGCATGTGCATACAGTGAGACAACAAATTTGACCGGATCTGTACTGTTGGAACTCAACCAGGAGTTGGGAGGGGTGCAAGTTGTAGCACTCCAAAATCTCATTACTATAGACTATCTACGGTTAAAAGAACATATGGGATGTGAATAGATCCCAGAAATGGGCTGCTTTAATTTGTCTGATTTCTCTCAGACTGTTCAAGTACAGATGGACAATATCCATCATACCATAGACAAATTTTCACAAATGCCTAGGGTGCCTAAATGGTTTTCTTGGCTTCACTGGAGATGGATGGTAATTATAGATTTGCTTTGTTTATGTCACCGTATTCCTGTTATGTTAATATGTGTGTGCAAATTAGTTAGTAGTTTAAAACCTATACATACTTAAGGTACTCTACAAGAAGATATGTCAAAAAAATAATCAATCCTCCCATGTTTCCTTCCATATGCTACATCTATAGCTTTTCTTCTTCCTTCCTAATTACAACCCTTAAATACAATTCGTGCCTCATATCGAATTTACCGAGTATCATAATTCCTCCAGGTGGTAAAGATACCTCGAGACAAGTGCTGGGCATAGAAGCCACAGGGCATAAATCTGCAAAGAAGTAAAAACCTAACCTTTTCAAACAATATGGCTTCTCTCTCACTTACCAACTTTACATTTCCCTGTATGGCCCCGGAAGATGACTGGTTAGCCAGAGATGGGTAAGATTCCTCAAGGGAGGAACAACCTAAGACAGGCACAGTCGCAAGGGGGCCATCAGGTGAGAATTTGGGGATCAACAGAGGTGAGGCTCAGAACCTCACCCCCCCTGCTTTGAGAGAAATCTTCTGCATCCATGGATGTTTTGCTGCCCTTGTCTAGCCTGGATTAATACTTAGTCCATAGGCACACACCTGATCATCTGATCATCTACATTTGCCCTCTTACAGCACTAAACTATGTTTTCTACCTTTATCTTGCATCTACCTACCACTTCAGCATTTTATTAAAAATAAAAATAATAATAATAATAAAGGGAGAAATGTGGGATCAACATATAAATCAAGTACAAAAATCAAACGAATATTCATATTTGACCCGATTGTTTATAGGTCATAATGCGTGATCAAAACCAAGTTTCTGTGATGAATGCCCTTGTACTGTTCACCATGTAAGAATTTATTCACTATGTAAGAATTCATTCACCATGTAAGAACTTGTTCGTTATGCTTCAGAAGATTGGAGACTGACGAAAATTAGCCTTGAGATGGATTAATGATTGTACATTGAGCATTGAACCCCCTATACTGAATTTTATTGTTGTTAACAACCATTTGATTAATAAATATGAGAGATGCCCTCTCAAAAAAATAAAAAAATAAAAAACAAAACAAAAAAAAACAGGGGGGTGAGGTTCTAAGCCTCACCACTGTTGATCTCCAATTTCTCACCTGATGGCCCCCTGCAACTGTGCCTGTCTTAGGTTGTTCCTCCCTTGAGGAATCTTACCCGTCTCTGGCTAACCAGTCATCATCTGGGGCCATAAAGGGAGATGTAAAGTTGGTAAGTGAGAGAGAAGCCATACTGTTTGAAAAGGTTAGCTTTTTACTTCTTTGCAGATTTATGCCCTGTGGTTTCTATGCCCAGCATTTGTCTTGAGGTATCTTTACCACTTGGAGGAATTATGATACTTTGTAAATTCGATATGAGGTACGAATTCTATTTAAGGGTTGTAATTAGGAAGGAAGAAGAAAAGCTATAGAGGTAGCAGACGAAAGAAAACATGGGAGGATTGATTATTTCTTTGACATATCTTCTTGTAGAGTAACTTAAGCATGTATAGGTTTTAACTACTAATTAAATTGCGCACACACATTAACATAATAGGAGTACAGTTACATAACCAAAGCAGATCTATAATTACCAGCCATCTCCAGTGAAGCCAAGAAAACCAGTTAGACATCCTAGGCATTTGTGAAAATTAGTCTATGATATGATGGATATTGTCCAACTGTACTTGAACAGTCTGAGAGAAATCAGACAAATTAAAACAACCCATTCCTGGGAACTGGTCACATCCCATATGTTCTTTTAACAGTAGATAGTCTGTAGTCGTAAGATTTTGGAGTACTACAACTTGCACTTCTCCTAATTCTTGGTTGAGTTCCAACAGTATAGATCCAGTTAAATTTGTTGCTTTAATGAAAGCAAAGGCCAGCTTAGATATCTCCTTCTTCATTCCAATGGCAAGTCCAGGAACCGGTGGGATGGATGCAGCTACACCTGCAGCATCACCTGGATCTTTGTTGAGGTTTTTTGATGATCATCTTCTGGTATGACTCTTTCAGAGAGTGCTGATGTTGGAAGTTCTTCTTCATATTGTATCTTAGTTCATTTTCTGGGTACCCAAATTAGGCTTTGAACCTCTGTATAAACACAAACAGACCCTTTGCCCTCACTTTGATATGCCCTTTATACCATTGTATAGAACTCATTGGAGGTCACCACACAGAAACTGCTTTTTTGTTGTTGTTGTTATCATTAATCTACACTTACATGACAAATATTATGTTTACTAGGCTCTCCCCTACACCAGGTCCCCCCTATAAACCCCTTTACAGTCACTGTCAATCAGCATAGCAAAATGTTGCAGAATCACTACTTGTCTTCTCTGTGTTGTACAGCCCTCCCCTTTCTCCCACCCCCTCCATGCATGCTAATCTTAATACCCCCCTTCTTCTTCCCCCCCTTATCCCTCCCTACCCACCCATCCTCCCCAGTCCCCTTCCCTTTGGTACCTGTTAGTCCATTCTTGAGTTCTGTGATTCTGCTGCTGTTTTGTTCCTTCAGTTTTTCCTTTGTTCTTATACTCCACAGATGAGTGAAATCATTTGGTATTTCTCTTTCTCCGCTTGGCTTATTTCACTGAGCATAATACCCTCCAGCTCCATCCATGTTGCTGCAAATGGTAGGATTTGCCCTTTTCTTATGGCTGAGTAGTATTCCATTGTGTATATGTACCACATCTTCTTTATCCATTCATCTATCAATGGACATTTAGGTTGCTTCCAATTCTTGGCTATTGTAAATAGTGCTGCAATAAACATAGGGGTGCATCTGTCTTTCTCAAACTTGATTGCTGCATTCTTAGGGTAAATTCCTAGGAGTGGAATTCCTGGGTCAAATGGTAACTCTGTTTTGAGCATTTTGATGTACCTCCATACTGCTTTCCACAATGGTTGAACTAATTTACATTCCCACCAGCAGTGTAGGAGGGTTCCCCTTTCTCCACAGCCTCGCCAACATTTGTTGTTGTTTGTCTTTTGGATGGCAGCCATCCTTACTGCTGTGAGGTGATACCTCATTGTAGTTTTAATTTGCATTTCTCTAATAATTAGTGACGTGGAGCATCTTTTCATGTGTCTGTTGGCCATCTGTATTTCTTTTTTAGAGAACTGTCTGTTCAGTTCCTCTGCCCATTTTTTAATTGGGTTATTTGTTTTTTGTTTTTTGAGTCATGTGAGCTCTTTATATATTCTGGACATCAAGCCTTTATCGGATCTGTCATTTTCAAATATATTCTCCCATACTGTAGGGTTCCTTTTTGTTCTATTGATAGTGTCTTTTGCTGTACAGAAGCTTTTCAGCTTAATATAGTCCCACTTGTTCATTTTTGCTGTTGTTTTCCTTGCCTGGGTAGATATGTTCAAGAAGAGGTCACTCATGTTTATGTCTAAAAGGTTTTTGCCTATGTTTTTTTCTAAGAGTTTTATGGTTTCATGACTTACATTCAGTTCTTTCATCCATTTTGAATTTACTTTTGTGTATGGGGTTAGACAACGGTCCAGTTTCATTCTCCTACATGTAGCTGTCCAGTTTTGCCAGCACCATCTGTTGAAGAGACTGTCATTTTGCCATTGTATGTCCATGGCTCCTTTATCAAATATTAATTGACCATATATGTTTGGATTCATGTCTGGAATCTCTAGTCTGTTCCACTGGTCTGTGGCTCTGTTCTTGTGCCAGTACCAAATTGTCTTGATTACTATGGCTTTGTAGTAGAGCTTGAAGTTGGGGAGTGAGATCCCCCCTACTTTATTCTTCTTTCTAAGGATTGCTTTGGCTATTCGGGGTTTTTGGTGTTTCTATATGAATTTTTGAATTATTTGTTCCAGTTCATTGAAGAATGTTGCTGGTAATTTGATAGGGATTGGATCAAATTTGTATATTGCTTTGGGCAGGATGGCCATTTTGATGATATTAATTCTTCCTAGCCATGAGCATGGGATGAATTTCCATTTGTTAGTGTCCCCTTTAATTTCTCTTAAGAGTGACTTGTAGTTTTCAGGGTATAGGTCTTTCACTTTTTTGGTTAGGTTTATTCCTAGGTATTTTATTCTTTTTGATGCAACTCTGAATGGAATTGTTTTCCTGATTTCTCTTTCTATTGGTTCATTGTTAGTGTATAGGAAAGCTACAGATTTCTGTGTGTTCATTTTTTATCCTGCAACTTTGCTGTATTCTGATATCAGTTCTAGTAGTTTTAGAGTTTTAGGGTTTTTTATGTACAATATCATATCATCTGTAAATAGTGACAGTTTGACTTCTTCTTTACCAATCTGGATGCCTTGTATTTCTTTGTTTTGTCTGATTGCCATGGCTAGGACCTCTAGTACTATGTTAAATAACAGTGGGGAGAGTGGGCATCCCTGTCTAGTTCCCGATCTCAGAGGAAATGCTTTCAGCTTCTCGCTGTTCAGTAGAATGTGGGCTGTGGGTTTATCATATATGGCCTTTATTATGTTGAGGTACTTGCCCTCTATTCCCATTTTGCTGAGAGTTTTTATCATGAATGGATGTTGAATTTTGTTAAATGCTTTTTCAGCATCTATGGAGATGATTATGTGGTTTTTGTCTGTCTTTATTTTGATGTGGTGGATGATGTTGATGGATTTTCGAATGTTGTACCATCCTTGCATCCCTGGGATGAATCCCACTTGGTCATGGTGTATGATCCTTTTGATATACTGTTGAATTCTGTTTGCTAGTATTTTATTGAATATTTTTGCATCTACATTCATCAAGGATATTGGTCTGTAATTTTCTTTTTTGGTGGGGTCTTTGCCTGGTTTTGGTATTAGGGTGATGTTGGCTTCATAGAATGAGTTTGGGAGTATTCCCTCCTCTTCTATTTTATGGAAAACTTTAAAGAGAATGGGTATTATGTCTTCTCTGTGTGTCTGATAAAATTCCCAGGTAAATCCGTCCGGCCCCGGGGTTTTGTTCTTGGGTAGTTTTTTGATTACCATTTCAATTTCTTTGCTCGTAATTGGTTTGTTTAATTTTTGTGTTTCTTCCTTGGTCAGTCTTGGGAGGTTCTATTTTTCTAGGAAGTTGTCCATTTCTTCTAGGTTTTCTAGCTTGTTAGCATATAGGTTTTCATAGTAGTCTTTAATAATTCTTTGTATTTCTATGGAGTCTGTCATGATTTTTCCGTTCTCATTTCTGATTCTGTTGATTTGTGTTGATTCTCTTTTTCTCTTAATAAGTTGGGCTAGAGGCTTATCTATTTTGTTTATTTTCTCAAAGAACCAGCTCTTGGGTTCGTTGATTTTTGCTATTGTTTTATTCTTCTCAATTTTGTTTATTTCTTCTCTGATCTTTATTATGTCCCTCCTTCTGCTGACTTTAGGCCTCATTTGTTCTTCTTTTTCCAGTTTCAATAATTGTGATGTTAGACTATTCATTTGGGATTGTTCTTCCTTCTTCAAGTGTGCCTGGATCGCTATATACTTTCCTCTTAAGACTGCTTTCTCTGCATCGCACAGAAGTTGGTGCTTTGTGTTGTTGTTGTCATTTGTTTCTATATATTCCTTGATCTCTATTTTGATTTGTTTATTGATCCATTGATTATTTAGAAGCATGTTGCTAAGCCTCCATGTGTTTGTGAGCCTTTTTTTTTCTTTGTAGAATTTATTTCTAGTTTTATACTTTTGTGGTCTGAAAAGTTGATTGGTAGAATTTCAATCTTTTGGAATTTACTGAGGCTCTTTTTGTGGGCTAGTATGTGGTCTATTCTGGAGAATGTTCCATGTGCACTTGAGAAGAATGTATGTCCTCTTGCTTTTGGATGTAGAGTTCTATAGATGTCTATTAGGTCCATCTGTTCTAGTGTGTTGTTCAGTGCCTCTGTGTCCTTACTTATTTTCTCTGTGATGGATCTGTCCTTTGGAGCGAGTGGTGTGTTGAAGTCTCCCAAAATGAATGCATTGCCTTCTATTTCCTCCTTTAATTGTGTTAGTATTTGTTTCACATATGCTGGTGCTCCTGTGTTGGGTGCATATATATTTAGAATGGTTATATCCTCTTGTTGGACTGAGCCCTTTATCATTATGTAGTGTCCTTCTTTATCTCTTGTTACTTTCTTTGTTTTGAAGTCTATTTTGTCTGATATTAGTACTGCAACTCCTGCTTTCTTCTCGCTGTTGTTTGCCTGAAATATGTTTTTCCATCCCTTGACTTTTAGTCTGTGCATGTCCTTGGGTTTGAGGTGAGTTTCTTGTAAGCAGCATATAGATGGGTCTTGCTTTTTTATCCATTCTATTACTCTGTGTCTTTTGATTGGTGCATTAAGTCCATTTACATTGAGGGTGACTATTGAGAGATATGTACTTATTGCCATTGCAAGCTTTAAATTCCTGGTTACCAAAGGTTCAGGGTTAGCCTCTTTAGTATCTTACTGCCTACCTTAGCTTGCTTATAGAGCTGTTATATACACTGTCTGGAGATTCTTTTCTTCTCTCCCTTCTTATTCCTCCTCCTCCATTCTTCATATGTTGTGTGTTTTGTTCTGTGCTCTTTTTAGGAGTGCTCCCATCTAGAGCAGTCCCTGTAAGATGCCCTGTCGAGGTGGTTTGTGGGAAGCAAATTCCCTCAGCTTTTGCTTGTCTGGGAATTGTTTAATCCCGCCATCATATTTAAATGATAGTCGTGCTGGATACAGTATCCTTGGTTCAAGGCCCTTCTGTTTCATTGTATTAAATATATCATGCCATTCTCTTCTGGCCTGTAGGGTTTCTGTTGAGAAGTCTGATGATAGTCTGATGGGTTTTCCTTTATAGGTGACCTTTTTCTCTCTAGCTGCCTTTAAAACTCTTTGCTTGTCCTTGATCCTTGCCATTTTACTTATTATATATCTTGGTGTTGTCCTCCTTGGATCCTTTCTGTTGGGGGTTCTGTGTATTTCTGTGATCTGTTCGATTATTTCCTCCCCCAGTTTGGGGAAGTTTTCAGCAATTATTTCTTCAAAGACACTTTCTATCCCTTTTCCTCTCTCTTCTTCTTCTGGTACCCCTATAATATGGATATTGTTCCTTTTGGATTGGTCACATAGTTCTCTTAGTATTGTTTCGTTCCTGGAGATCCTTTTATCTCTCTCTATGTCAGCTTCTATACGTTCCTGTTCTCTGGTTTCTATTCCTTCAATGGCCTCTTGCATCTTATCCATTCTGCTTATAAATCCTTCCAGGGTTTGTTTCACTTCTGTAATCTCCTTCCTGGCATCGTGATCTCTCTCCGGACTTTATCCCTTAGCTCTTGCATCTTTCTCTGCATCTCTGTCAGCATGTTTATGATTTTTATTTTGAATTCTTTTTCAGGAAGACTGGTTAGTTTTGTCTTCTTCTCAGGTGTTGACTCTGTGATCTTTGTCTGCCTGTAGTTTTGCCTTTTCATGGTGATAGAGATAGTTTGCAGAGCTGGTACGAGTGACAGCTGGAAGAGCTTTCCTTCTTGTTGGTTTGTGGCCTTCCTCTCCTGGGAGAATAGCGACCTCTAGTGGCTTGTGCTGGGCAGCTGTGTGCAGACAGGGCTTCTGCTTCCTGCCCAGCTGCTATGGAGTTTATCTCCACTGTTGCCGTGGGCGTGGCCTGGCTCGGGCTGCTGCTCCAAAATGGTGGAGCCCCATTGGAGGGGGAGCGGCCGGGAGGCTATTTATCTCCGTAAGAGTCCTCTGTGCTCCCTGCTGCCCAGGGGGTTAGATTGCCCAGAGAACCCGAGATTCCCTGCCTCTGGACTAAGTGTCCTGCCCTGCCCTTTTAAGACTTCCAAAAAGCACTCCCCAAACCAAAACCACAACAGCAACAACAAGAACAAAATTAAATAAATAATTTAAAAAAAAAAAAGAAAAAAGGAAAAAGCACGATTTTCTTTGTCCTCAGGTGCCAGTCTCAGGCACCCTCTCACCAGTCTTGCTTCCCTGTTTCCCTAGTATTGGGGTCCCTGTCCCTTTAAGACTTCCAAAAAGCACTTGCCAAAAAAAAAAAAAAAACAATATCTGCTCCTGTTTCTTTGTTCTCCAGCGTCAGCCTCAGGCACCCACTCACCATTCGTGCCACCCTGTTTCCCTATTATCCAGGACCCCATGCATGCACTGTGTCTGCGCTCTAGTCCGTAATCCTGGGGCTGGGTGTTCAGCAGTCCTGGGCTCCTTCTCCCTCCCTGCTGACTCCTCTCCTCCTGCTGGGAGCTGGAGGGAGGGACGCTTGGGTCCCGCTGGGCTGGGGCTTGTATCTTACCCCCTTCGCTAGGCGCTGGGTTCTCTCATGTGTGGATGTGGTCTGGATGTTGTCCTGTGTCCTCTGGTTTCTATTTTAGGAAGAGTTGTCTTTGTTATATTTTCATAGATAAATGTGGTTTGGGGAGGAGATTTCTGCTGATCTACTCACACCACCATCTTGGCTCCCTCAATCGGCCTGCTGTGTTTTTTAATGAGTACCTGTCAGCCATTGGGATTGATCATGTTCTCAGATATGCTGGTTGCTTTCCCCTACATTCTCCAGCACAGACACTAATTCCAGGCAGATCTTGTGACTACTTGTGGTTTGTCCCCACCAACTTGTATTTTGAGGTTTATGGAGATGGAAGTACCTTGCCACCTATTTTTTTTCCTTTTTTTTTAGAGGGCATCTCTCATATTTATTGATCAAATGGTTGTTAAGAACAATAAAATTCTGTATAGGGGGGTCAATGCTCAATGCACAATCATTAATCCACCCCAAGCCTAATTTTCGTCAGTCTCCAATCTTCTGAAGCATAACGAACAAGTTCTTACATGGAGAACAAATTCTTACATAGTGAATAAGTTACATGGTGAACAATACAAGGGCAGTCATCACAGAAACTTTTGGTTTTGCTCATGCATTATGAAGTATAAACAATCAGTTCAAATATGAATATTCATTTGATTTTTATACTTGATTTATATGTGGATACCACATTTCTCTCTTTATTATTATTATATTTAATAAAATGCTGAAGTGGTAGGTAGATGCAAGATAAAGGTAGAAAACATAGTTTAGTGTTGTAAGAGAGCAAATGTAGATGATCAGGTGTGTGCCTGTAGACTATGTGTTAATCCAAGCTAGACAAGGACAATAAAACATCCATGGATGCAGAAGATTTCTTTCAGAACAGGGGGAGGTTGAGGTTCTAAGCCTCACCACTGTTGATCCCCAATTTCTCACCTGATGGCCCCCCTGCGACTGTGCCTGTCTTAGGTTGCTCTTCCCTTGAGGAATCTTACCCGTCTCTGGCTGACCAGTCACCTTCCAGGGCCATACAGGGAAATGTAAAGTTGGTAAGTGAGAGAGAAGCCTTATTGTTTGAAAAGGTTAGCTTTTTACTTCTTTGCAGATTTATGCCCTGTGGCTTCTATACCCAGCATTTGTCTTGAGGTATCTTTACCACTTGGAAGAATTATGATACTCGGTAAATTCGATATGAGGCACGAATTCTATTTAAGGGTTGTAATTAGGAAGGAAGAAGAAAAGCTATAGAAGTAGCAGGTGGAAGAGAACATGGGAAGATTGATTATTTCTTTGACATATCTTCTTGTAGAGTAACTTCAGCATGTATAGGTTTTAAACTACTAATTAAATTGCGCACACACATTAACATAATAGGAGTACAGTTACATAACCAAAGCAGACCTATAATTACCAGCCATCTCCAGTGAAACCAAGAAAACTAGTTAGGCACCTTAGGCATTTGTGAAAACTTATCTATGATATGGTGGATATTGTCCAACTGAACTTGAACAGTCTGAGAGAAATCAGACAAATTAAAACAACTCATTCCTGGGGACTGTTCACATCCCATATGTTCTTTTAACAGTAAATAGTCTGTAGTTGTAAGATTTTGGAGCACTACAATTTGAACTTCTCCTAATTCTTGTTTGAGTTCCAACAGTATAGATCCAGTCAAATTTGTTGTTTTACTGTATGCACAGGCCAGCTTAGATATCTCCTTCTTCATTCCCATGGCAAGTCCAGGAACCGGTGGGATGAGTGCATCTACAGCGTAGCAGCGCGTGGATCTTTGTTGGGGTTTTCTGATGATCATCTGCTATGAGTCTTCCAGAGAGTGCTGATGTTGGAAGTTCTTTTTCATATCCTATCTTAGTTCATTTTCTGGGTAGCCAAATTAGGCTTTGATCCTCTGTATAAACACAAACAGACCCTTTGCCTACACTTTCATATGCCCTTTATACCATTGTGTAGAACTCATTGGAGGTCACCACACAGGAACTGCTTTTTTTTTTTTTAAGAGAAAGGAATATTATCAGAAAAATGTACCTCCATAGCCAATCATCTGACATCCTTTAAGTGGTCAAAATTAAGGATATTTAAAGTATGCATTAATCGTTGATTTACAGTTAGTTTTATCGTATCAGGGAGTAATCCCCCTTTTCTTTCTTTCTTTTTTTTTTGTTATCATTAGTCTACACTTACATGAAGAATATTATGTTTACTAGGCTCTCCCCTATACCAGGTCCCCCCTATAAACCCCTTTACAGTCACTGTCAATCAGCATAGCAAAATGTTGTAGAATCACTACTTGTCTTCTCTGTGTTGTACAGCCCTCCCCTTTCTCCCACCTGCCCCATGCATGCTAATCTTAATACCCTCCTTTTTCTTCCCCCCCTTATCCCTCCCTACCCACCTATCCTCCCCAGTCCCTTTCCCTTTGGTACCTGTTAGTCCATTCTTGAGTTCTGTGATTCTGCTGCTGTTTTGTTCCTTCAGTTTTTCCTTTGTTCTTATACTCCACAGATGAGTGAAATCATTTGGTATTTCTCTTTCTCTGCTTGGCTTATTTTGCTGAGCATAATACCCTCCAGCTCCATCCATGTTGCTGCAAATGGTAGGATTTGCCCTCTTCTTATCTTACCACCTATTTTGTTGAAGATGTTAATATGCTTTTAAAAATTAAACCTCTAATTTTGATATAATAATCGTGGATGTACATGTACTTATGTGAAATAATACACAGATAACATGAACTCTTTACCCAATTTCTCCTAAAGATAACATCTTACAGGCTATAGCAAATGTTTACAGTCTGGATATGGGCATCTATATAGTCTGAACATTTGAGCATACTGAGCATTTCCATCACTGCAATGGCCCTGATCTTGCCCTTTGATAGATAGCTTCCCATCTCCTATTTCCACTCCTTGCTTAACCCCTGGCAACCATTAATCTGTTTTTCATTTCTGTAATTTTGTCATTTCAAAATGTTATGTAAATGGAATCATACAGAATATAATATTTTGAGATTGGCTTTTTTTCTTTTCATTCAGCATAAGTCCCTGGAGATTCATCCAGGTTGTTGCGTGTATCTCTATACAGTTTTCTCATTTTTATTGTTGAGTGGAATCCATTCCATAATATGTATGTACCACAGTTTGTTTCTAGTTTTTGGCTATTATGAATAAAGCTGCTCTGCACATTCACATACAGGTTTTTGTGTAAATGCAAATCTTTAATTCTCTGGTGTAAATGCTCAGGAGTGTAACTACTGGGTTGTATAGTGATTGCATGTTTAGGTTTTAAAGAAACTACCAGAGTGGCCTTACCATATTACACTTCTCCAGCAATGATGAATGTCCAATTTCTCGGCAACCTTGCCAGAATTTTTAATGTACTTTTTATTCTAGCCGTTTGGATAGGTATAGTGATATCTCATTGTTGCCTTAACTTGCGTTTCTCTAATGGCTAATGATGTTGCACATCTTTTCATATCTTATTTGGCATCTGTATTTCCTCTTTGGCAAAATGCCACTTTGTTTTTTGCCCATTTTCTAATTGGGTTATTTGCTTTTTTACTGTTGAGAGTTGTTTGTTTACATGTAAGTAGGTACTAGGCCTTCATTAGTTATGTGATTTGCAAATATTTTCCCCCAGTTTCTAGCTCATCTTTTCATTCTACTAAGAAGGTCTTTTGCAGATAAAACATTTTATATTCTGATGAAATCCAATTCATAACATTTCCTTTTATGAATCATACTTCTGGTGTTCAGTCTCAGAACTTTTTGCATAGCCCTAGACCTTGAAGATATTTCCTAAAATTTGTATAGTTTTACATTTTACATGTTACTCTGTGATCCATTTTAAGGTAATTTTTACATAATGTGTGATACTTTTTTGCATATGGGCGTCAAATTGCTCCAGCACCATTTGTTGAAAAGGCTACCTTCCTTTATTGAATTGCTTTCGCACCTTCGCTCAAAAATCAGTCGGGCATATTGCATGGAACTACTTCTGGGTTCTTTATTCTGTTCCATTCATCTATATGTCTGTACCTCTGCCAATATCACAGAGTCCTGGTTACCTTATGTAATCAATCTTGAAATCAGGCAAAGAGATTCCTTTCATATCACTCTTTTTTTCAAAATTGTTCTTACTTGCCATACTTCCTTTGCTTTTCCCTATACATTTTAGAATAATCTTGTCTATAACTAAAAGAAATTTTTTTAAAAAAATAGGAATTGAGTTGAACTTGTTTTATCAAGTTGGAAGACTCAACATCTTTACCATGTTAAATCTCCCAGTCTATGTGTACAGTATGTCTCTCCACTTATTTAGATACTCTCTTTCCTCTAATAGTACTGTGTGGTTTTCAGCTACAAATTTTTCAAATTTTGTTAGAATTATACCTATTTGTTTTTGTTTTTGAGGAATTTTTAACATCCCAAATGCGTTTACTGGGATGTTCTCCTTCCCATCCTGATTTTGGTGGTGCCTCTCTCGGAAGTAGCACCTTCTGTAAGCTCACTCTTCCTCCTGTGCTCTGGCAGAGGGTGGTGGGCGTGTGTGCAGACTAAGAGCTGTGGTGACTCTATAGTGTCTTGGGCATTTCACATCCATGTAGGAGCTATTCAGGCTCTGCGCCCAGTGCTTCTTCTTGTATTTCCTCTCCTCCTCTTCGGGAGATGAAATGAAGATGATCCTTTGCAAGAGACACATTTTCTTGTGGGGAGGCCATCACCTCCAGAAAGGCTTCAGAGGTTTCAAATGATATTGCACTTTTAAAGTTTGGTGTTTGTGTGTTCATTGCTAGTATATAGAAATATAATTGATTTTTGTAGCCTGTAATTGTGAAAGCAATTCAATAAAGGAAGGTAGCCTTTTCAACAAATGGTGCTGGAGCAATTTGACATCCATATGCAAAAAAGTATCACCTTGTAGCCTGTAACCTTGCTGAACTCACTTTTTCATTCTAGTGGTATATATGTAGATTTCTTGGACGTTCAATAAAGACAGTCATGTTACCTGAAAATATGGATAGTTTTATTTCTCCCTTGGCAATATGTACACTTTTTGTTTCCTTTTCTTGCCAATTGCACTGGCTAGAATTCCCAACACTATGTTGAACGAGAATAGTGAGGGTGGAAATTCTTGTTGTGTTCCCAATATTAGGGGGAAAACATTCAGTGTTTCACAACTAAGTATAATGTCAGCTTTAGGTTGTTTTTTTTGTAGATGCTCTTTATCTAGTTGAGGGAGTTCCCTCTATTCTTAGTTTTCTGAGTCTTTTATCATGAATGAGTGCTGAATTATGTAACCAATTACCCTACATATAAACTTTATTAACTTAGATTAACTTTTCTTATAGTTGCATTTTCTACTGGTTCTCTGCTCTTATTTGAGCTTTATTCTTTCCATTTAATACTTAGATACAGCCTTTTTTTTTTACTTTTTTATTGAAGTATGGTTGATGTACAATATTGTATTTTTCAAGTATACAACATAGTGATTCAACAGTTGCAAACATTATTAAATCCTCACCCCAAGTAGTGTAGTTACTATATGTCAACATAGAAAGACATTACAGAATTATTGGGTATATGCTCAATGCTGTACTTTTATCCTCATGACTACTTTATTTTATGATTGACATTTTGTGCCTCTTTATTTCCTTTGTGTATTTCACTCCCACACCCTAACCCCTCATAATAATCACCAGTCACTTCTCAGTACCTATGAATCCTTTGCTGTCTTGTTCATTTTGTTTTGTTTTTAGATTTTACATGTAAGTGAAATTATATGTTATTTGTTTTGCTTATGCCTGGCTTATTTCATTTAGCATTATATCCTCTAAATCCATCCAAGTTGTTGCAGATGCAGGATTTCCTTCCTTTTTTTATGGCTAAGTAAGATTGTGTATATATATATATATATATATATATATATATATATATATATATATATATATACACATTGTGTATATATATTCTTTATCCATTCATTTACTGATGGACACTTTGGTTGCTTCCAGACCTTGGCTATTGTAAATAATGTAGCAATAAGCAGAGAGGAGTATATGTATCTTTTCAAATCAGAGGTTTTGTTTTCTTTGGGTAAATTCCTAGAAGTGGATTTACTGTATCATATGGTTTTTCTATTTTTAGTTTTTTGAGGAACCTCCATACCGCTTTCCCTAGTGGCTGCAGCAATTTACATTCCCACCACCGGTGTACGGGGTTTTCCTTTTCTCCACATCCTCGCCAACACTTGTTATTTTTTGTCTTTTGGATAGTGGCCATTCTGACCAGTGTGAAGTGATATCTCACTGTGTTTTTGATTTGCATTTCCCTGATGATTAGTTATGTGGAGCATCGTTTCATGTGCCTTTTGGCCATCTA
This sequence comes from Manis javanica, assembly GCF_040802235.1. Classification (NCBI taxonomy): domain Eukaryota; kingdom Metazoa; phylum Chordata; class Mammalia; order Pholidota; family Manidae; genus Manis; species Manis javanica. The sequence continues at coordinate 58,322,040 of NC_133171.1, forward strand.
TATCTCTTCTTTGGAAAAATATCTGTTCAGGTCCTCTATTTCTTTTATTGAAATATCATTGATATATAATCTAATATTTGTTTCAGGTATACACCACATGGTTTAACAGTTACCCATATCATTAAATCCTTACCCCCACTAATGCAGTTACTATCTGTCAACACAGAAAGATGTAAAAGAATCATTGGCTATATTCTCCATGTGGTACTACTATCCCCATGACCAACTTATATTATGATTAAGAATTTATGTGCCCCTTTATCCTCATCACCCTTCCCACCCACCCCAACCCTCCCCCATGGTAACCATCAGTCACTTCTCACTGCCCATAAGTCTACTGCTGTTTTGTTCATTCTGTTTTGCTTTATATTTCACAAATAAATGAAATAGTGTTTATCTTTCTCTTCCTAGCTTATTTCACTGATTGTAATACCCTCTAGGTCTATCCATGTTGTTGCAAATGACATGATCTCATTTTTATGGCTGAATATGATTCCATTGTGTATATGTTAACACCTCTACTTTATCCACCCATCTATTGATGGACACTTAGGTTGCTTCCATGTCTTGGCTATTATAAATAATGCAGCAATAAACATAGAGGTGCATATATCTTTTTGAATCAGGGCTCTTGTTTCCTTGGGGTAAATTCCTAGAAGTAGAATTACTGGGCCATAGGGTATTTCTATTTTTATATTTTTGAGGAAACTCCATACTGCTTTCCACAGCAGCTGCACCGATTTACATTCCTACAAACAGTGTAGAGGGTTTCTCCTTTCTCCAGATCCTGACCAACACTCGTTATTTCTTATGTTTTAGATACTGGCCATTCTAACTGGTGTGAAGTGATATGTCATTGTGGTTTTGATTGAATTTCCCTGATGATTAGCCATGTGGAGCATCTTTTTATGTGCCTGTTGGCCATCTGTATTTCTACTTTGGACAAATATCTGTTCAGGTCCTCCACCCATTTTTTAATCCAGCTATTTGTTTTTTGTGAGTTGAGGCATAGGAGATCTTTATATATTTTGGATGTTACCCTCTTATCAGATGAGTAATTTACGAATATATTCTCCCATAGTGTAGGTTGCCTTTTCGTTCTGCTGATGGTGTCTTTTTCTGTACAGAAGCTTTTTAGTTTGATGTAGTCGCACTTATTCATTTTTTTTTTTTTCCTTTTCTCAAGGAGCTGTGTCCAGGAAAAATTGCTCCTGCTTATGTTTGAGAGATTTTTGCCTATGTTTTCTTCTAAGAGTTTTATAGTTTCATGACTTAGATTCAGGTCTTTGATCCATTTTGAGCTTACTTTTGTGTACAGAGTTAGATAGTAATCCAGTTTCATTCTCTTGACACTGCTGTCCTGTTCTAACACCAGTTATTGAAGAGGCTGTCTTTTCCCCATTGTATATTCATGGATCCTTTATTATATATTAATTGGCTGTGTATGTGAGGATTTATATTTGGGCTTTCTATCTGTTCCATTGATCTGTGGGTCTATTCTTGTGCCAGTACCACACTGTTTTGATTACTGTAGCTTTGAAGTATAGTTTGAAGTCAGAGTGTGTAATACACCAGCTCTGTTCTTTCTCAAGATTTCTTTGGCTATTTGGGGTCTTTTCTGGCTCCATATGAATTTTAAGATTCTTTGCTCTAGTTCATTGAAAAATGCCATTGGTGTTTTTATGGGGATTGCACTGAATCTGTAAATTGATTTGGGCAGGATGGCTATTCTGACGATAGTAATTTTTCCTATCCATGAGCATTGGATAGATTTCCATTTATTCGTGTCTTCTTTAATTTCTCTCATGAATGTCTTACAGTTTTTAGCATACAGGTCTTCCACCCTCCTGGTTAGGTTTAATCCTGGGCACTTTATTCTTTTGATGCAATTACAAATGGAATCTTTTCCCTGATTTCTCTTTCTGCTAGTTCATTGTTAGCGTACAGGAATGCAACAGATTTCTGTATATTGATTTTGTATCCTGTGACTTTGCTGAATCCAGTTATAAGGTCTAATAGTTTTTTGGTGGAGTATTTAGGGTTTTCTATATGTAGTACCATGTCATCTGCAAATAGTGACAGTTATACTTCTTTACCAATTTGGAAGTCTTTTATCTCTTTTTCTTGTCTGATTGTCATGACTAGGACTTCCAGCACTATGTTGAGTATAAGTGGTGAGAGTGGACATCCTTGTCTTGGTCCTTATCTTCAAGGAAAAGCTTTCATCTTTTTGCCATTGAGTGTGGTGTTAGCTGTGGGATTGCTGTATGTGGCCTTTATTATATTGAGGTATGTACTCTCTATACTCATTTTGTTGAGAGTTTTTATCATGAATGGATGTTGAATTCTGCTTTTTCAACATCTATTGGGATGATTGTATGGCTTTTATCCATACTTTTGTTAATGTGGTATATCACATTGATTAGTTTATAAATATTGTGCCATTCTTGCATCACTGACATAAATCCCACTGGATCGTGATGGATGAGCCTTTTGATGTATTTTTGAATTTGGTTTGCTAATGTTTGGTTGAGGATTTTTGCATCTGTATTCATCAGGGATATTGGTCTGTAATTTTCTTTTTTTTTTTTGTAGTGTCTTTGTCTGGTTTTGGTATTAGAGTGATGCTGACCTCATAGAATGAATTTGGAAGTATTCCCTCCTCTTTTACTTTTTGGAATACTTAAGAAGGATAGGCACTAGCTCTTTCTATGTTTGGTAGAATTTAGCTGTGAAGCCATCTGGTACTGGACTTTCTTGGGCGTTTTTTAAATTATCAATTCAATTTTGTTACTTGTAATTGATCTGTTCAGATTTTCTGTTTTCTTCTGGGGTCAGTCTTGGAAGGTCTTTTCTAGGAATCTGTCCATTTCTCTAGGTTGTCCAATTGATTACCATGTGATTTTTCATTGAACTCTCTAATAATTCTTTGTATTTCTGTGGTGTCAGTTGTAACTTCTCCTCTTTTATTTCTGATTTTGTTTGTGTGTCTGTTTTCTTTTTTTCTTGATAAGTCTGGCTAGGGGTTTGTCTATTTTGTTTATCTTCTTTAAGAACCAGCTCTTGGTTTCATTGAGTTTTTTCTATTGTTTTATTATTCTCAATTTTATTCATTTTTGCTCTGATCTTTATTATATCCCTGCTTCTGCTGATTTTGGGTTTTTCATTTGTTCTTCTTTTTCTAGTTTCTTTAATTGTGAGTTTAGACTGTTTATTTGGGATAGTTCTTGTTTCTTGAGGTTGGCCTCTGTTGCCATGTACTCTCCTAGTACTGCTTTTGCTTAGAATTTTTCTTGTTTCTTAAGTTAGGTCTGTATTGCTATGTACTTCCCTCTTAGAACTACATTTGGAGCATCCCACATATTTTGAGCTGTTGTATATATTTTTTCATTTGTCTCCATGTACTGTTTGATTTCTTCTGATTTGTACACTGATCCATTGATTATTTAGAAGTATGTTATTTAGCCTCCATGTGTTTGTGGACTTTTTGTTTTCTTTTTGTAATTTATTTCTAGTTTCATACCATTGTGGTCTGAGAAGCTGCTTGATACAATTTCAATATTTTTGAATTTATTGAGGCTGTTCTTGTGATCTAATATGTGAGCTATTCTGGAGAAAGTTCCATGTACACTTGAGAAAAATGTGTATTCTGATGCTTTGGGTTCAAATGTTCTGTATATATATGTTAAATCCATCTGGTTTAATGTGTCATTCAATGCCTCTGTTTCATTGTTTCTTTTTTCTGATCTATCCACTGATATAACTGGGATGTAAAAACCCCTTAATATGATTCTGTTGCTGTCCATTTCTCCCTTTTTGTCAATTAATATTTGTTTTATGTAGAAATCCTATATTGGGTGCGTATTTACAATTGTTATGTCTTCTTCTTGGACTGATCCCTTTATCATTATGTAATGTCCTTCTTTTTCTCTTGTGACCTTTTCTTTGAAGCCTAATTTTTGCTACTCCTGCCTTTTTTTTACTTATTAAGCCTGTAGGCTTAATTAAAAAGCTACTCCTGCTTTTTTCTCCCTTCTATTTGCTTGAAATACCTTTTTCTGTGTCTTTACTTTCAGTCTATGTATGTCTTGCAGTCTGAAATGCATTCTTGTGGGCAACATATATATAGATGGGTTTTATTTCTTTATGAATTCTGCTACCTTATATCTTTTGATTGATGCATTTAGTCCATTTATATTTAAGGTGATTATTAATATGTATGTATTTATTGTCATTTTATTAATTATTTTCTGGTTGTTTTTGTAGTTCCTTTCTGTTCCTTTCTTACTCTATACTCTTCTTTAGTGATTTGGTAGTTTTCTTTACTGTTATGCTTGAATTTCTTTTTATATTTTTTCTGTCTATTGTAGGCTTTAGGTTTGTGGTTAATGTAAGGTTCATAGGTAGTTTTCTAAATATATAGCAGTCTATAGTAAGTTGATGGTTGCTTGAGGTTGAACACATTCTAAAAGTATGACTTTTTCCTTCTTTCTCTTCCATACTTTATGTATGTAATAATCTACATCTTTTGTGTATGCCCTGACTAATTTTGTATATAGTTGATTTCATTACTGTTATTTTTTTAAACTTCATACTTGCTTTGTAAGTATTGATCTCCTACTTTTACTGTTGTTTATTTACACTGATGAAAATGATTTATTTATTTTGAGCTCTGTATCTTTTTTTTTTTTTTGGTTTCATTAATGTACAATTACACCAGCAACATTATGGTTACTAGACTCCCCCCATTATCAAGTCCCCACCACATACCCCATTAAAGTCACTGTCCATCAGTGTAGTAAGATGTTATAGAATCACTACTTGGCTTTTCTGTGTTATACTGTCTTCCCTGTGCCCTCCCCCAATTACATGTGCTAATTGTAATGTCCCTTTCCCCCCCTATCCCTCCCTTCCCACCCATCCTTTCCAGTCCCTTTCCCTTTGGTAACTGTTAGTCCATTCTTAGGTTCTGTGAGTCTGCTGCTGTGTTGTTCCTTCAGTTTTTTCTTTGTTCTTATACTTCACAGATGAGTGAAATTATTTGACACTTGTCTTTCTCCACCTGGCTTATTTCACTGAGCATAATACCCTCTAGTTCCATTCATGTTGTTGCAAATGGTAGGATTTGTTTTCTTCTTATGGCTGAATAATATTCCATTGTGTATATGTATCACATCTTCTTTATCCATTCATCTACTGATAGACACTTAGGTTGCTTCCATTTCTTGGCTATTGTAAATAGTGCTGTGATAAACATAGGGGTGCATATGTCTTTTACAAACTGCATTCTTAGGGTAAATTCCTGAAAATGATTTAAACATAAAATGTTTACATCTAAAGAAGTCCCTTAACATGCCCTGTAAGGCCAGTTTAGTGGTAGTGAGTTCTTTTAACCTTCCTTTACCTGAGAAACTTTAATGTCTCCTGCAATCTGAATGATAATTTTCCTGAGTAGAGGATTCTTGGTTGTAGGTTCTTCCCTCTCAATACATTAAATATTTCATGCTACTCCCTTCTGGGCTGTAAAGTTTCTGTTGAGAAATCTGCCGATAGTCTTATGAAGTTTCCCTTATAGGTAACTGTCTGCCTCTTTTTTGCTGCTTTTAAGATTCTCTCTTTATCTTAAATCTTTGCCATTTGAATTACTATGTGTCATGGTGTTGTCTACCTAGGGTTCTTCTTCTTAGGGTGTCTCCGTGCTTCCAGGACCTGGATGTCTGTTTACTTCCCCAGATTGGGGAAGTTTTCAGTTATTATTTCTTAATTAGATTTTCTACCTCTTTGTCTCTCTCTTCTCCTTCAGGGACCCTTTTTATGTGAACAGTGTTTCATTTGGAGTTTTTAGTAGCTCTTTTAGTATATTCGCATTTTTAGAAATTCATTTTTCTCTCCATTTCTCAGCTTGTTACTCTGTTATTCTCCATCTTCTGTCATACTGATTCTTTCCTCTACCTCCAACAGTCTGGTATTCATTCCCTCTATTATATTTTTTATTTCAGTTATTGTATTCTTCAGCTCTGAGTGGCTCTTTTTCATATTTCTATCTCTTTGTTGAAGTTCTCACTGAAATCATCAATTATTTCCCCAGTCCAGTGAGCATATTTATGAATTCTTTGTAAGCATATTTTGAATTCTTTATTGAAAAGATTGCAAATCTCCATTTCATTTAGTCCTTTTTTCTGGTGGTTTATCTTGTTCTTTTGCTTGGAACATATTCCTCTAATTCTCTTTGTCTGTGTTTCTGTGTTTCTCCTTTGTATTAGATAGACCAGGCATATCTCCTGGTCTTGAAAGCAATGGCATTATGAAGTGGGCATCCTGTGATACCCAGAAACTCAAGACTCTGCTCACCAGTGCTTGGTTATCTTTTGCAGCTGAGCCACAGTTGGTGGTGGTGGGCTGTGGGTCGGCCCTGCCTTTCTGCCTGTCTACTAGCAGTGGCTAATCCCCACTGCCTGCCTTTATGTGCCCTTTGTTTGACATCAGACACTTCTGATAGGATTTGTTATAGAAGGGACCATCCTCTGCCTTTTGGTCAACAACTGTGGACCTCTGCCAGGCTGAGTGTACCAGGTGGGGTGAGCACACTGTGGGGCACTAGGGTGAGTCTGTGAGGCAGGTGGAGTGTTTAGAACTGTCTCCCACCAGTGTCTGGCTACTTGAGCTGATGGGCCTGGAACGCTTGGAAGGTATAGTTCCTCCTCTGCCTGCCAGTTAGCAAAATCAGACTGTTGCTGGGCTGAGTATGCCAAGCAGAGTGGCTATACAGGGGAGTGCCACCATGGGGCTGAACCACCAGTGAGGGAGACGGAGAATTCCGAGCTGGTCCTACAACACCCTGGCCGGCTGGGCTGAGGAAGGGAGGGCCAGGATAGCTGGGAAAGTGTCATCTGTCCTCTGCCTGCAAGTCAGCAAAGTCAGACCACTGCTGGGCTGATAGGGCTGGGTGGGCAGGTAAGCAGGGGAGTGCCTCCACAGGGCTGAATCCCCATTGAGGAAGATGGAGAGTTTGGGGCCTCCAAAAGCCCCCAACAATTTGAGATGAAAGATGGCTGGGAAAGAATTGTCTGCCTGCCCTTTCTCCTTTGGAGAGCGCTCCCTCCAACCCTCACCCCTCTGGTCCACTTTCTGCTGCTGATAAATCTTTCAAACTGCTGCTTCTGTACTGGGTCTCAGCAGGACTGACAGGGTGTCTTTTCCTCCAAAAGTGACAGGGGTCTCAGTCTCCCAGAATGTTCCAACTCTCCCTGGCGTCCAGTCCTATTAATCACCAAAGCCCAGAGCAATGTGAATTCATGTTCCCAGAGCAGATCTCCAGGTCCAGGTGTGCCGGATTCCTGAGTGTTCATCTCACTCATGTTTTGTTCCTCTCCTTCCTGCTTATAAACTGGAATGGGGGAAGGGCTTGGGTCCCAATCAGTCAGTTCTGTCCTTTACCTTTCTCAGTGTGGTCCTCTCTTCGCCAGGTGTAGGTGGTCTGTTCTGTGATCTTCTGGTCATTTCAGGGTTAGGTGTATTTGCTGTAGTTGCTTTGCTGGTTTGATGTGGGAGGAGGTTTATGCATTGCCGTTCTACTCTACTATCTTTTCACTGACCCTTGGTTTGCATTTTAATTCAGTTTATTTTAAAAAGCTATACATGTTCATGACAAAAGCTTTGGTAGAAAGGTGCATTACAGTAGGAAGTTTATCTCTCTCCCAATCCAAACTTTTGGTTTTCAAGTGTGCCTCTGAGGAGGCAACTATTATTAATTTTCTTCTAGAATATTTTGCACACGTACAGGCAAAAAATTCTATTTCTATCATCTGAATAGCTCTCTGTTACTAACACACACTATATTATGCTATACATTTTTCTTCTCCTAATTAACCTTATATATTAGATGTGTTTTCATATCAATCATTTTTAATTTTGATTGGGAATGCCAAACTGCCTTCCATAAAAGTTTTATCAATTTACAACTCACTGTTACTACTATTAGAATGTATTATGATAGTTCTTCCCATTTTTGGGTGAAATATGGTATATCCTTACTCTTTTTTTCTTATATTAATTAGGGTAGTCCAAACTGCTGTAACAAATAGACTCAGAAGTGTGTGATGGCTCAACTACAGTGGAAGTTTCTCTCTCACTAACATAGAACAGGCAGGTGTTGATGGTTAGTGAGTAGCTCTCCTCCAGGTGGTAATTCTAGGACCCAGGCCCTTGTATGCCTCCCCCTCTTTTTTTTCCTGTGAAAATGAACACATCTGCAATTTTCCTTAAGAAGAGAAATCAAGAAGGGGGACTATGGGGTATGTGGTGGGGACTGGAATCTAGTAACCACAGTGTTGCTAGTGTAATTGTATATTAATGATACCAAAATAAAAAAAATGAAGGGTGACCAGTTGTGTTCTCCTGGAAGATAAGGCATGGAGGCTAGTGAAATTCGCTACAGTGTCCACAGCTGTAGGTGGCCTGGTGACTAATATTCATCATCTCTCCCCTTTATAGGCCATTCTTGATTCCCCACATCCTCTGAATTTGGTGTAGATTATTTTTCTGGTTTGGCTACAGAGACTACATCTCAGAAACACCTTTGTTTATATTTACCCTGCACTTGTTGGATCATGGTTAGTTTAGTGTCTGCTGACAGTCATTAGCACATCATAAAAGTACTAAAAGACCGTCCAGTAAATCCCATGGGTTCCAAACATATTGTACTCTTCCCTCACTGCGTATGAACAACCTTTGTTTCCCAAGGTAATTAAGATCAGTTTCTCCTTTCAGTACATAAATTCCTTCATTTTCCTGTTGGTCCACTGGTATGAGATGGTGGTCATAGTCAAATTTCACTGCTATATTACTGCGTCTATTTGCAGAAGTGTTTTTCTTCCAGAAACCAGGACCTAAATTAGGAGAGCCCAAGGTTATAGGGACAGTTAGCATAAATTCTACATGCAGGCTTAATAGTGAGAAGAGTCATTCCATCTTGGTTCACTGCTTATACCCTAGCTCAGAGGGCAGTGGTCCTCCAACCAACATCATTCAATCATTATATTGGAGTGGATTCCTCTTGGTGATGGGTGTATATCACGAGCCTGCATTGGGATGGGAACCAGAGAAGAATCCCTACCCATGGGAGGGGCAAAGACACTTGTGAAGGCCACTGTCCACAGTGCCTGCCTGAGAGTGAAACATAATCATAACATCAGACAATGACCCCATCTGATATCCCCAAAGCTGTTGGGTCAAAATAATGAATAAAAGTGGGATATAGGTGGGAGAGCTTCAAGAAACAAGCTTTCTCTGGGAAGCAGCACAAAAGGAAGACACAAAGCTAGTGAGGAGACGAACACAAGGTATCAGCAGAGGAATGGAGGAATGTGAACTCCCTAATGCTCTGAGGGCGACCACAGGAACAGCGAACATCAAACCCACCTCAGTGAGTGACTAGATCAACAAAGATCCCCACAAAAAAGGCCTTCAGAGTGAGAGGCATGCTCATCTCCTAGTATAAAAAATATCCCAGTACATTTTGTGTTATGGAACACGTCTGGCTTTACAACAAAAATTGGGAGGCAAACCTAAAGGCAAGAAAGAAAATATAGTCAGAAGAGACAAAGACATCACCAGGACCAGACTCAGAGACAACACAGGGTGGAGCAGTCAGATGGGAAGTTTAGAACCACTGTGAGTAACATGTGAAAAGCTGCAGTGAAAAAGGGAGACAACATATAAGAAGGTAAGAAGGAAAATTTCATCAGAGAAATGGAAACTCTAAGAAAAAATGAAATCAAAATGCTAGAAATAAAATCCCATGAACAAAAATGAAGAAATTCAATAAGCCCACAGCCAAGGGAAGAATCGATAGATTTAAAACAGGTCAATAGAAATTACCTAGAGCTGTTCACAAAGAGAATAAGAGTAAAGAAAAAAAAACTTTTAAAGTAAAAGCAGGATAAAGCATTTTTGGACAGACATATGTTGATTCATTCAATATGGTGCTGAAGCTCTTGGATTCTTTATTCTGTTTTTCCCACCCCCTCTCCAATCTTCTTTTTTTTTTACTCTCTGTGTTTTACTTTGGGTAAAGTCTTTTTAGGTAACATCTTGAATTTAAAATTTAAAAAATAAACCTTTTATTGTAGTTGGCTTTATTTTTTAAACTTTGTATTTTGAAATAATTATAGATTCATAGGGAGTTGCAAAGATAGCACAGAGGGGGCTTGTATAGACTTTACCCAGTTTCCCCCAATTACTATACCTCATATAACTATGGTATAATTTCAGACCAGCAAACTGACATTGGTACAGTGTGTGTGTATAATTCTATGACATTTTATCATATATGTAGGTTCATGTAACCACCACTGAAATTAAGATACAATCTATCACCAAAATCCCCCTTAATGCTACCCCTCTATAGTCACACCCATCATTCTCCCAACATTCCTAGATACTGGGAAACACTTATTCAAAAGAAATAAAAATACAATGAATGAAAATTAAGGCTTACAAGTTTTGTTAGATTTATATGTAAGTGTTTCATTTCTTGAATAACAATAATAATATTGTATTTTTAATTCTAGTTTTCATGTGTTTTTTGCAAGTATATAGAAATAAGATAGAATTTTGGATTTTGATCTTGTAGTCTGCAATTTTGCTAAACTTACTTATTCTGAGTTGGTTTCGTTAAAAACTTTTAGGATTCCTTGGTAATTTTCTCATAGGCAATCATTTCTTCTGTGTTTATGACAGGACCCAATGAGGTGTGTATTGTTTCTATGGATGAGGCTAAACTAAATCTTTCAGAGCTGAAATGGCTTGTCCTTGGCCAGTCTATTACTCATTTGACTCTTTCTTCAGATTCCCTAAAATGTGATTTTAAAGACATAACTGCAAAGAGAAAGTACTTACTTTAATGTGTCATGGAAATTCACATAACTGGGTTCATATAGGGAACACATGTCAGTAGCTTCACAGTGATTTAGAAAAACTTTAGTGATAATTGCTTGATAAATTCTTAATAAAAGGAAATAATATTCTGGGGTAATATTTCTAATTATATTACAATCAGCATTAAAGGGGTCACAGAATCCTTTGGAATATACAGTGTTTTTGGATTCCTGAAATGAATGCAAAGTAGGGTCCTTGATGTTCTTCTGGTAATGAGATGATGATGATCATTACTTTTTTATTGAAGTATCATTGATATACAATCTTATATTGGTTTCAAATGTACAACACAGTGGTTCAACAGTTACCTGTATTATTAAATCCTCAACTCCTACAGTGCAGTTACTATTTATCAACGTAGAAAGATGTTAGAATAATTGACTATATTCTCCATGCTGTAACACCGTCCCTGTGACCAATTTATACTGTGATTGCAAATTATTATGCCCCTTTATCCCCTGAAGCCTCCCTCCCAACCCTCTTGGTAACCATTAGTCACATCTCAGTATTTTTGAGTCTACTTCTGTTTTGTTCCTTCTGCTTTGCTTTGTTTTTATATTCCAAAAATTAGTGAAATCATACAGTATTTGTTTTTTTCTTCCTGGATTATTTCACTTAACCTAGAAAGGTCCATCTATGTTGTTACAAATGGCAAGATTTTTCTTCCTTTTATGGCTGAATAAAATTCCATTGTATATATGTACCACATGTTCCTTATCTATTGATCTACCGATGGACACTTAGGTTGCTTCCACATCTTGACTATTGCAAATAGCATGGTGATAAATACAGGGGTGCATGTATCTTTTTGAATCAGGGATTTTGTTTTCCTTGGGTAATGTCCTACAAGTGGAATTACTGGGTCAAATGGTATTTCAATTTTTAGTTTTTTGAGGAACCTCAGTATGGCTTTCCACAGCAGCCACACCAATTTACATTCCCACCAAGTGTAGGAGGGTTCTTATTTCTCTGAATCCTTGCCAGCATTTGTTATATTTTGTGTTTTGGATAGTGGCCATTTTATGTGGTGTGAGGTGATATTGCATGGTGGTTTTGATTTGCATTTCCCTGATGATTAGTGATGTGGAGCATCTTTTCATGTGCCTGTTGGCCATTAATATCTCTTCTTTGGAGAAATGTCTGCTTAGGTCCTCTGCCCATTTTAAAATCATGTTGTATTTTGGGTGTTGAGGCATATGAGTTCTTCATATGTTTTGAATGTTAACCCCTTATCAGATAAGTAATTTATGGATATATTCTCCCATACTGTAGAATGCCTTTTTGTTCTGCTGATAGTGTCCTTTTCTGTACAGAAGCAGTCCTATTTGTTCAATTTGATTTTCTTTCCCTTGCCTGAGGAGATGTGTCTAGGAAAAAATTGCCCACCCTTATGTTGAAGAAATTTTGGTCTATGTTTTCTTCTAAGAGTTTATGGTTTCATGACTTGCATTCAGGTCTTTGATCCATTTTGAGTTTACTTTTGTGTATGGAGTTAGACAATAATCCAGTTTCATTCTCTTACATGTAGCTGTCCATTTTTCCCAGCACCAGTTGTTGAATATACTGTCATTCCCCCATTGTATATTCATGGCTCTTTTATCATATTTATTAATTGACCACATATGTGTGGATTTATATCTGGGCTCTCTATTCCATTTCATTGATGTATAGGTCTGTTCTTGTGCAGTACCAAATTGTTTTGATTACCATGGTTTTGTAGTAGAGCTTGAAGTCAAGGAGGATAATCACCCCAGCTTTGTTCTTCTTTCTCAGGATGGCTTTGTTTAGTCAGGGTCTTTTGTGGTTCCATATGAATTTTAGAAGTGTTCATTCTAGTTCCTTAAAGAATGCTGTCAGTATTTTGACAGGGATTGCATTGAATCTGTAGATTGTTTTAGGGAGGATGGACATTTTGACAATACTAATTCTTCTTATCCATGAGCACAGAGTAGATTCCCATAATTGGTGTCTTCTTTAATTTCTTTCATGAGTGTCTTGTAGTTTTCAGAGCATAGATCTTTCACCTCCTTGGTTAGGTATATTCCTAGGTATTTTATTCTTTCTGATGCAATTGTGAATGGAATTGTTTTCCTGATTTCTCTTTCTGCTAGTTCATTGTTAGTATATAGGAATGCAACAGATTTCTGTGTATTAATTTTGGATCCTGCAAATTTGCTGAATTCAGTTATTAGTTATAATAATTTTTAGGTATAGTCTTTAGGGTTTTCTATGTATAATATAGTGTCATCTGCAAATAGTGACAGTTTAACTTCTTCCTTACTAATTTGGATGCCTTTTATTTCTTTGTGTTGTCTGATTGCCATGGCTAGGGCCTCCAGTACTATGTTGAAAAAAGTGGTGAGAATGGGCATCCTTGTCTTGTTCCCAATCTTAGAGGAAAAGCTTTCAGCTTTTTGTGGTTAAGCATGATGTTGGCTGTGGGTTTGTCATATATGATGCTTATTATGTTGAGGTATGTACCCTCTGAACCCATTTTGTTGAGAGTTTTTATCATGAATGGATGTTGAGTTTTGTCAAATGCTTTTGAACATATATTGAGATGATTATGTGGTTTTTATCCTTTTGGTTAATGTGGTTTATGATATTGATAGAATTTATGAATATTGTACCATCCTTGAGTTCCTGGAATAAGTCACCCTTGTTCATGAGGGATGATCTTTTTGATGTATTTTTAAATTCAGGTTGTTAATATTTTGTTGAGGCTTTGTGCATCTATGTTCATCAGAGATATTGGTCTGTAATTTTCCTGTTTTGTGGTTTCTGTGTCTGGTTTGGTATTAGAGTGATGCTGGCCTCATAGAATGAGCTTGGAAATATTCCCTCCTCTTCCACTTTGTGGAATACTTTAAGAAGGATAGATATTAGCTCTTCTTTAAACGTTTGGTAGAATTAAGCTGTGAAGCTGTGTGTACCTGGCATTTTATGTTTTGGGAGTTTTTGCTTATCAGTTTGATTTTCTTGCTGGTAATTGGTCTGTTCAGATTTATTGTTTCTTCCTGGGTCAGTCTTAGAAGGTTGTGCTTTTCTAAGAATTTGTCTAGCTCTTCTAGGTTGTCCAATTTATTGGCATATAATTTTTCATAGTATTCTCTAATAATTCTTTGTATTTCTGTGGCATCTGTTATGATTACTCCTTCATTTCTAATTTTGTTTATGTGTGTACTCTCTTTTTTTTTATAAATCTGGTTAGGGGTTTATCTATTTTGTTTATTTTCTCACAGAACCAGCTCCTGTTTTTTTTTCTATTTTTTTATTCTTCTCAATTTTATTTATTTCTGCTCTGATCTTTATTATGTACCTCCTTTTACTAACTTTGGGTTTCACTTGTTCTTCTTCTAGTAGACTGTTTATTTGGGATTGTTTCTTAAGGTAGACCAGTTTTGTTATGTGCTTCCCTCTTAGAACTGCCTTCACAGCATCCCACAGATTTTAGGCTGTTAAGTTTTTGTTTTCATTTGTCTCCATGTATTGCTTAATTTCTGTTTTAATTTGTTCATTGATCCATTGATTATTTAGAAGTATGTTGTTTAGACTCCATGTTTTTGTAGGCTTTTTTATTTTCTTTGTGCATTTTATTTCTATACCACTGTGGTCTTAGAAGCTGCTTGATACAATTTCAATCTTTTTGAATTATTGAGGCTCTTTTTGTGGCCTATGTGATCTATTCTGGAGAACATTCCATGTACTCTTGAGAAAAATGTGAATCCTGCTGCTTTTGGGTGGAATGTTCTGTAGATACCTGTTAAGTCCATGAGGTCTAATGTATTGTTCAGTCCCTCTGGTTCCTTATTTATTTTCTGTCTGGTTCATCTGACTATTGATGTAAGTGGTGTGTTAAAGTCTCCTAAAATGAATGTGTTGCAATTTATTTCCCCCTTTAATTCTATTAGTGTTTGTTATTACATATTTAGGTGCTCCTATGTTGGGTGCATAGATATTTATAATGGTTATATCCTCTTGTTGGACTGACCCATTTATCATTATGTAATGTCTTTCTTTGTCTCTTGTTACTTTCTTTGTTTTGAAATCTATTTTGTTGATATAAGTACTGCTACTCCTACCTTTTATTCCTATTATTTGCATGGAGTGTCTTTTTCCATCCTTTCACTTTTAATCTGTGTATGTCTTTGCATCTGAAATGAATCTCTTGTAGGCAGCATATAGATGGGTCTAGTTTTTTTCATCCATTCTGGCACTCTGTGTCTTTTTATTGGCACATTCATTCCATTTACATTTAAGGTAATTACTGATAGGTATGTACTTATTGCCATTTTATTATTATTTTCTGGTTGTTTTATAGCTCTTCTCTGTTTCTTTCTTCCTCTCTTATTATATTCTTCTTGTTATTTATGATTTTCTTTAGTGTTGTAATAGGATTTCTTTTTTAAAAAATTAAGTAATTTTTTTGTCTGTGTATTTACTGCAGACTTTAGTTTTGTGGTTACCAAAGCTTTAAGGATAGCTTCTTAACTATATAATAGTTTATCTTAAATTGCTGATTACTCTATTTCAAACACAATCTAAAGGTACTTATTTTTCCTTCTTCTTTCTCCTCCAGATTTTTCATATTAGATATCATAATCTGCACTTTTCTTGTATCCTTTGACTAATTTTGTGTATAGTTGATTTTGCTTCTTTTGTTTTTAATTTAGTAGTTGCTTGGTAATTAGTCTACTACCTTTACTGTGGGTTTATTTTCACTGGGAAAGCTATTTAGCTTTAGGGTCATTTCCATCTACAGCAGTTCCTTTAACACATCCTGTAAGGTTGGCTTAGTGGTGGTGAATTCCTTCAACTTTTATTTATCTAAAAATTGTTTAATCCCTTCTTCAAATTTAAATGACAATCACGCAGGGTAGAGGATTCTTGGTTGGGGGTCCTTCTGTTTCAGTACATTAAATATTTCATGTCACTCCCTTCTGGCCTATAATGTTTCTGCTGAGAAGTCTTCTGATAACCTGATGGGGGTTCCTCTATAAGTAATCTTTTTCTCTCTCTAGCTGTTCTAAATACTCTCCCCTTATTCTTGCTCTTTGCCAGTTTAATTATTGTATGTCTTGGTGTTGTCTTCCTGGGGTTCCTTTTGTTAGGGGATCTCTGAACTTCCATAACCTGAATGTCTATTTCCTTCCCCAGATTGGGGAAGTTTTCAACAATTATTTCCTCAAAGAAACTTTCTATCCCTTTGTCCCTCTCTTTTTCTTCTGGTACCCCTATTATGCAATATGGTTGCATTTGGTTTGGTCTCACAGCTCTCTTGTTCTATCATTCCTAGAGATTCTTTTTTTTTCTCTGTTCCTCAGCTTCATTGTGTTTCTATTCTCTAATTTCCACCTCATTCACCATCTCCTCTACCTGCACTAATTTACTCTTAAATCCCTCCATTGTACATTCCATTTCAGATACTGTATTCTTCAGCTCTAAATGGCTCTTTTTGGGTTTTCTATCCATTTGTTAAACTCCTCCCTGAGATCTTGAATACTTTTCTGTAAATCTGTGAGCATGTTTATGACTTTTATTTTGAAGTTTTTATCAAGAAGATTGATGTCCATTTCATTTAATCCTCTTTTTGGGGTTCTGTCCTGTAGTTTTGTTAGGAACATATTCTTCTGCCTCCTCATTTTGTCAAGGTTTCTGTGTTTCTTCCTGCTGTGCTTCCTGGCATATAGAGTAATAGCTTTATGAAGATGGTGTCCTATGGTTTTCAGAAACTCAATTCCCTTTACTCTCCAGGGCCTGGTTCTACTATGTGGGAGCTCCAGCTATTTTTGGGGGTGCAGTGGGCAGGGTTGCCCTTTTGTCTGTCTTCCAGTAGTGGTCTGAGTCTGCAGCACTTGGGTTTTGCCTCAGCCACCTTTGTGATCCCAGCAGAAACCTCTGCTGTGGTCACTGTGGGCAGGGCAGCCCTCAGCCTGCTCTGCAACAATGCCAGGGCTGTAGGGTTAATGGGGTGGGTGCAGCCATTATGTGCCTCTGGGGCTGGGCAGGATACATAGCACTGGGCTTGGACACCCATAGGGAGGAATTAGCTCTTGAGGCTGGCTCCTGCAGGCACCTCCCCATTGGGCTGAAATGGGACCAAGAAAGCTGGGAATGTCTGCTTCTGCCTGTCAAGGCAGAAAAGTCTGACCCTGCTGCTGGGCTGAGTGGGGTGGCTTGCTGGCAGTGCACACAGGGAGGTGGCTTGGGGCTGAGTTGCCTGTGACAGGGATGGAGCATTGGGCTCCTGAGGCATCCCAACCTGTTGGGCCAATGGAGGGCTGGGGAGATTTCATCCACCTACCCTTTCTCCTGAAGAGAGAGTTCTGTCTAACCCTCATCCCTCTGGCCCCATTGCACTGCTGGCGGGCCTTTCAAACTGCTGCCCCTGCTCTGGGTCTCAGTACTGGTGGAGCATGCCTGCCCTCCACACTGGCTGGAATCTCAGCCTCCCAGTGTTCCACCTGCCCCTGGTGTCCAGCCACACTGATCACCAGAACCCAGTGTAATGTGACTCATGCTCCCAGAGCAGATCTCCAAAGGCCAGGCATCCAGAGTTCCTGGGCACCTACCCCATCCCACTCTGTTCCTCTTTCTCCCATCTGTGGGCTTGGGTGGGTGAGGGCTTGGGCCCCACTTGATTGTGGCACTGCCACTTTACTCTCTTCCGTGTGGTCTTCCCTTCTTCCCCAGATGAAGGTGGTCTGTTCTGCAGTCTCTGGGTCATTTTCAGATTGAGCTGTATTTTCTTCTTTTATGTGTTTTTGGGAAAACGTTTCTGCCTTGCCTTCCTACTATGCCATCTTTTTCTCCACCTTTCATGTGATGATTATTATGTTCACAACTAACCCCACTGACCAAGCACAGATCTCAAGGGAAGATGATTTCTCTTCAAATTTCCATGAGGAAAGAGTCCAGAACATTTATCTCCCACCTGAGGGAACCAAGGATTTCCCCTGGGGAGGGTCTCCCTGCTGTCACCTGACCCACATCGATGACTGTTTCTTGATCCCATCATCTACTCATATGGGGTATATGTTGCCTAAATGCCCTGCCTCCACAGAGGCCCAGTGGGTGATTCAGGGAAGCTCCAGCAGTCAGGAAGTGTCTATGAGTTGCCTTCTTCTCAGGCCAGGCCAGCAGTCACTGCCCTGAGTAATACAGTCGGAATATGTGCTATGTAGAGACTCTAGGAAATGTAAGCATGCTGACGGCTCAGGGGGAAGCAGCTGGCAGAAGCCCTAACCACAGCCTTTCAGATGAGGTTTTAGCCCATCAGAAAAGGATCCTAAGATGACTCTTTTGTTGCTAGTTGAAAAGTCTATGTGAAGAGAGGCCTGTGAGACTGGGCATCCCCAGGCCTGAGGCAGCCTCCACTGCACAGACCAGAACAGAACTGGGGAAATTTCCCTCTTAAGACAGGAGGGAGGGGGTAGGCCAGAGGCCTGTGCTTATGCTGAGGGACCTGAGGAAACAGGTGCCTTCAAGTTCCCTGTCTGACTGTTTTTCCTTATCCCTGACCCAATTCCAGGTCTAAGTTTGATGTTCCTCTTTTATGCTCCATCCTACATGGAAGCTCCTCCTCATTTTGGAGTTAATCAGATCCTGTGTCCCCCGCTGCTGGTGGAAGCCCACTGACACATTTCCCAGTCTCAGGTGCTCTGGGTCTATGCACCTAATACAGATCTTCCTTGATTTATGATGGTGTTACAAACTGATGAACTTATGATAAGTTGAAAGTGCATTTAATACACCTAAGCTACTGAACATCATAGCTTAGCCAAGCCTATCTTACATGAGCTCTGAACACTTTACATTAGCCTACTATTGGGCAAATATCATCTAGAACAAATCCTATTTTATAAGAAAGTATTGAATATCTCATGTGATTTATGGAATACTGTACTGAAAGTGAACAGAACGGTTGTATGGGTAAAGATGGTTGTAAGTCTATCAGTTGTTTACCTTCATGATCGCATGGCTGATGGGGAGTTGTGTGCTGCCACTGCCCACCATCACAAGATGTATCATACTGCATATTGCTAACCCAGGAAAAGACCCAAATTCAAAATTTGAAGTATGGTTTCTACTGAATGCATATCACTGCCACACCACTGTAAAGTAGGAAAATCATAAGTAGAACCATTGTATATAATGGACTGTCTATACAAAATACTGGAGGAACAATGCCTTATGTTACTAATGAAAACTTCTTTTGTAGCCTCTTTCCTATTTCTTTTTACCTGATAGACTCCTTATAGTCTACTTTTAGATCTTGTGCTGTATTTTACAAACAGAACCTAACATATAAGAAAGAGAGTTGAGGGAGAGAAGAAGGCAGGGGTGGAGGATGTGCTTATTATCTTGTTTATTAATGTTTGCCAGGCACTGTTCTAATTGCTCTATAACCAGTTAATACTGCCCCTAGTCATGGGCAAGCAAAGCCTGATGAATAGTAGATTTATTTTTAAAAAAACACATTGATACTTCTGCCATTTGGGGTTTGATGCTTAAGGCTGGCAGTGTACAATCTGTGACTACTACATACATTTGCCTCCTCATTAACACTGTTCAGGCCCCAGGAAATTATTATCTTCATCTTTTGTTCTCTGTCCTCAAAAGTACAGGTAACTGTGTCTGAATGTTTGATAGTTTATGGATTGGGCCTTTGCTTACATTACAAGAACCTGTTTCAGGGATCAGGGAGGATTTAAGCAGCTAAAGAGCTTATAAGAGAAAAGTCAACTTAAGTAACTTTTCATACTTTTATTCAATGAGCATGAATGCAATAGCTTCTTGCATCATGAAGAATTACTTCCAGCAGGGCTGATGTCAATTTTTTTGCTTGTGTTCTTGCTCCAATATTAATCTGATATTTCCAATAATTATACATGTTAACTAAGGACCATTTTGCAATATTAAACAAGTTCTATTACTCTTGAGTTTGTATATAAAGAGATATGGATGTAAATGTATGAACCATGATCTACATTTTACAAAGAGAAGCCCAATGCAAAATGACTTCAGTAATTTGCTCTCTCATAAAGCAGCAGCTCAAAACCATCTCTTTCTAAAAACTTTGCTATTCCCACCACAACTTAAGGCTCCTCAGAGTGTCTATATAATAGAAGTGAGTATCTCTGTGATGATAATTTTTTCTCCCCTGAAATTTGATCTTCACTTATTTTCTCCTACTAGAAATACCAAATATAAGAACAATAAATTTTAAATAAATATCACAATGATGTCTACTCTTGAGTCATTTTTTTTTGGTTCTTCAAACCCTTAAGACATTCAATATCCAGAGCTTCAATAACTGAGAGAAAAATCTTTATCTCAAATTTCATCTAGTTCAGTGTGCTGAAAACCCAGTGCCAGGAATTGGAATGAGAAACTTCATGAAAGATGTCTGTCCAGAAACAGATGAGGTTCTTCAGCTCTGGTGCTGATTGGTTCCTTTCCTAGGGCCTCTCTCATGAATCCTGGAAGAGTTCTCACAGTGGAACCCCCCTCTCATTCTGGACTTACCCTGATCCTGTGTCCCCCACTGCTGGTGGAAGCCCACTGACACATTTACCAGTCTCAGGTGCTCTGAGACTGTGCAACTAATACAGGTCATTCTTGATTTATGATGGGATTACAAACTGATGAACCTATGATAACTTGAAAATGGTGTAAGCTGAAAATGCATTTAATACACCTAAGTTACCAAACATTGTAGCTTAGCTAAGCCTATCTTACATGTGCTCAGAACACTTACATTAGCCTAGAGTTAGGCAAAATCATCTACCACAAAGCCTATTTTATAGGAAGTGTTTGAATAGCTCATGTAACTAATTGGAAAACAGAATGGCTGTGTGGGTACACACTGGTGTACCCTCCTGATCACATGGCTGACTAGAGGCTGTGGCTCATTGCTGCTGCCCAGCTTCTGCAGAGAGGATCAGACTGCATATCAATAGTCCAGGAAATAGCCATCTTCAAAGTTCAAAGTGCAATTTGTACTAAATGCATATCACCCCCACGCCATCATAATATTGGAAAATTTTAAGTTGAACCATCCTAAGTCCAGAACTAATTGTTCAGAACATTGGAATAACAACGTTTTCATGTGCCACTAATGGAAACATGTTGTTGTTGCCTTTTCCCTCTATCTTTCTACCTGAATAACTCCTTATATTCTGCTTTTAGACCCTGCTCTCTATTTTAAAAGGAAAAACCTAAAATATAAGGAAGAGAGAGATGAAGGAGAGAAGAACAGAGGGGAGATACTTACTGTATGTATTAATGTTTGCCAGGCACTGTTCTAATTGTCCTATAACCACTTAGTACCGCCCCTACTCATGGGCAAGAGGAGCCTGAGAAATAATACATTTATTTAAAAAAACCACACTGGTACTTCTGCCATTAAGGATTTGATGCTTAGGGCTGACACTGTACAGTCTGTAACTTAAACATCTCTTCCCTCATTAACACTATTAAGGCCCCAAGAAATGTTTCTCCACATCTTTTGTTCTCAGTCCTTGAAACTAAAGACGACTGTATGCTGTGACTGAGCACTGTGCCCTCGCTGTTATCAGATGAACCTGTTCCAGGGTTCAGGGAGGACCGTCAATTTAGTTAACTTTTCAGTTACTTTTATTTAAAAAACATGAATGCCATAGCTTCTTGCATAATGAAGAACCTTTTACAATAGGGCTGGTGTCAATTTTTTTTACTTGTTTTATTGCTCCAAGTATTAACCTGATATTGTCAACAGGTTCACATGGCAGCTGAAGAATATGTTGTATTACACAAGTCATATCACTCATGATTTGTGTATAAGGAGATTTGGATGAAGAATGTATGAAAAATGATCCACATTTTGCAAAGAGAAGCCTAATGCAAAAATAAGTTTGTAATTTGTTCTCTCAAAAAACACATCAATACTAGAACTGCAGCTCAAACCCATTTATTTCCTTGTAAGGACTCTGCTATTCCCATCACAGCTTAAGTCTCCTCATCATGTCTGAGATCACAGAAGTGAACTTCTCTGTGATAATTTTCTCTCCCCTAAAATTTGACCCTACTTATTCTCTCCTACTAAAAATCCCAAGTACAAGAAAACAAGTTTTAAATAAATATCACAAAGATGTCTACTCTTGAGTCATTTTTCTTTGGTTCTTTAAACCCCTTAAGTCACTCAATTCAAACCTTTTTCAACTGAGAGAATCTTCATCTTCAGTGCTCATCCAGGGCAATCCGATGGAGACCCGACGCCAGGCTGGGAAGGAGCCCTCATGAGAGATGTCTGCCCAGAGACAGATGACGTCCTTCAGCTCCGGTGCCGATTGGTTGCTTTCCTAGGACTCCCCCGCCCTCCCCTGCTCAAGAGCTTTCACAGGCTTTTATTCTGTGAGGTGGACACATCAGATCCATCAGGTACGCACTGCGTTAACAACTATTACTTTTCTTTTGTTCCCGGTTAAGTCTGGGAAGATGGCTCTGCGGATTCCCAGAGACCTTTGGACAGCAGCTCTGATGGTGCCTCTGGTGGTGCTGAGCATCCCGGTGGCAGAGGGTAGAGACTCTCCACGTAAGTGCAGGGCAGCTACTCCCCAGAGTCCACCCACTCTGGACCCGGGGCCCGGGGGACCTGTGGGCTGGGGCCGGGGGGACTTGTGGGCTGGGGCAGGGGGGCTTCTATCATCTCAGACGACACAGCTTGTTAAAGTACACACATTACCACACATTTCCTCTCTGAGAAAGAGAGCTATGCCTTGTTCTCATTTCCACCTTCTAATGGCACGAGGAGAGGACAATCCCCACGCCACAGGCTTAGGCCTGCGGGTGTTAGGTGGGGGAGGGGACAAAGTGTGCACCTACTACCAGTGCCAGCACAAAGTGAGCAGGGGGTTGTTTTTGAAGGTGTGAATTCCCCCACAGCAGACGCAGCAGGATTTGTCATTTTGGGGTCCCCAACCTCGTCTGGACTAAATACTACGGGATTCTGGGTTGGGGAAATGCAGGGCAGCAGTGAGAAACTATTTCAGACGCAGGGTTGGAATCTTTGTATAAATTCTCTCAGTCTTCCTAATACCCCTATATATGGGTGTTACAAGTGTCTTTTTACACAGTTACCCTTATGACATAGCTACTCTGTTTGGTAACCTACCCACCCCGGTTATTGGCACAGTTTAACTGGAATGTAATTTATCTAATTCAAGGGACTGAGTTATTTCCACTAATAAAATGTTCCTTTCCAGGACGTGGAAGGTTGGGTCTCTTCTAACCACGCAGCAGGGGTGGTGGTGACAGAAACCCGGTAAACCCAGGCATGGGAAGGAAGGCACTTTGCTAGGAACCAATAAATTATGCTTGTAGGGTGAGGACAAGCTTAACTGTAGACCTTTCTAGTCATTCCCTTGAATCTTGAGCTCATGGGGATACCTGTTTGCTTCTGCGGTTCCCAGGAGTCTCTGGGAACTGGGATCATGTGAGGACGTCCTGTCCCGATAAGTACAGGGACCCATGTAAACCCTCCAAGACTGCCCGCTTTACTCGGTGCTCAAATCGGGCAGGGGTCACAGTCCTGGGCTGGTCCCTAGACAGGCTTCCTTCTCCCCTCCCTTTACGGAGACAATTCTGGAAGCCCTCCAGGCGGCGGGCAGGCCCTGGAAGAGCCGCCTGAGGATGCGGGGTGCAGGGGGCGCGGGGATGGGGTGGGGAGAAGGGCAGGATTGCCGGAAAACCTGGGGTGGCGAGGTCGGGGGTCAAGCTTCTGGGCTCACATGCCCCGGCCCAGGAGGCCTGCCCGGCCCGCGGCTCCCAGGCCTGACCAAGCGGCACGGTTCCCCGCAGAGGATTTCGTGTACCAGTGGAAGAGCCAGTGCTACTTCACCAACGGGACGGAGCGGGTGCGGTTTTTGGCCAGAGTCATCTACAACCAGGAGGAGTTCGTGCGCTTCGACAGCGACGTGGGGCAGTTCCGGGCGGTGACCGAGCTGGGGCGGCCGGACGCCGAGTACTGGAACGGGCAGGAGGACGTCATGGAGCAGAAGCGGGCCGTAGTGGACACGGTGTGCAGACACAACTACCAGGTGGAGGCCGGCTTCACCTGGCAGCGGCGAGGTGAGCGCGGCCGCCGCCCGGGGACCCCGCCATCCGCCGACGCTCCGCGGGGAGAGGACCGGGCGGCCCCCGGACCCCAGTCCCGCGGGAGGGACAGGCCGGCGGACGCGGCGCGCGGGGAGGGGCGGGTGGCGTTGGGGACGCGCGGCGGAGCCCGGAACGCGCGCGAGGGAGCCCAGGGCGACCTCTCCGGTCCTGCCAACATTGAGCGAGGTCCCGGCGCCCTGGCCGTGGGACTTCCTCCTCCCTGGAGCTGTCGGAACACGCCCGGGTCCAGGCCTCCTTGCGCCCTTCCGCGCTGCTGTGCCCTCCCGGCCTCCCGGCGCCCGCCCTCCCTGCCTGGCCCTCCCGGCCGGGCGGCTCCAGGCGGCGCTGCACGAAGCATGGGAGGGGCCTGGAGGTCGGGGCTGCGCCTGGACGCGCCGTAAGGTTCACGGTCTTGACTGAAAGCTACCTTCTACCTTGACTCTGGGTTTCAAATGAGTATTCATCTTAATTCTGGTTTGTTGAGTGTCTGTCACGAGTCCTGGGGGTTCTTTGAGGCGAGGAGCTGTCCCAGGTATCGTGTGCCTGCTGCCGGACACAGGGACGGGGGCGCGGTGTGACCGCAGACCTTAGTGCAGCTAGTGAATAAATGTACTCGGCTGCCCATCACTTAGGCTAAGGGAGCGCAGAAGGGTGAATAAGCCACACAAACTGACTTCATTGAACTTTGTACTTGGAGCTTAATAATTGAGAAGGTGTGAATACGAAGTCTGAGGCAAAAAGTGCTTGTGAAAAATAAAAGCAACTCTTGAATTTTGTTGTAAGGCAGAATTTTAATTTCCTAGAAAAACTCCTCAAATGATACAAGAGAAAGACCTGAGGTTTTGGAGTAAACAAATTGATGCTATTAAATTATTGAATAAAAATGTTTCTGGTTTCCTTTGTTCTAAACCCCTCCTAAACTCCCTCCCCCTGCATCCCCTCATCCACTTTGGGGTGCGCATTCTGTAAGTTAATTGTAACCATTTAATGAGCACCTGTTTGTAGACAGTGACCTGAGCAAACAGCATCTCTATTATGCTCTTTAATTTCACAACTATGTACCTTGCGTTGAGGGATTAGCATCACCATTTCATGTCATCAGGTGTGGTAAAAGAAGTCCTGGTTTATTATTTTAACTTTAAAAATATTATGTAGAGTGGCCTATGTAGTATAGCAATATGCACTTTTAAAGTGCTTCATTTTAATCAATTAGTATCAATAAACTAACTCCCATAGAAAAATTACTATTCTTCAAATAATAGTAAAAGTAACAGACTCTGAAAAGGAAACTGCTGATGTGTTTATTCAAGCTAATAAAGTGGCCCCGCTCAGGTCCTTCTCCAGGATTGGAACCCAGGGATGTCTCTGCACCGGTACTCAGGGAGGACTGTGCTCCTTTGGGAGACTTGCTGTGTGACCCTCACATCTCACCGTGTCTTTTCCTGTCTGTTCCTCCCCTCAGTGGAACCTATAGTGACCATCTCCCCATCCAGGACAGAGGCTCTCAACCACCACAACCTGCTGGTCTGCTCGGTGACAGATTTCTATCCAGGCCAGATCAAAGTTCGGTGGTTCCGGAATGACCAGGAGGAGACGGCTGGTGTTGTGTCCACCCCCCTTATTAGGAACGGGGACTGGACCTTCCAGATCCTTGTCATGCTGGAAATGACTCCCCAGCGAGGAGATGTGTACACATGTCTCGTGGAGCACCCCAGCCTCCGGAGCCCCATCTCAGTGGAGTGGCGTAAGGGGCAGTTTGTTTCCTGTCACTGGGGGCCCCCCAGACAGAGGGCAGAGTTGTCTTTAACCCTGATATCACCCCAAGCTGGAAACCACAGGAGGCTGGGGCACTTCTAGTTCCATAGCTGGGACCACACCAGAGTCTTGAACTCACTGTCTCTGATGTTAGGGAGGTCGCCTGTGCAGCATGGCCCCTGCACCCAGACCTGGTACCTGAAGGAGTGACCGCGTGGGTGGTGGTGGGGTGTTGGGCCCTAGGGTTATGGATGGATCAGCTTTGGTTATGGATCAGCTTTCCCCACACCTCCCGCCCACCCACCGTGTCCTGGGATGTACTGGCAGGTCCTTCCCACCCTAGGGGTGGTCGGCATGGAGAACTAGGTTCCCTGGCACCTCCAGCACCTGGGCCTCAGACTCGACTTGAGGCTCCCCAAAGGGACCCTGTGGAGTATGGGGCGAACACTGACTCTCTCTCTGGTTCTGTCCCCAGGGGCACAGTCTGAATCTGCCCAGAGCAAGATGCTGAGTGGCATCGGGGGCTTTGTGCTGGGGCTGATCTTCCTGGGGCTGGGCCTTGTCATCCGTCACAGGAGCCAGAAGGGTAAGGCCTTGGGGCAATGGGGAAGGGGGGCTCTGCCTGAGGCCCTCTGTTCAGGGAGGACTCAGCTTCTGGATGTGGCTCTTTTCCCCTGACCTTGAAAGGAAAGGGGCAGGTGTCTTGGAGGGAGGAGTCAGAACACCCTGGGGGTTTTGGAATCTGATTCTCCTGGTTGAAAGGCAACCCTACCACAGAGTAAGAGGTGGGGTTTACTTTAGGGCGTCCTTACAGTTGATCCTTGTCTCACTGGGTCCTTTCTGGAAGCTTCCTCTATTAAAAGGGTCAGTGGATTTTCTTCCTTTCTTTCAAATAACCGTTTCCTTCATTTGGGGGTATTATAGCTTAGGGTGGTTAAAGTCTTGTGGTAGGTGGGTAGGAAGGAAATAAATGTCTAATTAGGTTGCCTATCTCTTTCCCTTTGGGGTGAGTGAGGGACTGGTTGTGTGTGTAATGAGACCTTTCTCTGTGTCACTTCCTTTTGTAGCACCTCGTGGGCCTCCACCAGCAGGTAACATTTCAGCCCTGATCCAGGGGGGAGAGGGGGCAGGTAAAGCAGGGAGGGTGTGAGGTGAGTGTTCCTGGGTGCAGCGGTCTGTGTTCGCCTGTTCCCTGCTCCGGCGATCCAGAGTTAGGGGAAACGTTTGCCCGGTTTCTGTAGGAAGCCCCAGGGGTGGTTCCCCAGCACCAGGCCACAAGTTTTGTGGCATCTTTCTCTGAAACTTGGAGGCAGAGCCCTGTCTTGGATGTCAGACACCAGGATGCTCACTGTGTGTCACACGTTGGCGGCTACGCCTGTATGCATTTGTCAGGGACTGAGTTAGGCCACTGGTGGTGGAACAAGGTGAGTTATCATTATATTTACTAAGAAGAGTGAAACCCTCACTGCCCCTCAAAGGTTAACAGCTGCACCCCCCACCCCAAGCCCCATCTGTGTGGAGCTGGAGGGCCAAGTCCTCCTTAGCTGATTTCACCTTCACACAGATGTGGGTGAGGGGATGACGACCGGACTGGACCTCAGCTGTCTGGGGCCCTGAGAGGAGGGTGAGAGTGTGGGTCCCTCAGGGAGCCTGTGCTGATCCATCTCCCCTGCAGGGCTCCTGCACTGACCCCTGAGGACCCCGACTGGGTTGCCTTCCTCCCTTCTGTGAAGCCTGCTGCCCTTGCCCGGAATCCCCACCTGCCAGTGCCAGTTTGTCCCCCTTTGAGATCAGAGTCCTCCAGTGACTCTGCTGCAGTCACCAGTCATCTGTTCCCTCCTGTGACCCCCGCCCCGAGGACATGGCTGACGCTGCACCCTGCACTGACCCTGGATCCTCCACCTGAGCGCTGTATGCAGCGTCTGCCCAGGCCCTAAGGGGATTTTCTGTTTCTGTTTTCCCCACTGACTGGAGAGAATGGAAGCTATTTTCCTGACTGTAGAGCTTTTATCATAATTAAATACGATTGTGAGTTATCTGTACCCCGAGCCTTGTTAACTGAGCAGAGGTGGGAAACCTCTATGAATATATTTTGGGATGATCTGTCCAATGTGGAGCCATAAGGAGGACTTGTTTCCCGAAAGGAGACTAGAAACCTCTTGGGGTTTCACATAGGGTTGGGTGGAAGAGAGAAAATCAGTTCAGCTGTCACATCTCTCATGGCTCTGCAGTATTGATGTCAGGTGCAGTGACTTTAGGATTTGCTGGACTGCCGTTTGTTTTGTTGAATATTGAGTACATAGCATGCTGAAACTCTTTGGGGACAGATATTGTGGCCCCTGGTTATTGATGTTTCAACTGTGTTCTGACAAGTCACATTGGTTGAGGTCAATTTTTATTTTTAAGAAAGTATAACCAGTAATTAAAGTATTGTTTTTGGTTTAGAGTGATAGAAATACAATTCAGGTTTACTTTGCTTATGTTGCATGCAATCCTGGGGTCAAGTTGACCTCAGAAGTGACTACATCCAGATATTCAATGCAATCTTCATTTCTCTTTTCTCTTTCTGCTACATTTCTGCCTGTGCATCTTAATCTTTCTCTGTGTCTTTCTTTGTCCCTATATATTTCTTTCCTGGTATCTCTCTGCATCTTTTTTTCTGTATCCCTTGTTGTGCATTCCTGACTCTCTGTCTTTTCTCTATCTGCATCTTTGTCACTATTTATCTGCATCTCTTTATCTGTCTGTGTTTTCTTTGCATCTATTTATTTTCTGCATTTTTTTTCTCATTGCCTTACTTCTTATCTCATCTCTGTTTCTCTGTCTCTGTCTCTGTCTCTGTCTCTCTGTCTCTCTCTCTCTGTGTGTATGTTGTGTTTTTTCAGACTGTCTACCAGAGTTGTAACCATTTTAGGAGAGATGCTGATTGCCCCATCCTGGGTTATATGCACACTTCTCAAAAATGTCAACCTGTACAAGGATGCAGTCCACTGGCGTTATGCCCACCTGCTTATTAGGAGTAAGGCATGGAATTTTCAGATCCTTGTGTTGCTGAAAATGGCTACCCTGCATGGAGACGTTGACACGGAGCACCCATCTCTAAAGTCTCCTCACAGTGGAATGGTCTGAGGAGCACTTTGTTTCTTGTGGATGCTACAAGACAAGCAGCAGGGCTCTGGTTCCTGGCTCCCTCCTTAACGGTGCTGACACACACCCATCCCATCTTGTTTCCCGCACAGTCACCTGACGCACTGCTAAGCCTGAGTTCTCATCTGATAGAGGTCTCCTTGTCTGTGAACACAGTGACCTGTTGATTCTTGATGACATTCTCTTCCCTGGTATTAGGGGGGCCACTACACAGTGTGGTTCCTTATACATGGGCCCAGTCTGAATGCTGGTCTCCACTATGGTTTGTGGAATTTGTCATGAGGACAGAGGGCTGGGAGCTTATCTCTGGAAGGCCATGCTCCTGGGAAGGCATCCCCTTCTCCCTGCAACTTCATCTCACTAGGCCTGAGAAACCATTAGCACTCCTTCCCCCTCCTGGATGAGGTCAGGGTGGAGAACTAGACTCCCTTGGGGCCTTTCTCTCCCATGCCCTGGGCTGTAGTGCAGGTGATTAGACATGTGCAATATGGATGGGGACAAATAGGGACAGTCAGGGTTCTGCTACCCAAGGCTGAATCTGGCCAGAGCAAGATGCTGAGTGGAGGCAGAGGTTTTGTTCTGATTTCATCATCTTCTCCAGGATGGGCATCATTGTCATTCACCATAGGGGTCAGGAAGGAGTGATACTCTTAGAGAAATGGAGGACTTGTGCAGGGTGTCCAGGGAGCCCTCAGTCTCTAGATGTAGCCCTGTGCTTTGACCTTGCAAAGACATAAGGCAGGGTTGGAGATAGAACCAGACTCAGCGTTTAGGGAGACACTGTGATCTGATTTTTCCAGTTGAAACATAAGCTCTGTTATGGCAGTGGGTGGTAGAATATATTCTAGGACATTTTTTCAGTTCAACATTGTCACACTGGCTCCCTGCTGGAAGACTTCTCCTTAACGAGAGGGTCAGAGTCTTCTTCCCGTCCATCCACTGACAGTTTCATAGAAACAACTATTTTGTGCACCCAATTTCATTGGGTAATGGAATCTTTAATTGATAATTTAATTAAAATTAAAAGTATAACCTTTATAAACAAGTTTGCTAACAAAAAAGAACTGAATCTTAGTAGGCATATGTCTTGGAGAAAAGTATAGGGGTGTGCTAGAGAACAAACTACCAGCTTGAGCACTTGACTTCACCTTCAGTCATATCAGTCAGCATGTCTTTCAGAGGCAGTGGTGGTCATCAACAGTCCATCAGTTTCATACATATCCCAGCCTCCTCTGTGGTTAGGTTGGGGTCATGTGACTACTACCAGCCAGTCGAATTTAAAAATGGGTTTAATCTCTGTTGGCTTTGTCTTCCCTGCTCCTGCAAGCCTGGAAGCTGTTGTTGAGGTGGTGGTGTCTAAGAGTGTGGAAACCCCATAACCTTCATCCTGTGAATGGCTATGGAATTGAGTTCCCTTTATTGAGTATGCCACTGAAATTTAATTTTTACTGCCTCTTAAGATCTTCCTGCAACATAACTTTGCCTTCTTCCTGATTATCATGGAATATTTAATGAAAGGAGTTCATAAGATAAAAGAGTGAGTCAAATGAGTTAATAGAAGTTAAGATACAACAAATTTAAAAAATTTATTTGTTTGTCCACTTCCCCTGAAAATATATGCAATTCCCAGTGGTTAGAATGGTGTTTCTATACAGGGTGCTGTCCTGTTTCACTTAGATTGCTCTTTTCAGGACTGAAAGATTCCCTCCCTCAGTTGCTGGGAACGTTGCTGGCTGACAGGCCATAGCTGACAGCCCTCCTTCCGAATTGCATTAGGTGAGGGGCACTGCCTCGCCCACTGCACTTCCCAGGGGCATCTCATATCCAGTGACTGGTAGGTGTGGAGGTGTAAAGGGCCTGTCCCCCACTCTAATTTGGATTAACTCTGAAGGGCTCTTGAAGCTGCAGAGCTCTTTCAGGGCTGGGCTGTGGAGTTATTTGTGATTGCTCAATAGTCCAACGTCTAAAGCCCTGCTTGCATTCATGAGTCGCCACAGGTAATTCTTTCAGTTTCGATTGTAATTTGAAAGTATTTATTCCTTCCTTAAATATGTGTTCTTTCCTTAAATATGGTGAATGTCTCTCATCCTCCTCGGAAGATGAAAGTAGTAGCATTTCTACCCTTCTTTTGCCCTTTCCTTTATACTTTCACTTGCCAAATTGAAGTATCTTCACTTTTTTTTATATGTCAAAGTTGAAAATACATTCTGCTGTAAGAATAATTATCTTTGAGCTTTACTGTTAGAAAAAGCATAAAACCTAAATGTGATTTATTCCCACCAGGAGGGTTAAACATTTTAACAGTCAGGTATTGACAAAGGGCTACTGGTGAAAAATATGCCAGGACGTTGCTCAGGCTGGGAGTGGGGGCTGGGGGGAATTGACAAGGAAGGGGCTGTACCTATTTGGGAAAAGAAAGAAGTTTTAAACCTGCCAATAAAATTAAGACAAAGGTAAGGGAAAGCCTAATGTGGATATAACTTGCTTAGGTGACATCTGGGAAAAAATGTGAACCCTGTAGTACTCCGCTAAAGAGGAACCAGGGGAGGGGCGCACAGGCTAGGGAATAAATTACTTGCACCAACCGCCCAAGGTGTGCCTGCCCATCAGACACCCTATCTTGCGATCTTGCGAGACTGTCATTAAAGCCTCACTCCGCTGTTCTCTTTGTCTCCGCGTCCATTTATTGAGCTTGGACCAGTGAGCACGTTTCTCACATTTACTCACAGCTTCCTTCTAAAAGTTGAAAGAAAAGTTGTTTATCACTTCATAAATACCACTTAGGTAGTCCAGGCTTCTAGGTTTGCCATGGAACTGCTGTAGCAGGGTCTCTTCAGCGATATCCTGGGATGAATCCACTGTTTTTTGGATTCCTTGTGTTTCTTTTTCCTGATTAACAACTGCACTTACTAATATTCTTAAACAACTTTCAATAAAACCGGGTGATAGTTAAATTTTTTATCCTTTCCTGTCTAATAGTACTTCACACATCCTTCAGCCATTCATCTGTCAATGGACACTTAGGTTGTTTCCTAACCCTGGCTATTGTAAATAATGCTGCAGTGAGCATGAGGGGGCATATACCCATTCCCTGGGAGCAGCTCCATAGGTGCCTGTAAGTGTGCTAGACCAGAAACCTGTGCTTTAGGCCAAAGCTCCTTAGGACAACAAATGGGCCTCTTTCATAGAAAGATGGAGGTTGTGTTTCAGTTTCCTCTCTCTGCAGTGCCCTGGGAGTGGCAGCCTGCCGAGAACTGTCTCTATGGTTGTCACAGTCCTGTGGGACCCAGGAACACAAGCTCCCTAGAGCCAGGAGAGCAAGGGCCACCCCTTGGGGGACAGCAGACATTTGTAAATGCTCCCTTCCAGGACTTCTGGTGTTCTGGAGCATGGCAGAGGAGACATGAAGATGGCATCCACAGCTACAGTATGGATGGGAGTGCAAAAATGGCAACTAACAGAAAAAGAAGAAAAATATAAAATAAAGAGAAAAAAGATGGCGCTTGTCGGGTTTCTCAAGGCAAAAAGGAAGTAGGAGGTTGGGACCCACCAATGTTTATCCTCAGAGAGAATCCAGCAGACCCCTGCCTCTAGAACCAACACTTAAAAATTAGCAAATGAGTCCCTTTCACATAAAGTCCAGATACTTTTTAAAGGGCTTCTTCTCTGCTGGGTCCTGGGGCAGGTGACTCTGCGCACAGACCCTTTAACAGCTGTTCCTCGCTTCACCACAGCCCTGCAGGTTTGTTGGGCAAGAGCACTGTTGTCTTCAAACCAGATGTTTTGGGGGTTTGTCTCTCAGGTGCTGGTCTTAAAAGTGGAGTGCCTGATGTGGGGTATAAGCCCTTTGCTTCTCTTGGAGAAACTCCAGATTGTGGGTCTCTTCCTGGGAGGTTGGGTTTATGGTGAGATTGTGTCTCAGCCTTTCCTGCAGGTTTTCCCCTTGGCTGCCTGATGTGGAAGTGATTTTAGGATTTTGTTCAGAGGAAATTGTTCCATATATAGCTACACATTTGCTGTGCCCGTGGGGGGAGGTGAGTTCAGGATCTTCGTTGTCATCTTGAACTAGAATCCTCAATTTCTTTTTTAAACTTTTGTTTAATGGAAAATTTAAATTCTAAATGGTAGCTGGGAGAATAGAACCGTGTATCAACAGTTCAACTTTAACAAATACTAATTCATGGACAATTTTGTGTACCCATCCACTTTATCTTACACACACAATGGATTATTTTGAATATAATCTCACACATCATATCATTTCATGCATATTTATTATGAGAATCTACGACTTTTTTAGAGAAACATAACTGTCATTACTACACCTAAAATTAGATAAACAATTCCTCACTACAGTCAATATTCAATGTCTGATTGTCCCACAAGGAATTTTTAATAGTTTTATTTGAATATGAATCCAACAAAGCCTAGCATTTGGTTGATATATTTCTTCATGTGAAAATTGCAATATTTCCAGAATTTGTTGTCTGGCCTTAGTGCATTTCCATGTCAATAGGTGATTCAAGGGGGAGTGAAGGTATATCTGGATCTGAGAGATTGGGTGGGGTCCCTTTTGGCGGTTGGGTCACAAGAGACTCAGGCAAGCGGAAGTGGGCTTGTAAGCAATAAATGAGTTTCTCCCACTTTATTTCTCCCTTTGAATGATTTCCACTTCAAAGGTAATTTGACCTGGGCTGGAAACTTATTTTCCCCCCTGGAGTTACACTTCAGGTTTTTTTTAATTTGTAGTTTCTAGGTTGCCTACTTTTCCTTGCAAGTTATTTGCTGGAGAAACAGAATTGTTTGTCTAGAACTTTCTATTATCTGGATCTTGTTGTTTGCATTTCTGTGATGTTATGTACTATGGGATTTTTGACTTGGGCTCCAGAAAATAACAACACTAACAGTTAACATTTATTGACTGCTTACTGTGTGCCAGGATGTATAAGAAGTGCATGATTTGTAATGAAATATTTTAGTCTTTCAAAATCCCTAGTTTGTACAAACAAATCTGATATATTTTATGTGACTTTTCAATTACATAAATTTTAAGTAGTATGATATTAAATATTAAAGTTATACTTCGTGCACACAATCTGAAAATTTTCAAATAAGTCATTTTTCAAGATCACATAATTTAGAATCAGAGGACTGATTTCCAGCTTTTTTTATAGTTATGTCAGGTAATGATCCCACTTTTAACTTTAAGCTGATAAAAAAAGTTTCCTCTTATTTTTTAGAATTAATTTTAATTCTGATATTTTAAGATTAAGTGAACATTTTATGAATGAATTACTTTAATGAGGTTCAACTACCATTAAGTTTGCTTTCCTCAGTATTTCATGAGGAAGGAGTCTGATTAGGGCAGTATTTGTATATTTTTGAAACACTGGTGATAATGCTATTCAATATAACCCTTATATTTCCTACACCCCTACACCTTTAAAATGCTGGTTCTTACCTCATGAATCATTGAAATTTACATACAATTTATTTAAAATCCTACTGCCAAAAATTTCTCAGCCCATTTGTGCATTTTCAGATGACCTGTGTTTTTATATTAAAATTTTTATTTTATACATTTCAGATCATAATTGCTGATTTTTCTTTTCTTTTTTTAAAATACATCTTGTTTTAGAGCAGTTTTAGAGTTGCAGCAAAATTGAATAGAATGTATGGAGATTCCTCATATATCCTGTCCCCACCATGCATAGCCTTCCCGATTATCAGCCTCCTCTACCAGAAAGGTATATTTGTTGCAGCTGCTGAACCTACACTGACACATCATTATCACTCAAAGTCCACAGTTTACATTAATTCACTCTTGGTGTTGTACATTCTATGGATTTTGAGAAATGTACAGTGACAAGTATCTGCCACTGTAGGATCATATAGAGTAGTTTCACTGACTTAAAAATCCTCTGTACTCTGTTACCTACATTTTCATGATCCCCTCCGGTTCAGATTTCTTGCATTTACATTGCTAGTCTGTACTTTTAATTATTCTCTTACTTCTACCTCACAAGTAGCCTTTTCTCCTTGAATCTTTCCCATCTCCTCCCCAAAGTAAACATATATAAAGACCTGTTGCATATAATATATCTTGACTAATATGGACCATAAGGAGGGGATATGTCTTTTATTAGAGTAAAAACCCAGGGTCAAATATTACAACTTTATTGCAATAAGAGTTTCCTTAGCAGCCCCTTCACCGGTTATGTGTCACTGACCATTGCACCCTATCTACACTTGCAGCCTAACCCAATCCCAGCATCTCTCATTCTGGAGAGGAAAAGAATCCTACAATTAACATTTGGAAATAAATTCATCAATAGCTCCATGTTTGAATATCCTAAATCATTAAAGAACTCAGAAAAATAAAAGTGTTTTCACATAATAAGATCCATTCTTTTTAATAAATTAATAATATCTATAATAACTAGCAATATTTTCTTAAATATCTGTATGCCATGTGTAAGGCACTGCCTATATATTGATACCATTCAAGTTCTGTCAATAACTCTGCAAGGAAAGTATTATCCCTCCTTCCCACATTATGGATGAGAAAAATACAGCTCAGAAATGTTAGATACCTTAGTGTTATAAAGTTTAAAATACTAGTTATAAATTGATGATTCCTGGATTTGGATTTAGGTTCCTTTGCCCCAAACTATGCTGTATCAGTTATTGTGTTGATATTGTCTCTTTTCTTTTCCAATTACATTTTAAGCTCTCTGGTGCAGATGACATGGACAGGGAGAGCCTCACATATGCTGTAGCCATTCCACAATACCATCTTAGATGCAGTGTATGGACAAAGTAGTTGCAAAGTGAAAAGAGTGAGGCAGCATGCCTAAACAACTTCAAAGGGAAAAATACCTTCAAGTCAGGTCATGTCACTTTCAAGCATATGATCATAGACACAGGAGAGCTGGAGAAACCCATCTATTGATCCGTTTCTTTTGTAAACATTTCCGCTAGGAGGCAGTGATCCAGAGGAAGATGCAGAACCCAAAGTTGCCAGAACATTATCTCAATCATGTTGTCCTCCTGGAATTTCTCTTTCACAGGCTCATTCTTTCCTTAACCAAGAGGAATGAGGGGTAGTGGGATGGGGATACTAGGACTTTTTGCTGTCCTCCAGGGCACACAGGGATGCGCTATAATTCAGTGAGCCTGACTTGGGCTTATCTGCCTAGAAACATCCTGCAGCCATGTTCACTCTACTGTCCCCAACATACCATGGTAGCACAGGAAAATCTATGTGGATATCTAGCAGGGCTTCATCTAGGAGGTGAGGCAGACTCCACCTGTGTTCCAGGGACCCTGACTATGTCTGTGGTTTCTACTCCCATCCCTTTCCCACTGTTACTAACCCTAACTAAGGACCAAGTATTTGGTCCTTATCAGATACCCACATTAGTGTCTTATTCTAATGCTCTCCTAATTGATTTCCACTTCTTTTCCTGCCTTGAGAATTCTTATCTTCTCAAGGGTGAGGAAGGGAGAAGAAAGTTTTTCCTGTTATCATTCATTCCTCACAAACTTAAAGTTGGGGGGCCAAATTTTGACTTCTGGTACTCTTAAGATTCTTACTTCCTTTCTACAAACCTCTCTGTTTTGAACTTAAAAGCTTTATTGAAATGAGTATACATTCGTTTCTTGGTTTTTGTATTTCTTCTGTAACAGTCTACACCAAAGGCAGATTAGTGTAATAAGTGTAATTAGGGTACTTATTGCCTTTGCTGATGCCTGAGAGAAATATGAACTTCAGCTTAGATATCAAAATACTATCAGACTATACTTGTTTGCTTCTGTGTTACTGGGTATGAAACATGATCTGGAAAATGAGGTTAAATGGGCCTTAAGCATCAAGGGCCAATGTCCTAGACAGCCCTCACATAAAAGACAGGAAAAAATTTAGTAATGACCTCATAAAGGGGATTTATTGCTTCCACGGACATATTAGTTCAGGGTCACTGAGAGATTAGGTAGCTGGGTGGGATACCCCAGGGATTCCGTAATAGATGACAACTGAGAAAAGATGAAAAATTTAGGAGGTTGGTGGGGAATTTCTAAGGGTGTGCGGGCTTTCAGGGGGCGCAGCTTCATAAAGCCCAGAGAAGAAGGGAGGCAGAGTGCAGGAGGAGAGGAGGGATATGATGAAGTGGGCTGGTAACCAGTGACAGGACATCAGGGGGATCCACGCTCTTCTTCTTCCGTGGGTAGGCAATGCACCTGCAACAAGGCAGACATGAGATCAACACATCCTGGGGGGCTCCTGTGCCACAGTCAGACTGTTTCCCAGCCACATGTGTGTTCATAACATCCTTCCACTGTCCTTCCTTCTGGCTGTGTCTCCAGCTCTAGCAAATCCGAATCCTTACCTTTCCTTTTAAAGTGTGACTCACAAGGGCCCTTGGTGTCTGGAGGCACCACCCGAGCGCAGGCCTTGGATAATGAAGACAGTTCCCACCACAATGCCCACGAGGCCCACAGCCAACCCCAAGGCGCAGACCACGGTCTCTGTGAGCTCTGACAGAGGGGCTGGAATCTCAGGTTCTGCGAAAGGGAAGTTGTAGAAGTCAGAATACAAATTGTTGGTTCATGCACCTGTGTGGGATGCGGAGGGAGGTGTTGGTTCTACGACTCTGGGCACCAGGCTAAGGGAGGAGAGTGAAGTCTAGCATTAGAGATCCTTAAAGGGTTAAGTTTAGGGCCCTAAGGGGTAGGAGATAATAGGCAGGATGTTCTGGGCTTGAGAGAAAAAAGGGGTGGAGCTCATACATACCCCAGTGTTTCAGCAAGGGCTCATCCAGGCCCCAGTGTTCCACCTTGCAATCATAAATGTCATCAACAGAGGGGAGGAAAGTGAGATAACCGATCTTTAAGAAGGAATGATCATTCTTGGAAAGGAAGCTGGTCTCAGAAACACCTTCAGTGACAGAGTGCCTGTTCTTCAACCAGGTGATATTGACCACAGGAGGGAAGATGTTGTCCACAAGACAGATGAGGGTGTTGGGCTGACCGAGCATCACAGGAGACTTGGGGAACACAGTCACCTCAGGAACCTCTGTGGTGAGGAGACAGTGCTGCTATGAGTCACAGACGGCTCTGCCCAGAGACTCTGCACGGCCTCCCGGGGGAGCCCTCCCGCCACCGCTTCCCCATCTGACCATGGAAGAGCTCTTGTTTCCCTCTGCCCCGAAGACACTATACACCTCTTCTGCTTTATCCCTGTCCCCTTCTCTCTGTGGACATTGTTGTTAAACTGGGCGCCCTGTGGGACCTCTCCTTGAAAGACTCAAGGATTGAATTATGGAAGTAAAGATCTTTGTATTACATGGAAATGTGTGATTTGTAAGAAGGGGGAATATGAGGTTCAGGAACTACCATGAGGAAATCTGGAGACTCCTTGGAAAGGAGAGAGGTGTACAGAGTAGTGAAGGGTATCTATTCCCAGGGAAGAAGGTACTGGGACTGGTGTGAAGGCACAGACCAACAGAGGCGGTGAGGTGGACACATACTATTGGTAGCAGCAGTTGAGTTGGAGCGTTTAATCATGATGTCCAAGTTGTATTTCGTCACAGCTATATTTCTCAGTGCACCCTGTGGGTCAAAACTTGAAAATTTGCTGAACTCAGGCAGATGCCAGACAGTCTCCTTCTTCTCCAGGTCCACATAGAACTCCTCATCTCCATCAAATTCATGGGTGTACTGGCCAGAGGGACCGTGAGACTGGTAGACGTTTACACCATAGGAGGCAACGTGGTCAGCTGATGAGTAAGGGTGAGGAGCAGGGAGATAGAAAATGAAGAGGAAAGAGCTGTATTAATGCAACAGAAGAGATCAACTGTCAAATATCATGGGCTTCCATCTTTGGCATAGTTTCTAGACAAAATTCCCAGGACCTGTTTCCCCCCACTTAGTACTGGTAGTTGTCCATTCAGTTAAAAGGCCCTCCAATAAAATCTCCTTGTTCTTGCAATGAATCTTCCTGACCCCTTTTCCAGACATGAATGTATGCAATTATCCTTCTCATTTGGTACTTGTCCTGGGCTGCAACTGTCGCTGAAGGACGTGACACCACCGTGCCAGCTAGAAGCAATTCACCTGTTTACTTTCAGCCTCACAGGCCCTTCTGCTTTCCTTCCCCATATTCTTTCCATCACTAATCTGGTCACCCTCTAGGGGTCAGAAAGCATAGCTTTTCATCTTCACATACCCCAAATGTAGCTCACTGTGCACTCTAAAGTGTTGATTGAAAATCAATTGCTGCTCTGGAGTATCACAGAAATTTTGGGGAAGATGACAGAGAGGTCGCAGGACCACATGAATGTCAGAATCAGCCGTGACCGGGGCTGCATTATCACTTGTAAGCTCTAAGTGCTGTTGCTTTTGTGGTCTCCTTCCTCCATAAAAAATTAAAATCATATTTTATGACCATATTGGCACAAAGACAAATATAATCCACTTCATAATGGGGGGAATCTAGTAACCACAATGTTGTTCATGTAATTGTATATTAATGATATAAAAAAACTAAAGCATTTTTTTCCTATCTTAAAAGCTCATTTCTTCTAATTTTGAAAGAAATTAAAACATTTTCATGGTGCCCTGTTAGCACTGTAAACCCTCTGCCCTGTGCCTATTGGATAATTTGAGTCTGAGCAGAGCCCTCTGGTGTGATGCTGAAGAAAGGGAATTTGGAAGTGTTCTGGAGAAGCAGTGAAACTTATACCACCAAACAAAATTAGGATAGGAACAGCCATGGTTAATAAAGTATCTAAAGATTAATTTCCATTTCACTTCCTCTTTGAACTATTTGACTTCTACTTTGGCTTTTACACACCCACTCTTCATGTAATGAAACAATAGGGAAAAGAGCCAGGGATAGATCCTTGATGGAAAGGAGGGTAAAAGAGGGTGGAAAGAGTTGGACAGCAAAGGCAGGGCCTAGGGAATTAAGTCACTGATCTGTGCTTGTCCAGTTTTCCCGTTATAGGTCTGCATTAAAGTGAAAGACAGGTGATTTGGGCTGATGATTTGAGGATAACATAATTTACTTCATCAAGTTTTTCATCATAAAGTTCTTAATTTTAAAATAAAAATAAATATTTCTTATTTTTGTAGAGAAAAAATTCTGCAGCTTCACCTGCAATAGTAGCAATTTAAAAACAAAATGATCATTGATATTTCTGTCTACATTACTTAGAAAGTGTATCTACACACCTCTTTTATTTGATTATTTGTAAGGTGACACGTATGAGGTAGCTGAGTTAGGTGAGCACCGTGTGGTAAAATGACTTGTCTAAGGGTGTTCAGTTGGGGTCCCTTACCCACTCTCCAACTGCACCAGTTCGCATCCTGGGAATGTAGGTAGATCTGAGACAAAGTTAGGACACCCTTATTTATACTTACATAGTACAGACAAGTCATGGAACTCTCTACCCCCAGATAAACTAACAAAAGAGAAATACATAAAAAGTTTCAAGAGTCAGAGAAATTTGGGAGCAATACTTCATGAATTTTTAATGACAAAACATCCCTAATCTTTGAGGCAATCACGAATGAATGCCATAGAGCCCTCCAGGCTGTATTCTCTGGATCTGATATTAGATACAAAATAATGTCTTTGGTGAACTCTGCAATAGCACACAAAGAAAGGGGGTTGCAACTCTAATTTCCTGAAGGAAAAATGACCATAAGTTTTAAAGCTGCTTAATATTGAGAATGCTTTTGAAGAGTCTCTGCTATTTCTGTGCCAATCACTGCTTTTTTCCTTTCCAATTCCTGTTTCCCAAGTCTAGTCCCCACATCCCTCCACTGTGCACTCACCCTCAATATCTTCACCTCCACAGGGGGTCGTCACTGTGATCAGGGTGAGGACCCCCAGAATCAGAGCTCTGTTTAGGGTCATGCTCTTCTCACGGTGGTCTCAGCAGTTGCTGTTCTGAGCTGTAGAGCAACGGTGAGGACAGAACCACGAAGGAATCTCAAGACACCCAACACCGGACCCTGCCGGATCAGGCTCCAGCCAATCAGAAAATTCCACTGACATGACACCGCAGTTGTCAGTTGAAGAGTTTGTACTAAGCGTGCCGGAAGGGATGGGGAAATCCCCTGATTCTGATACAGCCACCATTCAAGGTAGGTCTGAGAGAATTTTCTATGAAAAGAGGGAGGGCATTAAATCAGAATCTTCTCACTTGTGTGTATGTCTGCTGGAGAGGGGTAGGAATTCCTGACCAGACTCATGTATAGATTATGGTCATCAATAATATGGGGTCCCACAGGAGTTTCTGGGTTAAATCTCCAGGAATTCTTCCCTGAGTTGATCCCTCTCCCTGGGAGTCTTGCCACCCTCTGCCTCATGTGTGGGTTGACTGTCTTTCTTTTTGCTTCCACAGAACATACGGAATTCCCTAAGTTTTGAGCTGACACCCCCACCTAGGGTATTTCTGCTGATGGTAGCCAGGGGAACACCATCATCTTTGCTAATACGTAAATCCATTTGAGTGGGTGCTTCGCCTGCTCTCCGAAGCTCCGACACCCGCACCCAGGGCAGTGAAAGGAGTCACGTCATGTGGTGCCGCCTATAGTAACTGCACAATCCTTCATCCGATATCCCCCCTGCCTCGAGTACTCCTCAGGCTCTGTGTTTTGATGCTGCCTATCTACGTTTAATGGAAATGTGGAGACACAGATTACATTAAAGAAAGTTTTGGCTGGCTCAATTACTCTATGATTTTTTTTTTTAATTTAAGAATGTCAAGTTAAATGTTGAGGGGTGGAATGAGGGGAATTTCTGTGACTTAGAAAATTGATTTCCTTCCCTTAACCTACTGGATCTTTTCACATTCTTTATCCTGCCACATTAAAATTCCAGATATTTTTGAAGGAATAGAGATTGAGCTAAAGACAAAGGCAGTTATTAGAGGAGGACTTTTTTTTCCAGAAAAATCCATTTCTCCATGTCATGAAAGCACACGTTAGTGAGGTCCCATTTAGAAGCAATCATTCTGTCCCTGTTATGTGGCCTGTTTCTTAGCACTCTGTCTTATCTCATGGCGACAGATGCTATAAGGAAGGGTGAGACCAGAGAAATCTCTGGCATCTGGCATCTGGCATCTGGCAGCTTCCTGGCACTGTTAACCAGGCCTGCTGTTGCTGGGAGCTGGCCTGGCACTCATAACTAGGTTTTGGTGTTTTCTTGCTGAACATAAATAATTTCATAGATCAGCAGTATCCGACAGCCCCTCTGTGACCATGGTGGGTCAAGACAGAAAACCAGGTCATTGGTGATCATGTCTGAAACAGACGAGGCATGAACACAAGTCTGTACCCTATAATATTTAATGGTCATTTTTTTATGTTGGCTAGGCTATAGTCCTCAGTTATTCAATAAAACATTCATCTAGGTGTTGCTCTGAAAATATTTTGTGTATGTGATTGAAATCTGTAATCAGTTTAAGTAAGAGAGGGTACCCTGGGTGAGCTGAATTTAATCAGTTGAAAAGCCTCAAGAGCAGAGCTGAAGCTCCCGTGATAGAGGAAGGATTCCTCCGTGGGCTCTAGGCAACCTGTGCCAGGTTCCAGCCTGCCTTTCCTGACACAGGCTTGTCCTGTGTGTCTGGGGCTTGCCTAGTCTATCCCCACAATTGTGTAAACCAATTTCTTGCCATCCTTCTCTTAAGAGAGATCTCCTACTGATTCTGCTTCTTTGTTTGCAGTATCCTCTGAGATGGCTATGATTCCCCATGGCAAGTTTTCTCCTTCTCTGCAAGGACACAACATACCAACTTGTTCATCCGTGGGTGTGCTGCTGGTGGTCTTTAGCTGGAGGCATTGATAACACCCAGTTAGATTGTTGTGAGGAACATACATATACTGCACAATAACAAGCTCCTAGGACTCTTTAAATTTACTTGCATACTTTAATATCATTCTTATTTTACAAGGAGGACATTGAAGCTCAGAGAGGTGATGGAATTTTCCCAGAGTCACACAGCTGGTAAGAAGCAGAGATGAAATGAGATAAGGACTAACCATGAGTCATTGTCAGGAGAGAGGAGTCCCCTGTGCAGATTCAGAATCCAGTGTCCTAAAATAATTCGGGTAGATATTTGACCTTACTGGTTGCCTTATCATTCATTCTACCCTCTGCCATTGTGAGCTGACAGGGCTTTTAAAGTTCCTCTTGAGATGTGTTCTGTTGCCATGCAGTAAATAATGTTTCTATGCTTTTTTCCTGGGTCCAGACTTACCCTCCTTGTATCTTGCAAAAGTCACTTAATATCTTGGCAAATGAATGAAACTTTTCTTGATGGCACTCCAGAATTTTACCTATTAATATAACAGTTAAAAAATTCAACGCTATTTGTAAAGTTGGGATGTTGTAGGGAAGGCACCCCCCACCCCCCACATTCCCTACTGTTCTATGAGGACAGCTGTCTGCTGCTTCACCATGTCTGGCCTTCAGAAACCTGAAAACAGTGTGTTGTACCCATGAGTAAGAAGCTAGATAAGGGCTCTGAAGGCCGGACACCTGGCCATGAAGGCCACACGCATGCGCATCTTCAATACTTATGTAACCGTGAATTAGCAGTATAGCAGTACAAGTGCAGCTTCGTGCAGAATAAAGTGGCTTCTTTAGAGCACCTTCCATGACGACTCCTGCCGCCTTCTTTGGTCTTCACATCGCTCCAAAACCTCAACGGCAAACCCCGGCCCCCGACAGATGTTAAACATGCAGGATCAGAATTCTATCTTGATGATAAGTTAAAGGTCTGGTCTCAGGTCTCACATCATGTGGGTGGAAGGCAACGCCACTAGGGGAGAGCGGAGTGGCTCACTCTCTGCGACCTGACTGTGTCCCTCCTCTTCCTGCTTTGTCCAGCTATCACACAGTGAGCCTTGTTCAAGGTGCTTCTGTCTTCAGGTCATACTTTTTTTTTTTTAATCATATGGTAGTTTTGTTTTTAATTTTTTGAGGAACCTCCATGCTATTTTCCACCATGGCTGCACCATTTTACATTCCCACCAACAGTGCATGAGGGTTCTCTTTTCTCCACATTCTCACCAACACTCGTTATTTCTTGTCTTTTTTCATACCAGCCATTCTGACTAGAGTGAGTTGATATCTCATCATGGTTTTGATTTGCATTTCCCTAAGGTCATACTTTTAACTGGAAGTAAAATTATTAGTGAATTAGAAGAATGGTGTACCATTTTGACAAAACCAGTTTGTTACCTAGGAAAATAAAGTCCCTTTTCGTAAATTAATGATGGAATTAAATTTAGTTTAAAATATTACTTTGTGCAACAGTTTTCTTAAAAAGTACTGATTTGCATGTCATTGATTTAATATGTAAAACTGTCAGTATAAATGGGTTGTGTTATTATAACTTACAGTATTGGGAGCCTCTAAGTAAGCATTTAGATGGAACTCAGTCCTAATTATCATTTATAACAGTCTCTAGACACCTGTGTATTCCTTAGTTCTGACTTTCAACTACTTTACCCCAATACAACCCTAGTTACTACACACAGGTGAAATTTTACTATAAAGGCCAGGACCTCTGTCATCTTGCAGTAATTAAAGGTGCTTCGCAATAATAACAA
Source organism: Manis javanica (assembly GCF_040802235.1). Classification (NCBI taxonomy): domain Eukaryota; kingdom Metazoa; phylum Chordata; class Mammalia; order Pholidota; family Manidae; genus Manis; species Manis javanica. The sequence goes on from NC_133171.1 coordinate 58,366,641, forward strand.
AGTCCAGAGTGGCAAAGTAAAAAGAATATGGACCTTGTAATCAAATAAATAAGTATTCAGTACTGCTTTTGATTTTGTCAGCTGTATAATCTTGGACATGCCCGGCACATAGCAAGTATTCTCAAATGATAACTATATGTAGGGACATATACTGTATGTGGATAAAGTGAAGGTTCCTGTGGCCAGGATTCTCACCTGGCCCTGGTTGGCTAGCTTACTACACACACGTGGGCAATACACTGTTATTGACTCTATAGTAAAGAGCTCCACCCAGTGCTCTGGACGACACAGTGGCACAGCTGCAAGGCTGCAGGAGAGCAGAGACTGGAGTGTTGGCAGCGCCGAGGAGAGAGACTGAGATGGCTGCGGAGCCAGAGGGGCCCAGAAGCAGAGACCGGCTTTGTAGGCTCTCTCTGAGTGGACGGGACTATAGTGGTTGACCTGCCACCATGGGAATAAAGTTGGGTATAAGCCCTTTCACCCTAAGAACATTCCATTGTCATTTCTCAGTCTCATTGAATTCATATTGAACTTGTCTGGGGCTAAAACCCATTGGCAAGACACTTTACTATAATGCTTACAATATATAAATATTAACAGTAATAAGGGTCATGATAGCATCATGCCTAGGCAGACAGTCCATAGCTTTTTCTGCATTCATTCCACCTTTGCCCTGTGGTAGTCTGGGCATGTGGGAGCCTATGAGCAACAGAAGCCTAAGGGATCACTGGGAAATAGAATTTCTTTTAAGAGTGTTGCATCAGTCAGATTTTCTATGTAACAGTCTACTCCAATATTAATGACTTCCAACAATGACTTACTATTTTCTCATGATTCTGTAAGACAGCAAACTGTGCTAGGCCCACTTGGGTACTCGTTAGGTTCTGGGCTGGACTAAGCTTTTCTCAAATGGGTCCTCTCATCTGTGGCCCCATTTGGTTCAGCTGGGACTGCTGGGTCTCTCCTTGAGGGCTTATCATCCAAAAGGCTGACAGAAGCTTGTTCACAGAGAGCCCAGTGCAAGAGAAAAACAACAGGGCCTCTTGAGCCTAGACAGAACTCACAGTATCACTTCTGCTGCCTTCTATTAGTTGATGCAAGTCCCTGTACCACCTCACATCAAGAAGTGGGTCAACAGACTGCATTTCTTGACAGAAGGAACTACAAAGAATTTGTGGCTATTTTTGCAATGTACCACAAATGCCCTCTGGATTTTGAGTGTATATAAGTGAGTTTGGTGTGTGGGAACTGGAGTGCTTCCATGTTTGAAATGAATTCCACTCACTCACCTTCCCGTCACCATTTTACTTTATCCCCATGGAAGGTACAGCCCAGCTTTCACCAGGGAGATTTGAAATGAGGTCTCTTGAACATGAATATACACAAGATACTATGACTTATTCTCACAAAAACCTTTCAGAGTTCTACAGATTAAAGAAAAGAAACTTGGAGCATTTTAAGTAATCTTACAATTAACCAAGCATGCTGCTCTCATGCAAAGGCCTGTGTACTGATATCCAGTCAATTACGTTAATGAAAGAGATGAACCTTGTAAAGACAATTCTGTTTTTCATTAAATATCATTCCCACCAATTCTATGCCACCAACTGTGTGTATTTATGGGTATGTATGTATGAACTCGTTGCTTTAACTGACTCAAACTGCACCTTAATAGTTTTCCACTGAAAAATATGCAAAAATTACCTCCATGTCCAGATCTACTTTCACCATGGCTCAAGGTAACTCTTTGCTAAACCAAGCAGGTTATTTGATGAGGACTTTACTCTTAATTCTTCTGAATCAGGTAGCAGAACTGACTGCTTGGAGACAGATGATGTTCCTCATGTCTAGTGGTGACTGGGTCTCTTCCAGGAACTCTACAATCCTAATGGACTCAACATTTTTTTTGCATAGAAATCTTTACTTAGCATTAGTCTACAAAACAAATGAGAAGTTATCCTAAATAAAGACTTTATAAACAATTATTTTGGATTACATATTTTTAAAACAAATGTCAACATAATGTATTTACAGCATTTTACCTAGAAATTTTAAATTGTAGTTTACCCGAAACTTTAAAACTGCAGATGATAACACAAACAAAATCAATAACTGACAATACTAGAGAAAAATAATCCACATATATGTAAAGTTTGGAAAGTCTGAGAAATGCTTCAAGCAGAAGAAATACTTTATAAAATTGTGTTTAAAATAGTAGAAGTTGTTTATAAATTATTCTTCCTAGAGAGTGTCTCTAAAACTAAGCCATTAAAAAATATCTATAGCCATATGTGGACAGGGACAGTCTTGCATCTGAGAGATGGCAGAGCTTGAGGGGGCTTAGAGCGCATGCTCAGAAACGAGGATAAGGAGGCAGGGGAGTGCACCCTACCGTCTGGCCTCCCCTCCTTGTCTTTGCACTTGAGAAAGTCACGCATTCATTCTTACCTTTGACAGGTGGGAATATTAGCTTTTCTGTTGGATCCGTCTACAATGCTAGTTCTTTCTCACCTGTCCTCTTCATCTTTGGAAAAATATCTGTGCAAATACTTAAGGATCCTCTGTATTTACGGGTTTTTTTTTGGTAGTATATGGTAACTTTTTAAATTAAAGAATCATTGATATACAATCTTATGATGATTTCACATATACAACACAGTGGTTCAACATTCACTGATACTATCAAGTCCTCACCCCCTCCCTCCATTGTAGTCACTGTCTATCACCATAGTAAGATGTTATAGAGTCATTAATTGTATTCGCTGCCCTCCCAGTGACCTACCTATATTAACTGAAAATTATAGGGCCCCTTAATCCCTTTCTCCCTCCCCACCCACCCACCTACCCCAATCCCTCCCCTTTGATAACCACTAGTCCCTTCTCGGTTTTTATACTCCACAAATGAGTGAAATCATTTGGTACTTGTCTTTCTTTACCTGTTTATTTCACCGAGCATAATATCCTCTAGATCTATCCATGTTATTGCAAATGGCAGGATTTCTTTTCTTTTTAATGGTTGAATAATATTCCATCATATATACATATCACCACTTTATCCATTTATGTATTGATGGACACTTAGGTTGCTTCCATATCTTGGCTATTGTAAATAGTGCAGCAATATACATAGAGGTGCAGTTGTCTTTTCAAATCAGGGAGTTTGTTTTCTTTGCATAAATTCCTATGAATGAAATGACTGGGTTAAATGGTATTTCTATTTTTAGTTTTTTGAGGAACTTCCATATTGCTTTCAACAATGGTTGAACCAATTTACATTCCCATCAACAGTGTAGGAGGGTTCCCCTTTCTCTGCATCCTTGCCAACATTTGTTGTTTCTTGTCTTTTGGATGTTGGCTATCCTAACTGGTTTGAGGTGATAACTTATTGTGGTTTTAATTTTCATTTCCCTAGTGATCAGTGATGTGGAGCATCTTTTCATGTGCCTGTTGGCCATCTGACTTCCTTCTTCAGAGATGTGTCCGTTCAGATCCTCTGCCCATTTTTTAAATTGGGTTATTTGCTTTTTGGGTATTGAAGTATGTGAACTCTTCATGTATTTTGGATGTTAACCCCTTAATGGATAAGTCAATTACAAATATATTCTCCCATACTGTAGGATGCCTTTTTGTTCTGCTGATGGTGTCCTTTGCTGTACAGAAGCTTTTGAGTTTGATATAGTCCCACTTGCTCAATTTGCTTTTATTTCCCTTGCCCAAAGAGATGTGTCCAGGAAAAAGTCACTCATGTTTATATTCAAGAGATTTTTGCCTATGTTTTCTTCTAAGAGTTTTATGGTTTCATGACTTACATTCAGGTCTTTGATCATTTCAAGTTTACTTTTGTGTATGGAGTTAGACAATAATCCAGTTTCATTCTCTTACATGTAGTTGTCCAGTTTTCCCAATGCCAGAAGTATATTTATGCTTGTTTATTGTATATTAATTGACCATATATATGCAGGTTTATATCTGGGCTCTTTCTTCTGTTCCACTGATCTATGGATCTGTTCTTGTGCCAGTACCAAATTGTCTTGATTACTGTGGCTTTGTACTAGAGCTTGAAGTCAGGGAGATTAATCCCCAAACTCTGTTCTTCTATTTCAGGATTGCTTTGGCTATTCAGAGTCTTTTGTGGTTCCATATGAATTTTAGAACTATTTGTTCTAGTTTGTTGAAGAATGCTGCTGGTATTTTGATAAGGATTGCACTGAATCTGTAGATTGCTTTAGGCAGGATGGCCATTTTGATATTAATTTTTTGTATCCATGAGCACAGGATAGATTTCCAATTATTGGTATCTTCTTTAATGTCTTTCATGAGTGTCTTGTAGTGTTCAGAGTATAGGTCTTTCACCTCCTTGGTTAGGTTTATGCCTAGGTATTTTACTCTTATAGATGCAATTGTAATTGGAATTGTTTTCCTGATTTCTCTTTCTGCTAGTTCATCATTAGTATATAGGAATGCAACAGTTTTCTGTGTATTAATTTTGTATCCTGCAACTTTGCTGAATTCAGAGATTAGTTTTAGTAGCTTTTTGGAGAATTCTTCAGGGGTTTTCTCTGTACACTATCATGTCATCTGCAAATAGTGACAGTTTAACTTCTTCCTTACCAATTTGGATGCCTTTTGTTTCTTTGTGGTGTCTAGTTGCCATGGCTAGGACCTCCAATACTACGTTGAATAAAAGTGGGGAGAGTGAGCATCTTTGTCTTGTTCCCAATCTTAGAAGAATTGCATTCAGTTTTTCTCTGTTAAGTATGCTGTTCACTGTGGGTTTGTCACATACAGCCTTTATTATGTTGAGATACCGTCTATACCCACTTTGTTAAGACTTTTCTTCACTCTTAACATGGATGTTGAATTTTGTCAAATGCTTTTTCAGCATCTATGGAGATGATCATGTGATTTTGCCCTCCTTTCTGTTGATGTGACGTTTAATATAAATTTTTGTATGTTGTACCATCCTTGCATTCCTGGAAAAAGTCCCAGTTGGCAAAGGACCTTTAATACAAAGCAGAGGGAAGTAAATCTACTCACAATGCAGGGTAGACAATTTTCTAGTAAGGGAAGGGCAGGTCCTCTGGAATTCCATTTTTGCAAAACTCTTCCTTGGCTGTGAGATTAGATATAAGAAAAGTAATTCTCTTTAATTCCAGAACCAAAATGAGATTTAAAGGAAATCATACCAGACCTCTCTCAACAGAAAAGACACTATGTTCAGTATCTGCTATAAAGGGAGAGGTTTGTGATCAAACCAGAGCCCAGACTAAGGAAATTTGGGCAGGGGAGGATGAATCAGCCAGCTGCTTCATATTAATTTCTTATTCTCTGTCTTTCAGTGTGCTGTTTTAGTTACTTTGCAGCTTTTTGAGCTGGCAACTTAATTACTGATATTTGTATGTAAGGCAGTTATTTATTTTTTACTAAACACTAGTTAAACAGCCCAGTTTACATGTCACGTTTACATGATTATCATTTTCTGCAGAAATTAAAAATTTTCATTTTGTGTTTTGCCTTTGAACCAAGAGTTATTTTTCAGAAACTCTTAGATTTCTAAGCAGCAGGACATTTAAGGTTTTTTGTTTGTTTGTTATTATTTTCTGATTTCTACTGTATATACCAAGAATACTGCTTATGTTATTTCTACTTTATAGAATTTATAGTGGTTTTCTTTGTGATGTAATATATGGTCAGTTTTTGTATATATATATCATAAGCACTTAGAAAAAAGATGTTTTCTCTATCACATAAACATTATGTGTTATTTATGAATTATGGCCTTTAAGCACCACAAAATGTCCCTCTTAATCTTATTTAATATATTCTGTTCTGAATGCTATGACTGTAACTCCTAATTTCTTTTTATTTTTATTTTGCTGGTATTTTATTGTACATTATGCTATTTTTACAAATCAAATTTATTGAGATATGGATTGCATACAGTAAAAGCTACACATTTTAAATGCACAGTTCAATAGTATTTGACAAATACAGACACCTGGGCAAACACCTTCCTGATCAATATACGGAATACTTCCACCTCCCTGAAAAGTTACCTCTGTCCCTTTGTGTTCAATCTCTCCCATCCCCATTGCAAATAACCTGTGATCTGATTTATTTCAATAATGATTAGTTTGATATAAATAGAGTTCTATAGTATATAACTACTTGTGTCTGATTTTTTAAAAAAACAATGATTTTTGGAACTGAGATATAGTTGACATATGATATTATATCAGTTTAGGTTTACAACATAATGATTCTAAATGTGTATATATTGCAAAATGATCACAGTAAGTCTCATCAACATCCAAATACAAACATGGCTACATTTTTTTTTCTGGTGATGAGAACTTTTAAGATCTCTTTGCAACTTTCAAATACACAATACACTGTTAACTACAGTTACCATGCTGTACATTACATCCCCAGGGCGTAATTACTTTATTCCTGGATACAGTGTAAACATCAGACTGTTATTTTTTTTTTCTTACTACAATACAAGTGCCTGACCTTAAGCTTTTGAGTGCCTGAGCATCCACTTCAAAGACAGCTATCTCAGCCCCCAGGACTTATAAAGCATAGAGAATATAATCAATAATATCATAACAACTTTGTATGGTGACATGGTAACAACACTTATCATGTTATTTTGTAATGTATATAACTATCCAATCAATACATTGTACACCTGAAATAGTATTGTATGTCAAATATACTTCATTAAAAAGAAAGGACAGGCATCTCACATAAACACACTGACAACTACGCGACTCTGAAGAGCCCCACTCCTCAAGTTCCTTTGTCCTAGAAGATCTCTGCTTGACTCAAATAACTGACCCTTTCAACCACTTCTTTTCTCCTTTCTGTACTTTAATTACACTCGTGATTTGCAGAACATGCAAAACCGTAGGCCGCCAGCCCTCCACCCCAGTGAAAGCAGGTCCCCAGGCCATAATGTCCCCTCCTCCCTCTCGCTGGGATAGCACCCTGTGGCCCCAGGCAAGCCTTGTTGTGATGAGCCCTTTCTTTTTTCTTCAGAGTTCCCTGACGGTTATCTATGAGGATGTCTTGCAATCTCCATGAGATCCACAAGGCCAGTCCAGCCACACTGTTGGTACTGAAAGGGGAAATGTCTATGGGGGCTTGTTGAGGACCCAGGTGAGTGCCCCCAGAAATTTCCAGCTGAGAGCATCACTATCCATAGGATGAGACCAGCACAAAATACCTGGAGGTTTGTACCTTTTGACCACCATTTTGGTTAACAAAAACCTCCTGCCTACAGCAGCCACCAATCTGTTCTCTGAGTCTATGAGTTCAGTTTTATTTTGTGTTGTTTTTGGATTCCACATATAAGTGATATCACACAGTATTTGTCTTTCTCTGCCTGACTTATTTCACTTAGCTAGTGCCCTCAAGGTCCACCCATGTTGTCATATGTAGCAGGATTTCCTTCTTTTTTATGACTAAATAATATTCCTCTGTGTGTGTGTGTGTGTGTGTGTGTGTGTGTGTGTGTGTGTGTGTGCGCCTCACATTTTCTTTACCCATTCATCTGTGGGTGGACACTTGGGTTGCTTCTATGCGTTAGCTATTTTAAATAATGCTGCAATAAACATGGATGTACAGATATATTTGTGAGTTAGTGTTTCCTTTTTCTTTGGATAAATACCTAGAAGTGGAATTGCTGGATTATCTGGTTATATTTTTAACATTTTGAGAAACCTCCCTACTGTTTTCCATAGGGACTATACCAATTTATATTCCTTTCAATAATGCAATAGGGTTCCCTTTTTACCACATCCTCATCAACACTTGTTATCTCTCATCTTTTTGATGATAGCCATCTTAACATGTGGAGGTGCTATCTCCTTGTGGTTTTGATTTGCCTTTCCTTGAAGATTAGTGATGTTGAGCAACTTTTATGTACTTTTGGCCATCTGTATGTCTTCTTTGGAAAAATGTTGACTCAAATTTCTCTGTCCAGGATTGTTTATTGTTTTGCTGTTGAGTTGTATAAGTTCTATACACATTTTGGATATTAACCACTAATCAGACATAAAATTTCTACCATTCAGTAGGTTGGTTGCCTTTTCATTTTGTAATGATTTCCTTTGCTGTGCAGAAACATTTTAGCTGACATAGCTCCACTTAAGTATTTTTACTTTTGTTGCTTTTGCTTTTGGTGTCAGATTAATAAAAAACATTTTCAAGATAGGTCTATGTCAAGAAGCTTACTGTCTCTGGGTGTCACCACGAAAGGATTCCAGACATGTACAGAGGCTCCTCTGTCAGAGACACCAGTGACCTGGGGCAGGACAGAGAGACAGCACAAAGATGGTGCCCACCAGCCTCCCTGACCTCTGGAGAGGGTTGTGGTCAGTCTCTAGATATATGTTTAATTCAAAACCTGTCCCTAAATCTATGACTACGAAGATAAGCTAACAGGCGTCTTTCACGCAAAGACTAGTGTGCACTTTAATCTGCTGTCTCTGCAAGGTGCCCTGGCGGTGGTAACCAGTTAAGAACCGTTTCACCATGTGTGAGCTCTGTTTGACCCTGAGCATCAGCCCCATTGACCATGAGAGACTGACAGTCAAAGGGTGAACCCCAGGTAGTAGCTTCAAAAACTAAACAGCAGACAGGCACAAGCTCCCTTAAGGGAGGTATCAGTGACTAGGAGGAAGGTGTAGCACCTGCTCTCAGTAGTCTGTGGAGAGGACTGCAGCCCATCCTAAGACGTGTGTTTAATTAGAAATGTGCTCCTCATGCTGCAGGCTCTTCCACAGGAAGACTAGGTGTTTCAGTCTGTTGCTTCTCTGCTGTACCTGGGGCATAGGCAGCTAAGACCTCACCCTCTGTCTTCAGACCATATAGTCTTGGAGGACTTGAGAGCGCAAGCCCGGCTGGGCAAAGAGACCAGGTAATCAAGAGGTATTCCCTGGGTGGCAGCTGAAAATATCTGGGCACCAGTCGAGTGCACAAGGTACACCCTGAGAAGTACTGGTGACCCTGACTGAGCAGGCTAGAGGGAGAGACAGAGATGGCACCATTGGCTTCCATCCCCAGAGTGCCTCCAGAAGGCCCCTAGCTGTGTATCAAACCAGAAGCCTGCCCCTTAGGCCAAGGTGCAGAACAAGCAAATAGCTCTTTTCAAGAAAGACGGGGTGCATTTCCGCCTGCTGTCTCTGCGCTGTGCTCTGAGGGAGGTGGCTGAGAACTACCTCTGCACTTGTTGCGGTCACATGGGACCTGTGAACACAAGCCCTGCTTGCCCTCACAGCCAGGCGATCACGGAGAGTGCCCTGGGTGGCAGCCAAAAACCAGCGCACCAGTTGTAAAAACCGGGGTATCAGATGCACGCACACCCCTCGCAGGAACTGCCAGTGACCTGGAGCAAGGCAGAGGGACCAGGGTGAAGACAGCACCCGCTCTCTGAGGTCTCCGGAGAGGATTAGTTGGTTATCAGATGTGTGTTTAATTAGAAGCCTGCATCTCAGGCCACAGATGTGGAGATAAGCTAATAGCCCTCTTTCACAGAAAGAAGTAAAAAAACCAGAGCTGGCTATGGAATTCTCTGTCCAGGGAGGCTTCTCCAGCCATACAGAGGAAGAAGTGGGGTGGGTGAGGAAAGACAATCTAAAAATTGATACAAATTTTGGGACTTGATTTTCCTAGACATGAGATAACATTAAAGCAGAGGGGGATGTAAATTATTTTTTCTTATGGAATGGGCTCGCATTTTCCTCCCTTAGGTCATCAATGCCATGTTAGCCTCCCGGTAAGAGCTTCTCCAGAGGCCTACAGAATTTGCTCATGATCTTCCAGCACCTGGGTTATCGACTTCAGTGTTACCTCATCCAGTGCTGGTAGGACTCGGTGGAAGAGGGTCTCTTACTTAAAAGGGAAGCAGAACTCATCTCTCTTCCCTGCCTAAACAGTTCAATCCTAAAGCCGTTAGATGTTGGGGGTAGGCTGCAGTGATCATCTGTACTGAAATAGACGTCGTGCTGTCCAGAGTGGGATGACAGAGCCCCAGTTTGTAGAGAGCCTCTGTGCAGGTTGGTGGCCTAACTGAAGGAATCAGAGCCCAGGTGAGACACGAAGGGCACCTCAGAAGGGTGGCCTAGCTCGGGGTATTAGAGCGTGGAAGGGGGCACTGGACTTCTGCATGGATGTACGGCCTGCTGTGACTTTGTGCAGGACAAAAGGGCAGGCCCAGTAGACACATGGGGTGCTGGCTCAGTTTTAGTGTGAGGAGAACATCTGCACACTAAAAGGACTCGGGAGGAGATGGGGATTTGTACATACTAGGGGATGGTTTGAGAAAGTAAAAAATTAAGAATAATGGGATCCAGATTTTTCATTGTCAGTGAAGGAAGTTACAAATACAGGAAGGAAAAAACTAGATTGAACACTGTCATGTTGGACTGCAATCAGAAGTATAAGTGAGCTCTTATGGATAAATGTAAGTATATACATATATATATGTGTGTGTGTTTTTATATATGTTTTATATATACATATATATGAAAACATATATGGAAGTATTTGTGTGTGTGTGTCCCCTGCCTGTGTCTACATAGAGGTTTGGAGGCAGCCATACCCTAACAGGAATGGACACAACTGGCACCCAAGCACCTCCTTCTAAGTACAATCCCTGACTAAGGGGACCAGGGTTCCTTGAGGAAATGGCTGAGTCCAGGGATGGAGCATGAAATGTACAGAACAAGTCTAGAATGGCTTTTATGACAGAGATTAAGGGAATTTTCAAAGCATGATGGGGACATGTCAAAAGGACACAGAAACTAGCTTGAGAAAGTTCCCATCAGCCAAATTTTGGAAACTTTGGACATGAAAATAATGATAGTAATGGGTTTTAACTGATAGAATAGAATAAGAAAGCATGAGTCTGTATACACATAAATGAAAGATTGAATAAATGATGTTTTGTAAAAAATGGTATATTTACTCAGTTTTAAAGAGCTTAGTCACAAAATAATCAGTATTACAAAGAGATGAATAATATAATTAACAGTGGAGAGGACTGAAAGATATCAAATAATGTGTATCAAATAATCAAAATAACATCATTAATGGGACAAACAAAAAGCAGATACCCTCTGACAGGATGTGTAGAAGCAGAAAAGATTCTCCCTCTTTCCTTCTAGGTTCTTTGGTCTAATAGTTAAATTTTGTACATACCAAAGTCTCAAAGATGTGAGACCCATGGACAGTCACACAATGGAAGCTTATACATCGTCCTGAGCTAAGAAATGGTAGTCTTGGGTTCAAAGAACAGGAAGACATTCCACAAAAAGATGAGAAGAGCAAATGTTTGTAAACAGATTTGTGCCCTGCCATGTACAGAAGTCTTTGTGATACAAAAGTTTATTTCTGGTAATAGCTTTCTTTTCTTCCTGGTATAGGTCCCCTATCTAAACTCTTTTAGGCAGTTAAAGGAGAGGTAAGAAGCTTTTTCTGGGTCTGCTCTATCTTAATTGCCTTTAGCTTAAAATAACCCACATGCCAAAATGGCATATTTGGAGCAGCATATCTTGCTCCCCTACAGATGCAATAGAAGAACACAGCCTCACTTCTCTGATATTCCTGCCAATGAGTTTGCTCATGAGGAAACATTAGACAGACTAAAACAAAGGTAATTGACAAAAAAAACTGGCTTGTAATCTTCAAGAGTGTCATTATGAACATCAAGAGAAGAATGAAACTCTATTCCAGGTAATAATTTCATATGGGTATTCATTCCTGGAATTTTTCAGGAGGTTTATGTTTCTACAAATTTTGAGTCCCTCTAAAGTTGAGAAATGGGAGAGTGAGAGAGAATTAACAATCACCATAGAAATGTTACTGGTTTGACAGAATCCACTGATGTCAAGTTCAAAGCAAAAGCAGAAAACACTGACACACAGAGTCAAAAGTTAAGGTCAATATTTCTAGGAAAGGGGACAGGAGCTTATAAGAAAGTCATGATTTAATTAGCCAGCTTTGGTTGTAGATGTTGCATATTATAATGTGTGTCCATGTCCCTGTCTGCTGCTGATGTGAGTCACAAATAAAATAAACAGTAATAAGTTTATATGAATAGTATACATTATATAGATCCTGTGAGTGGTGTTCCAAGAAATAACAAGCTTTAGAAGCTCTTGGCAATTTTTTCATGATTCTGTGAGGTGCTGTTAATTTTGCTTAGGAGACCCAGATGTTGTTGTTTGAACACTACCCCGTAATATCGGCTGGCCTTGTCCCTGTCGAGTGTTACAATATTTACTTCAGGATGCAGTCATTTGTAAAGCCAACAAAATATTTTCATCATTATAAAAGGAATAGGCTTATATGAGTCATCATGTACCCTAAAGTCTAAAATGAAGATGTTTTTGGATGTAGTTTTAATTTGACCAACATCATCACAAAATGAAAGAAATGTTTCTATGTCTGAAAAATTTGCCATGAAAGAAAGAGCTAGGCTATCAGATGCGGCAGTTACAATTTCAGTTCAAGAATGTTAACTTGAATATTTGTGGAATTATTTTTCATTTTATGTAGTTTTTATTTGACATTTGTATTCCATTAATGTTTCCTTCTTTTAATGTTTTCTATTATAAAATGGTTTTATCAGGTGAAGATCATTTTCTACCATTACTGAAATATATAGCATTATTAATGTTTTTATAGTAATAAACAATGCATTGTTATGTTGTTTACTTTTCTACAGAAAACATCTGAAGAGTTAGAATTACCCCATTACAGAAAAATGATTCATTGTTTATTGTTATTTTAAAACACTGAATGAAAAAGTATAAAAATATAGAAAACTTATAATTTTGGAAATTCCTGAGAATTCCCAAGAATTCTAATTTATTATTTCCTGAATTTGAAGATTGATATTGGTCAGGAACTTGGAAACACCAGTACCATGTTAAAGAAGACTAAAGTGACAGAACAATTAAATGCAATGTGTGAATTTGCACTTGATTCTTTGCCATAAAGGCTAATACTGGATGAATTGATGGGATCTAGAAATTAGACTATAGTAATGTATCAATTTCTTTTTGATGGGTGTATTGTCACTATGTAGAGAATGTACTTGTTTGTAAGAAATAAACACTAAAGTGTTCAAGGGTAGTAGGCACCAGGTCAGCAATGACTCCCAAATGGGTTCAGGGTAAAAAGTTATTTTTACTGTTGTTGCAACATCTCTGTAATTTTTGTTATATATATGTATACATAAAATATGTGATAAATGTATATATAGGGAGAGAGTCTAATTGATTCAGCACTTCTCATTGATCTCAGGCTACAAAGGGAAAATAAAGGTATGTTTTTCTACTGCTTATACTTTGCTTTTTCTTCTTGATCTTTTCTATGTCATCCTAGGCACCAACCAATGGTATTGTCCCTCCTCCTTTTCCCTGAGGACCACACAGTATGTTCTTTACTTACATGTACCCATTTCGCTTGCTCTGAGTTTATGGGGCAGCCACATTAGGGAGAGGACTCGTTGAGGTGTTGTTTGTAGCTTTTTGGAGGCGGCCCATGCTCAGGCCATCTGTGTCAGCTGCTTAGCTGAGGTCAGGGTCCTGCCCCCTCCTTTCCCTTCCTGTAGTTCTGCCTGGGGCTCTGCGCTCACACTACAAAGTTTACCCTTTGTGTTTCCTGATGCGTTCACTCAGATGCCAAAGCCCGCGGGTCAGGGATCTTTCCTCCCTCCTGAGTGTCACTGATGGTCACCATTTGTGAGTTGCACACTGTGGCCATTTTTGTGGCTTCAGTATAGTGGTGTTCAGCCCTTACTGGGCATAAAGATCACCAGGGGAGATTTTTAAATATGTTCGATTGCAACCCAAGGATATTTTCACTTAACTGGCTAGGAAGGAGGGCTGTGCATCAGTTATTTTATGTGCAGCTCTGTTTGAGACTACTGCTCTGAAGCAGGGTTTCTAGGACTCTGCTGAACGTATAGACCATCTGGTGATAAAATGCAGATTCTGTCGCAATAGGTCTGAAGGGGGTTCCCCAAGATTTGGCATTTCTAACTCTGGCAGATCATACTTTGAGTGGCAAAGCTCTCACGCAGGGTTTCTTAGCCTCTGCACTATTGACATGGGGTGGGGGCAGGATAATTCTTTGTGGTGGGGCTGCCCTGTGCTTTCTAAAATGGTCAGCAGCAGCCCTGGCCTCTACCCACCAGATGTCAGTGAAAACCAGCACTGTCTCCAGGTATTGCCAAATGTCCTCTCAGTGTGTGGGGAGTGGGATTTGCTCTCGATTGAGAACCATGGTTCTGCAGTGCTACTCCCCCAAGTTGGCTGCATCCTGGCATCACCTGGGGAGCTCGTGTTTGTTTTTCTCTCCCAGGGATCTTGAATTAATGGATCTAGGGTGTATCTGGAATCACATTCGGAATCCCCTTTGGACAGCGGGAACTCCAGGGTGCTTTCATATTTCAGTTTCCCTAGGAGGGTATCCATGGAGGGATATGTGCTGGTGGTGACTTGCAGGAGATCTAGTTTGCTTAGTGATACTTGATATTCAAGGTATATAAAGCTTCTTTTATTCAACTGCCTCAAAGGTATGCTTTTCTACTTCAAACTCTCCCTCATAATGAGAAATGGAGATTCTCTGGTGTCAGTTAATGGAAGAAATCCTACAAGATACAATCTCTGCTCAGTGATGTACATGGGTCTAGATTGCCCTAATATTTGAAGCATCTTTCTCTTATATGTGGGTGTGTATGCATGGGTGTGTCCAGTTTTAGTATAGTAAGAGATGCCTCTCATTTCACAGCATTCAAGACATGGCTGGAGTCCAGGTGAATTCTGGTCCCTTATCAGGAGACTGATGGTGGCCAAAGTGGGGTAGGTTGTAGAGGGTGTTAGTCAAGCTGTTGAAGTTCAAAATAAAATATTAGTACCATGTGAATGCCTTTGATGTTTTTAAGTTCTCTGTGAACTATGATTGCTTCTGTACTAATGTCTAAATACCTTAAAACACAGAGGCTGTGCTTCAGGACCTGTGGGTCTTATTTTTGTTAACTGGGCAAAGTCTGAACCAGAGACATATGCATATCTAGAACCTAGACTCAGCTATGCTGATCAAGTACATGGCACTCCTCCCCTCACTCCTGCTGATCTTGGCCTCTCCTTCCTGGGTCTAGGAGGTCAGGTAACCTGTAAGTCATGAGCTTTTAGGACACATTTGGGTAGTGAACAGCCCAAATTAGAAATGATCCAATATCTTTCTGCTTAAATCACATAAAAAGATGATTTTGTGATTATTACTTCCATAATACGTAAATTTGTTTTTTCACTCCCTGTGGCTTAATTAATATAATGAATCTAATGAGCATGTTTTCCTTAGAATATTCCGGTGTTTGGGGCTGAAAAGGAGAGATTCTTGGTCTTTCAGCTGTCATAAACCTGGAAGAGCTTAGTTCTTTTAAAAAATTTGGCAGCGGACCTTGAGAGACTGATGAGACAGGTTTTTGCAGGTCACAGCCTGAGCCTCTGCTCTGGAAAGAGTAGATATTTGTCAGGGTCCCATGTCCAGGCTACAAGCCTGCTGAGACAATCTTACACTTTTGAGAAGGCTTTTGTCCAGCCTTGTATTTTTCAAATACCTTGACATATAACACTGGCATTACTGGCTGACTGTGAAGAAACAAGGGGCTGTAAACTTACAGTCAGAACTAAAGTGAAATTCGCCACTCAAGTGTCCAGATCACTTGTATGATAAATACAGACGCCATGAAAGACCACCTGTCTTTGTTTTTATTGGTGCGGAGGGTAGAGCTGGAAATCAATCTGTGTTTGTGTGTCCCTTCCAACCACTGACTTTAGGAAATATCCCACCCCCCAAACTGAAGAACCAGTTGAGAAACTATTGTCTGCATAAGAAAAGGAAACTCATGCTTAAGAAAGGAGACACTTTTGAAAATTGAACAGCATGTAATTATAGACTAAGCAGCAAGTTCAGTAAAAACAAGAAGTCTTATCTATTCATAATTCCTACTGACTTTTTTTAACTCTTAATTTTAAAACTTGGTATTTAATTTATATTCTCTCTCCTTAACTTTTCATGTTACATTAAATACATTAGTAGTTTTGTTATATTCTTTGTTTCTTGCAATTACATTTTGTTGGTCTTGTGGTGAATCACTTTTTTTGGACACAGTAGCTCTATTTCTGAGTTTTCTTGATAGTTTTGTTTTCTAGCAACAAGTGACGCTGCCTGACATCTCATCCTCATTGGCTGGAGAGAACATGTTCAATACCAAATTGGTTTCAATTTAAGCACAACTTCTGCAAACTTCTATGTCGGTAAATTCTAGTTTAGCTTGTGCTCTCTTTGTGGGCATGAGGTGGTGGTGGCATGAGAGTTGAGCAGAGCATGGCAGGGCTGCAAAGCCACTGGGAATGTGTTTGTTTCCTCCCCTGGGGTCTTGAATCTGTCTAAGGTACTTAACTTTGTAGACCAAAGCTGTAATTACTAATATTGTGACCATAGATAGTGGAATAAATCATTTCCATGTAAGAACAAAATAATTCAAAACAGAAACAGCACTTTTGAAAATTAAGCAACATAGTGGAGAAGAAAGCCAATTATTTTTTTTAAATTGCTCAACATAGTAGCAGTCTCACACATAGAAATTTTGCATGAGGCATATTGACTTTCGGAAACATAGGGTCAGTTTTTAGAATCCCATGCAGATTTTGATTGAAACTGCATTAAATCTCTTCATAATATTCCTCTCCTGGGGACATTGTATTCTGCTCCCCTTTGTAATCTTCTTTTCTAGTCTCAGGAAAGTTCTGTGATATTTTCACTGATGATTCTTCATGTTCCTTGTTAAATACATGATTTAGTATTTTATTTTTTTTGTACTTGTTAATGGATACTTTTTTCTTTTCCTAAAACTGAATATTTCTTTTTTATAGTCCTTCATGGCTTAGTGAGACAGAGACAAATGATCCTGCTTCCTCTGTGGTTTTAATTTGCCGGAGAGGAAAGTACCCAATGTCTTATTTTGGTTTCACTTAAACCCAGCTTCCACAAAGTTGTTACCAAACCTGACTGCGGAGGACTGGGGTTGTGGAAGCTGGGGATTTGGGTGAGGAAGTGTAGATAGCACATGGATGTGCCTTCCGGGATGCTCTGCTTTTTTATCTAGAAAAACATTTCATGGGCAAAGAGAAGCGAAGGGCTCAGCAGCCAGATGAGGGAACACATAACTACCCTTCTGATCTAGGCTACATTCAAGTGTTGCCCTTCAACCAAGGATGGGCTCACACCCACAGGTCTGCAGGGAAATGACAACTGCAAACAGCAACACCTTAAAGTGTTTCCACTTCTGGAAGTGCAGAGGATACTTCATTTCTTCATGCCCACTCAGTCCCAAGTGAATTTCAGGATATGCAGTGGAGTCTCATGGCCTAGCCTCTGCTTACCCGATTGCCAGGAAATCCGCAAATCAGCTGTGAGTTTGAGCTACTGGTGTGCATCTGATTCTTGCACTCAGTCAACCGGCACATTCTGGGCTGTGTAAATAGTGGAAAGGAAATCAGGATGGGGGAGGGGATGGCCCCGCTGTTTCCCCAGATGTCTCCTTGGAGGCGTCGATGGCAGTGGCAGAACCTAAAGCATGAAAAGGCTGGTCCTCTCATATTTCTTGCGTCCTCCCCCTTCCCACCCAATATAAAGAGAGCCAGACTTCTTTTGGCTTTTGATCCTGCGACTTTCTCTCCAGATGTAGTGGGTCCTTATCAGCCAGGCTGGTGAGAAAATGAAGGCAGATAGCCAGGTTACCGTCCAGCCATGAAAATTATGATAATTAATAATGATAACAATAATGGTGCCTAATGTTTGTTCAGTGCTTACTATATACGAGGCACTCTTCTAGGTGATTTACTATATTAACTAGCTTAATCTTTATAGTCTCATCAGGTGGATATATTATTATTACCTCCCTTCCCCATTTTACCAGTTAGGAAATCGTGGCCTGGAGAAGTTGGACCATTGCCTGAGGCCATACCATTAATAAGAGGTGGAGCCCAAATTCAAACCAGGCAGTCTCCTCCGAGTGATGCACTCCACTGTGGCCCACACAGGCATTTATGTCATACTTCCCCTCATGGGCACTGAACCACTTTTAAACCACCCACTCAATTCTCCTGAAGGAAGAAGTGCTCAGGGGCTTGGTCACACACTCTTTCAACTGACTGCACCTGAGAGTGGTCCTCCAGGGTGAGCCCTGAGCAGGAAAGCTGCATCTCTCTAGCTCCCCTCTGTGGACTCCTTATGAGTAGAAAAGGGCTCTTCCTCATCTCTCTGTCATACCTGGCACAGTATTTGATTCGTGCTCACATGCATGCACAGATGAAGGCTCTTAGTCAGATCTAAGATAATTCATCTACAGGTTAGTTGGAGGACCCACTTTGGAGACTTCATGATCTGCTGAAGAATCTGAAATTTTATTCAGGCAGACTTATCGGAAATCTTACAGGTTCAAATACTTTGAGGCTAACAAAGCTTTTCAGCTTCATCAAAAACCAAATAAATGTTCCTGAGCAAAGACCACTGCTAAATGGCACCAAAGAGGCGTGGCTTACACCCAACCCCGGAAGTTCCAACATGAAAGCTTCTGTACTGTAACGACAGCCTGGATGAAGGAACAACCGCAAGTTTCCCCGCACAGGGAGGAGAGTGTGGACCTCAGCAGTGTCCTGTCTCTGCTCGCTTGAGCTCCACAGGCTCATGGGTTCAGAATTTAAGACTTATAAGATCTGGGAAGTGTTTTTGAAGTCTTTCCTCTTCTCTTTATCTGTGAAGTAAAAAGGGATAATTATGTGAGTTCCGAAGTGAGTGGTTAAAAAAGAACACTTTGGGAGGAATTGTGAAATGGAGATGACTACAGATACGTAATGGATTGAAAAGGGAGTTTGAGTGTGCAACTATGATTGGAAACTTTGTGGTCACGATCCCAGGGGCCCAGGAACGCCTGTAGGAGAGGAAGAAAGGCAGAGAATAGATGCTGTGGGGGTGGCATGGGCGGGTAATTGAGAAATTCTACACAGTGCTCCATGCACAAATGTTCCATATAGAAATTTCACTGAACTGAGATGTTAATGGAATTTCTCTTCCCCCTCTCCCCCTGCCTGCCGCTACAACTTTGAATATGCCTTCTTGACTGTTCAGTCTGCCAGAGACAAATGATGCTGACTTCCCTCCTTCACCTTATTAGCGAGAAAGAAAACTGTTTATGATATATCATGGTTTCATTTAAATATGGTTTATGCAAAGATTTATGCCATCATCCTTCTTCTTCAACCACAGCCCTGTTCTAATAACCACTTCCTATTTCCAGACACCTCCACCCTTTCTACAAGCATCAAATGTGTTAGTTCCTCTGATACTTTCAGTGTAAATTTTAGATAGTAATATAGTCTTTGGTCAATCCTCTAACAATCTTCATAGAAGATGTAAAGAGCATAAGAACAAACTCTCTATACGTGAGACTATCAAAAGAGCATTAGGTTAACACTCCCAACTGTGGAGGAAATTTTCAGTAAGACACTATATTTTATAGCACACTTTCTGGGCATACGAATCCAACATGTCAGTAACGACACTGTAGGAGTTTCTCATAAAGGAGAAAAGCACTTGGGAAATGGTTTGGTATGGAAGTGAGGGTTGTGTCAAGCTCTGGGCCAGACACAGTTGGGGCCCAACATCTGAAAGAGACTGGTCTTAAATGGTGAGGACTGCATTAACAAAGGGGCTGATCTGTAGAACTCACACTCAAACAGAAGTCAGAAGCAAGCTGACTGCCAGCTCAGAGTCTAGGCAATGAGAGTCCCCTGCTGGAGGCCAGCATATACACACGTGCTGTAACATTAGTAAGGGCACGACTTTTATCTTCTCTAGCAGTGAACCCTTCAGAGCCTGAGCTAAATTAACCAGTGCCTTCTTCTTCCTTTACCCGACCCAATGGTAAATCTGATCAATCAGCCCTAATTTGCTTTGTATTATAGAATTTGCTACATGTAATGGCCGATAATTTCAGCCAGGCTCATTTATATTGCTACTGACTCAAGAGCAATGAGTAGTGGTAATTTGAGTGTAATAATAGAATTATGCATAGCTGTGCAAATTTATCAATGACAGATAATGTGTCATGCTACCCAGTCACACACCTGTT
This sequence comes from Manis javanica, assembly GCF_040802235.1. Classification (NCBI taxonomy): domain Eukaryota; kingdom Metazoa; phylum Chordata; class Mammalia; order Pholidota; family Manidae; genus Manis; species Manis javanica. The sequence goes on from NC_133171.1 coordinate 58,386,856, forward strand.
CTTTTCTAGTGCTGAATAAAGATATACACAACATAAAGGAGTTTATAACAAGATTGGTACCCCGAAATGCCCCTTTATAGCTCTCTTGGATTTTCTCTCTTGTAGTTTGGGGTGTCTTTCTCACTCTTGCTGAGGCATCATCCAGTAAGCTTGTAAATTCTGTAATCTTCCAGGAGATTTACTATACCTGAATTTTAATTTAAGTGTAGGAATCCTTTCTGACACTTGGACACTGAAAAGGAGCATCCCTCCATTCCTTTCTTTACTGACTGATCTGATACATGGGAGTCTGGAGGTCACAAGGCCACCCTGACAATAGGTAGATTTCTCTGCCGGTTATTGCAGTTACTGAGGGCCCCTTAATATGGGAATCCTTGCTGTATTGCTTGGGGGAAATGACAGACATGAATGGCTTTGTTGTGCTGGCCTTGGGGAGATATTCACTGTGTGGAGTAATTCAGTGAAAAGCACTGATGTCTTTTCCTACCCTGAGCATTTTGATCTGAAGACCTCCTTCCTATTACGGCTTTGCATATACCTGGTGAACGGTGAGAGATTCTGAGAATGTTTCTGAAAACCTTTTCCATTATAGAATTCAGGTTACTTCAGATTGTTATCTCTTCTTGATTCAGTTTTGGTAGTTTGTGTCTTTCTGGGAATTAGTCCATTTCATCTTAATTATCTAATTTATTTGTGTACAATTGTTCACAGTATTGGTTTTATTTAATTGAGGTATAATTGAGGTATGACATTATATTAGCTTCCTGTGTATAAAATAATGATTAAATATTTGTAAATATTGTGAAATGATCACCACATAAGTCTACTTAACATCTGTCACCATACAGTTACAAATTTTTGTCTTGTGATGAAAACTTAAAAAATCTGTACTCTCAGCCATTTTCAAATATGCAATATAGTATTAACTATAGTCACCATGCTGTACATTACATCCTCATGACTTACTTGTTTTATAACTGGAAGTTTGTTTCTGTTGACTCCATCCATTTCGTCTCCTCTCCCCTCCAACCACTTCCCACCTCTGGCAACTGCCCATCTATTCTCTGTAACAATGAGCTCATTTTTCTTTGTTTCTAGGTTCCAGGTAAGTGAGATTATAAGGTATTTGTCTTTCTCTGACTTATTTCACTTAGCACAATGCCTTCAAGATCCATCCATGTTACCACAAATAGCAAGATTTCCTTCTGTTTTTATGGCTGAATAATATTCCATATATACATACCACATTTTCTTTATCCATTCATCCATCAACAGACACTTAGGTTGTTTCCATATCTTGGCTACTGTAAATGATGCTATAATGAACTTGGGGGTGCATAATCTTTTTGATTTAGTGTTTTCATTTCCTTTGGATAAATGCTCAAGAGTGGAATTGCTGGATCATATGATAGTTCTATTTTTAATTTTTGGAGGAAACTCGACAGTGTTTTCCACAGTGGATGAACAAATTTACATTCTCAGCAACAAGACACAAGGGTCCCTTTTCTTCACATCCTTGCCAACACATGTTACCTCTTGTGTTTTTGGTAATAGCCCTTCTAATAGTTTAAGGTGATATTTCATTATGATTCTGATTTGCATTTACCTGATGATTAGTGATGTTGAGCACTTATTCTTGTACTTGTTGACCATCTGTATGTCTTCTTTGAAAAAATATCTATTCAGATCCTCAGCCCATTATTTAATCGGATTGTTAGTTTTTTGCTATTGAGTTGTATATGAGTTCTTTATGTATTTTGGATATTAACCTCTTATAAGATATGAGATTTGCGAATATCTTCCTGTTGGTTTTCAAGCTACTTGGGAGCTTCCCAGATGTAATCTGAAACTGGGCCCTGAATGCAGAGGGTAGAGAGAGCCTTTAGAAAGAGGCAGGCCACACAGGTCGGTAGGTGGCAAGTTTAATAAGCAAGGGGAACTTACATATGAGACTGGTCTTGGGCGACAGCAAGATGAGTAGAGTTCTTCACCCATTCACCAAATCTTAAAAGTTTATGGAAAACTTGACTGGGTTCAATCATATATACAGTCCAGATGGTTTCGAAACCACACCACTATCTCATGGCGCTGTCCTTGAAGCAGCCTCTGGAAGTGGGGAAGGCAAACAGAACCCACATTCCAAAGACAGGGGAGGGGAATGGAGTCTCCTACTGCGGGGGGCCACCTCATGGGTCAACCGGCAGTCACATCTTCTCGGGGACGCTCCTTAACTCTTCTCCCATTTGGATGGTTGCCTTTTCATTTTGTTAATGGTGTCCTCTGCTGTGCAGAAGGTTTTTCATTTGGTATGATCCCACTTGTTTATTTTTGCTTTTGCTGCCTTTGCCTTTGGAGTCAAATCCAAAAATTCATTGCCAAGACTGATGTCGAGGAGCTTACTGCCTTGGTTTTATGGTTTCAAGTATTATATTCAAATCTTTAATCCATTTTGAGTTAGTTTTTGTTTAAGGTGTAAGATAATGGTCCAGTTTTTTTTTGTTTTTGCCTGTGGCTGTCCGTTTTTCCCAATATCATTTATTGAAGAAACTGTCCTTTCCTTGTATATTCTTCACTCCTTTATCATAAATTAATTGACCATACGTGCATGGGTTTACTCTTGGGTTCTATATTCTGTTCCATTGATCTATGAGTTTGTTTTTATGCCATTACCATACTGTTTTATTACTTTAGCTTTGAAATACAGTTTTAAATCAGACAGGGTGATGCCTCCAGTTTTGTTTTCCTTTCTGAAGACTGTGTTGACTGTTTGGGGTCTTTTTGTGGTTCCATACAAATTTTGGGGCTGTTTGTTCTATTTCTGTGAAAAATGCCATTGGAATCTTGATTGTGATTACACTGAATCTGTAGATTGCTTTGGGAAGTATGGACATTTAAATATTTTAATTCCTCCAATCCATTAGCATGGAATAGCTTTCCATTTAATTGTATATTCTTTAATTTCTTTTATTAATTTCTTTCATCAGTGTCTTATAGTTTTCAGTGTACAGTGCTTTGCCTCCTTGGTTAAATTTATTCCTAGTTATTTTATTGTCTTTATGCTATTGTAAATGGTATTATTTTCTTAATTTCTCTTCCTGATAGTTATTAGTGTATAGAAAGCAACAGATTTTTCTATTTTGATTTTATTTCCTGCAACTTTACTGAATTTGTTTATTAGTTCTAATAGTTTTTTGGTGGAATCTTTATAGGATTTTCTATATATAATATGTCATTTGCAAATAGTGACAGTTTTACTTCTTCCAACTTGGATGCCTTTATTTCTTTTTCTTATCTCATTGCTCTAGCTAGGACCTCCAGTACTCTGATGAATAAATATGACGAGAGTGGGAATCCTTTTGTTGTTCCTGATCTTAAAGGAAGAGCTTTGATCTTTTTATAATTGAGTTGCTCTATTGCAAAGGAAATATCTTCCACTGGGAATGTTAGGAGGTATCTGTTTATGACCTGTTTCTCTTCTCAGGCAAAATATCTGAGCCAGGAGCCTGGAGCTGGATGTGGGCATAATGGCAAGCTTCTCTTTGAGTGACACTCCCCCTTGAGGGGCTGAGCACTTGTCAGAGGGAGCGGCCAATAGCTTGAAGTTCTTTCAGCTTGTCTTTCTTGGCATGGAATCACCAACTCATTAGCCAAGGAAAGGGCTCTTGGGCCCCAGTATAATCCGCATGCATTACTCAAGGTAGATCTTCCATTGCACAAGTGGCAGTTGGGCAGAAGATGGGACCTCCCACCTCCAGACTGCACTTGTTTGGGACTTAGTCTCAGCAACAGATGGATGGAGACAGGATGAGTTATGCTGCAGTCCGCTTCCCCTGGGAAGAAAACCCTCTGGTTTGCATCTGCAGGGAGACAGAACCCTGCATTCTTGGCTGTAGTAGTTAGGAGTGGAGTCTCTGCCTTAATAAACTGTAAGCAAGAAGGAACAGATTCTATGTTAAATATTGTAGATTTTTATCTTACTAAATTTTTATAGATTTTCTTGAAAAAGTTGTTGCATCATTTGTTGTTTGCCTTTCACAAACTCTGAGCCAGAGACTTCAACTGGTTGTCTTTTTTGTTTTTAAATAATTTTCATCAGTTTTTCTGGGAAACAGGTCAGCACAGAAACTGTCATGCTGTCATGCTGGAAGTTAATCTCTTCATATAATGTTTGAAATGCAAAAATCATAGAAATGAAGAGCAGCTTAGTGGTTGTCCCAGGTTAAGGAGAAGGTTGGGGCTGGATGTAGGGGGTGGGAGGGAAGTAGATGTGGCTGTGACAGGGCAACATGAGGGATCTTTGTGGTTATGGTAACGTTCTGTATCTTGACTGTATTGATATTAATATCCTGGTTGTGATATTATACTACAGTTTTTAAAGCAGTTACCACTTGGATCAACCCTGTAAAAAGTACATGGACTCTCTCTGTATTACTTGTTACAACTTCTTGTGGATCCACAATGATTAAAAATAAGAAGTTTAGTTAATAAAATATGTTCCCCATTATAGCAATAAATTATGGCAGAGAAAACTATGGTATACATTTTCATGAGTGATTACTTAGGCCTTCAAAGGAACATTTATAAAGTGTAATAAAGACATGGGGAATTATTTAAAATATGGTATTAAGCAACCTATAAAAGATTTAAAAATTTATATTAAAACTCACTTTTATAAAATATAGAGATGTATATGTTTTGGAAAAAAACACTGAAGTAGACATATTTGGTCATAGTGATTATCTCATGATAGAGCAGAAACTAATTTGTTTCTGTCAGTTATACAGACTTCAAGTCTTCTTCATTAAGCATTACTATATAATAATAAAAGTAGTGCATTAATTTTTTTCTTTAAAACAAATAAGAATGTGACCCACTGTACTTTTTATGGATTTAGATTTTGGAAGTCCTGGAATCTCTAGTATCCAGTAAGTCCACTGAGAGATAGGTAGCTGGGAATTGACAATAGTGAGTCAGTTTCAGTCAAAATACTCTGTTCTACATAATAGATCATCAAGCAGTGACCAACTCCCTACATACACTGCATGTATATGGAGGATTCATTTTGGTCTAAGTCTTAAATCACAAAGTAGAACTCTAATACAAATGCTGGGGTTTTCCTCCAATACTGAGGATGGTAGATCACTTGATTAGTGCTCTCCTTCCTTGACAGGTCTTCCTATACCCTAGGGATGTCGAAAGAAAACCTCAATAAATCCATTTTAAGGATCTTCTCAGCTGTATGAAGCATGATTTCCTGGTTCATATATAAAATAAGGATTTCCACGTTTTTTCACCATTGCTTCAGAACTAGCAAGCCTTAGAATAGTATAAAATTGTCTGTCTTAGAACACAAACATACATGCCAGGCTTTCAGAGAAGTATTTACATGGTGTTGCCAAGTGCATAACTAATAATTTTACCTACATTTTCAGTTAATCAGGGAGTGGATTGGAAAGTTAATGAATACATAGCAATGAATATTAAGCTACAAAGATTTTTTTCTAATTTATGAGACATATATTTTCCACCCAAAGGGTGAAGATCCCATTCCATAATTCTATGTTAGGTGACAAAAAGTACAGCAGTGTACTGGCTAACTCCTGAATTGTAATGAGCATGGTTACCTGAGAAATGGTTTATATATAGTTATTCTAATAATAATGTTCTTGTATAGCCTCTAAGGGGTACTTGAAAAAGAACCCAAAAAGGACAAATATTTTTACTCATTAATATTGTTTTGGCCTTATTGAGGAATTACTTTTGTCTAGGATAATTAAAAATTTATTCTTATTTGTTGTTGAAGTCAGTTTTCAGATCACTTCTTTCCCTTTCCTGCAATTACTTTTCAGAGACTGAAATGATTGTTGACAGTAGAATAAAATATTAAGAATATTTATCATGCTCCAGGAACCAGTTGAGTGTTAACATAAGAAATCATGTAATTCAACCCCACAATTTTAGTGATGAAAAATAGGAACTCAAAAGAGAAAATTGTGGGCCAAGGTATAGATCAGGTGCCTGAATTCTAATCTCGTGACAATGAACACAATGCTCTCTCTGCCATACAATGTATATTCACTAAGTAAGTTCTGGAGTAACTTTGGCTAAGTGAAATATTGCTTGGTAGGAGAGGGATAATGGAAAGGGAAATATTAAGTTGAGGTGTGTGAAATTCGTAGAATGAAGATACAACTCGTTTTATTTCAGATTCTCTTCTGATCTCAGATAAACTAATATTTTAATTCCTGGGTTTTTAGACTTAGGCAGAACTGGATTTGGATCCTAATAATTATTATCTTATATCTCTTAAACCCACTGATTCTTAGTATACTGCTCATTTATTAATTAATTGACCAAATACATACTAGTACTAAAAGTTATTCTAGGTGCTGAAGATTCAGCAGTTAACAAGAATTGAAGTCTGTTATGAGGATAATTAAGATAGGATATATCTGGAAGTGCTGCTTTGCTAGAAAAATATCAGTATGTGATATGACTCTCTACAAAATTGACCTGAATTCTGATCTCATGATAATCAACAGGTAAGATCGTGGACTTTTTCACAATTTCCATCTCATCTACCACAGGTACTATGCATGACTGGCAGGGAGACTTCAGCGTCACAGCCATTTCCTTCTCTTTTCAAAATGAGCAGGGACTTCCCACAAATGCATGAAAAATATCAGGTTCTCCCAATTCCGCACCCAACACTAAATACTTAGATCCTCACTCTCCATTCTGCTTCACAGCTATAAAAATGTGGTCTCTTGACTCTCCAACATGCATATCATTTCTTTCCGAGGAACTAAGTTGTTAGTTCCTCTCACCACTTACTGGTCATCCAGCCTCCTTTCCAGCTTCTCTACAGACCTGGGATCCCGTCAGGCCCTCTTAGCAGATGCATCTGCTGGAGTCGCGTGACGCAGCTCCACCGTCAGTTCCTATTGGTCGAAGAGAAAGGTCGATGAGGGAATGGGGGTTTCCAGGAATGCTTTTCTTTCTTAAAATGCCTCAGTGCAAACAGCTGAATTCCTTCCTTAAAAGGCATTAACCTGAACCTGTATTAGCTGAAGAGGCAGATTCTGGGTGTGAGGACTGAGCCTGTAGGTGCTGCCTGTGACAAGAGATAAGATGCCTTCCTTCTGTCCTCTTCATCAAGTGATATTTCCAAGCACAATTATGAGAGCATTAGTGCTCAGTAAATCCAAGCCCCCCAATTCTAATTGTGACATCCTGGCCTTGTAACTTCACTGGGATTACCAGAATGGCTTGGCTCATTTCTCTTTCTGTCTGTGGCTATACAATTTTTCTGCTTTTGGGGTGGTACCACTTTGTATATCTGCTCCCTTTCCTTGAGGAAGCCCTTTCTTTCACATCAGCCAGGACTCCTCTCCTTGTCCACATCTTTTATCCTTTGTTGTCCTTGCACATCATTTCGTATATATATTTTTTGCTCCTTCTTCTCCCTTAATCAACCTCAGACATCCTCCTTTTCCCATTTTTATGACTCTTACTATTTCACATACACAGAGAGCTCCAACCTTAAATTTCGAAGGTTCTTGTAGGTTTGTAAAACAATTAAACAATTTTGCCCACTTTTGAAAACTCATGGCTCCACGAATTTATGCTCTCACTATATGTTATAAACACATTTATTTCGGCTCTTGTTGAAGAAAGGAAGATGAAGTAGGTTCTGAACTCCTAGAGAACAAGATCTACAGATCCTGTTCATCCTTGTAATACCAATACCTTGAAGAATGCTTTGCATAATTGCAGCATGAATACATTTTTCCTAAATTTACATTCTCTAAAGAGAATATTTTTTTCTTTTTGAAATCAGGATGCAATTCCCATATTCTTACTGTAGCTTCCAAAATTGGTATCAAATTTGTTTGCAGAGTTGTTATAAGGATTAAATGAGATAATTGAGGAATGCCTAAAACTGTTGCTTTCATTTTCCATCATTATCCCTGCACTTTCTTATGATAACCAGCAGTTGGAGTGTTGGCCCTTTATCTATTTCTTTTTCTCTCCTCTCTTGTTTCAGTCTTCTCCTGGAGATTACTTTTCTGTCAGCAGTGAGATACTAGCATCATAGCAATATCCTTTCCATTTAACCTTAGCCAAGGGGCTTTCCACTGATGCGTGGGGAAGAACAAGTATTGTGCTGATAGCACTCTGCACCCATCTAAGTTGTGCTTCAAAACCCAAACAAAAGAGTTCTTGGCACTCCACATAGCCATATCCTGTTTCTTCCCATGAATTCCAGGTGTTAGACCTTATTCTCACCACAAAGCTCACCTTCCCCTACTCCACTTGTACATTCATGCTTTATGTGTCTTTCTATATGTGTATTCTATTTCACTATGAAGTGTTAAAGAAGCAAATCTTGAAACCAAACTAACATTAAGACTATTGACTAACACTAACACTAGCGTTATTTGGTGGAGACAAATGATGCTACTTCACCTGTTGGCTGTATGGGAGGGAAATTAATGAGTAATGAGAATTTTCATAAAGTGCCTTTGTCCAGCAAATTGACCTGCTTCATCCTACAGGAAAGGGCATATGACCCAGGATAGAGAGCAACGTGAGATTCAAGGTCTGAGTCTTTGGATGCTACTCCTGAAAGAAGAAGAGAGGGTTCTGAAAAGCTCTACCTTTTCTTTCCATTCTCATCTAATTGTAGTAGTACCCGGTACGAGTTTGTGAAGACATAAAACATTCAGCAACACTCGCCTCTTGTATCATGTCATCTTCCCAGTCTTTGTGCTCTTCCTATACTTACGTAACACCTGAGTGACCAACGGTTGATTTTGCTGTTTTGCATTTATACATTGCAGTTCATCACCTTCCTAAGGAAGTGACTGCTCTGCTCAGCCACCAAACCCTTTCATACAACGGGTGCTCTCTCCCTATCTGCTCTTATCCTGCACTGTCCGTCAATCTGAATGTTCATCGTCAACCAGAGCCTCTTACTTAATTCACCCCACCTGGTGCTGTTCTTGCTCATGTGGTTCATGAGTGTTCCTTTCCCCCTGCTGCTCTTCTGAATCATTTCCTCCTCCTCTGCCTCAAATCTCACTTCTGCAAATGAACTACATTTTCAAGTTTCCTCTAAATACTCCAAACTATAGGATTATATTCTTTCTCTACTATTTTTTAAATTTTGTTACTTAAAAATTATATCCATTTGTATTTTCATTGTAACTTACAAATGCCTATGTTTATCCTTAGTATATTGTTCATTGACTTGACAGACAACTATATTTTATGATTACCTGCTCTGAACCAGGACTTTCTCTAGGAATAGAGAGAATGGTAGGCAAAGAATTTAAGTCCTTGACTCATGGAGATTATTCCCTACATATATTACTTTCTGTCCTGGTAGATACAGATCTTCCTGAGATCTTCATCTTGGTGTTCCTAGCTCCCAGCACACTCTTTGAACATAGGAAGTGCACATGAGTTTCACCAGTTATACTCCATGCTTGAATAGTTCACAGAGCACTTTAGCATACTGCTCACCATTTATATGTAATCAGGTAAAATTTCCTGTTTATTCAATAGCATAATCAAGGAGAGAGAAAAGGTGGACATTAAGGAGGAGTTTCCTTTTCTGACTTTGAAAGCGATGACTAGGGAGGTAATTCTCTACTTGCCGTTCCCTCCCCACCTTTCCTTTGCACATTTCAGTTCATCACCTTCCTAAAGGTTTAGGATTTAGCCACCCTTTTTCCTTCAGTGATTTCCAAGGTATCTGAGGGTGTGATCCTCTATTGTTCTTATTTCTCCTTTTCCCTAACCACAGATCCTGGAGCCCAGCTAGGGAGAAACTTCTAGCATCAGTGTCACATGCACATTGAAGGTCCTTACTAAGAGTTTTCCTAGCACATCCCATGATACTTTCTAGTCATGCTCAATAATTTCTTATTGTTGCTATTTAAATATTATACCCTGACTTTTGGCTAATGTTTTTCTTTATCGATAGTGAACACTGGAAGACAGCAATGCAACTAACACATGAATAGTGAACTTTGAATCATATAATAATCTTTTTCTATTTATCAATGTCATAAAGATATTCTCAGGGGAGGGAGAAAAAGTGGGGTATTAAGATTAGCATGCATGGTGGGGTGGGAGAAAGGGGAGGGCTGTACAACACAGAGAAGACAAGTAGTGATTCTACAACATTTTGCTATGCTGATGGACAGTGACTGTAAAGGGGTATATAGGGGGGACCTGGTATAGGGGAGAGGTTAGTAAACAAAATATTCATCATGTAAGTGTAGATTAATGATAAAAAAAAAAAGCAGTTCCTGTGTGGTGACCTCCAATGAGTCCTACACAATGATATAAAGGGCATATAAAAGTGTAGGCAAAGGGTCTGTTTGTGTTTATACAGAGGATCAAAGCCTAATTTGGCTACCCCAAAAATGAACTAAGATATGATATGAAAAAGAACTTCCAACATCAGCACTCTCAGGAAGACTCATGCCAGAAGATGATCATCAAAAAACCCCAACAAAGATCCATGCACTGCTACAGGTGTAGCTGCACTCATCCCACCAGTTCCTGGACTTGCCATGGGAATGAAGAAGGAGATATCTAAGCTGGCCTGTACATACAGTAAAACAACAAATGTGACTGGATCTATACTGTTGGAACTCAACCAAAAATTAGAAGTGCAAATTGTAGTGCTCCAAAATCTTACAACTACAGACTATTTACTGTAAAAGAACATATGGGATGTGAACAGTCCCCAGGAATGGGTTGTTTTAATTTGTCTGATTTCTCTCAGACTGTTCAAGTTCAGTTGGACAATTTCCACCATATCATAGATAAGTTTTCACAAATGCCTAAGGTGCCTAACTGGTTTTCTTGGTTTCACTGGAGATGGCTGGTAATTACAGGTATGCTTTGGTTACGTAACTGTGCTCCTATTATGTTAATGTGTGTGCGCAATTTAATTAGTAGTTTAAAACCTATACATTCTGAAGTTACTCTACAAGAAGATATGTCAAAGAAATAATCAATCTTCCCATGTTTTCTACCACCTGCTACTTCTATAGCTTTTCTTCTTCCTTCCTAATTACAACCCTTAAATAGAATTCGTGCCTCATATCGAATTTACCGAGTACCATAATTCTTCCAAGTGATAAAGACACCTCAAGACAAATGCTGGGCATAGAAGCCACAGGGCATAAATATGCAAAGAAGTAAAAAGCTAACCTTTTCAAACAATAAGGCTTCTCTTTCACTTACAACTTAACATTTCCCTGTACAGCCCCAAAAGATGACTGGTTAGCCAGAGACGGGTAAGATTCCTCAAGGGAGGAGCAACCTAAGACAGGCACAGTCGCAGGGGGGCCATCAGGTGAGAAAATGGGGATCAACAGAGGTGAGGCTTAGAACCCCCCCCCCCCCGTTCTGAGAGAAATCTTCTGCATCTGTGGATGTATTATTGCCCTTGTCTAGCTTGGATTAACACATAGTCTACAGGCACACACCTGATCATCTACATTTGCTCTCTTACAACACTAAACTATGTTTTCTACCTTTATCTTGTATCTACCTACAACTTCAGCATTTTATTAAAAATGATAACAAAGAGAGAAATGTTATATCCACATATAAATCAAGTATAAAAATCAAATGAATATTCATATTTGAACTGACTGTTTATAGTTCATAATGCATGAGCAAAACCGAAAGCTTCTGTGATGACTGCCCTTGTACTGTTCACCATGTAATTTATTCACTATGTAAGAATTTGTTCACCATGTAAGAACTTGTTCATTATGCTTCAGAAGATTGGAGACTGATGAAAATTAGGCTTGGGGTGGATTAATGATTGTGCATTGAGCATTGACCCCCCTATACAGAATTTTATTGTTGTTAACAACCATTTGATCAATAAATATATATATATACACAATTCCAATTGTAAAATAAATAAGTAACTGGGATGTAATGTATAGCATAAGGAATATAGTCAAAATATTGTAACAACTTGGTATGGTGATAGCTGGTACCTAGAATTATCATGTATATAAATGTTGAATCACTGTGTTGTACACCTGAAACTAATGTAATATTGTGTGTCAACTACCCTTCAATAAAAATAATTATCTAAAAAATATATATATATATATATATTCTCTAGAAGAAAAGCAAAAAGATGGTGGAGTAGGATGGCAAGGCAGAAACCTCCCCCCATATATGCACCAAGGAAGCAACTACAGCAAATACAACTAACCCTGAAAATGACCTGAAGACTGCAGAAGAAAAGAAGACCACACAGAGAAGGGTAAAGAGACAGAGCTGTGATAAATTAGGATCCAAGCTCTTCCACCATCCCAGCCCACAAGTGGGAAGGAGGGGAGAGGAGCAGGGAGAGGATAAGTGCTCAGGAATCCTGCACAACTGGCCCTGGAGATCTGCTTCTGGAATACAAGTCCACATTACACTGGGCTTTGGTGATTAATGGAGCTGGACACCAGGGAGAGCTGGAGCACTCTGGGGGGCTGAGACTCCAGCTGCTTGTGGAGGAGAGGCACGCTCTGTCAGTACTGCTGAGACTCAACACAGAGGCAGCAGTTTGAAACATTTACCAGCAGTGGGAAGTGTTCCAGAGGGGCAAGGGTCAGAGGGAGGTTTCTCTAAAGGAGAAAAGGCAGGTGAATAACACTGCAGGGCACTTGTGGGAGCCAGCTCTAACCTCCAGTTCCTTCACTGGTGACTCAGACCTGGGCTCAGCCCACCTCACCCAGCAACAACCACTGCTGGTGACACTCAGGCAGAGGGTGCCTTGCTCACAATTAATTCTAGCAGTAGGTCCTCACATCACACAAAGGGCCCACAGAAGAAAGCTGCAAGGATCAGCCACTGCCCACAGACAGGCAGAAAGGTGGGCCCCACACACAGTCTGACAATAGAAACTGTGGCTCCACTGCAAAGGAGAACCAGGCATTGATGAGCAAAGAGTCTTGAGTTTCTGGGTACCTCGGGACACCTACTTCATAAAAGCATTACTTTCTAGTCCAGGAGACATAGTCTATCTAATACAAGGGAAGAATCACAGACACCAAGACAAAATGAGGAGGCAGAGGAATATGTTCTAAAAAAAAGAACAACATAAGACAGCAGAAATGGGGCTAAAAAAAGGTGATTTCCAATATTCTTGATAAAGATTTCAAAGTAACAGTCATAAAGGTGCTCATTGAACTGGGGGAAAGAATTGATAACCTAGTAAGAAATTTAACAAAGGGATAGGAAATATGAAAAGAACCATGCAGTTGAAGAATACAATAACCTAAATGAAAAATACAATACAAGGAAGAATAGTAGACTGCTGGAAGTAGAGAAAAGAATCAGTGTGATGGAAGATAGAGAACAGCAAAGTAACCAAGCAGAGGAACAGAGAGAAAAGAGAATTTCTAAAAATGAGTAGATGCTAAGAAATCTTTAAAATCTCCAAATGAAACACTGTTTGTATAATAAGGGTCCCAGAAGAAGAGAGAGACAAAGAAGTAAAAATTAAGAAAATCTTAAAAGTGGCAAGAAATAGGCAGACCCTTACATATGAGGGAAATTCCATAAGGCTATCAATAGATTTCTCAGCAGAAACCTTACATATCAGAGAGAGTAGCATGAAATATTTAATGTATTGAAAGGGAAGAACGTATGACCAGCAATCCTCCAACTAGCAGGATATCATTCAGAACTGAAGGAGAGATTAAAAGGTTCCCAGATAAGCAAAGGTTAAAAGAATTCACCACCACTAAACCAGCCTTTAAAGATATGTTAACGAGATTTTTGTAGATGGAAATGTTCTTAAGCCTAAATATTTTCCACCAATGAAAATAAACCCACAGTGAAGTTCATACATTGGTTACTTACTAACAAGTATGAAGTTGAAAAAAAGTAATAAAATCAGCTATACATACATCAACAAGAACTGCACAAAAGATGTAGGTTATAATATTTAATTCATGAAATGTGGAGGAGAAAGAATAAAAAGTAGTATGTTTGATTGTGTTTGAAATAGAGTGACTATCAAGTTAATATAGACTGTTAAATATTTAGGAAATGCTCTATAAACCTATGGCAACCACAAACCTAAAGCCTATAATAGACACAAAAATTTTTTTAAAAGAATCTAAGCTGGATAAAGAAGCTGTCATACATATACACAATGGAATATTATTCAGCCATAAGAAGAAAACAAATCCTACCATTTGCAACAACATGGATGGAGCTAGAGGGTATTATACTCAGTGAAATAAGCCAGGCAGAGAAAGACAAGTATCAAATGATTTCACTCATCTGTGGAGTATAAGAACAAAGCAAAAACTGAAGGAACAAAACAGCAGCAGATGCACAGAACCCAAGAATGGACTAACAGTTACCAAAGGGAAAGGGACTGGACAGGATGGGTGGGAAGGGAGGGATAAGGGTGAAAAAGGGACATTATGATTAGCATACATAATGTAGTGGTGGGGACACGGGGAAGGCAGTATAACACAGAGAAGACAAGTAGTGACTGTATGGCATCTTACTACGCTGATGGACAGTGACTATAATGGGGTATGTTGTGGGGACTTGATAATAGGAGAACTCTAGTAACCATAATGTTGCTCATGTAGTTGTACATTAATGATACCAAAAAAAAAGGAATCTAAGCATAACACTAAAGAATACCATCAAATAACAAAGAGTGTAAGAGCTAAAGAAAGGAACAGAGAGGAACTACAAAAACAACCAGAAAATAATTTATAAAATGGCAATGAGTACATACCTATCAATAATTACCTTAAATGTAAATGGACTAAATGCACCAATCAAAAGACATAGGGTTGAAAAATGGTTAAAGTAACAAGACCCATCTATATGGTGCCTATAAGAGACTCACTGCACACCTAAAGATGTATATAGACTGAAATGAATGAATGGAAAAAGGTATTTCATGCAAATAAAAGTGAGAAAAAAGCAGGAGTAGCAGCACTTATATCAGGCAAAATATATTTTAAAACAAAGAAACAAGAGACAAGAAGGACATCACATAATGATAAAGGGATCAGTCCAACAAGAGGATATAACCATTATAAATATCTATGCACCCAACATAGGAGCACCTAAATTGATAAAACCAATACTAACAGACCTAAAGAGGGAAATAGAAGCAACATAATCATGTTAGGGTATTTTAACACCAAACTTTTATCAATGGACAGATCATCCAGACAGAAAATAAAAAAGGAAACAGAAACATGGAACACACTAGACCAGGTGGACTACTTAACACATATATCCAGAATTTTCCACACAAAAGCAGCAGGATACACATTTTTCTTAAGTGCACATGGAATGTTCTCCAGAAAAAAATCACATATTAGGACACAAAAAGAGCTTCAGTAAGTTAAAAATGATTGATATTTTACCAAGCATCTTTTTAGATCACAATGGTATGAAACTAGATATCAATTACATGAAAGAAGCAAAAACCCCTACAAACATGAGGCTGAACCATGTATTCTAAATAATCAATGGATCAATGAGCAAATCAAAGAGGAAATCAAGCAATACATGGGACAAATGAAAACAGAAACAAAACAGTTCACCACATATGGGATGCAGCACAAGCAGTTCCAAGAGGGAAGTACATAGCAATACAGGCCTACTGTAAGAAACAAGAACAATCCCAAATAAACAATCTAAGTTTGCAGCCAAAGAAACTAGGACTAGAAGAACAAATGAAACTCAAAGTTAGTAGAAGGGACCTAATATAGTTCAAAGCAGAAATAAATAAAATAGAGAATAATAAAATAGAAAAAAATCAATGAACCCAAGAGCTGGTTCTTCAAGAAGATAAAATAGACAAACCCATAGCCAGATTTATAAAGAAAAAGGAGGACACAAATAAACAAAATAAGAAAATTAAAAAGTTACAACTGATGCCATAGAAATACAGAGAATTATTAAAGAATTCTATGAAAAATTATATGCTAATTAATTGGACAACCTAGAAAAAATGGATGAATTCTTAAAAATATACAATCTTCCAAGACTAACCCAGGAAGAAACAGAAAATCTGAACATACCAATTACCAGTAACAAAATTGAACTGGTAATTGAAAACCTGACAACAAACCAAAGTCCAGGACCAGGTGGCTTCACAGCTGAATTCTGCCAAAGATTTAAAGAAGTTCTAATACCCATCCTTCTTAAAATATTCCAAAAAGTAGAAGAGGAGGGAATACTTCCAAATTCATTCTATGAGGTCAACATCACTCGTTCTAATATGAAAACCAGATGAGGACACTACAAAAAAAATATAGACCAATATATCTGATAAACATAGATGCAAAATTCCTCAAAAAATATTAGCAAACCAAATTCAAAAATACATCAAATGGATCATCCATCATGACCAAGTAGGATTTATTCCAGGGATGCAATGATGGTACAATAGTTGCAAGTGAATCAATGTGATACACCACATTAACAAAAGGAAGGATAAAAACTGTATGATCATCACAGAAGATGCTGAAAAAGCATTTAACAAAATTTAACATCCATTCATGATAAAAACTCTCAACAAAATGGCTACAGAGGGAACATACCTCAACATAATAGAGTTCATGTATGACAAACATGCTAACAGCACACTTAATAGCAAAAAAGCCAGAAGTTTTTCCTCTAAGATCAGGAACAAGATAAGTATGTCAACTTTCATCATTTTTATTCAACATAATCCTGGACATCCTAGCCACAGCAATGAGACAAGATAAAGAGATAAAGTACATCCAAATTGGTAAGGAAGAAGTTAAACTATCATTATGTGCAGATGACATGATACTTTATATAGAAAACCCTTAAGACTCCACCAAAAACTATAAGAACTAATAACTGATTGAGCAAAGTTGCAAGATACAAAATCAATACAAAGAAATCTGTTACATTCCTGTATACGAACAATGAACTAGCAGAAAGAGAAATCAGGAAAACAACTCCAATCACAATTGCATCTAAAAGAATAAAATACCTAGAAATAAACCTAACCACAGAGGTGAAAGAACTGTACTCTGAAAACTGAGATACTGATGAAAGAAATTGGAGAAGACACAAATCAATGTAAATCTATCCCATGCTCATGGGTAGGAAGAATAAATATTGTCAAAATGGCCATCCTGCCCAAGCAATTTACAGATTCTATGCAATCCCCATCAAAATGCCACTGTTTTTCACTGAACTAGAACAAATAATCCTAAAATTCAAATGGCACACAAAAGACACCATATAGCTGAAGCAATCTTGGGAAAGAGAAACAAAGCTGGGGTCATCACACTGCCTGACTGCAAGCTATTCTACAAAGTTACAGTAATCACAACAGTGTGGTACTGGCACAAAAACAGACCTATATATCAATGAAACAGGATAGACTGCTCAGAAATAAATCTACACATATATGGTCAAATAACACATGGCCATGAATATACAAAGGGAAAAGGCAGCTTCTTCAATAAATGGTGTTGGGAAAACTGGAGAGCTACAAGAAAGAGAATGAAACTGGATTACTGTTTAACACCATACACAAACATAGCCATAAAACCTAAGAAGAAAATATTGGCAAAAATCTCTTGAGTGTAAACATGAGTTATTTTTTTCTGGATATGTCTCCCCAGGCAAGGGAAGCAAAAGCGAAAATAAACAAGTGGGACCAAATCAAACTAAAAAACTTCTGTTAGGCAAAGGACACCATCAACAAAACAAAAAGGCAATCTACACTATGGGAAAATATATTCATAAGTGATTATCCAACAAGGAGTAATCCAAAATATATAAAGAACTCATATGAATCAACACCAAAAAGTACACAAGTAACTTGATTAAAGAATAGGCAGAGACCTGAATCGACAGTTTTTTCAAAGAAGACATACAGATGGCCAACAAGCACATGAAAATATGCTCCATATTGTTAATCATCGGGGAAATGCAAATCAAACCACAGTGAGACGTCACCTCACACCAGTCAGAATGGCCAGTAACCAAAAGACAAAAAATAACAAGTGTTGACAAGAATGTGGAGAAAAGGGAAATCTCTTGCACTGTTGGTGGGAATATAAACTAGTGTAGCTACTATGGAGAACAGTATGGAGTTCCTCTAAAAACTAAAAATAGAAATACCATATAACCCAGTAACTCCACTTTTAGGAATTCACCCAAAGAAAATAAAATCTCTGATTTGAAAAGATATGTACCCACCCCCATGTTTATTGTCACATTATTTACAATAGCCAAGATATGGAATTAACCAACACGTCCATCAATGGATGAGTGAATAAAGAAGATGTGGTACATATACAGAATGGAATATTATTCAGCTATAAAAAGAAAGAAATCCTGCCACTTGAGACAACCTGGATGGACTTAGAGGGTATTGTTTATGCTAAGTGAAATAAGCCAGATGGAGGAAGACAAATACCATATGATTTCATTTATATGTGGGATCTAAAAACCAAACAAAATGAACAAAGCAGCAATAGACTCAGAGACAGCGAGAATGGTGGTTACCACGGGGAAGGGGTGAGGATGGGGGTATGAAATAGGTGAAGAGGTTAAAGAGGCACAAAATATCAATCATAATAAAAATTAGGGGATGAATGTACAACATAGAAAATATAGTCAATAATTCTGTAACATCTTTCTGTGTTGATAGTAACTACAGTAGTTAGGTTGAGGATTCAGTAATGTATATAACTGTTGAATCAGTATGCTGTATACTTGAAATCAATATAATATTATATATCAACTATACTTCAATAAAAAATATAAAATTATATTGTCTAATATTGTCTTCTGAAGGTTTTATTGCATTGCTTTTTACCTGTAGAAATACAATTCACCTGGAATTAATTTTGTACATATTTTGTGGTGTTATATGTGTCAAATTTCATTAATTTTTTCAGTAAACATATCCAACTGATCCAGCAGCATTTACTGACAAGACCTTTCTTTACTGACTGCTCAGCTGAAAACAATTAGGGCACAAAAGTGAACATACTGTATGACTCAGATTATATAATGCTACTAAGCATGTTGAGAGATCAATATCAGGTTGTGAATGTATACTCAAAGGCAAGGGAGTGACTCTACACTACAGAAGTTTGGATAGTGAGCTATCATGGAGGGGAGGGAAAGGAATGGATGGGAAGAGGCAAATATGAACTCATGCATTTGGCCCAATGTTTTGGGCCATGGATAATTCCACAGATGTTGGGTGGTTCCATGGATCTGGGCGCTATAGTAAATAAGTTGTACATTTGTGCTTTTTCTGATTTTCTACATGTATATTCTATTTTTAAGTTGTTAAAAATGTAAAATATTTAATTTCCTGACCAGACCCTAGTAGTCAATATTTATTGAATACTATTAAGTGATCAGTATTTTGCAGTGTGGTTGGGATGCAGCAGTTAACTGAATAAATAGTGTGGCACAAGGCCCCAACTGTAAGGCTATGAAGAGAATGAAATGAAATGAAATATGTGGAAAAATATAATTCAGTCCTGGAAGAAAATAAATGATAATTCATTATTTGTTCCCGACCTTCCTTTCTTTGTGCAATCAGTTGAGATAATAAATATCTTTCTCTGTTCCCATCTCTTCTATAGCAAGAATAGCAGGAACATACCAGCATCATAGCACTTTATTTTTTTTTAATCACAGCCAGTGATTTCCCACATATGCATGAAAAAGCCAGGCATCATGTCTCTAAATGCCCAGCTCCTCCAGACCTCACTCCACATTTTGATTTACTCTGCAAGCCCTCTTTCCTCACTAAAGTCCTAGCTCATTACATTAAAAGAAATTCTCAGCCTTTCTTATCAACATCTAATTTAGTCACCTTATCCTCTCCCCTGACTTCTACCTAAGACTTTAAATAAGACCTCTGGTTAGATACGTCTGCAGGAGATAACTGATGCTGCCTCATTCTCTGTCCCCATTGGTTATAGAAAAAAAAACACAACAGTTTTCTGAGGAAGGATGGTGATTTTCAGGAATTCACTCTCTCTCTCTCTCTCCCCCTTTTCTCCAAAGTGTCTCAACCAAGAAACCAACACCAACATCAAAACAAGGACTGATCCTTTGGGTGTTATCTTTAAAAGGAAAGAAGTAGATTTTTAAAAACCCTCATATTCCTTCCCTATTTATCAAACACCAATTTTTAATGCATGTTGGCCTAGTTAATACTTTTTTTCTGTTCCCATTCCCATCTTTCTAAAAGATATAACTTCACCTATTTTTCAGTGCCTTTCCTAGTGTACTTCAGCTCTGCACTCCCAGCATTATTTGAGGAGGAATTTCAATTCCTGTCATACTCCTTGCTGTCTACTGCCTCCTGACCACCACTCCCCACACACATGTGCTTCACTACTGTTCCTGGTCTCCAGCTCCTCTAACCAATTGGAAACATACTGCCTTCCTCCATGTTCCAAGTCGCAGTTCCTCTAGAACTCACATCTATACAAATGCTTCCTTTTTCTTTGTACATTATAAATTTTTACTTCATTTTAACCATTTTCTTTCACCTTGAAAATTAATGTCCCCTATTTATGTTTTGATTTTTTAATATATTATCCATTGTAGATCTTGTCACATTGTTTTATATTAATTTTATATGTCTATTTTTACTGTGGGCTCTTGTTTCCTTAAAAATTGAATCTAAATCACATATATATCTTTGTATTTCCAGAATTAGAAGAAATCAATATAATTTTGTGAATTAAATATCCCCAACTAATTTGCATATGTGTGTATCTGTACATGTGGTGCATTCTCAGCTAAAATCTACTGAATGGTGAATGGTAGACATCATTTCAGCAGAAAGATGTGAGAGATAGATGTCAGTAATATTTTTCTGATCATAAGGCTAGTAGATTTGGAAATACATGAAAATGGGACAATCCTTTTCACAAAATTCTCTTTTCACCAAATTCTTGTTTAATGATGCCATCCTGTGCTACCAGCAGTTTCTCCTGTGTAGAAATAGGTGACTATTTCTTCCTAGTAAATGGGAAGATGCACTGACCGAGGGTTAGCCAGTGCCACAATCACATCCCAGATGATACCCAGTGCTCCTCGTTTCATAATTCAATAATCAACCTCAAAAGATTTTCTGGATGCTAGCTGTTTAGGTCTTTTGGATGTATTTTGTCAGTATTTTCTCCCACTATATATTCACAAACAGTCTCATCAAAAATGGATCCTGATATTTCATAGAATGATCCACTCCAGGCTCTCTTGAAATTCATCTCTCATTTCCTCATTCCTCGTACCCCATGCTGGAATCCATATAGCGAAAGGAGATTAATATTAGCCATGTGTATATTTTGGGTCCTGGTAAAGAGCTTTCCTGGAATATGCTGTGGGGATCAGTAAACTTGCCCAAATATTTTTTCATCATTTTCACATTATTCAGTATCCCTACTTGATGCTGCTGCTGAGGTATTGCAGATGACCCTTGAACAACATGGGGGTTGGGCTGCCAGTTGCTATGCAGTTGAAAACTTGTGTATGAATTTTGACTTCCCCCAAACTTAGCTATTAATAGCCTACTATTGACCAGAATCCTCATCTACAGTACAAACAGCCAATTAGCACATACTTTGTATGGTGTATGTGTTATATATACTTTATTCCACAATGAAATAAGCTTGAGAAAACTGTTTTTTCAATTTGTCACAAATCTCCAAAAAATTTTCCAATATATCTATTGAAAAATATTCACATGTAAGTGAACCCACTCAGTCCAAACCTGTGCTGTTGAAAGGTCAGCTGTACTTCACTTGTTGTCCAGATGTCAGTAGCCCCGGCCTGGCACCATCCTGGTTCTTCTCCATATCTTATTTGTCCTTCTATGACTCTCTTGTCCTACCTTCCGTGAACCATGTTCTTTGTCACAAAAACAATGCTTAGCTTTTTCCCCAGGTCCTATTCCTTCTTGCCACCTTTTGCACTTATTTACTATCCATCTCCCTTTTCTACACTTATCTTCTTTGATATGCCCCAATATCCACAAAAATATCCCCAGTTTTTGAGGCCCTTCATCTTTAAAAAATGCTGCTGTTATGTATTTATGTATTTATTTACTCATCCTCAGGCATAGATGTGATGTTGCTGCTACTCTTCAACTCCCACTTCTCTGTTTGAGAACAAACTGCATTTAAGTGGGAGGAGTGAGAGAAGTTCTGATGGGCACAGTGGGTGTTCCTGGGCCCCAAGGGACTATAATGATTGGTGAGACAGTTCTTGGCAAACTGTCATCCCCAGGGCACTGCACAGAAGACTGAAACATACCCCAGTGTTTCTGTGAAAGGGGCCTGTTTGCTTGCCCAGGAGCTTTGTTGTGGGGCCAGGCTTCTGGCTTGGCACACTTATAGGGCCTAATGTGATGCTTTCAGGGAATGGAGGCTGACAGTCACAGTCTTTGCCCTCTCCCTCTGCTTTGCTCCAGCACTCTGGTTTCTCCCAGAAAGGAGCCCATACCTTGTCTGGAACCCCAGTTTTTTTGTGACTGCTGCCAGGAGACACCTCTACATCACCTGGCTCTGGTACCCAATGGGGCTTATGCTCACTGGACTGTTCACTGGACAGTAACCAATGGAAAAAGACCTCTTAAACAACTTTCAGGGCACAGTAAGAGATAACAGACTTAGAAGCTCAATTTTTCTGAGAAAGAAACCCCTTTGCTTATCACCATAGATGCGGCCTAAGGGAATGTGTATAATTAAACACACATCTAAGGGCTGATTGTAAATCTTACCAGACACTTCAGAGAACAGGCACTATCTCCATTCTCTCCCTCTGCTGTGTTCCAGAGTGGCGTACCTCTCAGAGGAGAGCTCTCATGCAAGTCTGTGCCTCAGCTTTTATGTCTGGTGTCCTGGGTTTTGCAGCTACTGCCCAGGGGACACTCCTTGATCTCCTTGCTCTGGAGGCAGGAGCTCATGTTTCTGGGTCCCATGGTATAGTAACAATCGGAGAGACAATTGTTGATAAATCTTGGCAGGCTACCGCTGACAAAGGCAGTGTAGTTCAGCAAGAGAAACAGGCCCCAGGCAAGCCAAGAGAAGCTTGAGGCCAGCTTTTATGGCCAGCTGGCAAAACAGTCTAAGTGAAAACAAACCAGCTAGATTCTAGAAAAATAATGGATGGCAAACCAGAATCTGGTTTCTAACCAGTTCAAATTAGCTAGATTTGGGATGGGGAACAAAGATAATCTACAATTACCACAAAGTTTATTATGTGCTCAATAGCATACTAAAAGTCACATTCCTTGGTGCCATGACAGGTCTGAGGCTGACCGTACCTGCACTAAATGAGGGTGTAGCCCCTAAGTCTTCCCAGTCCAAGAAAGCACTGCCTCCCCTGAAGAATATTCCATTGAACCCCCATCCAACAGTAAGCTGAAATTTAAGAATTCAAGAAGGGACCCCAGTGCTGCTCCCATCTTCAGCGTGCCCACACTCCCTCCTTGAGTGTATACGTTCACCTGAGTTAACTCCTGTTTGTTTGCAACTGCTGGACTTGCTCTTGAATTCTTTCTTGTACCTGCTTGACCTGCTTGTGAATTTTTTCTTGACTAAAGTAAAAAACCTTCTCCTGGGTTGAGGTGCCACCTTGCTGGCAGAGTCCTCCCCAGATGGGGCTGCCCAACATCACCACCAGGACACTGCACAGACAGCAGATTGAAACACGTCACCAGTTATTCTGAGAAATAGACTCATCTGTTTGTCCAGAAGCATTGGCCTGAGGGGCAGGCTTCAGATTTAGCAGACATCTAGGGCATATCCAGGCACCTCAGGGGATGTAGGTCAGACAGTACCTTCCTAGCATTCACCCTGTTCCTTGCTGCAGCTCATTGGTACTTCCCAGAAGGGAGTCCCACATTTTGTTACTAAAACCCAGAGGAAACTTCCTAATTCCTTGGCTTTTGTGGCCAGTGGGGCTTACACTTGTGGTATCACAAGACTATATATTTGCATACATTAAGAGCTGTTGTTTAAGGGTTTGGCTTCCAATCAGCCTGAATCTAAGTGCTGCCTGAGATCCTCCCTTTTGGGACACTGACAGGTCTTGACACACCCTCAGCTACCAGGAGGTGTTAAAAATAGAATAGGCTCCTTGGAAAAATCACAAAAGCTAAAAAGACAACCCAGAGTGAGAACAAGGTTAAATGAGGTTTTATCTCCTGCATGAGGCCACTCCTTCAACACTGGGACAGATGACTGTTTCATCTAATACACAGAATCTATCACAGAGAATAAAGCAAGATGAGCAAACAGGAGGAATACATTCCAAAGGAAGAACAAGATAAAACCTCTGAAAAAGTCAAGAAACAAGAAAAACTCAAACAAATAACCTACCATTATCCATAAAAAAAAAAGTGAAGCCCAAACTTAGTATAAGGAAGAAAATAACAAAGATCAGAGTGGAAATAAATGATATGAGACTAAAATGATAGAAAAGATCAATGAAACAAAGATCTGGTTCTCTGAAAATATAAAACCTGACAAACCTTTAGCTAGACTCACCTAGAAAAAAAGAGAGAGGGCTCAACTGAAATGGCAAATGAAATAGAAGACATTACAAATGATACCACAGAAATACAAAGGCTCAGAAGAGGTTATTAATGACAATTATATGCCAAGAAATCACACAACCTCAAAGAAATGGATAAATTACTAGAAATATACAATCTTCCAGGGCTGAATTATGAAGAAATAGAAAATCTGAACAGACTAATTACTAGTAAGGATATTGAATCAGTAATAAAAAAAAACTCCCAAAAAATAAAATTCCATAACCAGGCAATTTCACTAGTGATTTCTACCAAACATTCAAAGAAGAATTAAGACCAATCCTTCCCAGACACTTCCAAAAGTTAGAAGAGTAGGGAACACTTCCAAGCTCATTTTACAAAGCTAACACTATCCTTATAAAAAAACAGACAAGGACACCACAAGAAAAGAAAATTACAGACCAATATCCCCGATGAACACAGGGGCAAAAATCATCAACAAAATAATAGCAAAGTGAATTCAACCATGCATTAATATAGTCATACACCATGATCAAGTGGAATGTATTCCAAGGATGCCAGGATGGTTCAACATCTGCAAATCAATCAATGTAATATACCACATTAACAAAATAAAAAACAATATTATATGAGCATCTTCTTAGATAAAAATCATTTGACAAAATTCAATATCCATTTATCATAAAAATTCTCAACAAATTGATATAGAGGGAATGTACCTCACCATAATAAAGGCTATAAATGACAAGCCCACAGCTAACATTGTACCCAATTGTGAAAAGATGAAAACTTTTTCTCTAAACCTCGAAATAAAAAAAGTATGCCTGCTTTTGCCACTTTATTCAACTTAGTATTGGAAGTCCTAGCCAGAGCAATCAGGCAAGAAAAAGAAAAAAGAGTCATCCAAATTGGAAAGGAAGAAGTAAAAGTGTCACTATTTGCAGATGAAATGATACTACATAAGGAAACCCCTAAAGATTCCACCAAAACTGTTAGAACTAATAGATGAATTTAGTAAAATTGTAGAATAGCAGATTAATATACAAAAATCTGCTGTATTTTTGTACACTAATAACAAACTCAGAAAGAAAACTTTGTATAATTCCATTTACAATGGAATCAAAAAGGAATATATTTAACCAAGGATATTACATATATTAAATAAAAGGCCTGTATACGGAAAACTAGAAGACATTACTGAAAGAATCTGAAGAAGTGACAAATAAATGGAAAGATATTTTGTGCTCATGGATTGAAAGAAATAATATTGTTAAAGTGTCCGTACTACCTAAAGCAATCTACAGATTCAATGTAATCTTTACCAAAATTCCAGTGGCAGTGATCACAAAATCAAAAGAAACAATGATAAAGAAACCATACAGCCAAAGCAATTTTGAGAAAAAAGTGCTAGAAGCATCATACTCCCTGATTTCAGACTATATTACAAAACTGAGTAATCAAAACAGTATGATATTGGCATAAAAATGAAACACTCAGATCAATGGAACAGAATAAGGAGACCAGAAATAAACTCAGGCATATATGGTCAATAAATTTACAAAAGATGATCCAAGAATATACAATGGGGAAAGGACAGTCTCTTCAAAAATGATGTTGGGGAAACTGGACAGCAATATGCAAAAAGATGAACAGGGACCACTATTTTACACTATATACAAAAATAGATTTTAGACTTAAATGTAAGACCTAAAACCATAAAACTCCTAGAAAAAAAAACTTAGGTGTTTTTGTGGGGTTTGACACTGGTCTTTGTGGGGTTCTTTTTTGGTGAGGTGGAGTCTGACACCAAAAGCAAAGGCAACAAAAGGAAAAGTAAACAATTGGGACCACATCAAACTAAAAAACTTCTGCACAACAGAGGAAATCATCATCTAGGTGAAAAAGCAACCTACCAAATCATTGAAAATGTTTTCAAATCATATATCTGATAAGTGTTAATACCCAAAATATATAAAGAATGCATATAACTCAATAGGGAAAACAAAAACCAATTTAAAAATGGGCACAAAATCTGAATAGGTATTTTCCCAAAGAATACACACAAATGGCCGACTGGTAAATGAAAATATGCTCAACATCACTAATCATCAGGGAAATGAAAATTAAAAGTAAAATGTGCTATTACCTCATACCTATTAGAATGCCTATTCCAAAAAGACAAGAAATAACAAATGTTAGCAAGCATAGGGAGAAGAGGGAACCTTTGGCACTGTTGGTGGGAATGCAAACTAGTGAAGTTACTATGAAAAGCAGTGTGGGGATTCCTCCCCCAAAATAAAAATGGAACTACCATATGATCCAGCAATTCTACTTCTCAGTATTTGTTTGAAGAAAATGAAATATTAACTGAAAAAGATGTCTGCATCCCCATGTTCACTGCAGCATTATTTACAACAGTCAAGATATGGAAACAATCCAAGTGTCTATCAATGGATGAGTTGATAAAGAAAATGTTGTATATACACAATGGATATCTTGCCATCTGTAACAACATGGACAGACCTTGAGGGCATTATGTTATGTGAAATAAATCATACAGAAGAACACAAATACTGTATTATCTCATTTGTATGTGGAATATAAGAACAAACAGACAAGCAAATACCTAAAAAAACAAAAATAAAAAACCAAGCTCTTAAGGAGGAAAAAGATGGCAGCATGACTACTGTGGTGGAAATCTCCTCCCAAAACCACATATATTTTAAAAATACAGCAAATACAACTATTCCTAAAAGAGTGACCTAAAAGAGTAACAATACACCAGCCAGTCTACATCTGGGAGAAGTCAACATCCCATGGAAAAGGGTAAAGTCAAAAGAGGTGACCTGGCCAGGACCTGAGCACTCTCCCCACCCCAGCTCACCAGCAGGAGGAAAAGAATCAGAGCAGGGAGGGAGTGGAAGCACAGGACTGCTAAATACCTAGTCCTAGAAATCTACCCTGGGAGCACAGACCCACATTTCATGGTGCTCTGGATATTAGAGGGGCTGAAAAGCATAGTCTGAGACTAAGAC
Organism: Manis javanica; assembly: GCF_040802235.1. NCBI lineage: Eukaryota > Metazoa > Chordata > Mammalia > Pholidota > Manidae > Manis > Manis javanica. The sequence goes on from NC_133171.1 coordinate 58,414,495, forward strand.
TGTGAACAGGTTCCCACAACTAGCTGCCCTGGGACTAAAGAAAAGCAGGTGCTTTAAAAGTCTTAAAGGGGCAAGAGTTTAGGGGAAGGAACAGGTGGACAAAATCGTCCTGACATACTCAGCACAGCATGCTGGGAACTTTCTGGAGCCTCAGGCGCCCAGTCTCCCTGGTTGGCAATACAACCCCAAGGCCCCTCACCACAATAAGTAGCCTGCAGCTCCTTCCCTTGCACCAGTACCTACATGCAAACCGGCTGTCTCCACCATTGCTATGGACCAGCCAGAGGGCAGCCCCGCCTACAGCAACTACACAACTTAACACAGAGGCTTCTCCCTGCATGTGGCTAACTGGCCCAGACCCATAGGCTGCTCCCTGTGCAAAGTTGACAGGCACAGACAGTGGAAACAGGCACTGAGAATGGGAGGCATGAAAAGGGCTTTGTTCTCATGGCAGAGCCTACGCCACTCCACTGTGACTCTTACCAGTGCCCTAGGCCATCCCAAGAGCCACACCACCCACGGGAGCTTAGGGGATTGACCCAGAGGCCACTCCCTGTGCACTAACTGGCACAGACAGTGGAGATAGGCATGGTGACCTGCAAGCAGGAAGGGACTTTGTACTCCCAGCTGACACCCATGCCACTCACTGGTGGCCACTCCCATTGCTCCAGGACTATGAAAAGGCAGAAGAAACTTGTTCAATCTAAAATCCCTCAAACACCAGAAAGAGGGCTCAGTGAGACTGAAATCACCAATCTTCCTGAAAAAGAATTCAAAATAAAAGTCATGAACATGCTGATGGAGCTACCATAAAATATTCAAGAGCTAAGGGACAAATTCAGGAGGGAGATAACTGAAATGAAACAAACAATGGAGAGATTTAATAGCAGATTAGATAAGGTGGAGGAGACAGTTAATGGAATAGAAATCAGAGAACAGGAATACAGAGAAGCTGAGGCAGAGAGAGAAAAAAGGATCTCTAGGAATGAAAGAATGATAAGACAACTCTGTGACCAACCCAAATGGAACAATATTCACATTAGAGGACTACCAGAAGAAGAATAAGAGAGAAAAACAGATAGACAATGTTTTTGAGGAAATAATTGCTGAAAACCTCCCCAATCTGGGGAAGGAAATAATCTCTCAGGTCATGGAAGTCCACAGCTCTCCCAACACAAGGGACCAAAGGAGGACAACACCAAGACATATAATAATTAAAATGGCAAAGATCAAAGACAAAGACAAAGTATTAAAAGCAGCCAGAAAGAGAAAAATGATCACCTACAAAGGAAAACCCATCAGGCTATCATCAGACTTCTCAGCAGAAACCTTACAGGCCAGAGGGAGTGGCATGATATATTCAGTGCAATGAAACAGAATATCCTCAAACCAAGAAATCTGCATCTGGCAAGATTAGCATTTAAATTTGAAGAAGGGATTAAACAATTCCCAGATAGGCAAAAATTGAGGGAATTTATGTTCCACAAACCATCCCTACAGTGTATTTTAAAGACACTTCTCTAGATGGAAGTGTACCCAAGACTAAATAGCTGTCACCAAAGTAAATAAAACCACAGCAAAGGAAGCAGACCAACTAAACACTAACTAATGCAAAATTAAATCACCTACCCACAACGTCAGTCAAGGGATACACAAACAGTACAGAATATGACACCTAATATATAAAGAGTGGAGGAGGAAGAAAAAGAAGGGAGAGAAAAAAGAATCATCAGACTGTGTTTACAATAGCATAATGAGTGAGTTAAGGTAGACTGCTAGATACTAAAGAAGCTGCCCTTGAACCTTTGGTAACCACGAATCCAAAGCTTGCAATGGCAATAAGTACATATGTATCAATAATCACCCTACATGTAAATGGACTGAATACACCAATCAAAAGACATAGAGTAATAGAATGGATAAAAAAGCAAGACACATCTATATGCTGCCTACAAGAGACTCACCTCAAACCCAAAGTCACACACAGACTAAAAGTGAAGGGATGGGAAAAGATATTTCATGAAAACAATAGGGAGAAAAAAGCAGGTGTTGCAATACTTGTATCAGACAAAATAGATTTCAAAATAAAGAAAGTAACAAGAGACAAAGAAGGACATTGCATAATGATAAAAGGGTCAATCCAACAGGAAAATATAACCATTACAAGTATCTATGCACCCAACACAGGAGCACTGACATATGTGAAACAAATACTAACAGAATTAAAGGAGGAAACAGAATACAATGCATTCATTTTAGGAGACTTCAAGACACCACTCACTCCAAAGGACAGATCAACCAGACAGAAAATAAGTAAGGACATAGAGGCACTGAACAACAAATTAGAACACATGGACCTAACAGAAATCTACAGAACTCTACACCCAAAGGCAGCAGGATATACATTCTTCTCAAGTGCACATGGAACATTTTCCAGAATAGATCACATACTAAGCCACAAAAAGAGCCTCAGTTAATTCAAAAAGATTGAAATTGTACCAACCAACTTCTCAGATCACAAAGGTTTAAAACTAGAAATAAATTGTACAAAGAAAACAAAAAAGCTCACAAACATATGGAGGCTGAACAACATGCTCCTAAATAACCAGTGGACCAATGACCAAATTAAAACAGAGATCAAGCAATATATGGAGACAAATGAAAACAACAACCCAATGCCCCAACTTCTGTGGGATGCAGTGAAGGCAGTTCTAAGAGGAAAGTATATAGCAATCAAGGCCTATTTAAAGAAGGAAGAGCAATCCAAAATGAATAGTCTAAATTCACAATTATTGAAACTAGAAAAAGAATAATGAGGCCCAAAGTCAGTAGAAGGAGGAAGATAATAAAGATCAGATAAGAAATAAATAAAATTGAGAAGAATAAAACAGTAGAAAAAATTAATGAGACCAAGAGCTGGTTCTTTGAGAAAATAAGCAAAATAGATTAACCCATAGCCAGACTTATCAACAAAAAAGGAGAGTTTACACACATAAGCAGAATCAGAAATGAGAAAGGAAAAATCATTAGGGACACCACAGAAATACAAAGAATTATTAGAGAATACTATGAAAAATTATATGCTAACAAACTGGATAACCTAGAGCAAATGGGCAACTTTCTAGAAAAATAAACCTTCCAAGACTGACCAAGGAAGAAACAGAAAATCTAAACAGACCAATTACCAGCAATGAAATTTAATCAGTAATCAAAAAACTACCTAAGAACAAAACTCCCAGAACAGATGGCTTTGCTGAATTTTAGAAGACATTTAGAGAAGACATAATACCCATTCTCCTTAAAGTTTTCCAAAAAATAGAAGAGGAGGCAATACTTCCAAACTCATTCTATGAAGCCAACATCACCCTAATACCAAAACCAGGCAAAGACACCATGAAAAAAGAAAACTACAGACCAATATCCCTGATGAACATAGATGCAAAAATACTCAAAAAAATATTAGCAAACCGAATTCAAAAATACATCAAGAGGATCATACATCATGATCAAGTGGGATTCATCCCAAGAATGCAAGGATGATACATTTGAAAATCCACCAACATCATCCTCTATGTCAATAAAAAGGACAAAAATCACATGATCTTCTCCATAGATGCTGAAAAAGCATTTGACAAAATTCAGCACCCATTCATGGAGGTCCTACCCACGGCAATCAGACAACACAAAGAAATAAAAGGCATCCATATTGGTAAGGGAGAAGTCAAACTGTCCTGTTTGCAGATGACATAATATTGTACCAAAAAATCCCTAAAGAATCCACTCCAAAACTACTAGAACTAATAACTGAATTCAGCAAAGTTGCAGGATACAAGATTAATACACAGAATTCTGTTGCATTCCTATATACTAACAATGATCTAGCAGAAAGATAAATCAGAAAAACAAGTCCATTAACAATTGCAACAAAAATAATAAAATATCTAGGAATAAACCTCACCAAGGAGATGAAAGACCTATACCCTGAAAACTACAAGACACTCTTAAGAGAAATTAAAGAGGACACTAATATTTAGAAATTCATCCCATGCTCTTGAGTAGGAAGAATTAATATTGTCAAAATGGCCATCCTGCCTAAAGCAATCTACAAATTCAATGCAATCCCTATCAAAATACCAACAGCATTCTTCAGCAAACTGGAACAAATAGTTCTAAAATTCATATGGAACCACAAAAGACCCCAAATAGCCAAAGCAACCCTGAGAAGGAAGAATAAAGCAGATGGAATCTTGTTTCCCACTTCAAGCTCTACTACAAAACCACAGTAATTAAGACAATTTGGTACTGGCACAAGGACAGACCCATAGACCAATGGAACAGAATAGTGAGTCCAGATACCAACTCAAGCATATATGGTCAATTAATATATGATAAAGGAACCATGGATATATACAATGGGGAAATGACAGGTTCTTCTACAGCTTGTGTTGGCAAAACTGGACAGCTACATGTAAGAGTATGAAACTGGATTACTGTCTAACCCCATACACAAAAGTAAAGTCGAAATGAATCAAAGATGTAAATGTAAGTCATGATACCACTGAACTCTTAGAAAAAAACATAGGCAAAACTCTTTTGAATATAAACATGAGCAACTTCTTCATGAACATATCTCCCCAGGCAAGGGAAACAAAAGCAAAAATGAACAAGTGGGACTATATCAAACTAAAAAGCTTCTGTACAGCAAAGGACACCATTAGAACAAAAAGGCATCCTACAGTTTGGGAGAATATATTCATAAATGACATATATGATAAGGGGTTGACATCTAAAATATATCAAGAGCTCACATGCCTCAATAACCAAAAAGTAAATAATCTGATTTAAAAAATGGGCAGAGGATATGAACAGACAGTTCTCCAAAGAAGAAATTCAGATGGCCAATAGGCACATGAAAAGATACTCCACATCATTAATCATCAGAGAAATGCAAATTAAAACCACAATGAGATATCACCTCACACCAGTTAGGATGGCCAACATCCAAAAGACAAGCAACAAGAGATGCTGGTGAGGATGTGGAGAAAGGGGAACCCTACTAACACTGCTGGTGGGAATGTAAATTAGTTCAACCATTGTGGAAAGCAGTAAGGAGGTTCCTTAAAAAACTGAAAATAGACCTCTAGCCCAACTTATTAAGAGAAAAAGAGAGTCAACACAAATCAACATAATCAGAAATGAGAATGGAAAAATCACGACAGACTCCACAGAAATACAAAGAATTATTAAAGACTACTATGAAAACCTATATGCCAACAAGCTGGAAAACCTAGAAGAAATGGACAAATTCCTAGAAAAATACAACCTCCCAAGACTGACCAAGGAAGAAACACAAAAGTTAAACAAACCAATTACAAGCAAAGAAATTGAAACAGTAATCAAAAAACTACCCAAGAACAAAACCCCGGGGCCGGACGGATTTACCTCGGAATTTTATCAGACACACAGAGAAGACATAATACCCATTCTCCTTAAAGTGTTCCACAAAATAGAAGAAGAGGGAATACTCCCAAACTCATTCTATGAAGCCAACATCACCCTAATACCAAAACCAGGAAAAGACCCCACCAAAAAAGAAAATTACAGACCAATATCCCTGATGAATGTAGATGCAAAAATACTCAATAAAATATTAGCAAACAGAATTCAACAGTATATCAAAAGGATCATACACCATGACCAAGTGGGGTTCATCCCAGGGATGCAAGGATGGTACAACATTCGAAAATCCATCAACATCATCCACCACATCAACAAAAAGAAAGACAAAAACCACATGATCATCTCCATAGATGCTGAAAAAGCATTTGACAAAATTCAACATCCATTCATGATAAAAACTCTCAGCAAAATGGGAATAGAGGGCAAGTACCTCAACATAATAAAGGCCATATATGATAAACCCACAGCCAGCATTATACTGAACAGCGAGAAGCTGAAAGCATTTCCACTGAGATCGGGAACCAGACAGGGATGCCCACTCTCCCCACTGTTATTTAACATAGTACTGGAGGTCCTAGCCACGGCAATCAGACAAAACAAAGAAATACAAGGAATCCAGATTGATAAAGAAGAAGTTAAACTGTCACTATTTGCAGATGATATGATACTGTACATAAAAAACCCTAAAGACTCCACTCCAAAACTACTAGAACTGATATCGGAATACAGCAAAGTTGCAGGATACAAAATTAACACACAGAAATCTGTAGCTTTCCTATACACTAACAACGAATCAATAGAAAGAGAAATCAGGAAAACAATTCCATTCACCGTTGCATCAAAAAGAATAAAATACCTAGGAATAAACCTAACCAAGGAAGTGAAAGACTTATACTCTGAAAACTACAAGTCACTCTTAAGAGAAATTAAAGGGGACACTAATAAATGGAAACTCATCCCATGCTCATGGCTAGGAAGAATTAATATCGTCAAAATGGCCATCCTGCCGAAAGCAATATACAAATTTGATGCAATCCCTCTCAAATTACCAGCAACATTCTTCAATGAATTGGAACAAATAATTCAAAAATTCATATGGAAACACCAAAGACCCCGAATAGCCAAAGCAATCCTTAAAAAGAAGAATAAAGTAGGGGGGATCTCACTCCCCAACTTCAAGCTCTACTACAAAGCCATAGTAATCAAGACAATTTGGTACTGGCACAAGAACAGAGCCACAGACCAGTGGAACAGATTAGAGACCCCAGAAATTAACCCAAACATATATGGTCAATTAATATTTGATAAAGGAGCCATGGACATACAATGGCAAAATGACAGTCTCTTCAACAGATGGTGCTGGCAAAACTGGACAGCTACATGTAGGAGAATGAAACTGGACCATTGTCTAACCCCATATACAAAGGTAAACTCAAAATGGATCAAAGACCTGAATGTAAGTCATGAAACCATTAAACTCTTGGAAAAAAACATAGGCAAAAACCTCTTAGACGTAAACATGAGTGATCTCTTCTTGAACATATCTCCCCGGGCAAGGAAAACAACAGCAAAAATGAGCAAGTGGGACTACATTAAGCTGAAAAGCTTCTGTACAGCGAAAGACACCATCAATAGAACAAAAAGGAACCCTACAGTATGGGAGAATATATTTGAAAATGACAGATCTGATAAAGGCTTGACGTCCAGAATATATAAAGAGCTCACACGCCTCAACAAACAAAAAACAAATAACCCAATTAAAAAATGGGCAGAGGAACTGAACAGACAGTTCTCCAAAAAAGAAATACAGATGGCCAAGAGACACATGAAAAGATGCTCCACATCGCTAATTATCAGAGAAATGCAAATTAAAACTACAATGAGGTATCACCTCACACCAGTAAGGATAGCTGCCATCCAAAAGACAAACAACAACAAATGTTGGCGAGGCTGTGGAGAAAAGGGAACCCTCCTACACTGCTGGTGGGAATGTAAATTAGTTCAACCATTGTGGAAAGCAGTATGGAGGTGCATCAAAATGCTCAAAACAGACCTACCATTTGACCCAGGAATTCCACTCCTAGGAATTTACCCTAAGAACGCAGCAATCAAGTTTGAGAAAGACAGATGCACTCCTATGTTTATCGCAGCACTATTTACAATAGCCAAGAATTGGAAGCAACCTAAATGTCCATCTGTAGATGAATGGATAAAGAAGATGTGGTACATATACACAATGGAATACTACTCAGCCATAAGAAGTGGAAAAATCCAACCATTTGCAGCAACATGGATGGAGCTGGAGAGTATTATGCTCAGTGAAATAAGCCAGGCAGAGAAAGAGAAATACCAAATGATTTCACTCATCTGGGGAGTATAGGAACAAAGGAAAAACTGAAGGAACAAAACAGCAGCAGAATTACAGAACCCAAAAATGGACTAACAGGTACCAAAGGGAAAGGAACTGGGGAGGATGGGTGGGCAGGGAGGGATAAGGGGGGGGAAGAAGAAGGGGGGTATTAAGATTAGCATGCATGGGGGGGAGGGAGAAAGGGGAGGGTGGGCTGCACAACACAGAGAGGACAAGTAGTGACTCTACCACATTTTGCTAAGCTGATGGACAGTAACCGTAATGTGGTTGTTAGGGGGGACCTGATATAGGGGAGAGCATAGTAAACATAGTATTCTTCAGGTAAGTGTAGATTAAAAATTAAAAAAAAAAAAAAAGAAAGAAAGAAAGAAAAGGGGGATTACTCCTTAACAGGATAAAACTATTGGTAAATCAAAGATCAACGCATGCTTTAAATATCCTAATGTTGATCACTTAAAGGGTGTCAGATGATCAGCTATGGAGGTACTCTTTTCTGATAATATTCCTTTCTCTTAATTAAAAAAAAAAAAAAAAAAAAAGCAGTTACTGTGTGCTGACCTCCAATGAGTTCTGCACAGTGGTATAGAGGGCATGTCAAAGTGTGGGCAAAGGGTCTGTTTGTTTCTACGCAGAAGATCAAGGCCTAGCTTGGATACCCAGAAAATGAACTAAGATATGATATGAGGAGGAGCTTCCGGCATCAGCACTCTCTGGAGGACTCGTGCCAGGGGATGATCATCAAAAAGCCTCCACAGGGATCCGGACGATGCTGCGGTTGTGGCTGCATCCAGCCCACCGTCTCCTGGACTTGCCATAGGAATGAGGAGGGAGATGTCTAGGCTGGCATGTGTATACAGTGAGACAACGAATTTGACCGGATCTGTACTGTTGGAACTCAACCAGGAGTTGGGAGGAGTGCAAGTTGTAGCACCCCAAAATCTCATGACTATAGACTATCTATGGTTAAAAGAACATATGGGATGTGAACAGATCCCAGAAATGGGCTGCTTTAATTTGTCTGATGGTTCAAGTACAGTTGGAAAATATCCATCATATCATAGATAAATTTTCACAAATGCCTAGGGTGCCTAAATGGTTTTCTTGGCTTCACTGGAGATGGCTGGTAATTATAGATTTGCTTTGTTTATGTCACCGTATTCCTATTATGTTAATATGTGTGTGCAAATTAGTTAGTAGTTTAAAACCTATACATACTTAAGGTACTATACAAGAAGATATGTCAAAGAAATAATCAATCCTCCCAAGTTTCCTTCATATGCTACATCTATAGCTTTTCTTCTTCCTTCCTAATTACAAACCTTAAATAGAATTCGTGCCTCATATCGAATTTACCGAGTATCATAATTCCTCCAGGTGGTAAAGATACCTCGAGACAAGTGCTGGGCATAGAAGCCACAGGGCATAAATCTGCAAAGAAGTAAAAAGCTAACCTTTGCAAACAATATGGCTTCTCTCTCACTTACCAACTTTACATTTCCCTGTATGGCCCTGGAAGATGACTGGTTAGCCAGAGACGGGTAAGATTCCTCAAGGGAGGAACAACCTAAGACAGGCACAGTCGCAGGGGGGCCATCAGGTGAGAATTTGGGGATCAACAGAGGTGAGGCTCAGAACCTCACCCCCCCTGCTTTGAGAGAAATCTTCTGCATCCGTGGATGTCTTGCTGCCCTTGTCTAGCCTGGATTAATACTTAGTCCATAGGCACACACCTGATCATCTGATCATCTACATTTGCCTTCTTACAGCACTAAACTATGTTTTCTACCTTTATCTTGCATCTACCTACCACTTCAGCATCTTATTAAAAATAAAAATAATAATAATAATAGGAGAAATGTGGGATCAACATATAAATCAAGTACAAAAATCAAATGAATATTCATATTTGACCTGATGGTTTATAGGTCATATTGCATGATCAAAACCGAAAGTTTCTGTGATGAATGCCCTTGTACTGTTCACCATGTAAGAATTTATTCACTCTGTAAGAATTCGTTCACCATGTAAGAACTTGTTCGTTATGCTTCAGAAGATTGGAGACTGACGAGAATTAGGCTTGAGATGGATTAATGATTGTACATTGAGCATTGACCCCCCTATACTGAATTTTATTTTTGTTAACAACCATTTGATCAATAAATATGAGAGATGCCCTCTCAAAAAAAAAAAAAAAAAAGAAAAAGAAAAAAAAAAGAAAGTAAAGGCAATAATACATAAAAAAAAAAAAAGTTGCTTTGGCTATTCTAGGCCATTTGCATTTCCATGTGAATTACATAAGTGGCTTGTCAAGTTTGGCAAAAAGTCTCCTTGAATTTTGGTCTGGATTGCATTAAATGTATAGATCAATTTGGGGAGAGTTAACATCTTAATATTGAGTCTCCTGATACAGACATACAATATATCTATTTACTTAAATCTTTTTTCGTTTCTCTTAGTAATGTTTAGTAGTTTTCAGTATTCAAGTACATCTTTCATTAGATTTATCCCTGTATCACATATGTATATATATACAAATGCAGTTGTTTTTTGTGTGTTGATCTTGATAAATTCACTTAGTAGTAGCATGCTTTCTCTTTTCTTAGTAGTAGGTGCATTAGGATCTCCTACACAGACAATTATGTGGAGTAAATCAATTACTGATTTTTCTCAATAAATTATTTTGAGTTATAAAATAAAGGCAGTTTTACTTTGGTTAGAACCTCTAGTATAGTGTTAATAGTTGGGTGTAAAAGCAGACATCCTCATTTTATTCCTAGTTGTAGGGGGTCAGTAATTGTTTGACTTGTCATATAATTTGCCAAAATCGCTTATCCCTAGAGGTCAACAATTATGTCACATTTTAAGCAATAAATATATTTTATTTAATAAAAAATAAAATTTCAAATCAAAAAAAAAAAAAAAAAAAAAACTGAAAATAGAAATACCATTTGACCCAGGAATTCCACTCCTAGGAATTTACCCTAAGAATGCAGGAGACTGATTTGAAAAAGACTATGCAGCCATATGTTTATCACAGCACCATTTACAATAGCTAAGAAATGGAAGTAACCTAAGTGTCCATCAGTAGATGAATGGATAAAGAAGATGTGGTACATATACACAATGGAATATTATTCAGCCATAAAAAGAAAACAGATCCTACCATTTGCAACAACATGGATGGAGCTAGAGGGTATTATGCTCAGTGAAATAAGCCAGATGGAGAAAGACAAGTACCAAATGACTTCACTCATCTGTGGACTATAATAACAAAGCAAAAACTGAAGGAACAAAACAGCAGCAGATTCACCAAACCCAAGAATGGACTAATATTTACCAAAGGGAAGGGGACTTGGGGGATGGGTGGGAAGGGAGGGATAAGGGGATTAAGGGGCATTATGATTAGCACACATAATATAGGGGGGGCAAGGGAAAGGCAGTATAACACTGAGAAGACAAGTAGTGACTCTATAGCATCTTACTATGCTGATGGACAGTGACTGCAATAGGGTAGGTGATGGGGACTTGATAATGGAGGGAATCTAATAACTACAATGTTGCTCATGTCATTGTATATTAATAATATCATTAAAAAAATAACATCTTAGATACAGAGAATAAATTTGTGGTTGCCAGAGGTGGGAGGGGTCAGGAGTGGGAGGAGGTTGGTAAAATGGGTGAAGGGGGTCCCAAGGTACAAATTTCCAGTTATAAAATAAATAAGTCATATGGATGTAATGTATAGCATAGTGACTATAATTAATAATACTGTATTGCATATTTGAAAGTTGAAGAGAGTAAATCTTAAAAGCTTTGATCAAAAGAAAGAAAATCTTTTGCAACTAGGTGTGATGACAATGTTAACTAGACTTATCATTTTGAGAAACATACAAATATTAAACATATACAAATAAAAGTAATATAATGTGTTATATCAATATTAACTCAATAAATTAAAAATAAAAGCCATTTCCCATAATCAGACTTTCTAATAGAATATGGGACCCAGAGATGATTCCTGAGATACTTATACAAAAGGTTGGCCTTTGTATAAAGCTTCTTAATCTATAGAACCTTTCATTACTACCCTACTGTCAATATTAGATACCATGTTTCTGTGGGTTTGGAGATAATATTAAGACAAGGTGTAATGATATATCTACAGATGATATTTTTAATCTTTCTGATCAGGATATATTGCAAGCTGATGTTTATTCTCTGTTGACACATGTAGAGTATACTAGAAGACATCTATGGACTTGAGAGCAATCTGCTTTCCAGTGGAACTCAATGTATCTCTCTCTAAAGGCTACAGAGTTACCAAGATATTTGACAAACATTTTAACATTCTCAGTGAACTGTATTATCGCGTCCCACCACCTAGGGCGATGGCAGGAGAACAATCACCGAAGGCCTGGTTCGTTAGGAATCTTTATTATGGGCATCCGAGCATCCATCCAGCGAAAGGCAAAAGCAAAAAACAACCACACCCACTTCCTCCAGGGCAGCAGCTTATACAGCATATCCCAACCAATCAGCTGACTGATCACGTGCCAGGTTCAGTCTTATTGGAAACATGTGAAAAGCATGCTATGAGCACAAGCACAGAAATGGGGACAAGCCAATCATGGAGACTTCCTTATGTGCTGAGCTGTAGGGCCAGGAAGGGTGGTGTCTAGGAAGCAGGTGCCATCTTTAGGGCGTTGTCCAGCTAGAGTGGGGCTCAGCCTCGGCCATAGGCCGGGCCCCCACATCTCCCCCTTTATTGTTTTATAACCAAAGGGCTGTCGGGATCATGCCTGTCTTAGGTCGTCCGGAGTCTGCGGCATTCTTACCCGTCCTCAGGCAACAGACAGCTTAGGTCTGCGCCCTGTCTTAGGTTGATATGCGCAGCTCCCGATCTTACCCGTCCTTGACTACTGATCCAGCATATTAAGCCATACTCTAGGGGAGATGCCTTCCTCTAGCGCTGCCTTGGCCTGCAACAGGACCTTCTGTTCTCCCCGTTGCTGTTTTTGTATGGAACAGACTTTCCTCCCAAGCAGGAGGAGGCCCACAGTTAGCAATATTCCTATGACACCTACACCTACTATGACAGGCTTTGGTGGCTACAGAGAGCATCTCTACCTTCTTGGAGCTAACATTCAAAATTTCTAACCGTAGCTGAGTGGTGAGCTCGTCAAGCTCACTGGACCAATTTGTGGTTAACATCTTGCCTAACTGTCTGGACAAGTTGGCAGCTTTAGAATAATTATGAAAAGGAATACCAGTAATACACCCCCATATAAGAATGGAGGCAGCCCACAGACAAAACCTCCCCCAAGAGGTTCAATTGTTCTTGAAGAAGGTTCATGCGTTGGTTGACCAAGGCCATCCCATTCTTAAAATGGCCGTTGATGACGTTCTGCGTTGTCATTGTCGAGGCAGTGGCCTGGGACAGACCATTCAGCGTCTCTGCCATAGGAATGGTGATAGTCAGCACAGCGGTGGCTGCAGCTGCAGCTTGGCTCCGCCGTCGCCTGCTGTAGGATCCACGGCAGGAGCAGAAGCAGTGTGATCATCTTGTACCTCCGCTCCGGGGTTTTCCACTCTGCGTATCAGACGTTCAGGCACCCAAACGGGGTTCTGCTGGTCCTGTGGAAAAACACAAACCGAGCCTTGGGTCCAGATTATCACTGGGTCCGGGCCTTTCCATGTTCCTTCTAACACATCCTTCCACAAAACTTTAGGCATGTGTTTTGGATTGGATTGTTGGCCATGCTGCTCTGCTGCACTACGGCCATTTTTGTCCAGTGTTAAAAAGTTTAAAATGAATAATATGATATTTAATTTGTCTCTGGGGGATCTAAAGTCTTCTCCTATTCCCCCTTTTTGTTTATATAAGGCATTCTTGAGGGTGAGGTGGGTGCGTTCCACCATACCCTGACCCTGAGGGTTGTCTCTAGCTCCCTGCTGCTCTCATGACACAAAAGGATGTCATCCATATAATGATAGATGCCTTAGGCAGGGCAATGGGCAGTGGCAAACCCAGTTGTATTGAGCCCATAAGCACCATCTGCTTATTTACAGCTCTAAGGTCATGTAAAAGCCTCCACTTCCCTGTTTTCTTTCTTATCACAAAAATAGGTGTGTTCCAGGGGGAGGTAGAGGCCTGAATATGCTTGGCAGCAAGCTGCTCCTGTACTAAAGTGTGAGCTGCTTCCTTCTTCTCTTTAGTAAGGGGCCACTGAGGAACCCACACAGGATTCTCAGATTGCCACTGAATCTTTATTTGCTGTTCTCCTTCAGTGGCCCCGAGGAAAAACCCAGCCCGGGCCCTCCAAATCGACTGGGCATAATGTTAGACAAAGGAATGGACTTTTCTCGACCCGACAAGTTCTTCCCAAGTCCACCTGTCCTGGGGTAGCCCTGTCTTTTCAGAATGCAGTTAGACTGTTCGCTGTAGAAAGTTTCCGTGGTCAATTTGAGATTCATTTGGGTTAGTTCATCTCTTCCCCAGAGGGACACGGGTATGTTTAGCATGAAGGGTTGAATTATCCCCTCGTGCCCTTCTTGGTCCATCCAAGACAGTGAAGCAGCACTACATAGGGGCGCTTGGGCTCTTCCAGGGTCTTATGGCCTCCCTACACCATTTGTTGGCCTGCTCATAGGCCAGCTGCTTCACAAGGGGCATAGCAGTATCAACATCACCAAATATGCGACCAGCTGTTTGCATCAGTCTGGCTAGAAAGTCTGCATATGGCTCATTAGATCCTTGTAACACCTTTGACAGCTGACCCTGTAGGTCACCTGTGCCTTGCAGTGTCTTCCAGGCCCTCACTGCTGCCGCAGCTATTTGCATATATACTGCTGGGGGGAATCCTACCTGATTCTGTTGACCCAAATATGGACCCGTGCCCATCAACATGTCCAAGTTCCATTGATGATTATCTGCTGCGACATTACGCCGAGCCGTGTCCTGTGAAAATTCTTGCCAGGCTGTCTTAAATGTCAGGTACTGACCTCCAGAGAGGGCTGCTCTTGCTACATTGGCCCAATCATCCGGCGTCAGATTAAGAGAAGCTACTGACTCCACTAAAGAAACAGTGAAAGCTGCCTGGGGGCCATACGTTGTGGATGCTTCCTTCAGACTTTTAATGACCTTGAAATCTAGGGCTTGATGATACCTCTGTTGTGTATTAGGGTCTTCAAATACAGGGAAAGCGGCACTTCCTTGTTCTCTCAGCCACTCCCTCCACCCCCCTTTCTAGTCCTTGATTGCAATCACACGTACGAAGACAGGGCTGTACGTGATACAGGGGCGGTTCTGCAAATGAAGCCGCAAGAAGAGGGGGGGCTGACGGCACCATTTTCAAGGACGGTTTCAGGGTTGTTGAGAGGGGGGTGTCCTCCGATTCCTCTTCCTCTTTCTGTTGCCTCAGCTGTGTTAGGGAGGGATAACTGCGGGGGGATAGGGCGTTCCTTCCTCTGGGCAATTCTAAGTCTCCTTATATGCTTTTCTAATTCCTCTCCCGATAGCTCCCCTTCCTCATCTGTAGATCTTCCTTGCTCGGACCCCCTCTCTGAGGTCCTAGCGGAGGATCTTTCCTCCTGGACATCTTCCAGAACTTCCTCCCCCTCTCTTATAGCCTCTCTGCAGCTTGGCTTATCCTCCTTAAGGCACCCCCTGACTAGACTCCATATAGGAATCGTCCCTACCGGGAGCGGTTCTGCTTGATCTGCTTTGCGCAGATCGTTCCCTAGTCTTTCCCACAAGGGGGCAGTGATCCTTCTCCCTCATCCAAAAACCACTGCGCATGCTTCTCAACAGTATGTAAGAAAGCCCTCGCGGTCTTAGCCTTTAATGGAGTTCCATTAGCCCTTAGGAGTGCCTGGAGTGGTTCCTCCGCCCGCATCCTAGACACCTCTGAACCCATAGTGCGAAGGAAAGGAGGTTGACTCTATTCTAAGTTGAGGTTACGTGCACCCGTGCTTGTACCCCTGAAATGAGTCTCCTTACAGCCTGAGAGTCCTCGCTAACTGGTTTTCGTCGCTTCCCGCGAACTTTAGTCTACGTCACTTTACCTGCGAACTTTCCACAGCGCTCTTATTCTTCGTGAGGAAACACAGAAACATATACAGACTAAGACAGAACAAGACAAGGACACAAAGGCTAAACACACACACCACAATTGCTTGCATTCGCACAACCTGATGTTGCTTTCACTTTGTCCCTGACCATACTCACCACTCTCCAAAATGTCAGTCACTCATGTAACTCTTCCAAAGGGTGTCCACTCGGATCGCCGCAGGGTGAGAAGTTCCACTCCGTCCTCGGAAGCCAGGTTTTTGTCCCGGGTTTTGGCACCAGCTATCGCGTCCCGCCACCTAGGGCGCCGGCAGGAGAACAATCACTGAAGGCCTGGTTTGTTAGGAATCTTTATTATGGGTGTCCCAGCATCCATCCAGCGAAAGGCAAAAGCAAAAAACAACAACCACACCCACTTCCTCCAGGGCAGCAGCTTATATAGCATATCCCAACCAATCAGCTGACTGATCACGCGCCAGGTTCAGTCTTATTGGAAACATGTGAAAAGCATGCTATGAGCACGAGCACAGAAATGGGGACAAGCCAATCATGGAGACTTCCTTATGTGCTGAGCTGTAGGGCCAGGAAGGGTGGTGTCTAGGAAGCAGGCGCCATCTTTAGGGTGTTGTCCAGCTAGAGTGGGGCTCAGCCTCTGCCATAGGCCGGGCCCCCACACTGTATGGAGGATATATCAGACCAATTCTGGAAGACTTTCAAGTTTCTACCTGGGTATAAAATTCAAATCTTTTGGTCCAATACAGAAAAGACTATCATATCAGTTTCAATACAGAAAGGACTATCATATCAGTTGGTGCCTTATAAAATCAGCCCCGGAGTATCCCAAGTTTACTAATTTCATTGTTGGGCAAAATTTATCAGTCACAGTTTGCAACAGTTCTTGGTGAGAAAACTTGTGAAGAGTTTGAGAATACCTCTTACCTTTCCCAATTTAGTTTTTCAAAAATAATTTTTTCAGTTGAAATACAGTTTATATACAATATCATATATTTCTGTCCTACCTTTTGTTCATATGGTATACTACATTGATTGATGCATGAATGTTGAACCATCCCTGGAATAAATTCCACTAGGTCATGATGAATGATTCCTTTAATGTATTTTTTAATTTGGTTTGCTAATATTTTGTTGAGGGAATTTGCATCTATGTTTGTCAGGGATATTGACCTGCAATTTTCCTTTTTTGTAGTGACTGTCTGATTTTGGTATCAAAGTGATGCTGGCCTCATAGAGTGAATTTGGAAGCTTTCCTTCCTCTTCAACTTTTTCGAATAGTTTTAAAAAGAATTGTACATTAACTGTCTTTTAAATGTTTAGTAGAACTCTCCTATGAAGCCATATGGTTCTGGACTTTTATTTATTGGTAGTTTTTGATTACTGCTATAGTTTTATTAATCAGTTCAGATTTCCTATTTATTCTTGGCTCAGTCGGGAAATTTTATATTTATAGAAATTTATCCATTTTTCTAGGTTGTCCAATTTATGGTGTACAATTTTTTTGTATTTATGTGGTGTCAGTTGTTAACTTTTTTATTTCTGAGTTTATTTGGGTCATCTCTTTTTTTCTTGATGAGTCTAGCTCAAATTTTATCAATTTTGTTTGTTCTTTCAAAGAAAGCTCTTAGGTTCATTAATCCCTTGTATTGTTCTTTGGTCTCTATTTCATGCATTTACATCCTGATATTTATTATTTCCTTCCTTCTACTAACTTTGGGCTGTGTTTTTCTTTTTTTCTAGTTCCTTTAGTTGTAGGATTAGATTGTTTATTTAAGATTTTTCTTGTTTCTTGAGGTAGGCCTTTAATGATATAAACTTCCCTCTTGGAATTGCTTTTGCTGTCTCACAAAGATTTGCATTGTTGTGTTTCTATTTTCATTCTTCTCCAAGTACTTCTTGATTTCCTCTTTAATTTCTTCATTGACTCCTTGGTTGTTTAGTAGCATGTTGCCTAAGCTGTATGTGTTTGTGTTTTTTCCAATTTTTTTCCTGTAATTCATTTCCAGTTTCATACTGTTGTGGTCCGAAAAGATGCTTGGTATGATTTTCAATCTTTCTTAATTTATTAATAGACTTGTTTTTTGAACTAACATATGATCTACCCTGGATGAGTTCCCTATGCACTTGAAAAAAATGAGTATTCTGCTGGTTTTGATGTAACATTCTATGTATATATGTCTATTAGGTTCATTTGGTTTAATGTGTCATTCAAAGCCACTGTTTCCTTATTAATTTTCTGTCTGAATGCTCTAACAAGTGGATTGTTAAACATCCCCTACTATTATTGCATTACCATTGATTTCTCCTTTCATGTCCTAATATTTGCTTTATATATTTAGGTGCTTCTACATTGGTTGCATAGATATTAACAATTTTCATGACGTGTTGTTGGACTTACTCACTTACCATTACGTAGTATCCTTTTTTACTAATTTTTTTTGTTTTTTAGATCCTACATATAAGTGAAATCATACACAATTTGTCTTTGTCTGATCTGTTTGACTTAGCATAATGCCCTCAAGGTCCATCCATCCATCCATGTTGCAAATGGCAAGATTTTCTTCTAATATTATAAAAAGAATATATACATATATATATATATAACTTTTTTATCCATTCATCCATCAGTGAACACATAGGTTGCTTGATATCTTGGCTATTGTAAATAGTGCTGCAATGAATATGGAGATGCATATATCTTTTGGAGTTAGTGTTTTCATTTTCTCCAGATAAATACCCAGAATTGGAATTTCTGGATCATATGGTAGTTCTATTTTTAATTTTTTGAGGAACCTCCATACTGTTTTCATAGTGGTTGCACCAGATTATATTAACAACAGTATACAAAGGTTCCCTTTTCTCCCTGTCCTCACTAGCACTTGCTATTTCTTGTCATTTTGATAATTGCTTTTCTAATTGGCATGAGGTGATATTTAATTGTGGTTTTGATTTGCTTTTCCCAGCTGATTAGTTATGTTGAGCACATTTTCATGTGTCTTTTGGCCATCTGTGTATCTTCTTTGGGTCTATCTAAATAGTCTGTCCATCTGTTAACTGGATTTTATTTTTCTACTGTGTTATATGAATTATTTATGTATTTTGTAATTATCCCCTTATCAGATATATCATCTGTAGATATATTCTCCCATTCAGTAGGTTGTCTTTTCATTTTGTTGATCTTGTAATGTCCTTCTTTGTCTCTTGTTACAGACTTTGTTTTAAACTCTATTTTGTCCAATATCACTACTCTAGCCTTTCTTCATTTCTGCTTGGGATATCTTTTTCCATCTCTTTAGTTTTGTCTGTGTGTGTTTTTGGGTGTGAAGTGAGTCTTTTGTAGGCAGCATATAGATGTGTCTTATTTTTTTATCCATTCAGTCACTCTAAGCCTTTTGATTGGAAAATTTAGCCCACTTACATTTAAAATAACTATTTATTGGTATGTACTTATTACCACTTTGCTAAATATTTTCTGGGTTTTGTCATTTTTCCCTGATTCTTTCTTCTATTGCTCTCTTCCCCTATTTATGATGACTTTTTATGCTATAGCTGGATTCCTTTCTCTTCATTTTCTTTGTGTATCTATTATAGGTTTTTGGTTTTTGGTTACCATGAAATTTATATAGATGCAAGATGTCTTGCATCTGTAACAGTCTGTTATTAGTCATTTATGTTTGAATGCATTCTAACAGCACTACATTTTTAACTCCCTTCCTCCATGTTTTATGTATATGATGTATTTTTTTAATGCCTTTTACTTAGTGATTCCCTTAACAAACTTTTAGAAGTAGTTGATTTTGCTACTTTTGTCTTTTAACCTTCCTACTAGCTTTTAAGTGACTGGTCTGCTCTCTTCACTGTTTGTTTCTCCCAGTGAAGTATTTTCATAATTTTTTTGCTTTTACTCAGGGTTTTTCTTTTTCTTAAAGAAGTTCCTTGAACATTTCTTGTGACATCTTTAGTGAACTTCTTTAGGTCTGGTGAACTCCTTTATCTGTGTTTATCTGAGAAGCCCTTTGTTTCTCAATTCTGAATGATAACCATGTTGGGTAGAGTATTTTTGATTGTATATCTCCCTCTTTCAGCACTTCCAATATATCATGGCACTCTCTTCTGGCCTGTAGAGATTCTGCTGAAAAAAATCAGCTGATAGTCTTATGGGGTTTCCCTGGTAGGCAACTTGACACTTCACTTTCACTGTTTTTAATATTATCTCTTTGTCTTCAATCTTTGACATTTTTATCATGATGTGTCTTGCTGCGGACCTCCTTGGGTTCATCTTACTTGAGGTGTTCTGTGGTTTCTGGAGCTGGATGTCTGTTTCTTTCCCTAAGTTAGGGAAGTTTTCAGCTATTATTTATTTAAATAAGTTTTCCACTCCTTTCTGTCCCTCTTCTTCTGGGACTTCTAATACTGCAAATATTAGAACATTTGATGTTGTCCCAGAACTCTTTTAACCTTATTTCCCTATTTCTTTTTATTCTTTTTTCTTTCTGCTTCTCAGCTTGAGTGCTTTCCATTACTCTGTCTTCCATTGCTGATCTGTTCTGCATCCTCTAGTCTGGTATTGATTCTCTCTAGTGTATATTTTATTTCATTTACTTTATTCTTCACCTCTGACTGGTTCTTTTTATATTTTTCTATCTCTTTGCTGAAATCGTCCTTGAGCTCATCCATTCTTTTCTGAAGTCTGGTGAGTATCTTCATAACCATTGCTTTGAACTCCTTATCAGGTAGATTGGTTAATGCTATTCCAGTTAGCCTTTTTTTCCCTGAAGTTTTGTCTTATTCTGTTGTTTGGAACATATCTCTTCATTTTGTTTGAATTTCTGTGGTTGATTCCATGAATTAATAGAATGGGCTACCTCTCTCAGTCTTCAATAATTGACTTTGTGTAGGAAGGTCTTTTTGTTAGACAGTGTGTTCCTGGTGGTTTTGGCTGGCTGGAGGTTGAGTGAGCATGAGATAGCTGTGTCCTGGTACTAGGGCTCCCAGGGTGTGGGCTGGGGGTCTTCAGTGTGCTTGCCAGCCAGGGCCACACAGGTAGGGTGGCCAGTTTCAAATGTGCACAGTCTGGGGAGCTCTCCAGTGGGCAGTGAGCTAGGCCCTCTCTGGTGGAGTAACTAGGGGTGGAGGGGCACTGTCCAGGGGTCTTCTGGGTGGGTGACAGCTGGAGTCATGCTAATGGGGCAACTGGGAGTGAATGGGCAAAGTCCAGGGGTCTCCTGGATTGGCATCTGGCTGGGGACATGCAAATGGGGCAGCTGGGGATGGAAGGGGCATGAACAGGGTGAATCTGTGTGAGTGGCAAGCTGGTAACACCTTGGTGGGACTGCTGGTCTCTAACAGATCTGTCGACTTGGCAAGGGCCCAGAGGCTACCTCCATCACATCTGGAGCTGTTGTGTCCACCCTGCCCCTGCTCTTGTCAGCAATGTTAATGTGCGTGGGGAATGTAAACAACGGTGCTCACCCTGCTCCTGTCAGCACTAGCAATGTGCTGGGGATGTGGCCATGTAAACAGTGCCACTCATCCTGCTCCAATCTGTGCTAGGAGAGTCTGGGGGTGGGGGTGAGGGGAAGAAAAACAATGATTCTTATCCTTTTTCCATTCATGTTAGCAATGCCTGGGGCAGAGAGTAAAACATGGTGTTTACTGTGCTCCCATTCACACTAGTGTGTCCAGGGTGAGTGTAAACAGTGGTGCTTACCCTGCTTCTGTCCACGTGAGCAGTGTCCAGGGGGACCACAAACAATGGCACTCACAAGCTCTTCTCTGGCGGAGAGTTCCAGCAGTTCCCCTGCTGTTTGGTGGTCAGGTTTAAACCCTCCAACTTTGCAGCTTTCTTTCGATGCCCCAGGGCAGGTGAGGCTAAGGCTCATTAATATCCCTCCCTGTGTGAAGTTGTAGTGGGGAGGGCTTCCTCCATCACTGTATCACTGTTTCTGCTGATATTTTTTTATGTGGTCTTTTTATCTCTTTTTGTTCAGAAGGTGTCCACTCAGGCCTCAATTTTTCCTTGGGAAGAATTGCTTTGTGTATAGGTGTAGATTCTGTGTGTACATGGGAAGGAGTGGGCTCAGGCTCTTTCTATGCTGCCTTCCAGGACCTGCCTCTTGTTACATTGTTTATCTGAGCTATCATTATATTGAAATAATATTGAACTGTGAGATACATAATATCTGAAGCAGCAAATTTTTGTTACTCATAGATAGATAAAGCATACAAAAATTAACACTTAGTCATTGAATAATTCTTTTAAAAAGTAAGTTTGTGTAATTTATAAATTGTATATCAAATTTATATGAACTAGTTTCGATAATGTTTTCTTTAACTATATTTCAGTAAATTCTCGATATAGAATTATTTTACTTCACCATTCCTTTATCCTTTAATCTAAGGTGAACCTTAGTTTGGCTTTCCTTAGCAAGGGACAGCTAATTAATTCTGAGTATATGATTTTTGTTTGTCAAATAAAATGTGATATTCTGGTTCCAGCTGCACAACTTGCAATACAATGGAATTATCATTAGGGTCTAGGGACATAGATTCTTTTCAAATCCAGGGACAATAGTGGCTTCTACTCAACTTCTCCAATACAGTTTAAACTTTCCACATTAAGAGAAATACATTTTTCCAAAGTAAGTAAGATACTCTTTTCATTTTATCCTGAAATGTTCAAACTTGCTCTACATTATGCTGAGAAATCTGAAATGATTGAGAACAGATTTGATTTAGGAATTTGATGGTCACTGTTATCTTTAATAAGAATAAGATTATATGGCAGTTGTGGGTATCATTGTATAAGATAAAAGTAAATTTTATCATTTCCAACAGAGATTAACAATGCTAATGAAGGGAATCTTTTGGAGGAACTAGAATTGTTACACAGTAGTTGCCTGGATTTATATAAAATTCTGTCATTCATTAAAAGGAGTTGTCATACCTCTCTATGCATATCTATAAATTAAAGGGATAAAATAGTTTCAATATAAGGGCACTATTGTCTTCAGAAATTGAATGTGAGGTGGTCTGATGCAGTCGCTGAGCTTGTAGGATTTGGATGTGCATAACCCTTTGCTCAATCTGGAGCACTCATTTACAAGCCTGTATTTTGCAAAAGTTGTTTAAATTCCATCTCTCATTTTATTCTCTCCATTTGCAGGAATGAAAGGAGTACTGAAATCATTGAGATAATGTGAGAAGCAAATAAAAATACAATTTTTAAAAAGCCCTTGTATAATTCTGGGTACAAACTAAAAATTGTCCAATAAATTTTAGTCATTCTTACTACAGCATGGTGAGTACCCTGTCACTAGAATTAATAAGGCACATAAAGTAGAGTTGCTCATCAGATTGTGCTGGAGGGTGAATCAAGGCAGAAATTATATAGATGGTTGTCCTTTAAAGTATATTCTAAATCTGAGATATTACATTTATATTAATGTAATGGGTAATAACTTTACAAAAGTAGAATTATGTGTTTAAAATTATGTCAGTTACATCAAGGGATGTAACTCATAGTTCTCCATAGTGTTTTATTTCCTGAATTCTCTATGTTTCATTAGCAAAGTTTTCTTATATCTTTCTGTGGGAATAAAGCAAGAGAAAGTGAATAATAAAGGGACATTTCCCTAATAAAATGACGGATCAAGAGTGAGGGATTGGAAACTTTTTCACATAAAATATTTATTATTCTAAAGGAGAGTTGTGCCAAAGGCTGACTCTGAGTCATTACTCAGTCTTTCAGCCCTCTGCATACTTTGATTTGGACAGCTGGCCTTATCACATTGTTAAGCTGAGTGCTATACAAAGGTACCTTAAACACTCTCCATTCTGTACATACAATGTCCTGTAAGCCCCTTTTCTGTTTATTCTGGAGGTGCCACTAAACTTGGGAGACAAGCCTGAAAAATCTTTTCACTGAGGTTAAGTTATTGACTAGCTTTCAATTCCCTTTAGCTGATCAGCCACCCTTACCTATAAGGAGGTACAGACTATACCTTCCAATCGACAGCTAAAATTCTGTCATCTCATCAGTTACCAAGGGATGTTGCTCCTTGATCTGTCCAGAAAATCACAGCATTTCCTGTATTGAAATACCTAAACGATGGCAGTAACTTCATTTCCACTGTGGGAGGTTAATTTCCCCAAACCCACAACACTAAATTTGGGGGCACAAAGAACCAGATTAAGTCTCTTGCCTTGAGATCACCTTCCCTCCACCCCCTCAACTCCTAAACACACTCACACACATTTGTACAACTCTGCCTTCCAAGGAGAGAGATAATGCTCCTCAGAGACTCAAACTTGTGTGCACACCACTGATCATCACAGAGCTGGCTCACAATAGGAGCACAATAAAATATTTCACATAAAACTGGATCAAATCTTTAAAGTACTAAATTAAAGCAATCATTTTAAATGCAGGAAATTCTAAATTTCACAAAAGCCCTTTCATATTGAATCTCTGACCAGCAACTGATGATGCTTCTCATGTTGGATGCTGATTGGCTCTCAGCACTGAGATTACCCAATCCAGAAACAAAGAATGAGTTCTTCGGTTGGTGTTATTAGGCTGTGGATGGAGGAGGGTCCTAGTCCCCACTGAGTGAGACTTGCCTGCTCCCTGCCCCTGTCCTCTCCTGTTCTCCAGCATGGTGCGTCTGTGGTTCCCCAGAGGCTCCTGGATGGCAGCTCTGGCTGTGATACTGATGGTGCCAAGCCCTCCCCTGGCATGGGCCAAGGACACCAGACGTAAGTACACACCTTGGGTTGTGAGCATTTATCATGTGGGGGTAGCAACAGGAATTAGCTTTGTGTCCGTGTCCAGGCACTGTTCCTTAGAAAACTGACATTGTCTTCAGTGACCACCCATATTTACCGTAGGAATCCACAGTTCTATCCCAAACCAAAGGAGCCCGCCTGCTGGTCCTCTCTAGGAGAGCTGCCTAAGAGGTCACCACATTTATAGGCCTTTTTTCTCAACTCTCCTGCAGTAAAACCTCTCCAGCCTTGCATTCCATTCCCTCAGGGTCTTGAGAAGATTTTATAAATAATGATGCTAAAATCATTCCTATCTAGTGGTTTCCTTTGTTGAGTTTTATCAGAAAAATGAAATTTCTCTGAAAATTTCATGGGAAATCAAAAGGAATTGGAAAGATCTCTCCTAGAAGGTCCTATATGATGGCCTCAACAGGATCTGTGATGTTGGGGCCTCTCCCTAATATGTGGGGATTTATCAAGAAGTCTCCCCCACTCTCTCCTTTCCTTCTGCATGAACCCCATTTGTTATAAGGCCTGTATTTCCATATCACTGGAGGGTCTCTGACAGAAGTTGGGGTTAGTTTTCTCTTTATTTTCCTGTGGAAAGCACCTTGGAGCTGAAGCAGACGTCCTTTGTTCTGGAATGATCCTGTAGATAAGGAGCTTCGAAGGGATGTTCTTTGATGCCTTAAAGAACTTAAAGCATCTTCTGAAAACCTAGCATAGTTAAGTGTCATTGTGAATCTATTTTGTTAGATTGTATATTTGTCAGTTTCTACACATCTCTTTCTCACAAAAAGAGAGTTAACTAGTACTGAGCAAGCTTATGAAATCGTATTTTTGTAAGTCAAAAATAGTGAAATATCATATGGTTCACACTGTATGTTCCCTGAGCAGAGAGCATGGAGGTTGTTTATATCCCATAGGGCTGAAAGCCGGTAAGTAAGCCAAGGGAAACCACGGGCCTTCTGGAATCTTAGCCCCACATTTCATAGGCTCATTCATCATGGCCTCTGTCTTCCTTAGTCAGCCAAGTTTGGTTACCTCTACTTCCAGCTCCTCCCTTTCTTTCCACAGCTGTGTCATCACCATTACTGAGAATCCCCAGAGTTTGCACAGACCCTCTGCACTATAGCAGGTCCATCTAATGTGATAAAAATGATATTTTCCCTCTCTCTTAAAATCACCTTTTCCTTACCTGTTAATGTTTTGCCTAACTTGTAAGAGAAGGGAAATTTGTCTGAACTTGTAACAGAAAGTGAAAGGGATAGAATGCATTGTCAGAATAAAATAGCGTTTGAGCTTACACCCCTTTTTGCTTTCCAGGATCTTCACACCGATCAATTCTTAGAACCCTGGGTTTATTCACTTAGACCAAAACTATTTTTTTCTGAGTAACTATTATATACTGGGCTCTGTTCTAGGTCCAGGGAATTCTGTTTGAATAAGGTAGCAAAGTGCCCTGCAATCAAAGTCATTAGGAATTTACCTAATAACAGAGGAGAAAGCCCGATAAACATTTAACAAAGAAATCTCAAAGCAGTAAGTGCTCTGCAAAAATATACATCAAGGTTGGGAGAGGTGAGATTTGGATTCACCTGACTTCACTCCAGGAGACCAGGGAGCCCTCCCTGGGAAATGACACTGAGTTGAGACATTCTTCTCATCAGGAGAAGCTAGTCAAGTGAAGACTAAGGGACAAGTTTCTACGGAAAGACAACCAAGGAAGGGCGAAGTGTGGGAGGATGCTTGCTGAGTTTAAGGTACAGAAAGAAGGTGCGAGTGGCTGACAGAATGGGTTGGGGAGCTCTCTCATGTGCCCCTAATGTCACCACTGCCATGTTTCCATCACTCAGGGAATGTGTATGCCCAATGATGTCAATTGTTCAGTTGTCAGTGTTCAGTATTTCTTTGATGTCTCTATCCTCTAACTTATTTAAAGTTTTATCTGATAAGCTTTTGCATATATTGAAGTTTGATGCAATTTTCTTCTTACTAATGACATGATAGTAATGATGTCAGATCTTCATCTGCTCATTCATTTGCAAACATGAACATAGCCCAAAGTCTATGCTAAACATTTGATTTATTAATTATTAGTTTTATAATAAGCGCTAGCAACTGACTAGTTTCACAAAGCCATGCATTCATAGGTCTCTGTAAACTGCAGCAAGAATAGAATTTAAAAATTGTTTGCTCTTCAGGGTGCCAAAAATTCCTTAGTCATAAGATTTCAACACATATGTCATACCAGGGTGAATTAAAAGCCAAAAACCTTTTCTTTTTACAAGAAGTTCAGACTGCAATATGTGGAGCAATTTTATAGTGGCAATAACACTAATTTAGAGTTACTCACAGTCCAGATCAGCTGCAAGGAACTTAAGCCGCTGATACAAAGTGGTTATTGAACTAGTTAGAAAATATGTATCTTGTTATCCATGTTTTCTTTTCTTTAATATAATGCACAATTAATGTCCTTACATCTTTCAAACCACTTGGATTTTGGCTTATTCCAGTTCCTGCCCATTTTGTTTTGGGTCAGCCTGCAGCTGTAGCACACCCTAGAGCAGTCATCTTGTGGTTAGAATTCACAATAGCTTTTGATGCTTTCTAATTAGGCTGTGAATGTTGTTTAGGAAACTGTTGCCAATGCAGAGCTATTTTTCCAGCAAAATTAATTTTTTCAGAACCAGTGTTTTTATTAGGCAGAATTTTTAATATATTCTCAGCTGCTTTTTTGCCACAGATTTTTCAGGTAGGTATACTGGTGGTGCTCACCCAGGGACAGTTTTGCGACCCCACCCCTCCACCAGGGGACATTTGGCAATGTCTGGAGCTATATTTGGTGTCACAACTGGCAGCTTCTTCTCACAAGTGTGTTAAGGCCAGGGATGCTAGAAGATATCTTACAATGTACAGAATAGTCTTTCCCACAATGAAGAATTATCTCATCCAAAATGTCAACAGTGCTGAGGTTGAAAACACTAGTTTGCACTGCACTGTTTCTAAATATTCAAGACTCACAGTTTATTCACACCTTCCAGTTCAGTTCTTTGTGGATTTTACCTTATTTAATTACAAAAAACATAATAGGCTAGACCATTGCATAAATTCAACACTTTCTTGTTGAATCCACTCAATCAATGTAAGCTCAAGATCTTCATTTTTTATTTTTTTGCCTTATGCAATGCTTTCCAATATTTCATGAGTTGGTGGTCGTTGCCACTTCCGCTAACTTTCAACAACTTGATTTTACAAGTCATAAATTGTGACTGCCACAGATATTTTCAATACAAGTTTCAAACTTTTATAGTACTTTTAAATTCTATTGGTAGTGTCAGATACTCCCATTTATTTCACTCATTTTTAACCACAATTATATTTTTTTACCTCTTTTTGAAATTTCTCAGTTCAACAAAGACTAAAAACATTAGAATGATATATGTGTAAGTTGTATAAAATATACCATATGTATGAATATATATACATATATATTACCTATATATGTATGTATACAGAAGCACAACGTGTCTGATTGATCAGCGACAGCTCTGACCTGTCTGATCCTTTACCTCATCAGATCAGATTTGCCAAATGGGTTTGGCATCAAAATTTTTAAAAAGATCTGGTTTTCTGAGATTTCTGGATTTGGAAATTCTGATAAGAGATTGTGGAACTATATTAGGATAATGGTTTTAATCTCCTTAAAACTTTTCAGTAGTTTCCTACTACATTTAGTACAAATTCAAAATCCTAGCATCATACACAGGCTTCTAAGCACCATGTGATTCTCCATCTAATCTTTTCCCCTCCTTCCTCTCAGAGTCAGACTTCTGTGAATTGTTTTCTTTGGTTTCTTGAGGAAGTTCATCAATTTCTTCAAGCTTTTGCACGTTGTATTTTTACTTGAAATGTGCCACCTTTTCCCCTCAGACCACTCTAGCTCACATCCACTTAATCTTTCATGTCACACCTTAAATATCACTCATAGAAACCACTTTTATTTTGCCCTAATGCCATGAGGATCATCCTGTTACTCTCTGTTCTGGGATTCCACACTTTTCTTTTAAAGTTCCTCACTCCCACATAAATTCTTACTGGTTGGCTCTCGTCCATCATCTTCACTAATTTTAGGCCCCTCCATCGGAGGGGACATGTCCGCCTTCCCTTCGTGGATCCCCAGGGCAGCAGGGGCCGGGCACAAGGTCAGCCCTAAGCAAGCGTTTACAGGATGAGGAGGTGGGACGCGTGTGGGGGATCTGACAAGAGCTGGGGGTGGAGAGGAGAGAGGGGAGTGTCTTCGGGGGTTGTGGGGGAGGTTCCAGAAGGAGGCGGCCGGGGTGCAGATCCCGCCCGACTCAGGCCTGGAGCTCTGCCGCCGAGCCTGGAGGCCCAGGTGACTGGAAAGGCTCCGGACCAGAGGGGTCTCGTCGCCCCGGCGGCCTCCCTCCGCCCGCGGATGGAAGATGCCCTCGGGGTGGAGGGAGCTGGGAGTCGGGTGGAGCCTGTGAGGGGGTCCCCTTACCCCACTTTGCCTGGCGCCCGGCACTGGTGGCGTGGCCGTCAGTCTCTTCCCGGCAGCCCGCAGGGTGACCGGATCTCTCTGTCCCCGCAGCACATTTCTTGTTGCAGTTTAAGCCCGAGTGTCGTTTCACCAACGGGACGGAGCGGGTGCAGCTTGTGGTCAGACACATCTATAACGGCGAGGAGTTCGTGCGCTTCGACAGCGACGTGGGGCAGTACCGGGCGGTGACCGAGCTGGGGCGGCCGAGCGCCGAGTACTGGAACGGGCAGGAGGACGTCATGGAGCAGAGGCGGGCCGAAGTGGACACGGTGTGCAGACACAACTACGGGGTCGTGGAGAGCTTCACGGTGCAGCGGCGAGGTGAGCGCCCGTGTGCCGCGTGTGCGTGTGACGGAGAGGGGGCCGTCCTGGGTGTGTAGGATTGTGAGTGACTGTAGGTGAGGAGGTCATTGTGAGAGCGTGTTGCTGAGGAGAGTGTGTGATTTTTTTTGACATGTACTTAACATACAATATTATATTGGTTCCAGTGTACAGCATACTGACTCAACAATTATATATATTATGAAATGCTCACCACGATAAGTGTAGTTACCACGTCATCATACAAAGATATTATAATATTATTGACTTTATTCCCTATGCTGTTTCATCCCCCTAATTTATTTTATAATTAAAGCATTATACCCTTCCCCTGTTTTGCCCATCCCCCAACCTTCTTCCCTATGGCAACTGCCAATCTGTTTCTTCTGCTTATGAGTCTATTTTTGTTTTTTTCTTTAGATTCCACATATAAGTGAAATGATATCATATTTGTCTTTCTGTCTGGTTAGCGTAAAACTCTCCAGGTCCACCCATGTTGTCACAATGGCAAGATTTCATCCCTTTTTATGGATGAATAATATTCCATTGTATATATGGTATTCATCTAGCAATAGACATGAAGGTTGCTTCCATATCCTGTCTGTTGTAAATAATACCACAGTAAACATAAGGGTGTATACATCTTTTTGAATTAGGGAATTTCTTTATCTAAATTCCTGGAAGTGAAATTACTGGGCTGTGTGGTATTTCTGTTTGGCATTTTGAAAAACCTTCCAAAGTGGCTGTACCAATTTACATCCCCATCAACAGTGTAGGAAGGTTTCCTTTTCTCTGCATCCTCGCCAACTCTTGTTATTTACTATCTTTTTTATCACAGCCACTCTGACTAGTGTGAAGTGACATTTCATTGTGGTTTTGATTTGTATTTCCCTGATGATTAGTGATGTTGAATGACTTTTCATGTGTCTATTGGCCATCCTCGTGTCTTCTTTGAAAAAATATCTACTCACGTTCTCTGTCCATTTTTAAATAGACTATTTGTTTTTTTTGTTGTTGAGTTGTATGAGTTCTTTGTTTTTCTTATTTTAGCCGCTTGTCAGATATGTCATGTGCAAATATTTTATCCCATTCAACAGGTTGCTTTTTAGTTTTCTTAATAGCTTCCTTTGCTTCTTATATCATACATTAATTGACCATGTAAGTGTGGGTTTCTTCCTGGGCTGTCCAGTCTGTGTGTCTATTTCTGTGCCAGCGCCATCCTGTTTTGGTTAGTGTGGCTGTGTGGTAGAGTTGAAATCAGAGAATGTGATACTCCCAGCTTTCTTCTTCCTTCTCAAGATTGCTTTGGCTATTCAGGGTCTTTTTGGTGCCACAGAAATTTTTGGATTATTTGCTCCAGTTCTGTGAAAATTGCCACTGGTTTTTTGATAAGGACTGCTTTGAATCCACGGATTACTTTGGGTGGTATTGACCATGCGTCATTTTGGGGAGGGTGAGTGATTTTGTCTGTGTCATTGTGGGGAGAGTGTGAGGGGTGGAATGTGAGGTCAGGGGACAAAGAGAATGTGGGAGTGGTGGGCGATGGGCCTGGCTCTGAGAAGACATGAAGGAGAGCAGGTGAGGGAGGGGCGCAGGAGGGAGGGTGGCAGGCGTCCTTGGTGGTGGCTGTGTGCAAGGTGGGGGGAGGAGAGGGGACTGGAAATGGAGGAGATACTGACAGGGCCTGATGGTCAGAGATGTGGGGAGGGGATGTACAGGGTCTCTGGTGGGAGTGAACATTTAGGGATAGGAGATGAGGAATGCAAAAGTTTGGGAGAAAGTGAGGAGGATGGTCATTGTTCTGGGCACTTCCTGTTCTGAGCCTGAAACTCCTGAAATAAGGGTGCCTGTGTCTGTGCACACAAGCATTTCATTGAAAAAAAGGATCTGACTAATTATTGAGGGGTGAGGGAGGAACTCCGAGGCATCTCTGATCTTTCTGAGACTCCTTTTAGGCCTAAATTTCTTGTTTTTTTTCTCCCAAATGTATATATTTTTATATAGTTGAATGATTGTGAAGCCAGGTTCCTGAATTATAATCTTGTTGGTTACATACAATTATAGTTGTAACAATTTACCTCACATTCCCTTCTGTTAGCTCTTTCTTCCAATATTTCAAAATACTCAGTTGAAAATTTATATTTTATTTTAAATTTGTATTTCTTTGATAGTGAATGTTCTTGAACATTTTTCACATATTCATTGGTTAATTATTGTTACTGCTTTAAGAACCATCTATTGTTTATTATCACAGGGTCCTGCTGTTTTTCTCAGTAAATTTGTGGGTTCACTAAGGTAACACTTTTCTGACATTTGATTCAGCATTTTCTCCAGATTATGGCTTATATTTTGATTCAGTTCACTATTTTCCATGTTAAGATATAGACATTTTATTTAATGAAATATGCTGCAAAATTTTTAGTAACAATTTACCATCAACATTAAGTCGATCAACTTGTGGTATTGTAAAAGTGTTTCTTTCCCCTAGGTTTTTTTTATTTTAATTGCATTTATTGAACCTGATTGTGTCAGGATTATCTCAAGCACTGGGTACACATATTAATGAGTCTCAGACCCTGTACTGTCTCATATGTCAACTTAAAAAGAGACAAAATTATAAATGATAACAATTCCTGTCATAGATATGCCTGCTTTGGAAGGATAGAAATTGATCAGCTGAGTTTAATTTTAGGAATTCAAAAAAATTGACTGACTTGCCTTGCTCCTTACTCTCTCCTTCAGGACTCAGGCTTTTCTTGAGATTCAATTCATAGAAAATCACCCTTGTCTATTCCTGCTTCCCAGGGTGGAACCACTCTGTGGCATTCTCAGGTGTGAGTGTAGCCTTCCCAGGATCATACTGTACCTCCTCATCCACCCCAAGCTGTTCCCCATTTTAGCCACACTGCTTTGAGTCATATTTTCTTTCCAAACAAGGATAATAAGCAGCTAACATATATTGAAGGCTAAAATCCGATTACTGCTTTATATACTTTAGCATCCCTTCAAGTGTCCCTAAGAATAAGTTAGCATTATTATCCCTTTTAATAGCTGAGAAAGCTGAGACACAAAGGAATGTAAAAATTCTGTCAGGATCAATCAGTAAGAGGCAGAACCTGGATCTGGACCCAGGCAGACTGGCTACAGGAATTAAGCTTTTAATTAATACACCCTGTGTCTGGCAAAGATTTGTAAACACTTGAATTCAACAATGAATAACCGTTTCCCTCTGAGAAAAATCCCATCATTTACCTCAGCATCTCTTAAATCTAATGGGCCCACGCTGTAAGGATTAAATTCCAGGCTCATGACACTGACTCCTGCTGGGCCACATGGACAGGTTTGAGCGAGGCCTGCCGGAGACTGCAGTCGGGGACGGGAGACTGGTGGCGGAAAGGCGGCACCCCGGGAGCCCTCCTCTGTCTTCCGCGCTTATTTCCTCTCCCTTTTCTCTTCTAGTTGAGCCCATGGTGACTGTGTATCCTGCCAAGACCCAGCCCCTGCTGCACCACAACCTCCTGGTCTGCTCTGTGAATGGTTTCTATCCAGGCAACATTGAAGTCAGGTGGCTCCGGAATGGGCAGGAAGAGGAGGCTGGGGTGGTCTCCACAGGCCTCATGCATAATGGAGACTGGACCTTCCAGACACTGGTGATGCTGGAAACAGTTCCTCGGAGTGGAGAGGTCTACACCTGCCGAGTGGAGCACCCAAGCCGGCCGAGCCCTCTCACAGTGGAGTGGAGTGAGAAGCTGTCTTGATTTCATAAATTCCCCACCTGCCAAATGGGGGTCTTTGTTTTTCCCTGAGTGTCAGGTTTCTCCTCTCCCCACACCGTACTTTTATTTTATTCCATGATCTCCTCTCAGAATTACAGGTCACTGGGGAAAGCCCTGTGATAATTTGATAAAGACCTATACCTCCGGGGAAGAGAAAAGAGGTTGTCATAGTTTTGAGTTTTTCTGTAAGATCACAGGCAAGGGCCCCTTTGCTCTGGGCCCCATTCCCAGCCTTGGGCCAGGCTTGTGCTTCTGCACCATTGCTCTGCATTGTGCCTTATGATCTGAGAAGGGGCGCATCCTCTACGATGCAGGGCCCTTCCTGACATGAGGGAGTCCAGTCTCCACTGCCTTTTATTAGCTCCATCGTCCTAGACAAGCTGCTTGACCTCATGGAATCCCAGGCTCCTCGCCCATCAGATGCTGAAGCAGTGGCCTTATGTCAGGGCGGGGATATATTAAGGGTTCGATACCTGAACCTTATAGTTACTCGGTGTGATTTTTAATTCTCTTTTCAAGAAATGGCTGGTTTTTCTAGATCTTCCAGTCAGTCTTCTCCCTCCATCCTCAAAGCTCTGATCTCAGGATCTCAATTAGAGAAGCTGGATTTGGGGTAAAATCACTAACACTAGCTTCTCCCCTCAGGGGCACAGTCTGAGTCTGCAAAGAGCAAGATGCTGAGTGGAATTGGGGGCTTCGTTCTGGGTCTACTCTTCCTTGGGGCAGGGCTGTTCATCCACCTCAGGAATCAGAAAGGTGAGGAGCCTGTTGGTAGCTGAGACCCCACACAGTTTTCTAGGGGAAGAAATATGGCTTTGCTCAAAGAAATATGTCATTTCTTTGTACATCAGTGGTCCTGTATGAAGGCTTTCTTTGCACAATTGACCTCATTTTGCTAAAAACCCAGCAGCAACAATACATGGTTACTATACTGAAGCATAAGAGGTTATGGCCTGTAAAGATAAACAAAGGTTAACATACCTGGATATCTTGGGTTGAGGTCCTGGAGCAAATGAAGGAAGAGCTACTAAAGCTAATGAAATTCTTGGGCCACATGCTCTCAGTTTTTGTTGTCCCCCCTGCCCTGGCTTCATGTGATATGTGTTGTGCTCTTAGAGAAATCAGTGAAGGTGGTCTGGGTCTGGGGACATTGTGTTGTGGACCCACTTGCCTCTATTTCTTTTAATGATATCTTTTAATTATATCTCTTCCCTTCTCTTTCCCAGGACACTCTGGACTTCAGCCGACAGGTAATACTCTTCAATCCCCTTTCAGAAATATAATCAGTTTCCCTAGATCAGATGGTAGAGGTGACCACAGGAGACAGAATTAATGGCAAAGACTGTGGATCTAACTCCTGCTCAGCCCTGTTACACTAAAGCTTTTTATCTCCAGTCAATAAAAGACCTGTGCTCTAAAGGAGCATGGGCTCAAGGAGACTTGGGAGTTTTTTCTTGTCTTATTTGAATGCTTTAATGTGGGGCAGGACCCTGTGAGAGGGAAAAGGAAGCTGCTTGTAGAGTCGGGCCTGGAAACAGCAGTCTCCTCTGTGCTGTGCAGGACTGCTGAGCTGAAGTGGTGAAGGTGACCCTCGAAGAACAACCTTCTGTTCCAGCTTCTTCACAGCGTGGAAAGTTTCCTGCTCGGTTCTTATTTCACAAAGAGAGTGCTCTCTCAGGATCTGGTTTGCTCCTGTTCAGTGACCCTGCAGAAAGTGTTCCTCCCTGATGGCTTCCTCAGCCCCTGCCCTTGACCTGGAAATCCCCAATATGATCGCGATTATCTTCATTCTTTCCCGGTGGAAAGAATGGCCTCCCTTGCACTGGAACTATCCCTCTCCCTATTTCCTTATAGAGTTTTTCTCAAATAAACATGAAGTGAAAAATCATCTGCTTCATACAACTTCAAGGAAAAGAAATAGAAAAAAAAAGAAAGAAAGAAAGAGTGGATTCCATCACAATAAAATAATGGTATTGATACTCCTGAATTTCGGTCTCATGTGGATCTGGAAGGTTTCCTCATTTCCTTCCCTGTTTTTTTATCCCCTGGGTTTTCTGCATTCTGTAATTAGGTATGTTTTCCTGAGTGAGGAGAAAGCCCATCTGTAATGAACCTCTGCCATATGGTCTCCGACATCTCTGTGTTCTCAGAGCCAAACATACAAGTCCCTTTGCACTGTGGGATTCAGAAAGGGGACAGCAAACGTAAGAAATGCAAGTAACCTATGAGGATATGTACCCTCAAAATTTTTATAATTGGGTTCTTTTGTCTGGTTTTCTCTAATCTTTTAAAACAAAGTACCTAACCTTGGGTACTTAAACTCCCCTTTTATTGGACCAATTATGGGCTTCAACACTTCAGTTATTTTTTTGTTTCTCTGATAAAAATCAGTGGCAAACTGACTCTTGGCCTGGGATACTCCTTTCTCCATTGAAAGGTCTCAGACCAATCAGATAAAAAATAATTTTAATGGAAAAAAATGCATTTGTGAGGACCTCTGGCTATGTGACAAACTTACTCTTACAGGAGAAAACTGTATGGATCTTACCTTAGCAGAAATCAGAGACAGTGCTGGGAAACAAAGGGAGATATATGAAAACACTGATGAACATCCAAACAGTGAAATACTCTGAAGCTGGCAGAAAAATAAAAAGAATACCTGCTGTTAGAAAAAGCATAAAACCTAAATGTGATTTATTCCCACCAGGAGGTTTAAACATTTTAACAGTAAGGTATTAACAAAGGGCCACATGGTGGAAAATATGCCAGGAAGCTGCTCAGGCTAAGGGTGGGGGTGGGGGTGGGGAATTGGTAAGGGCCTGGCTATACCTGTTTGAGTTTTTTTAAACCTACCAATGAAATTAAGACAAATGTAAGAGAAGGCCCAATGTGGATATAATTGGCTTAGGCGACACCTGAGAAAGAATGTGAACCCTGTAGTACTCAGCCAGTGAGGAACCAGGGGAGGGACTCGTGTACTAGGGAATAAATTACTTGGTGCCAACAGCCTCAGGTGTGCCTGCCCACCAGACACCTGATCTTACAAGGCCCTCATTAAAGCCTCCCTCCACTGTACTCTTTGTCTCCATGTCCACTTACTGAGTTTGGACCAGTGAGTGTGTTTCTCACACTGCTATGGAATTATGTCCAAAATGCATGTGGAGTAAAGTATAGGGGAGTTTGTACACTATACAACATTTTGTTTAATAAGATAGAGAAAGAGAATAGGAATATATAGCTATACCCATTCATTATCTATTTATCTATCATCTACCAATCTAGTTACTTATATTTGTAAGTAGAAACAATTAAAAGATTTTAAAAAATGATTTCCTAAGGGACAGTAAGAGAGAATAGACTGAAAGGGACAAACACTGAAGCTGGAACTGAGTATCTCTTATTTAATAGTTTCACCTTCAGAAATATTCAAATACTTAAGGAAAAAATCTAAATAAAAATTTAATAAGACAGTACATAAAAGTCAAAACCAAAGTATAATGACTGAAACAAATGACAAAAAGTGTATGATGGGTGTGGATAAAATTGCAATATTTCCAGAATCTCTCCCCTGGCCTTAGTTCATCTCCATATCAACAGGGGTTTCCAAGGGGTGGAGAGAAGTAATTCATCTCCATATCAATAGGTGGTTAAAAGGGTGAGTGAGGGTATATCTGGACCAGAGAGGTTGGGTGGAGTCCCTTTTTGCAGCTGGGTTGTGAGAGACAACCAGTGAGCAGAAGTGGACGACTGCTTGTAGGCAATTAACGGGTTTCTACCACTTTATTTCTCCCTTTGACTGATTTCAGTTTCACAGGTACTTTGTCTGTGCTGGGAAAATATCTGCCCCCCCCAGAGTTACAATGGGAAACAATCTAGACAAGTAACTCAAACTTTTTTGACTCTTTCATAAACCCCATGGAACTATCATTGTAAATCAGTATGTGAAAGGGTATCTCGCCGCAACACTCCTTACCCAGGACGGCTCAGGAGACACTGGCCCATGCAAGAGATTTTATTATCTGAAGGAGAAAGTGGCTGCCCCAGAGGGGGGTGGGGAGAGAGAGAGAGAGAGAGAGAGGGAGAGAGAGCAGGGAGAGCAGGGGAACAGAGAGACAGAGACAAAGAGAAAGAGACGGCAGCAGCGTGGTGCAGAGCGTTTTGCCTTTTATTATGGTGGATCCGCTTGGCCTGTTGCCTTGGGAGAGGGTCGGGATGTTTAGAGATAAGGCGGGGTAAGCCGAGGCAAGCCCCAGGCAGGCCCAGGCATAATTCTCACTGGCTTATGTGCTTGGGACCATGGGGCAAATGGAGGATAAATTACAGTTTTCTTACATTCCTCCCTTTTCTGTTTTGTAAGTGGTAGAGGATTTGGGAAGGGGTGAAAGTTAATTTTCAAAAAGTGCTTCCTGCTGATTAGGGGCGATGAAGTTCATTTTTTTTTTTCAATAAAATAAATTGGCAAGAATGAACTTTTTTTTTTACTTTTTCTTATTTTTTATTTTGGTATCATTACAATCACATGAAGAACATTATGTTTACTAGGCACGCCCTTCACCAAGTCCCCCCCACATACCCCTTCACAGTCACTGTCCATCTGCATAGTAAGATGCTGTAAAATCACTACCTGTCTTCTCTGTGTTGAACAGCCCTCCCCGTGCCACACACACACTATACATGCTAATCATAATGCCCCCTTTCTTTTTCCCCGCCCTTATACCTCCCTTCCCACCCATCCTCCCCAGTCCTTTTACTTTTGGTAACTGTTAGTCCATTATTGGGTTCTGTGCTTCTGCTGCCATTTTGTTCCTTCAGTTTTCCTTTTTCTTATACTCTACATATGAGTGAAATCCTTTGGTACTTGTCTTTCTCTGCCTGGCTTATTTCACTGAGCATAATACCATCTAGCTCCATCCATGTTGTTGCAAATGGTAGTATTTGTTTTTTTCTTATGGCTGAGTAATATTCCATTGTGTATATGTACCACATCTTCTTTATCCATTCACCTACTGATGGACATTTAGGTTGCTTCCATATCTTGGTTATTGTAAATAGTGTAGTGATAAACATAGGGGTGCATCTGTCTTTTTCAAACTGGAGGGCTGCATTCTTAGGGTAAATTCCTAGAAGTGGAATTCCTGGGTCAAATGGTATTTCTATTATGAGCTTTTTGAGGAACCTCCATACTGCTTTCCACAATGGTTGAACTAATTTACATTCCCACCAGCAGTGTAGGAGGGTTCCCCTTTCTCCACAACCTCGCCAACATTTGTTGTTGTTTGTCTTTTCGATGATGGCAATCCTTACTGGTGTGAGGTGATATCTCATTGTGGTTTTAATTTGCATTTCTCTGATGACAAGAGATGTGGAGCATCCTTTCATGTGCCTGTTGGCCATCTGAATTTCTTCTTTAGAGAACTGTCTATTCAGCTCCTCTGTCCATTTTTTAATTGGATTCTTTGCTTTTTGTTTGTTGAGGTGTGTGAGCTCTTTATATATTTTGGATGTCAATCCTTTATCAGATTTGTCATTTATGAATATATTCTCCCATACTGTAGGATACCCTTTTGTTTTATTGATGGTGTCCTTTGCTGTACAGAAGCTTTTCAGCTTGATATAATCCCACTTGTTCATTTTTGCTTTTGTTTCCCTTGCCTGCGGAGATATGTTCATGAAGAAGTCGCTAATGTTTATGTCCATGAGATTTTCACCTTTTTCTTTTCTAAGAGTTTTATGGTTTCATGACTTACATTCAGGTCTTTGATCCATTTCAAATTTACTTTTGTGTATGGGGTTAGACAGTGATCCAGGTTCATTCTCTTGCATGTGACTGTCCAGTTTTACCAGCACCATCTGTTGAAGAGACTGTCATTCCCCCATTGTATGTCCATGGCTCCTTCATCGTATATTAATTGGCTGTATATGTTTGGGTTAATGTCTGGAGTCTCTATTCTGTTCCACTGGTCTGTGGTTCTGTTCTTGTGCCAGTACCAAATTGTCTTGATTACTGTGGCTTTGTAGTAGAGCTTGAAGTTGGGGAGCAAGATCCCCCACACTTTATTCTTCCTTCTCAGGATTGCTTTCACTATTCAGGGTCTTTGGTGGTTCCATATGAATTTTTGAACTATTTGTTTCAGTTCATTGAAGAATGCTGTTGGTAATTTGAGAGGGATTGCATTGAATCTGTATATTGCTTTGGGCAGGATGGCCATTTTGACGATATTAATTCTTCCTAGCCAGGAGCATAGGATGAGTTTCCATTTATTATTGTCCTCTTTAATTTCTCTTAAGAGTGCCTTGTAGTTTTCAGGGTATAGGTCTTTCACTTCCATGGTTAGGTTTATTCCTAGGTATTTTATTCTTTTGATTCTTATGTTTTCCTGATTTCTCTTTCTATTAGTTCATTGTTAGTGTGTTAATTTTGTATCCTGCAACTTTGCTAAATTCTGATATTAGTTCTAGTAGTTCTGGACTGGAGTCTTTAGGGTTTTTTATGTACAATATCATGTCATCTGCAAATAGTGACAGTTTGACTTCTTTACCAATCTGGATTCCTTGTATTTCTTTGTTTTGTCTGATTGCCATGGCTAGGACCTCCAGTACTATGTTGAACAACAGTGGGGAGAGTGGGCATCCCTGTCTTGTTCCCAATCTCAGAGGAAAAGCTTTCAGCATCTTGCTGTTCAGTATGATGTTAGCTGTGGGTTTATCATATATGGCCTTTATTATGTTGAGGTACTTGCCCTGTATGCCCATTTTGTTGAGAGTTTTTATCATGAATGGATGTTGAATTTTGTCAAATGCTTTTTCAGCATCTATGGAGATGATCATGTGGTTTTTGTCCTTTTTGTTGATGTGGTGGATGATGTTGATGGATTTTTGAATGTTGTACCATCCTTGCATCCCAGGGATGAATCCCACTTGGTCATGGTGTATGATCCTCTTGATGTAGTTTTGAATTCGGTTTGCTAATATTTTGTTGAGTATTTTTGCATCTACATTCATCAGGGATATTGGCCTGTAGTTTTCTTTTTTGGTGGAGTCTTTGCCTGGTTTTGGTATTAGGGTGATGTTGGCTTCATAGAATGGGTTTGGGAGTATTCCCTACTCTCCTATTTTTTGGAAAACTTTAAGGAGAATGGGTATTATGTCTTCTCTGTATGTCTGATAAAACTCCACGGTAAATCCGTCTGGCCCGGGGGTTTTGTTCTTAGGTAGTTTTTTTATTACTGCTTCAATTTTGTTGCTGGTAATTGGTCTGTTTAGATTTTCTGTTTCTTTCTGGGTCAGTCTTGGAAGGTTGTATTTTTCTAGGAAGTTGTCCATTTTTCCTAGGTTTTCCAGCTTGTTACCATATAGGTTTTCATACTATTCTCTAATAATTCTTTGCATTTCTGTGGGGTCCGTCGTGATTTTTCCTTTCTCGTTTCTGATTCTGTTGATGTGTGTTGACTCTATTTTTTTCTTAATAAGTCTGGCTAGAGGCTTATCTATTTTGTTTATTTTCTCCAAGAACCAGCTCTTGGTTTCATTGATTTTTTCTATTGTTTTATTCTTCTCAATTTTATTTATTTCTTCTCTGATCTTTATTATGTTCCTCCATCTGCTGACCTTAGGCCTCTTTTGTTCTTCTTTTTCCAATTTTGATAATTCTGACATTAAACTATTCATTTGGGATTGTTCTTCCTTCTTTAAATATGCCTGGATTGCTATATACTTTCCTCTTAAGGCTGCTTTCACTGTGTCCCACAGAAGTTGGGGCTTTGTGTTGTTGTCATTTATTTCCATATATTGCTGGATCTCCATTTTAATTTGGTCATTGATCCCTTGGTTATTTAGGAGCATGTTGTTAAGCCTCCATGTGTTTGTGAGCCTTTTTGCTTTCTTTGTACAATTTATTTCTAGTTTTATACTTTTTTGGTCTGAAAAGTTGGTTGGTACGACTTCAATCTTTTGGAATTTACTGAGGCTTTTTTTGTGGCCTAGTATGTGGTCTATTCTGGAGAATGTTCCATGTGCACTTGAGAAGAATGTGTATACTGTTATTTTTTAATGTAGAGTTCTATAGATGTCTATTAGGTCCATCTGTTCTAGTGTGTTGTTCAGTGCCTCTGTGTCCTTACTTATTTTCTGTCTGGTGGATCTGTCCTTCGGAGTGAGTGGTGTGTTAAAGTCTCCTAAAATGAATGAATTGCATTCTATTTCCTCCTTTATTTCTGTTGGTATTTGTTTCACATATATTGGTGCTCCTGTATTGGGTGCATATATAATTATAATGGTTATATCCTCTTGTTGGACTGAGCCCTTTATCATTATGTAATGTCCTTCTTTATCTCTTGTTACTTTCTTTATTTTGAAGTCTATTTTGTCTGATACTAGTATTGCAACACCTGCTTTTTCCTCTCTGTTGTTTGCATGAAATATCTTTTCCATCTCTTGACTTTTAATCTGTGCATGTCTTTGGGTTTGAGGTGAGTCTCCTGTAAGCAGCATATAGATGGGTCTTGGTTTTTTATCCATTCTATTACTCTGTGTCTTTTGATTGGTGCATTCAGTCCATCTACATTTAGGGTGATTATTGAAAGATATGTATTTATTGCCATTGCAGGCTTTAG
This sequence comes from Manis javanica, assembly GCF_040802235.1. Lineage (NCBI taxonomy): Eukaryota > Metazoa > Chordata > Mammalia > Pholidota > Manidae > Manis > Manis javanica. Next base: position 58,456,448 of record NC_133171.1, read on the forward strand.
ATTCGTGGTTACCAAAGGTTCAAGGTTAGCTTGTTTACTACTTTACTGTCTAACTTAACCTTCTTATTGAGCTATTATAAATGCAGTCTGATGATTATTTCTCTCCCTTCTTATTCCTCCTCCTCCATTCTTCATATGTTGGGTGTTTTGTTCTGTGCTTTTTTTAGGAGTGCTCCCATCTAGAGCAGTCCCTCTAAGATACCCTATAGAGGTGGTTTGTGGGAGGCAAATTCCCTCAACTTTTGCTTGTGTGGGAATTGTTTAATCCCTCCTTCATATTTAAATAATAATCCTGCTGGATACTGTATCCTTGTTCAAGGCCCTTCTGTTTCATTGCATTGAATATATAATGCCATTCTCTTCTGGCCTGTAAGGTTTCTGTTAAGAAGTCTGATGATAGCCTGATGGGTTTTCCTTTGTAGGTGACCTTTTTTCTCTCTCTGGCTGCCTTTAATACTCTGTTCTTGTCCTTGATCTTTGCCATTTTAATTATTATGTGTCTTGGTGTTGTTCTCTTTGGGTCCTGTCTCTCGGAAGTTCTGTGTGCCTCCATAGTCTGAGCAACTATTTCCTCCCCCAGTTTGGGGAAGTTCTCAGCAATTATTTCTTCAAAGACACTTTCTATCCCTTTTTCTCTCTCTTCTTCCTCTGGTACCCCTATGATGTGGATATTGTTCCTTTTGAATTGGTCACACAGTTCTCTTAATATTGTTTCATTCCTGGAGATCCTTTTATCTCTCTCTGCGTCAGCTTCTATGCATTCCTGTTCTCTGGTTCCTATTCCATCAATGGCCTCTTGCATCTTATCCATTCTGCTTATAAATCCTTCCAGAGTTTGTTTCACTTCTGTAATCTCCCTCTGGACATCTGTAATCTCCCTCCAGACATCATCCCTTAGCTCTTGCATATTTCTCTGCAGCTCTGTCAGCATGTTTATGATTTTTATTTTGAATTCTTTTTCAGGGAGACTGGTTAGGTCTGTCTCTGCAGATCCTCTCTCAGGTGCTTTCTGAACTATCTTGGACTGGACTAAAATTTTTTGCCTTTTCATGGTGATAGCGGTGGCTGTAGGCAGGTTGCAGGTGTGTCAGCTGAGGGAAGAGAGTCCTTTTCTGCTTGCTGGATGCCCTGCCCTTCTCCACTGCCTGTGTCAGTTACCTGCACTCCTGGAGCAGCCCCCGGTTAGTCCCCTAAGCTGCTGTGGGCAGGGTCTCCATCTGAGCAGCATGGAGCCCTTCGAGGAGTGGCAGGCATGCCAGGTGCACTCTTCTGTGATAGCGGCACTCCTGCCAGGCAGCTGTGTGCCAGCAGCGGCCTTTGGGTCTGGCCAGGGCGGCTGTGCATTGGGCTGGGATTCCGGTCGGCTTCTGGGAGCGCGCCTGCTCCCTCTGGCTCCACTGCAGGTGCACACAGGCCTCTCCCATGCGGGACTCTACCAGGCTCCTCTGGCTCCACTGCTGCCAGTGCACATGAACCGCACCTGGGCTGTTCGGTCGTCACTGCTGCGGGCTCGCACAAGCCTCTCCTGGTCCACTCTGGTGCCATTGGTGCATGTGATCTGCTCCTGGTCCCTTCCGGTGCCGCCGCCCCCAGCATGCACTGCCACTCTCCCACTACTGTGCCGGTGTGTCGGGTTCCGCACCAGTTGGAGGAACGACTGGCAGGCTGCTTAGTGCCGTGAGGGGCTTCAGAGCTGCACTGCCTCCCCAAGGTTTAGGGCGCCTAAGGTTCCCTGGGATTCCCAGCTGCGGGCCAAGTGTGCTGGGACGACTTTGTCCAGGCTGTGAGGTCCCTGTATCTTTAAGACTTTCAGAAAGCACTCGCTTTTCTTTTGTCTCAGGGGTGCCGGTTGCGGGGACATGCCCACAGGTTTTGCTTTTCTGTTTCTCTAATATCCAGCACCCCGTGCACCTTCTGTCTGCGTTCCAGGTGTGGATTTCTAGAGCTCGTTGTTTAGCAGTCCTGGGCTTTCACTCCCTCCCCATTCTACTCCTTTCTTCCTGCTGGGTTCTGGGGTGGGGGAGCGTTCGGGTCCTGCCTGGCCGCGGCTTGAATCTTACCCCCTTCATGTGATGTTGAGTTCTCACAGATGTAGATGTATCCTGGCTGTTGTACTGCATCTACTGGTGTCTCTTTTAGGAATAGTTGTATTTGTTGTATTTTCATAAATATATATGTTTTGGGGAGGAGATTTCCTCTGAACTACTCACGCCGCCATCTTCCCATGATCCCTCTGGTAATCATTTTAGAAACAAGTAGCAAGTCATTGTTTCACTGACAAAAAGGCAATAGTTCAATGTGTCTCTAACATTCTTTTCTCCCATTTTATTGATATATTTCCCCTCCTTCCACACTTAACTCAGTTTTTCCACCAGAGACATATCTCCAAGTCTAAAATGGTCCCATGAATAAGACTATTCTCATGTTAACAAAACAAAGATTTGAAGATATGTCTAATCAAATGAGTAATGCTAATTCTCAGTGTCCAGTCTCATTCCTCATTAAGTCTATAATAGGTGATGCTAAAATGTAATTCCTGTAATGTATATGGATCATCCTCTATTATGACCCTCACTTTATCCCCATCTACCACCCATTATCGTGTTACCCACTATCAGGGGACAAACCCTAGGTTTCAGGATGCACTCTACTGAAGACCCAGAGATCTCATTGACTTGGAGGCTTAAGAACCCATTTTGAACCCACTGCTCAGTAGAGATCTCCAAATAAACAAACCATACTCTAGAGTTTTCCAGATACGGACTGGACCAGAGCAACTGCATTGCATGTCAATGCTCTGAATGAGGCCAGACCTTAATGAACCTGGGTATTTCTGATGAATTATAGAGCATTTAAGATACATTCAACTTTCAGACATTTCAGGATGGAGGGAACACATATATGCTCCAGCCCCCATAAAGAACTTGCTTAAACACTAAAACTCCATGTAACATCCATGAAACAGTTTATTGTATTCAGAAAAACTGCAATCACAGTTTGAAGAAACCACAAGCAGTAAATTATATAGAAGCCTCCATAGAGGCTCCATAGGGGAGGAAGAATCCTATTGGGTCTATTCCAGAGCCATTACTTGGTGATAATAAAATGATTGTGGGAAATGGAAGAGAGACAGATACAACAAGGGGAAATATACAAGGAATAACTAGATGTGAAAGATGGGGAAGGCATCACTACTCAAAGCATAGCAAAATGCCTGGAAAATGCTGAGAATGGTTCTCTTCACTGAGGTAAACAATCGGAGTATTGCCAGTTTTATAAAGCTGTTAAAGCAGAAATTTCTTCACTGATCTTCTTGCCAAGAGAGTCCATTACCTGTAGTAGGACACACACAGCACACACAGTTACCAAAGAGTTTTAAGATGAATATTTTGAGCTTTTCCTTCAGATTCCTTCCTCCTCTCCCTCAATCCTTTGACCCTGGAAAAGTCTTCTAATCATCTGACTTCTGTGTAGGAAATACAACCTTTCCAACATGCACAGCTATAACTCACTCTCCGAGTGAGTATGAATGAGCAGACCACGTTTTACCTTCTCTCCAAAGTTCTGATGCCACTTTTCAGATTGGACAAGCAAAACCAGGCATTGGCCTCCAAGAGATTTCCATTTCAGGCAATGAATCTGCCCTAACCCCAAAAGAGACAAGCTCTGGAGATCCTTCTGAACCGATGCCTGCCTTTGAAAATATAAGCTAGGAAGTGCCCAAGTCTTGAAGCTGACTTCTAGATCACTGGACCCAGTATTCTAATGTAAAACAATGGTCTTGGGTTGGAGGTAACTTCCAGGACTGAAGGTGTGGTTTAGATGCACATGTATGGGAAGGGATGAAGGATCTTGAATTTGGCATGCTGTATGATGCTAATGTCTGATTGTGTCCCAGCAAGAATAAACCAGGAGCCATTACTTTTCCTATCCTTTTTTCATAAAGGCATCTATGTCCTTTTCCCACTCTCTTTCGTACCCTTGGAAAACTGCATATATCTTCATCTAAGCAAGAACCTACCTCCAGGTGCCTTACAGAGGCCCTGGCCGTTCAGCAGTATTGCCCTTGCGCACACCCTTGATGATGAAGATGGTACCAGTGATGATGCCCACCAGACCCACAACCAGGCCAAGGGCACACACCACATTCTCTGTAGTCTCTGGGAAGGGGGTTGGTGCCTCAAACTCTGGGGAAAAATTAAACAGAGCACAGAAGTAATGAATGTGGTAGGGAGCAGCAATTTGGACCACATGTAGGGTACTCAGTCAAAAGAAGAGCCATTAGTCAATTAAATAAGAGGAAAACAGAATGATGTATTAAGGGAATGACAGATCACAAAGTGGGAGAAGCTGATTTACGGGAGACAACAAGAAATAGGAACTATAGCATTTATTATGAAACAAAACAGTTAGAGGGCTTCAGGTCCCTAAGGACCAGACATGTGCATCACAGGAGGAAAGTATGAAAGAAAAGAGATCAAAGGGTGGTCCATACCCCAGTGCTTGAGAAGAGGCTCGTCCAAACCCCAGTGCTCCACCTTGCAGTCATAGACATCCTCAGTTGAGGGCAGGAAGGGGAGATAGTGGAACTTGCGGAAAAGGTAGTCCTTCCTGGGCAGGAAGACTGTCTCAGACACTCCGGTGGTGACAGGATTTCCATTTTGAAGCCACGTGACATTGATCACTGGTGGGGAGAACTTGTCCACAAAGCAGATAAGGACGTTGGGCTCTCCCAGCTCCACAGGGCTGTTTGGGAGCACAGTCACCTCTGGAGGTACTGGGGACATGCAACAGAAATCAGCTTCCCTGCTCAGGCTAGCAGCCCCTCCCACCAAAGCCGAAAAAGCATTTGAAATCGTGCCCCAAGAATCTATGCCCCATCTCAGATACCCATCTCTGATACCCTCGCCTGTGACCTGGAACCAGTACTGAGGTGTAAGACGCAAGAACCACATTCCTGGCTCCCCAAGCACAGATTTAGGGCAATGACTTTGTGAGTGACTGTGGATGGCAGAGACAAGACATGAGACATCAAGGAAAGAACAAACTCATGAAGTACTTGGACCCACACCAATTGGAGCCTTGCTCATGCAAGGATAAGCCCCTGGGAGGGAAAGTCCATTACAATACTATAACCCAAAGAGCTGAAACATCTGCTTAAAGCAACGATTCCCACGTTAGTAGTGTAACAGAGAGAGAGGTACCATTGGTGTTTGGGGTGTGGTTGGAGCGCTTAATCATGACTTCCAGGTTGGCTTTGGCGACAGCTCTATTGGCCAGTGCACCCTGAGCCTCAAAGCTGGCAAATTGTCCAAATTCTTTAAGACGCCAGACAGTCTCCTTCTTTTCCATATCCACGTGGAAAATTTCATCGCCATCAAAGTCAAACATAAACTCGCCTGATGGGTCAGGGGTCATGTAGAACTCAGCCTGGGTGATCACATGATCCTCTGAAAAGGCAGGAAAGGAGTTAGGGTGGGAACCAGGGGAGGGAGAGGAGGAGGGAGCTAGGGTGGGGGACACATGTGGGGACAGGAGTGGTGGGAAGGGACCGGCGAGTGGGACGGAGTGGTGGGGGGCAGAGGGAAGAGGCGAGAAGAGGCCTGGGTGTAGGACATTCGTCTTGAACAGAGCTTGGAGGGAAAAAATAAAGGGGCATCATTAGAGGACAGATTGAAGCAAATGAAGTTTTGTGAAGCTGTTGTTCAACTCCACGTCACTAGCTGAGAAGTGATTCCCTCTTTAGAAACCCAGCAGCAGCTACTACAGAAGAAATGTTCTCGCAGTCTCTTTACCCAGCCATCAAAGACACTGCAGCCAGAATCCCTGGGCATCTCAGAGCCTCGTCACTCCAAGAAGAGAGGTGGCTGGTTTCTGAGTTCTGGAATCAAATTAAATCTTGAATTCTCTTTTTTTTCCAATTGAGATATAACTGACATATAAGACTGGATTAGTTCTACATGTACAACATAAGGATTTGATACATGTATATATTATGAAAAGATTACCAAAGTACATTTAGGTACTTACTTACCTAGTGATCTCAAGTAGGTTAATCTACCTATGTATGTGTTGTTTTCCAATTGTAATTCTGCTATGGTTTTTCTTATACCATGGGTTTGTTTTTAAGATTAAATGAGATGTGTTGAGTGATTTTTAGTATATTATATAGTCTATAACAAGTACTTTAGGATCAGAAAATTATATTTAAAAACCAGACCAAGGAAAATATGACTGGGAGCTGAGGTATCCAGGAAATTAAGATGAAGATCTTGTAGTGTTGCAGAGCACCCTATACCCTGGACCTACACCTGTTACTGTGGACACATCTGTGAGAAGAATTGTATCTGTATCGACCACAAAAATACACCGTTGTATCTTAATGCTCCTTAAATTGAGATTGTCATTAGAGGACGTATTCTGTCATCTTTGATGCTGAGAATAACATATCCCAAGGGAATAACCAACTTGAAATAAGCTACGGTTGGAGAATATGCAGCCTCTGTGTTGTGTGTAGATGAGAGGGGGATTTTAAAGTCCGACTATATATTAATAAACCTGGTGGTCTGTATAGCATTTGCAGCTATGCACACATACACATACACACACAGACACATGAAAATATTCTCTCTGGCCCTTTCCATCCCAAGGTCTTTATCGTCCCACAGCCCCTCTTCCAGGGCAATAGAAACCTACAATGGCCATCGTGGGTCTTGGAACTGGCTTATTACTTATTTCCAGTCTACCTGCCACCCCCTGTGGGTGTCACTCTGGATGAAGAATATTTTTTCCACAATATATCTTCACAACAGCATAATATTTTCTGTGGACATGGTAGAGAGTCTACTTCCTTCCTCATTTTCTACTCTTTTGGGAATATTACTAAGTAACAGTGATCAAAGGTCATTGTAAAACCCACTGTAGGGGGGACTATCATTGTTCCAAGAGGCAGGGCAGTAAATTAAAGGCAATTCATTATCAGGATACCAGCCATTCCCTCGCCCTCAGGTAGATTGTTGGAGTGTTTTGGTGACTTTCTTTTCTACTGATCTTCTATATAATGTCTGTCCTCAAAATATGCTGATTTACAAAAAACAACTTCCATGTATTCAGCTAGGAACAGGTGTCAAGAATTTGCATATTTTTTCTCATTTAATCCCCACAAAATTATGAGGTTTCCAATTTGTAATTTTACTAGTTTCCCAGAAAAACATATTAAAGCCCAGACAGATAACTGGTTAATCTCTGTCAGAAAATATTTCCCCTCAAGTTTGACTTACTCAAAGTCAATAGTATTGACCAGTACAGAACTCGGTTATACTCCTCTAAAGTAAATGTGACTGACTTCAGTTTGTGGTAAGGGCAGAACTGCTCCAATCTACAATTCATTATACTTTCAGATTTAGATCCACAGGATGCCTGTCACACATTTTTTTCACTCCAAAGGCTGTCTTGTGAGTGCCCACCCTTCATTTCTCCAGTGCTCTCCCTGCCTCTCGCGCCTAGTTTTGATTCTCTCAGCACTTACCTTTGACAGCCCGTGATTCCGGAAGGCTTGTCAGGATGGCTGTGATGAAAAATCCTATCACGGGCACTCCACTTAAAGCCATTTTCTTCTTGGGTACTTGATGGAGGGCAGTACAGCTTAAGAGTGGGGCAGAACAGAGAAGAACAAAAGAGAATTTGATGTGTGATAGAGTCTGACATTACAAGGCAAATCAGTTGAGCTACAGCCAGTCAGAAAAATATATTGAGATGACACATCTGTTGCTAAGGAAAGGACTCTTGTATAGAGTCCGGGAAAAGTATTTCATTCACTACATAATGAAGTTCTTAAACAAACACACAACGAAACAAAAACAAGAACTAAAATCCCACTTTTGAGAATGTTAGGCATTCACTCACAGACTCTTCCAAATTCTATTAAGGAATAAACCTGAAGCACATGAGGGAGAATAGAATTGAAGGAAACATCCCAAAGTGAGAGCCAATGACAGACAGCACCTCTGTCCTGCTGCAGCCGGGGAGCTCATTTAAGGGACAGCAAAGCTCCTGAAGAGAAGGTGAGCGGTCAGACTGTGGAGACTGCCTCCCACAGGACGTTCCAGGGCAGAAGCCTGGGATTCCTGGCACTGTCCAGTATTCAGAGGACACTGGGGGAGAAACAACGCAAAGCTGTAGAAATGGAAAGCTACACCTTGGAACATGGATGCGGTTACTGGAAACAGTGGCCTGTAACAGGGGAACTTTCTCCTAATGCCCACTATCTTGATTATGAACAGAGACTGGAGCAGCCTGTTGGGAATGCACCTCATTTGAGGGCTCAGGTCAATAAACAGGGTGGAGTAAATGGGGCAGAGCTTATTTTACTGAGAACTCTAGACATATTAACCTGCAGGAGGCCTTTCCCATTACTTCCCTCGGGGCATGAATTTGAAAGTCCTCCTCATCGCATTAGATTGCTGAAGTTCTGATTCAAAGAATTTATTTTGATGTTCGCTCTTGGAAGTACTGAAAGTTAAGACACTCTGACCCTCATGTTTCTGAATATGGTGTAAATGGAAGGAAAATTAAGCCACACATAGAAAGGGCAGGAATGACAACACATCCAATGAAGAGAACCTGGTAGTGAGGCAGCCTGTCAGATGGTGCAGGCCTTACGTGTACACCAGGGTGGATTGTCCACACTGCTGTGCTTGGGTCTTAATCTTACCCTGAAGCTGTTGTCACAAATGTTTAATGGCAAATACCTTAAGGGCTTTGAACATCCTCTGAGCCTGACTTCTAGATCACTTTCTGGAGATCCACGGCATGGTTCTGCCCCCAAATTGTTAAGGAATACATTTCCTGGAGGCAAGAGAATGGGCTGGATGAGAATTCTAATTATCAGTCTCTGCTGAGAGTCTGATTCTATGACTTAGGCTTATTTCCTCTTTCAGAGGCAAAAACAGCTGTAATTTTTCTATGTCTGCCCTTTGCTGGCTACCATAATGCCTCATTCTTACAAGATGATCAATACACCTATGGTAATTCAGACACACTTTACAGAAAATTATTTTACATGTCATAATGGCACCTTCAACCCGAGGTGTTGCTCAGCAACCTATGATATTGTTTAGTTCTGACACACTGATTGGTTTTGTCCATGAGATCACCACATTTGGGAGACTTTAGAGAAGACTTTCAGTTCCCCTCCTCTGTGATAGGAGAGAAGTTCCTAACTGCACCCAACTCATGGGCCCTGTTCTCTTCCTGAACTTTAGCTTCTTGTGTATTTGAGGGACTTTCTGAGGGCACCTGAAGGAGGTCTTCCTGGTGACCTTAAATGGTGATGAGCCCACTAGTGTGATGGTCAGGGTTCAGTCAGGAATTAGAAATCTCTGTAGACACTGAACAGAATTGTTCATTACAACTCTTCTCCGTTACATATCCCTGTAAGGTGTAAGAGAGTTACCTTAAAAGTATCAGGGAGTCTGGAGGAGCACAGTCAGTGCAGACCCTTAACTTTAAAGTCAGGAACCTGGAGGAGCCACTGCTGGCATCACAGCTGGTCTGGAGCCCCAAGGCAAGGACCGTCTCAGGATCACAAGGCTGCTGCCAAGAGTCCTGCCCATGGAAGCCCAGCATCCACTGCGCGAGATGGAGCTGACCTACCCGCCGCCTCCCAAACCTTATCATCCGACTCTCACTGTGTAGGCCACATTAGAAACCTGGGGCAAAGGGAGCCTGGGAAATGTAATACTCTTTCTTTTATCCCTATGATACAGAAAATAGAAGGCAATGGAAAATTTTTTTAAATTACTAATTGCAAATATATTTATGTCTTTATATATCTATATCTATATTGTCTATCTCCATCATAATTTAGTCTGGTTGTCTGCACATTATCAAACCTAGAACCAGGAAAATATTAATTTGGAGTAATAGGTCAGGGCTGCAAAATGAGACAACTCACATTGGACCCAGGTCAAGTCTGGGACCTCATTACTTCATGTTTGTGTGCTTTGAGATCTGAGAACCTCCAGCCCCTTCCTGCTTCCCCCCCACCCCCCGCCCCTTTCCCCTCGAGCTCTCAGAGTCCTCACGGAGTTTCTCCTCCTGAGGACTTCCTACCAGGGATGCTGAGGGGATACTGATCTAGGCATTTCCTTCCCAAACCCCCATATAAAAAATTTTCCTTGCTTGTAACTTTTCTCTTCTCCATCCTGAGAAAGGGCAGAAGCAAGTTTGCTGAAATAAATCTCTATCAGAGTGAAAACTGCCAACAGTGACATCAAGAACTGTGCTAGGCTGGTGGGTTAATGGACCTTCCTAACACGTCCTGTGTGAATAAAGAGTCCATGGTATTTGGACTCATCTCTAACCTGGGATGATGACAGATTGAGAATTTGATTCTTTTTCTCTTCCTGTACCTGAAATTTGATGTTTTAAAGGCCTGAGCTCTTTTTCACACAGGTCACAGCGTTGTGAAATCACCCTTCTTTACTTGAATAGCTTTTAAAAAAATGGGGAAAAAATATATGCACACACCCAGATTCTCATAGAGGAGCCATTCCTCCATCTTTGTGTGGAAATTGTAGCATACCACATGAATTATTTCCTCAACTTTTATTAACAGACCATCCTGTAATTCCTTTAATTGAACAAACATATCTTAAATCAACAATTAGATTATTAATACATAATAATCAAACGTCCCAGTTTGATTCAAAATAAATCTTTTTCTGTCCTTTACTGGAAATGTTTGCAGACAGGAATGAGTGGTTCTCCTTCCTCCTCCCATTCTAGCTGGCTGGGCTCAGAGAGGGTGAAGGAGAAAAGGCAGGAAATGTCCAGTGGAAAGAAAATATGTGTGCTCTCTGGGCCTGGATGATGTTCAAAGCAAAGATCTTCTCTTTTGTTAGCTTCAGTAAACTCTTCAGATTCCCTCATAAACTATGTCTGGTGTGTAGGAAACTCTGAAATGCCCCTATGCCCAAACTCTGGGAGTGCAGCCCATTCCCAACAAGTCCACCCTTTCCAGGCTCCGCGGCAGCTTGTGCATCTACCCTGCCCCCTAGGTTTCCTGGGTGAGGTCAGGAACAAATTCCATTGTTGTCAGCAGCCAACTTCATGGCAGATGAGACAAACTCTTGGAAAAAACTATAGAAAATAATTTCATTAAGTGCCAAGCAGGTAAGTTAGTCCCTTTCCCATATGCTTTGGGAGAGGAGGATAGAATTCATAATAATGAGCGGGTCTATCCAGGGGTATTGTGAACGTGCTCCCTCTTAATGCTCTCTGACCACCATTTGGTCAGTGGGAAGAGAATAACAGAAACATGTTTTTCTCATTTTCAAATTCCGCAAAAGAGGTAAGGAATAGTCTCGCAAGTCCATAGATACCTGTATTTATGGCTTGTTAGGTGAAACTGAGGAAAGAAAATATACATTAAACAAATAGTGCTATATGAAGAAATCAAAGTCACAGTCACAGTCACTGTCATTAGTTACACAGACATAGTTAAAATGCACGGAAAGAAATGAACATAGACTACCAGTGTAAACTGGTGTTCTTAGTTCAGTTTTCTTCCCGAGTAATAGAGAGGAGTAGGCATATAACATGATTGCTCTTGGATTAAGCACTACACAGAGGAGTTGCTAGTTTAAGGAATAAGTCTGAGTTTCTTTCAATGTCTTTTAAGTTTCCTGCTCCTTGTTCCAGGAGTAAAATCAGAATTCAAGGCATCACAGTTCTTTGCTCCATCGAATTATTCATGTTACAGTGTTAGTGTACTTTTAAGTTATTGAAAGACATCTATTCCTGGACATGTGCCACATAAAATGGCTTAACATTGATGATTATCCTTTCAGATGAAAATAGCAGACTTTCTATAAGGGCTTTCCTGAGTCAGAGATTCAAGGAGCTAGAGTTACAAGAACTATTTAAGACAACAGTGCAGCCATTCCCGCCACCATTTCCCTGGGTGAATGAGCACTATTTGGAAATGTTTATCCACTGAGTGTGATTTCTGCTCATTTCTTGTTAGAAAGTCTGTGTAACAGCCTCTTCTGTACTTACTTGTTCTAAGGGGTATAACTGAGGTAAGAAACTAAAACTTGAAGATGGCTTATTTAAGGTACTTGCTCATCAATCTTAGCCAAGGACCTGGGTTCTAAACATGCAACTGGATGTAGAGAAATTAAGAGGACAAGAAATATAAAGATGAGAAGTTAAGAAATGTGAAGAATGAATCACTAGGGCTGCTGGCAGACTGGATTAGGATGAGGAAAGTGGTAGAAAATGATCAAAAATGTACTTAAGCAGTTAAAGCTTCAAGTCTGAATGTTGTGAAAGAATGAAATAAATTTTCATACAAAAAGTAGAAGTCATGATGAGAAGGAGGCTTTTGACTGCCTGGAGCACAGCATAAGTCTAGCAGAAAGTGCAAAGGGGAAATTTGCCAAGTAACACAATAGAATAGGGGAGGATGTGAGTGGGTAAATGGCATCTCAGGAGCAGATCATTTTAACCCTTAGAATAATACAAGAGTGATCAATGCTGGAAAAAATGTTTTAGAAAAACCAAAGTAATGATAAAGAATAACCTAACCTTTTTTGGATTTTTGAGGTAACTTTTGAACTTTAAAACTTTTAAAGTAAAAAGAAAGGTGAGAAATAGGCCAGAGGATTTGTATTGTTTTTATTGAAAGTCTCTTTTTTAGTACCCTCCCCTCCACCAATTAAAAATACTACTAATTTTAGGTATCATATTACACTATTATAATCATACCATTATATTCACCAGATAAAAACTGCATTTACACTATGTTCTGAGAAACCTGGGTTTTAAAGAAATCTTGTCTTTAGGTCAAGGTCCTACTTAGAAAGTGGGAATGATGGTATTTTAAATCATGTCCCTAATATGTGGAGGTCAAGAAGAAGTCCGTTCAAAATGCTAAAAACTCCATCTGCAAAGGAAGTTTTGAGAGGGATGGGAGAAGGGGTCGTAGTCATTTTGTCGTGTACACTGTGCTTATAGGTGAATCTTCCAAAGGTTCTCAGGAAACATCTTTCCCAGTTTTTTCTAACACTTCATAAAAGTGAGACTAGGTTTCCCTCTTGTGGTCAATAGTATTTACTTCTTCCTAATGATTTTGATGGGTTTGTGAAAGGTCGAGAATCTTAATTCAGGATGATTTAACTAGTTTCTCATGAGCATACTCAAAAATTCCCAGGTGTGTTTGATCTAATTAGGGTGCTTAAATGGTTTACAGTTTAAAAATATTTAAAGTCTTTTAATACTAGTATCACCCATGTTTTTTTGATAAGCACACAAAATATGGGATGCACTTCTTTAAAATAATTTGAAAAATGAAGTGGTGTTTAAAAAAGGATCCTGAGCCTGTGACCCTACACACCCAGTTTCCCATTGTATTTTGTGTCACAAAAGCTACTCCACAAGCTTGGCACAGCTACCAAGGCCTTCTTAAGACAGATATTAACTACACTTGGGTCACTGACATATTCCACCTGCTGGAAGGGGTGGCCCACCTTGTCCCGCCAGATGTCATGGTGACGGGTGTCACCCGCCCTCAGCGTTGGTTGGCAAGCTCCTCTGGAGCTCTCCAGGTGTGATCTGAAACTGGCGCATACGCAGAGGGCAGGGAGAGACCAAAGAAAGAAGCAGGCCACTCTGAACTGGTAGATAGTAGGTTTAATAAGTAAGGGAATTTACTTACAAGGCTTGTCTTGGGCAGTGGCAAGATGAGTAGATCCCCACATTCAGTGGACAATGTTATAAAAGACTTAACTGGGTTCAGTCATGTGTACTGTCCAGATGGTCTAAATACCACATCACCATCTCAAAGTTATGTCCTTGGGGCAGCTCTGGGAGAAGGGAAGGCAGGCAGAACCCACATTCCAAGGACAGGGGAGGGGGAGGAGCCTCTGACTGCCCAGGTCCAGCTCACAGATCAACTGGCAGTAATTTTATACTGTGTTAGAAAATAAGCACTATTACAAGAACTTTTTGGAAATCATTAAATGTAAAATTATTTTATTTTATTCCCCACCCCCTGTCTTCCTCCTCTTCACTCTTACTTTTCCCCCATTCTCTCTATTCTTCCTCCTTTATCTCCTCCTCTTCCTTCTTTCATTCTATACATTCTTTCTATCCCTGCTTCATTTTTTTCACTAAGGGTCTGTCCAGGTGAGCATTCCAGAAGGCAAGGGGCATGGAGGGGATGGGCAGAAAACAATCAATGAATATAATGCTGAGAAGATGGAATCAGACATCATTTCAGTATAAGAAGAAGTGGGAAGCACAAGGCTTAAATTAGGAAAAACTTCCTCTAAAAAGTGAATATACTCCCTAGAGAACAGTGATCTCTTTAATAAAAGAGCAAAGGAATCCCAGTCCATGACCTGCTCTTCCTACAGCATCCGTCTCTGCCATTCATTACCTGTGACTAAATATTACATGGAAAATATTGTGGAGATTACAATTCACACAGAATGAGTTTAAAAAAAAACTGTAAGTAGAATTCAACCATACAAATGCAGATTTGTTGTCATGGAAACTTTACTGTTTCTTCAGAAAAGAAGAGTTTACAGCTCCCTTTCCAGGCAGACCTCAGATCCAGCAGTGATGACTCATGAACTCTCCCGAGGCACCCAGGGATGGCACTGAGTGTGGGCACAGACCACCCCCTGGACAGCTGACGGACCTAGTCAGGTCACACTGGGGATCTCCACAGGCTCCTACTTTTCGCATCCATAGCCTGTCACCAGAGAATTAAAATGGCCTGACAGTGGATACTGTAGACAGACAAGCAAACCTCTTAGACACATGTAGGGAGAAAAGTCCTTAACTTGCCATTAAACCGGGAGGAACATGAGACAAGATGAGGGGCAGATATACACAGTGGGGAGAGAGCAATTAGAAAACTTCACTAAATGGGGAAGGAAAAGACTGATTTTAAACAGCTTATAGGTTTTGTTTTGTTTTTAAGCAGATATAGAAGAGGCCTCAGAAATGTTGATGTTACTCCCATATTCTAGAATGGAAATACCTCACTTATTTTAGGGCTATTCCAAAATCTATTAACTGCCTCATCAAAGAGTCCATGTCAGTTTCTATGTCATCATAGCAATATGGAGATTCCTCAAAAACTAAAAATAAAAATATCATTTAACCCAGAAATTCCACTCCTAGGAATTTACCCAAAGAAAACAAGATCACAGATTCAAAAAGACATATGCACCCCTATGTTTATCACAGCACTACTTACAATAGCCAAGAAATGGAAGCAACCTAAGTGTCCATCAGTTAGATGAATGGATAAAGAAGATGTGGTACATATACATAATGGAATATTATTCAGCCATAAGAAGAAAACAAACCCTACCATTTGCAACAACATGGATGGAGCTAGAGGGTATTATGTTCAGTGAAACAGCCAAGTGGAGAAAGCCAAGTACTAAATGATTTCACTCATATGTGGAATATAACAACAAATCAAAACTGAAGGAAGAGAACAGCAGCAGACTCACAGAACCCAAGAATGGACTAGCAGTTACCAAAGGGAAAGGGGGAAGGCGGGTGGAGATGGAGGGAGAAGGGGATTGAGGGGCATTGTGATTAGCACACAAAGTGTAGGTGGGGCACGAGGAAGGCAGTACAGCACAGAGAAGACAAGTAGTGACTCTATATCATCTTACTACGCTGATAGACAGTGACTGCAATGGGATGAGGGGACTTGATAATATGGGTGAACTTAGTAACCACAATGTTGCTCATGTGAAACCTTCATAAGATTGTATAATGATACCTTAATTGAAAAAATACTAGTAAAACAAAAAAATTAATAAAACATGTCAGTTCTTAAAATCAATGTCTGAGTGTCATTAAGGCAGTATTTCTAGTCTTTATACCCTCTTACAAGTTTTTTTGTATAAAGTCACTCCTGCTGCTGTCAGTGTACCTTTGGAATGAAGAAATCCTATGACCTCTCTCTGTACTCTGAGCAACCTGAGCATTCACAGCACTTGTTTCTCTGCGACTATGCTGTCTGAAATTGCCGTTTTTAAATTAATTTTTTAATCAAAGTATGGTTGATGTTCAGTATTATATTGGTTTCATGTATAAAACATAGTGATTCAACAGTTATACACATTATTAAATGCTCACACCAACTAGTGTAATTAATATCTATCAACATAGAAAGATGTTGCAGGACTATTGACTATATTCTCTATCTGTACTTTCATCTCTGTGACTAATTTATATTATGATTGAGATTTTCTCCCTCTTTATCCACTTCACCTATTTCACCCACCCACGCCAAGCCCTCCCCCATAGTAACCACCAGTCACATCTCAGTGTCTATGAGTCTACTGCTGTTTTGTTCATTTTGTTTTGTTTTGTTTTTATATTCCACATATAAGTGAAATCATATGGTATTTGTCTTTCTCTACCTGGCTTATTTCACTTAGTCTAATACCATCTTGTTCCATCCATGTTGTCACAAACAGCAGGATTGCTTTCATTTCCATGGCTAAATAATATTCCATTATGTTTATGTACCATACCTTCTTCATCCATTCAGCTATTGACAGACATGTTGGTTGCTTCCATATCTTGGCTATTGTAAATAATGTAGCAATAAACATAAGGGTCCATATATCTTTTTGAATCAGAGATTTTGTTTTCTTTGGGTGAATTCCTAGAAGAGGAGTTACTGAATTGTATGATATTTCTATTTTTAGTTTTTCAGGAACATCTATTCTGTTTTCCACAGTGGCTGCAGCAATTTACATTCCCACCAACAGTACAGGAGGGTTCATTTTTCTCCACATCCTCACCAACACCTGTTGTTCCTTTTCTTTTGGATAGTGGCCATTCTAACTTGTATAAGGTGATATCTCATTGTGGTTTTGATTTGCATTTCCCTGACGATTAGTGATGTGGAGCACCTTTTCATGTGCCTCTTGGCCATCTGTATTTCTTCTTCAGAAAAATGTCTGTTTAGGTCCTCTGCCCAGTTTATAATCAGGTTGTTGGGTTTTTTTGGTGTTGTCTTATGAGTTTTTTAATATATTTTGGATGTTAACACTATATTGGATAAATCATTTACAAAAATATTCTCCCATGCTGTACATTGCCTTTTTGTTTTGTTGATGGTGTTATTTGCTGTACAGAAGTTTTTTAGCTTGATATAATCCCACTTTGTTTATTTTGCTTTTGTTTTGCCTGAGAAGATTTGTCCAGAAAAAATTTGCTCATGCTTATGTTCAGGACATTTATGCCTATGTTTTCTTCTAAGAGTTTTATGGTTTCATTTTAGGTCTTTAATCAGTCAAGTTTACTTTTGTGTATGGAGTTAGATAGTAATCCACTTTCATTCTCTTACATGTAGTTGTCCAGTTTTCCCAACACTATTCATTGAAGAACCTCTTTTCCCCATTATGTATTTAGGTTCCTTTATCATATATTAATTGACCATATACATGTGGGTTTATTCCTGGGCTCTCTAGTCAATTCCATTGATCTATGGGTCTGTTTCTGTGCCACTACCATACTGTTGATTAATGTAGCTTTGTAGTGTAGCTCGAAGTTAGAGAGTGTAATACTCCCAGCTTTGTTTTCCTTTCTCAAGATTGCTTTGGCTGTTTGGAGTCTTTTTTGGTTCCATATAAAGTTTTAGATTATTTGCTCTAGTTCATTGAAAAATGCCATTGGTATCTTGACAGGGATTGTCTTGAATATGTAAACTGCTTTGTGCAAGATGGTCGTTTTGACAATACTAATTCTTCCTATCCATGAGTGTGGGATAGATTTCCATTGACATGTCTTCTTCAGTTTCTCTCATCAATGTCTCACAGGTTTCAGAGTATAGGTCATTCCTCCTTAGTTAGGTTTATTCCTAGGTATTTTGTTCATTTTTATGCAATTGCAAATGGAATTGCTTTCCTGATTTCTCTTTCTGCTAGTTCATTGTTGGTATATAAGAATGCAACAGATTTCTGTATATTTATTTTTTTATCCTGCAACTTTGCTGAATCCAGTTAATAGTTCTAATATGTTTTGGTGGAGTCTACGGTTCCATGTATAATATCATGTCATCTGCAAATACTCACAGTTTTATTTCTTCCTTACCAATTTTATCTTTTACCTCTTTTTATTGTCTGATTGCTAGACTTCTAATATTACCTTGAATAAAATGCCTGGAGCTCCCTGATTCTTGTTTCTGATCTTAGAAGAAAAGGTTTCAGCTTTTTGCCATTGAGTATGATGTTAGCTTGTGGGTTTGTTGTATATAGCCTTTATTATGTTGGCCTATATATCCCTCTATACCTGTTTTCTTGAGAGTTTTCATCATGAATAGATGTTGAATTTTCTCAAATGCTTTTCAGTGTCAATTGAGATGATCATATGGTTTTTGTCATTCCTTTCATTATTGTGTTGATCACATTGATTGATTTACAAATGTTGTATGATCCCTGGAATAAGTCCCACTTGGTCATGATGGATGATCCTTTTGATGTATTTTTTAAATCAGTTTGCTAATATTTTATTGAGGATTTTTGCATCTTTGTTCATCAGAAATAATAGTCTGCAATTCTCTTTTTTTGTAGTTGCTTTGTCCTGTTTTTGTATTAGAGTGATGCTGACCTCAAAGAATGAGTTTGGAAGTATCCTTCTATTTTTTGGAATACTTTAAGAAGGATAGGTATTAGCTCCTCTTTAAATGTTCAGTAGAATTCATCTGTGAAGCCATCTGGTCTTGGACTTTTGTTTGTTGGAAGTTTTGTGATTACCAATTCAATTCCATTGCTGGTAATTGGTCTATTCAGATTTTCTCTTTCTTCCTGGGTCAATCTTGGAAGGTTGTACATTTCTAGGAATTTCTTCATTTCATTTAGGTTGCCCAATTTATTGTCACAATTTTTCATAGACTTCTCTTATAATTCTTTTTATCTCTGTGGTGTTAGTTGGAACTTCTTTTCACTTCTGACTTTATTTATGTCCTTTTGTTTTTTGTTGATAAATCTGACTAGGAGTTTGTCTATTTCATTTATCTTCTTGAAGAACCAGTTCTTTGTTTCATTGATTTTTTTCTACTCCTTTTATATTCTCTATTTTGTTTCTGCTCTGCTCTTTATTATGGCCCCCTATTAATTTTGGGTTTTGTTTGTTCTTCTTTTACTGATTTCTTTAGTTGTGAGTTTAGACTGTTTATTTGGAAGTGTTCTTGTTACTTGAGGTAGGTGTGTAGTGCTATGTATTTCACTCTTAGAACCACTTTGGCAGCATCCCACTTAGAGTGAACTGTTGTGTTCCTGTTTTCATTTGTTTTCATATATTGTTTATGAATTTAGTTATAGTTTATATAAAGATATATGAAGTTATTTATCTATTCAATTATCAACAGATATTTAGGTTGTTTTCAATGTTTGCTATTATCAATAAAGTTGGTATGAACTTACAACATGTCCTCTGGGTGTATATTCAAAAGTAGAATGCATTTATAATATATATGTGTTTTCAATGCTACTATGTAATGTTGACTTATTTTCCAAAATGATTGTATTAATTTATATTCCCATCAGCAGAATATTAGTAGAAATGTTGTTCCACATCCTTGTCACAATTAATAAGTTTTAACATTTTCATTATTTTTCCAGTGTGGTCTTGGTTTGCATTTCTCTGATTAGTAATGAGGAGTTTGAACAAACTTTCGTGTATGTATCATTTCTGTATCCTTGCTGTAGATACAAATCTTCTGTATCCTTACTTCTTGCCTTTACCACTTCTTTTCCCTCAGATAAATATGGGCCTTTACTAATTGATGTGTAGGAAGTCTTAGTATGTTAAAATAATTGTACACAGTGCACTAAAATGTTTCCCTCTGTGGTAGATGATTCCAATCAGCATACAATCTATAGTATTTTCTTTCCTTTAATTTCAATTCTACCAAAGGTCCTTTACTCCTAATTTGCAGGAAAATCCTTAAGAATGTTGGCTTCACTTGCTATTTCTAGTCTGTCCTATTCTTCCTTGAACCTACAAGAATCAGGCTACAGTCCACATATTTAACTGAAATCCTTGTTATGATCATAAATTAGTTTTATGTTGCCAAATCTAATGACCACTTTTAAGCCATCATTTTACTTACCATATTAGAAGTATTTTTACATAGTTAATCACTTCTGAGTAATTGACATATTTTCTTGACTTGTTCCTAAACATCACTGTATTGGGATTCTCAGCACACGAGGCTGAGTGCCGTTTCTCAGCCTCGTAGGCCAAGTCCCTTTCACATCTTCCCAACCTCTAAATGACTACAGACTCAGAGCTCATTTTTTGCATATGTTTCTTAGGAACCTTCATTCTCTAGAAGCTCTCATCCATGCCCATAAGTAAATACAATTTTGTGTTGTCTCTCTAGCTTACATCACTGGCCCTCACATGTTGCCTATAGTTCTGCAGTGTAACTTGCAATCAAGTTTTGAATATTCCTTTTGTTCTCTTTTTCAAGATAGTTTTGGCTATTCTAGATCCTTTGCATTTTCATATAAATGCTAGAATTGTCTGTTTCTGGAAAGAAGCACATTGATCAGGTTTTTGTTGAGGAAAATTCATATTTCTTCCAAAACCAAGCATTTCCTTTCTCTCCATATACCTGGAATTTCATTAGCTACTCTCATTGGTTCTTTGTAGTTCTCACAGTGGGGACATCACACATATTTTTGCTAAATTTATCTCTAAGTTTTTAATGTTTTTATTGCTATGGTAATGGAATTACTTTAAAATTTTACATGCAGTATTCTGCTGCTAATATATAGAATTACAATTGTTTTCTGTATATTGCTATTGTGAAATTAATACATTCCAGACACTTTAATAATATTATTAGAGTTTTATATTTAAGTATACAAGCCTCAAGCCTCAATTCTTTGCCAAAAGGAGTCTGAAGTTGTGTGAAATCTGCTTGGCTCCTATTAACTTTTAAAATAATATCATTTCAATGTATACAACTGACTGAATTAAAAATCCTAATGAGTATTTAAAAAACTATTTCTTATACCCAATTTTATGTTAAATTACAACCAGACACAGTTAAATGTCTTATTCATGATCATGGTACTACATAGTCACCAATTATTTCCATAGTCCAGTTTAAATCATTTTCATGGCCAGGACATCTTTTTGCATGTAAGTTTCTTTTCTTTCTGCCAGTATCTGAGATACTCTTTGTTCTCATGTGTGTGCACAAGTACATATTTCCCTGATACTGAAAGTCTCCTGCCTCTAATGTTAGGTGCTCCACCCCCTGCCGCCTCCAGCTCCTGAGCCTCACAGCACTCAAGGCATATGAACTGTTGCACATGCTCCAGCCCATGCCTCCTCCATGAAGGTTCTCTTGATGCCCTCGACTCCCTCATTAGTCACTGAATTATTACATTTTGGTACGTATGTTCTCTCTTATTACTACAAATACCCTTGAGAGCAGGATTTCTAATTTTTTCATCTTTGCTTATTTAAGAATGCCTGGAAATGAAACAGGAAAATGAGTGTGAGATACCGAGACGGCCTCTTCCGCAATAAACCCTTCCTCGTTTCTTTCCCGCCCTCTTCAATCTCCATCTCTGTCTTCTTCTCTTCCCTGCCTACTCCCACCCCTATCTCCAGGTGGGTTAGTTGCCGAATTCTTCTGGGGCCACAAGGAGATCGAAGCATATTCGGTAGCAGCAATTTTCCTACCCCTTCCCCCATTCCGCACAATTTATCAAAAGGATTAGAAGTTAAGATCTCGGTCGTTTAAGACACACCTCAGTCTCGCCTCACTGGCCTTAAGTCGCTGGGCCTCTTTGAAACCTGCATTTAGTTAGGCGATTCCGCCATCTGTTGGTCACATGCGGGACTGCAGCAGTCCTTCTGCGAATGTGGTGAGGAGCGTGAGGGACCTGAATCGGTAAGTACTGGGGGGATCGCAGGGACAAATGAAGAAGGCTTGGCAGGCTGGTGTGCTTTTCTTTAACCCTTTCTCTCAACATTCGGAACGTTCTCCTATTTCCAGGGTGAGACATGCCTGTCTTATTTATTTGAGTGCTTTCGCTGGGGTCCTGGGAGCCACTCCAAGGTAACTATTTCGCGTTCCTCCTAATTCCCCGAGTGAGGCGTCTGGGCTCGTTTTCAAGTGGACCACTGCGAGTTTCGTCAAAGCTTATATCTCTTCCCAGGAACTTCATTTCTACAGACTGTAACCTGCAGCTGAATCGATTTTATGTAATTTTATCATTTTCAAAACTTGGGTGATAATACTAATTATTTTTACACTTTTGTAACTTTTCATAAAGTAAATTCAAAAGTAAAATTTTTAATCATATCTTAAAATTTTTTCAGAACTCAGGAGAATTGGTTTGTCAGATATGTTTAAGATGGCAGTGGCTCTAACAGGGCAGAGAGTTCTTCAGAGTTCTTCAGCTTAGACCGTAGGTCCTTCGGAATTAGCAATCACCTTAGTCCTCCATCCCTGAATGTTTAGAAATTTCAAATACATTTTGTACATTTTAAATACACTCCTGGTGGCCTAGCTACATTCATTCAGTGCCTATTTGCATGTCAAAATGTAGAATTATCTTATATACTTCTATTGTAGGCCAGCAAAATGCTCAGGTCTGCTTTTGATAGGGCAAAACATAAAGAACATACACTCAAGAATCAGAGTTTCATAAGGCAAGGCAGCCTTCCAACACAGATATTGTTGTTCTTATGTAATATCATTAGACAGTATTTCAAGAGTGGCAGGTCTGTTCCTGGTAAATTTTTAACCATATGATTGGTTCTTTATCTGTTTGGATTTCTGCCCCCAATCTCCCCTCTTCCATTCAGAATGGTATTTGAAGTGGGGGCGGGGGGTGCTTTGTGTATAATTGTTTATTAATCATCACATTTTCTTATATTTTACTAGAACATACAGGTCATATAAAAGAACATGGTTTTTTGATGAATAAAGTGATCACACAGATGTTGGCTCTAAGATTTAGGGTCACCTTTTCGACACCTAGCAGGAGTTCAC
Source organism: Manis javanica (assembly GCF_040802235.1). Classification (NCBI taxonomy): domain Eukaryota; kingdom Metazoa; phylum Chordata; class Mammalia; order Pholidota; family Manidae; genus Manis; species Manis javanica. Next base: position 58,479,513 of record NC_133171.1, read on the forward strand.
AGTTCTTTAGATGATATCAAAGAATTTTATTATATTTTTCCATCTAAGCTTCCTAACACTTTGTGAATAAGACAATTGTTATTTAAAATTCTAGTTCTCATTCCAGCAGTTGAGGCCTTCAAGTTCAGATATTACAATATTCATTAGGAGCCTCAACAAATATATAAAAATGTATTGCTCACTCTATAAGCCTCTTATGGCCAACCTCTAGGATAGTTTTACCATTATATTTTACTTCTTAGCCATCAGCAAGCATAGGATCTCATCAGGGAAAGGTAGGGATCTAAATGAATTGATCTAAATGTAAAAGCAAATGAAAAATGCCTGTTTTTTTCCTTGTCTATGAATGTGTATACCCTTCTGTATGGAGACCAATAGTCACCTCCAGCGGTCACTGTAAGGTTGAAGGCACTTGGGGGAGGGAGGAGCACGTTGGACACTGATGACGTGCCAAAGTCCCCGGCTGCTGCCCCCTCCCAACCTGAAAAATGTGCCTTGGGCTAGCCAATCCTCACGGCGCTGTAAATCTAAGCTCTGCCTCCCCCTACCTTCTTTAAAAACTCGCTGCCTGTCTACTTTCGTGTGACTTCCCTGGCCTGTGACAGGAAGGCCACGGAACCTTGCCTCGGGGGTATTCAAATAAATTACCTGGCACTTTGTTGCCTCTCTTTGCCTGCTTATTTCGGCTAGAATTTATCTTACAGTTACAACCCAGAGGATTAAGTAATCCTAAATAGCAGAATATGTAAAAATCACACGTATACACTTGGTTTAGGAATGTGCTTTTGTACTCCCACTTGATACTCTGAAAAAAAATTGCAGTTCTACTGGGTTTGTTTGGTTTTTTTTTGGATTGACTACTAGTGGTAAATCTATAATGTGAGGAAATTTTGCTAAGAAAGCTGGTTCTGGGTGAGAGTCTGTGGGCCAATTAGTTACCTTATTATTGTGACATGAACTTTAGGACGCATGATCTTCTTCATTCTCCTCTCAATGACTCCTCAGTCCACAGGTTTCTTTTCCTTGGCCAGATGGCTGTGCTTCCTGTTGATTTGAAGGAACAAGTGTCATGGCCCTGAGTCCTGGAGTTCTTGGGTGGGGCGGTGGGGAGGAGAGGGGAATCCCATTTCCTTTTTGTCTCCTATTGAGGCCAAGGTAACACTGGACAAGGGAGCTTATACACCAACAAGCCCTCAGAGCTGCTTCCTGAGAGTTTATTCCCACGTCACCTCCATCTCTATGGACCCTGAGATATCACAAAGGGGCCTCCAAGATAGTCATGGGCACAGAATAACTTGTTTCTATCCTTTTAGGACTAATCCTCAGGCTATTTAAACCTTGGAACACACCATCCCTTGGGATGCAAGCTTCCCAGAGGCTGGAGTTGTTGACTTGCCAGTTTAACCAGATTCCAGATTCCTCCTGTATGCATAGTCCCCTGTAGGATCTACCTCCACCCTTACTGACCCTGTAATGGTCAGCCTGAACTCATCATTCCAGGCTTGATGATTACCTTAGCATGACAGAATCATTCCCCCTCTCATAGCCAAGTATCTTTCATCCTGTGTAAGGAAAATACATTTGCAAGAGGAACAAATCCAAGAAGTATTGCTTTGAGCAATATTTCAGAGCTTCAGGCTTCTTCCAAACAGCAACATTGAGTCAGACTTTCTTGCTTCTTGCTTTGCAGAGCACAAAGATTGATGGAGGAGGGAGAACAGGGAGGACCAGAATCCGCTTCCCAAGATTTTAAAGCTAAGAGGATTGGATCCCCAGAAACAAAAGACTTATCCAAAGTAAAGGTTGTCAAAATTGATAACAAAACTAGAATAGAAATCTTAGACATCCTAATTATAGGGCTCTTCCTGTCATCTACTGGCTGAGGGAGTCATGAATGTGGGTCTCACATGACAGCAGCACTCGGAAGGGAAACATCTGAGTGAATCGTGTACCGCAGATAAGCCCCTGAAGACCAGACTGAGCACGTCTCTGCTGCCCTCTTAGTGACCCTGTAGATGCCTGACTCCCCTGCCCTTCTGCTCTCCCTCCTGCCTTCTCAGAGCTGCGAGCATCTGTCGTTTCCTGCCCCCTCTCCCACATGCCGACACACCCATGCAAAATGGACATTCAAAATTCATAGCATAATTTAGGACACAATGCTTATTTCTTTTTAAATTTTTTATTGAAGAATAGCCGATACAATATTATATTTCGAGAATACAACAGTGATACAACAGTTATATACGTTATCAAATGTTCACACCAGCTAGTGCAGTTACTGCCTGTCAACACAGAAGGCTGTTACAGAACTTCCAACCATTCTCTGTGCTGTACTTTCATCCCTGTGACTGATTTACATTGTGATTGAGATTTCTGGGCCTCCTCATCTCCCTCATCTACCCGGCCCACCCCTGCCCCAACCCCTCCCCTATGGTAACCACAAGCCACCACTCAGTGTCTCTGAGCCTACCATTGTTTTGCTCATTTCGTTTTGTTTTTAGATTCCACAAAAAAGTGAAATCATGTGGTATTTTTCTCTACCTGGCTTATTTCACTTAGCATAATACCATCTACGTCCATCCATGTTGTCCCAAATGGCAGGTAGCCCCTAGATAAAGTGTATGTAAGGGCTTTTTGAGAAGAGATGTACAAAATATAAACAGAGTTTCAAGTGGTCAGTTGGTGCTAATGTGACTGATCACAAGCAAAACACAAAGATGGGTACTGACGCTCCTGGCGGAATTCCAAAGCTACGTGTCATCAGGGTGATACCAAATATGTGCAATGGGAAAAATATTTCCACACCCCCCAGTTTGGGTGTGAAAAAATAAATCTCTACATTTCCCTCTTACTGATCTTAATTTTTATGTCAAGCACTGTAAAATCTTAGAGCTCATAAATGCCAGATAAACTCAGTGGATTTCATAACAATAATTTGAAAACAGCCATCCGCCCAGGGTTATTTCTAAGTCCTGAGGTTAAGAGGTGGCGCAAGGTTAGTGCCCAGGCTCTCTTCTGATTTCCAGTGTGACTCCCACTCTTGGTCTTGGTCACATTGTGCCTCCTGGGGGTCACTGACCTTCCCAGACTGGTGATGATGACTGTCATGTCCGTGACATCACTCTCTTCTTGCTGCATCATTCCTTGCCAGCATTTCAGGCAGCAAACTTTCACCCCAAATCTGAGCTTTCCAAGGCCCACGTCCTCTTGCTGCTGTTCTTTAGTCACCCCTGGGACAGTGGTGTCTGTGCTGTTGCCGTTCTGGGGCCCGGGGTGAAGTGGGGCACCAGCCTCTCCCCTCTACTTGAGAGACAGAAACAGGGTAAAGAGACTCTTGCTAATGTTAAATTATTTTTCTCTTCTGTTCAAACCCCTCATCCCCCACAATAGGAAGGGTCTTTATCTACCCTGAAAGGAGGGGAATATGCTCACATTGAGAATAGCAACCTCCAGTTAGGTGCCCAAATATGGGCTGATCATAACAGGAGAGGAAGCAAACTCAAGGAAAAAAAACAACTTAAAATTTATAACATCACAATGTTGCATACATTCATATTTTACATTGAAATATTTTACACCTACAATTTTTTTTCTGGAGAATTCTTGAATCCTGAAAATATATCTGCAGACCCTCAGGGGTACCTGCACTCTGATTTAAGAAAAACTGACATAAAGGGGGATCAAAGGGAAAATTTAATCTAAAAAGCATGCACACAAATGTGCCTATAACCTCAGTCATTACAATGTTTGTGCCCAAATGTTGTGCTGAATTGCTTAATAAATTTATTTGATTGATGTAAGAGTAACTAAACTCTTTGTTACCCAGCAAAGGGAGATAAAAAAATAAAATAAAATGAGCAATAACCTAACACAGCAGACTTGGCCGGGCACTGTGATGCTGAGACGGTGATTATTTTCGCTGGCCTCTGTTTTCTCATCAGTAAAATGAGGGATCGGGTTTTGATAAAGGGTCTGGCTTCCAACTCAGCCCCATGAGTACTGTGCTCTGGGGGACACTTGGCACTCGGTGGGGAATCCTCAGCGTGTGGCAAGGTAGAGGGAAGGGTGAAGACGGAGAAGGTACCGCCAGCACCAGGTTCTGTGTGTGGGCCTGGCTGGATAGCACAGCCCAGGCCTCACCCAGAAGGGGCGCCCTGGCCTTCTGGGGAAGCGTGAGGAGTGCTAATATCACTATTTTGTCTGCAAGTCTAAAGAACTCATAACTACAACCAGTCAAAGTCCACTTGCCATGTGAGTTTCGCTTCAGAGGATCCACAGGTAGGAGGTGAACACAACATTCTGACTGGAATCTCATGTTCAGAGCGGAAGTCAGGGATCTGGAGTGAGGCAGCACGAATCCTTCACCCACAGCCTGGGGGGCCAAGGCCGCCTCCACCCCGTCTTGCTGTCCCCCACTTCTGGCTCCAGTCAGCGCCCAGGGCTGTGGCCCATCTTTGGACACCTGCTGCGTGGATGCAGGGCACGCCTGAGACCAAGTGAGGAGCTGACCCAGCAGCTCCAGTTCCCCCTGACGGAGAGAGGACACATGTGAGTGGTTTGGACTGGAAAGTCCCTGGGGGCGGAGGTCGGGGAAGTCCACTACTATGAGGAAGTTGGCATCTAGACAGTCAGCGCCCAGCAGGGAAACTGCCACTCGTCACAATACCTCCCACTTGTATTTCACTCACACCCTGCTTGATATTTTTCAAAGTGCTACCCAAGCTTAAGTGATCCTCACAATATTGCTGTGAAACCGTTTGGGTGATGAAGGGGCACTGGATTAAACCCAGAAAACTGGGATCATGTCATTCATTTGTCATGCGTGATCTTATTGTGCTGTGTCTCGGAGCCTCGGTTTCCTTGCCTGTCACATAGTGAACATACAGCTGGAAAAATATTAGGAACAGCGCTTTCCATCAGAGAGTAGAGAAGGGAGAGGCTCAAGAAAACAAAGCGAGATTCTCAAGGTCACAGAGGTAAACACAAAGTCACCTTGTCTCCTAAAATTCTTATTTTACTTTCCTTTCTCTCTATAAAAATATGTTATTTTAAACATGTGATCAACTACATCTATTTTTAAAGTTTATATAGATATATAAGCTTCAAACTTTGTGAATTGAGTACATTTATTCTCACCAGTTAATTACTGTGGTCATGTGGCACTTTGAAAAATTAATATTTGATGTTTTTTACTGGAAAACAAACCTCTAATGATCTGTAACACATAGTAATTTGTAATTTTCTTTGGTATGAATTTTAATTCCATAGACATTGGAATTCGGAATAGCTACTCACCTAATGCCTAACACAAACCACCACTCATCATGGCATCTTAACACTTGTACTTTATCTGGAAAATTAAATAAAACGTGGCTTTGAGAATTCGACAGTACATATACGTATTAGATCATATCTCTTAACAATATCAAAGTTTACCATCTTCAAGTTTCTGAAGATTTGGGGCTTATATTCAGATGGTAAAACAGAAATATCAAGAAGCTTAAAATTAAAGTATTTTGATTTAAAGTTTATGACTTAGGTTCAAATCATTTATCTATAAAATAAGCGTGCTAAAGATTTTCAACATGCTGATGGCAGATGGTCCATGGCAGTGTTTTTCCTCAGCACTGTTAACACTTGAAGCTGGATAATTCTTCACCATAGGGGCTTCCCTGTGCACTAGCATGTTTAGCGGTACCCTCAGCTAATACCCATAGATGTCCTCTCCCCACAGCTGGGACAACCGAAAATGGCAGACATCGCCACATATTCTCCAAGGCAAAACTGCCCCCTTGCCCTGTGAGACCCATGGTGTGAGGCGGTTACTCTGTTTATACTCACAGACCTCTCTCTGGGCACTGGGGCAAGTTAACATGCATTTTTTTTTACAACTTTCTTCAAAAGCTTCACTGATTTGGGCAGTTCTTTCTTGGAAGTCTCCCTCTAGATCTCTGGGACATCCGCTTGCCAGATGGCGGCCTCTCTAAAGTGTTTGGCGTGTTCGCTTCTGTGTTTGCTCCAGGGGGGATGGTGGCTCTTCCAGGACACAGTCTGTCCGGTGTAGTTGCCTCCGTGCTGCTCACCGTGAAGCAGCCAGGTAGAATGACCTTCTTGCCCGCACTGCACACCGGATGTCCCAGAGATCCAGTCTGCATGCAGAGTTCGAAATCAAAAGGGCTAGTACTATATTACGAGGGGGTCTAGGGCTCAAACATCTATGCTCCCCAAAGGGTTCCTCCACTTTCAGCCACGTTACTTTTGGAGTGTCTTCTGCCTTAGTTCCCTCATCTTTATGATAAAATAGCAATGTACCTTGGTGAAAGGGGGAGCCTAGTAAACAAAATGTTCTTCATGTAATTGTAGATTAATGATACCAAAATAAATAATAATAATAATAATAATAAAAAGAATAGCGATGTACCTACATCCCATAGGCTAGCACAAGCTTTAGAACTAAATGAGGCTGTACAGACAAGATACTTGAATTAGCCCCTAGAGCACATTAAGTTACTAATCCATTCCCCTGCTTCCAGGCAGCACAGCACTTTGGGGACAAGAAAAGTGGCTCTTTCTTACCATAAATTGAGCAGCACAAAACTACTTGGAAGCAAAAAACTAGAGGGAGACTTCCAAGAAATAGACTTGGAAATCTCAGTAACTGAATTTCGTCCATCACAACATTGTACCTTGAGAAAGGATTATGAAAAATCAATGTCAGAGGGAAATATTAGAGCCCCAGGGAAAATGCAGCATGGAGAAGTGGGGAAAATCCTGGACAGAGCACAGAGGTGCAGGCTGCAGACTACTGAGTGCTACCAGACATGATGTGATGTGATGAGGCTGTCCACCCCTCCATGTGCTCAGTGTCCTAACCTGTGAAAGTGGTCAGCCAGAGGGTGACTTCAGACCTACTAGCCTCATAGTCACATTCCATCAATGAGGCATGCAGGCAGATCTCTACTTAAATCCTATGTGACCTTTTAGCAGCATCTATTTGATACAGAGCAGCAACTTAACAAGGCGAGGTTCCTTCTTAGGAGGATTGGATGTGCACAAAGCAAATGCAAATGGCCCTGGAGCATTTTAGGGGGAGACAGAACATAATATACATGACATATGAAATTATTAAACATAACAACAGGAGGAATTATTAAGCAACTCTTCAATTTTCAGGTAACAATGAAGAGGTCAAACATGACTCAAAATGTCCTTGTAAAAACTGCAGTGTACATAGACTAGGAACTGGAGAATTTTCTGCTCCAGACCAAAGAGAAAAAGGGAAAAAAAAGCCCAGTCCTACTTAGGACCAGAGCAATCCTGAAAAGCTAAAAAATCTAGTGAGTGTATTTACTACCTAAATTTTAGGAAAAGCTATTGTAATGACAGTCACTAACAATATAAAGTGAAATTACTAACTATAAGATAAATGATTATAAAAATACAAAATAAATAATAACATTCCTGATTAAAATAATCATTTACATATTAATTTATTTGAGAATAAAAACAACCTAGAGATGGTAGTTTTAGTATCTTAAAGATACTGAGATTCCAAATCTCAAATCTCACTGAAAATAGTGGATTTGCTTCCCAAATCACACAGCTTGTGACAAATTCAGCACTGACACTCATCAAATTTTTGAACTGCATATTATTTTCAGTATACAAAATTATCTTTTTAACAGCCAAATGTGCAAATCATTATGCTATATTTTTCTAAAACTTGAAAATAAAGCTCTTTCTCCTCCAGGTGACCCTACTTTGATAGATTGGACATCCCAAAGCAAGCTTATTAATCTCCCAATTGGCATTTCCTGGTTCCTCTTTTATACTGTTCTGTAGATGACTTCAGAGTGACTAGTCCCACCCATCCTATCACGGCCAGGGTAGGGGAAGATGCCCTCCTGACACGTCAGCTCTTCCCCAGGAGGACATCAGTACACATGGAGGTGAAGTGGTACTGCTTGGAGCCCAGCAGAACTGTGTTTGCACACTGGCATGGATTTGGAGCGACCGAGATGCTGATGGAGGAGTACAGAAGCCGAATGGAGTTCATAAAGGATGACGTTGCTGAGGGAAAGGTGAGGTGAAGACGTACAACATTCAACCATCTGATAATGGGCAATACTGGTGCCATTTCCAAGAGGGGAACTACTGTGGAGAAGCAAACTTGCTGCTCAATGTAGCGGGTGAGTACTTGGGGAAAGACAAAGGGTCTCAGACGGAGAAGTATATTAAATCGTGGTAAGCTTATTGCCATTTGGAGAATTCCCATTTAAGCATTAGGGTAATTCCTAATGCCCACTCTTCCATCCTGATTCATTTGAAGGCAAGTCATGCTGAAGTCTTCAAAGCAAGCTCACTTAAAAACAGTCTTCCCAAATTTAACCTACATGGTTTTGACTGTTCTTGATAATTAATTGAAATCCATGACATACGGTCATTAGCAATTTTGCTAAGTCATGATTTGTGCCACGTCAAGGGCAAGTCGATTACTGAGCACGTTTACCTAATTGCCCAGCATCTGTATCTCAGCGGAATTGGTTGTTCTCTACCAAACCTCAAAGGCACAGTAACTGAGATGTGAAAACTTTGTTTCTTGGCATAATGCCTCCAGTTAGAAAGCTAGTAATGTAACTGAAGAAATTAAGAACATTGTGCTTCAGTGGAAATTCTTTTACACTAGTGTTCAATGAACTGGGCTCACAGATGCTTTTGGACAAACCCACAGCAAATAGCAAGGCTCTGCATGATGCTTTTGTATAAGCAAAGTAGGAAAGAGTTGAGAAAAAGAGGATGACTGAAGAAAGCTCTGTTTAAAGGTAAAACACATTTCTGAAAAGTAAACTTTCATATGGTTCTCTGGCAGGAATAAATCTTCTATGTGCTAAAGAGAAAGTCAGGCAAATCCATTCACCTTATCAGGGCAATAGTTCTCTGGAGATGTTACCATCTCTGGCTGTTACTGTTTCCTTCTTTACTCCCCCCTATAAGGCTGTTTTCTAACACCTTTTATTCATAACAACCAAGACTATCATTATTATTGTTATTATATTCAAGGTGATTCAAGATGGATGAAGTAATCCAAGTATTTCTGAGATCTAGAGATGGGAGGGCAGCATTTCACTATCAGGGACATGTAAAAATAAGCCACATGAATGGAGTCTCTTTTCCAGTAACTGATGGAGTCAGGAATCTCATCTATGAACAATACAATCTCCTTTGTTTGGGTTTGAGAGTTGTATTGAGTAGAGAAAGAATTTCATGATTATACAAGACTAGGATTTTTCAAAACCATATTTCCTTTTAGATTCCTATTTAGACACTAGAACTTTTCATGGAGCATCCCATTTTACACACCCCTGGTTATCTACTTGCATCCCAAGATTACAACCATCAACAAAAGGAATGGGAAGAATGGTACCCAAGGAGGTGATTTCTGATTTTATATTAAATATTCTATTTAAATAAGAGTCAATAAATCATCCAAAATGTCAGACAAAGTGCTTGACACAACAATATTAAGCTGAAAAATGCAGAGCTCATAGCATGGGGGAGCTCATGAACAAATTATAACACATCTTTGTTTGCAGTATTAGAGACATAAGCAAAATGTCACTGTGTCCCTTTCTCTTCTCCTGTCTGGATCTGAAGAAAAATGCTGCTCATATGTTCTACTTTAAAGACCTAGCCTGGGGAACAAGTAAAGTGAATTGGACCCAGTTTAAATGGGAAGAAGGCTTCAGACTGCTTTTTGCTCCCCAGAGCCCTGGACTCCTGCACTCTCCCTCTGATCAGTGCCACTGGGATCTCAGTCTCTATGAGTTGTGCCTCCATGTGCTCCAGGCCTGAGGGCTATATCTCTCCCCCCACCCCCCCACCCCACCCCAGGTCTGGGTTCTGATCCTAATACAACATGGAGGGAAATGTACAAAGTGGAGTCCAGCTGGTGTGCACTGCAAAAGGCTGGTTCCCAGAGCCCCATATTTATTGGGAAGACAGCACAGGGAGAAGCTGCTGACTGTGTCTGAGCATCACATCCAAGGTACAGACAGCCTGTTCTATGTGTAAGCCACTCTTGTTGTCAGGAATGCCTCTACAGAGAGGGTATCTTGCTTCATCCACAGTCCCATCCTCAGTGAGGAGAAGTGGTCAGACACCCCCGTTCCAGGTCAGTGCCCTGCCTCTACCACCATGCACTCAGGTTAACAGGGGAGGTTCCAGGGACTGTTCTGTAGCACTTAATATTTTTTTATCAAGAAAAATGTAGTAACATGTTTTAAAAGGTATAAAATATTTATGACTGGAAATACATATGTTATATTTTGATTGAATAGCTGTTGTTAATGGTACTCCAGTTATTTTCAAGTTTGGCCTTTAATTCTGTCTGAATTGATTTTCTTCACTCACAAGTATGCTTCACATTGTAAATAAAACAAAACTATATTCTTGCAGTTGAAATGCTTTCTTATGCTGTATTATGTTGATTACTTCCAGGAACCTATCACATGAAGATAATCAGAGATAAATAATAGATAACCAGTAACAGAAAATCAAAACTATTTACATATAGCATCTTAATTACAGCCTTATTTATAAATAGCAACAAAACAACAGCCAAAAATAACCCAACATAGCAATGGAGTGTTAAGTGTATTACATTATTATAAATTACAGTGTTGAAAGAAATGGAAATAAAAACTACAATGAGATATCACCTCACACCAGTTAGGATGGCCACCATCCAAAAGACAAACAACAAGTGCTGGTGAGGATGCAGAGAAAGGGGAGCCCTCCTACGCTGCTGGTGGGAATGTAAATTAGTTCAACCATTGTGGAAAGCAGTATGGAGGTTCCTCAAAAAACTAAAAATAGAAATACCATTTGACTCAGGAATTCCACTCCTAGGAATTTACCCTTAGACTGCAGGAGCCCAGTTTGAAAAAGACATATGCAACCCTCTGTTTATTGCAGCACTATTTACAATAGCTAAGAAATGGAAGCAACCTAAGCATCCATCAGTAGAAGAATGGATAAAGAAGATGTGGTACGTATACACAATGGAATATTATTCAGCCATAAGAAGAAAACAAATCCTACCATTTGCAACAACATGGATGGAGCTAGAGGGTATTATGCTCAGTGAAATAAGCCAGGCAGAGAAAGACAAGTATCAAATGATTTCACTCATCTGTGGAGTATAAGAACAAAGCAAAAACTGAAGGAACAAAACAGCAGCAGAATCACAGAACCCAAGAATGGACTAACAGTTATGAAGGGGAAAGGGACTGGGGAGGATGGGTGGGAAGGGAGGGATAAGGGGGAAATAGGGGCATCACGATTAGCACGTATAATGTAGGGGGGGAACATGGGGAAGGCAGTATAACACAGAGAAGGCAAGTACCAATTCTATAGCATCTTACTATGCTGATGGACAATGACTATAATGGGGTATGTGGTGGGGACTTGATAATAGGGGGAGTCTAGTAACCATAATGTTGTTCATGTAATTGTACATTAATGATAGCAAAATAAATAAAATAAATAAAACATAAATTACAGCATTGATGAAGAATGTTATTTTCAGAAAATGTTAATGGCTGAAAAACTCATCATGATGGACTAGTCAATAATAAAGATAACATCTATCCATTTATCTATGATTAGACATTTCCAATCATGTAAACATCATTGGCTTTAAAAAACTCATAGCTGCACTAAAACTTCTGGGACACCTCTATATTTAGACATAATGATATAAGATATAGTATTCTTACTCAGATAAATGAATACAGGAAAAAAACTTAAAGTAAATGTTATATATTATGTTAAAAGGAGCTATATGTAATTGCAAAACATATATACACATTTTATCTCTCAGTTTGGAATTATAGGTGACAATTGCCTATGTCCATATATTTTTATACCTTCTATGCATTTATAAAAGAATATATTCGTTTTATAATTAAAACTTGATATGTCAAATATCAGCAGAAACAAACATAACCATAAGGTGATAGAACTGAGAGCATTTTTATTGTGCAGAAAAGAGGAAAAGCAGCTGGACAGACTACCAGGGGATCCATGGGAAAGAATCAATATTTTCTGCATTCAATTTCCCTTTTTATAAATTAAGCTATCCAATAAAATGTAGAAATTGCTTTTATTTCTTTGAAATATTGTCTCTGTTTTCCCTTAGGTCAAGTTCCTTAATAAGTTTTCCTTGTTCTTTTTCCAGAGAAGCTCCAGACTGAAGTAGACCGAACGGCAAACACGCGTAGGTGAGCCTCCGCCCTCCCCGGAGGAGGTGGTGCTCCCCGGGCAGAGCGAGAGGGAGATACTGAGAAGCCTCATGATTCCAAGGAGTAACCGAGGCATGACTTCACCACGTCTCAGTATCAGAAGGCAAAGCACAGGCACCTCTGCACAGCAAAACTTGCCATTTTCAGTGTTCATGGGGTCCCTGCGAACTTCAGATGGACGCCCATAAGGGGCAGGAGGAAAGGGAAATGCCTTTGGGTTGTGGAAGGGATGCCACAGGGCAACTGATGGGGCTCTGGCGGCCCTTTCAAGTCATTCCTAATGTTAGTGAGGGCAGTGCTGCCACGACAATTGGAGGTCACCACCCGCCCACCTCCACCCTCGGGCTCTGCTGTGGTTTCTGCACCTGCTCTTTACCCCACTGGATCCTAACCTCATCAGTACTGGGAGGGAGCTGTTACTTTCCAAGATGCAGCCTAGGACCCTGTTGGTTTGTTTTTTTTTTAACTAGTGAGACTGCAGGTATTTTGTCACTGTACCTATAAGGGGTTTAAAAATAACCAACCGATGTTTGACCCTCTTTCGGTTTCTCCTTTACCTCCTTACCCTCTGCCTCCTTTCTATGACCTCTCTCCTATGATAACCAGCCTGCTCCCTGCCCAGATGCATATGAACTTGTATCACTCCTTTTCTCCTTCCATCAATACCCTGCTGTCCCTCAGGTCATCTGTTAGCAGGAATGTGCCTGTGTGCGTGCACCTATGTGCATGTTAGGTGAACTTAAGCACGCTTTTCAGCCCACATACGAGTTTTTGAGGAAAAGTCAGGTGGCAACACACTGCAATCACTGCCAGAGTCTAGTGTGACACCTTCAACCCCCATCAGGCCATAAAGGTACAGGGAAGGGCCTCAGGAGGGACAAAGGTAACTCCACAGTCTGAAGAGAGTTGCACACCTGTGTGCCTTTCCTTCCAAGTCAGATCCTGTTCTGCTCAGGGTGACATCCGCTCACCATCAGACAGAAACCTTAACCAGCAAAGCTTGTTAGTGACAGAGTAGAGTCAAGCCAGTGTTTGGGGGAGTTTGACACTTCTCTGTCCCTCAGGAAGAGTTTAGTTAAGAGTCATTCCTGTGAGTTACTTGAACCAGCTTGACATGTCCACGGGAGACCCAGCAAACAAACTACAGTCCAGTGTTTCTTTGTTTCTAAATAGTGCTGACCTTCTGGGGCCTCAATAAAACAAGATGAAAACAACAGAGCCTTCCTTGGCCCCCTGTCAGGCGGGGGAAGAAGTCTGTGTTCTCAGGAGCTTTGAGGGTGCACTTTGATTGAGGCTTTTCTGCGTGACAGCCCCTGGGGGAAGAGGGGGCATCACAGCAGCCTCTGTATTCTCCTGAGTTATAGGTCAGAGACAAGGTCATCCCACTGCAACAGGCTGTTGGCAAACTGAGCTCTCCATAGAAATCCTGAGACTGAAATCCTAGTTCCCTCTCTGGAAAGTAATGTTACTGATTTATAAAAATGACTAGCTTTTGAAATACTAATTATATGCTGGGAACTAAGCTAAGTGCTTTACAGGAGTTATTCTATTTATGATAATTATAAGGTTAATAGATTTATACTCATTGTACAGATGGAAAACAATCTTAGAGTCCTACGAGGTTTGCTGAAAACCACTAAGTGTGATATTTGCCTTTTAATCTTTGTGTGTGATTGAGTGCAAGTTCTTAATAATTTATGTGTGATTTTTAGTAAATCATTGGTCTCTATTTTCTCATCTTTAAAATGGACATGTTGGATTTAATCTCTAATGTAGTGTCAGGCTCTAAGAATTTAGATATATATGATAGAATTAATATAACATAATGAAATATATCATAATATAATACAATGTAACATATTGGGGAAATAAGATAGCCCACTTAGTTGACTATGCTGATTGAAAGAGGATTATAGGATCTGATGATGGAATTATCAGGTTTCAAGGAATTAGTGTATACTTTGGTCTACTACATACTCTAGAAAGGATTTTATTTTTCAGTGGATATTCAGAAGGCATTTCAGTGACATATATATGAAACTCAAAAATAAAACAACAAATTGTGTGGAAGGTATGGACAAAACCATATAGAAAAAGGAGACTCTGCAGAGCTGCTGCCAAGGAGCTCATATTCTAGTGGAAAATAAATCACTGACAAACAGGGATGCATGGTTTCTTTCCTGTACTTCAAACTTTATTTTTACTTGGATTCCAGGAAAACAGGAGTTAAATATATCTGTAATGTGCCTAATTAAATCTCCATACTTATATTTGCATTTCTTTAATCCCCACGAAAATCAATGTTAGCTCTTAATTAACCTATGTCTGGCAGGGTAACATAGTTTTGAGATTTATTATGTACCAGGGGTCATAGACAGGGGGAGAAAAAATCATCATGTGGATAATGGAGATGACGAAAAAGTCTTTTATTAAGTGATTTACTGTAAGACACTTGGATGGAGAAACTAATCCCTAGTTCATTTTGTCTGACTTCTACTTTTGTCTTCAGATTTTAACAGATACATACAGAATGGAGATACTATTGTTTTAGGTATAATTGAAGGATAAAGCAAACAAAAAGCTGGAAATACTTGAGAGTCAAATTTTAGCTAGAATAGGGGGAAATAATCTGAAAATTAGATTTAGTTGACAGCGAGGTTCCTCTTTAGAGAGGTACCTAGCAGATTTTGGCGAATTATATAATGAGGACATTTTGCCATTGGTCATTGACTCCCATCCAGACAACGTACAAATTTTTACCTATATTTCTATCATAAGTGATCATAACATATGTGAAAGCATTGTCACCATTTGATTAAAAAGGATAACTCTTAATTTAGAATAGAGCAGAGTTGGCATGACCAGAGCGTGATGAGAACTGGGAGTGTCACAGCTTGGATCCAGGAAAGCTGCCAGAGAAAGCCTGCACTCTCCATGATAGGAGGACTAGACTCCTTCTGTGTATGCACCAATATTTTGCATTTCGTATTTTGCAACCTCCTCAGTTTGTGATTTTATAGTGTTTCTCAGAATAATCTAAGGACATTGAAACTGGTGTGTGTTTAGAACCCCATTTATGTGGGATCTTGGGGGACTGAACTATAGTGGCTGCATCTAACTCATAAAGTGTTATAAAATCACACCAGGAGAAGGTTTCTTCAAATTTCATTACTAAAAATCCACCTGAGACTCTGAGACATCTGAGAGTCTATTTTCATTCTCTCCCCATTATCAAGGCAGAGGGTGGGATTGGCTCCCATGCCCTCAAGGCTCAGTCTGCATGCCTCCATTCACACTGCACGGTCATCCAAGAGCTTTATATAGAGGATTTTGCTTAACTTCAGAGCAAACATGATTTTGAGAATGAAATGTTTGTTTTATAGTTTAAGAAATTGAGGTGTGCACAAATTAAGAAGTAGTTTAAAGTCCTGGAGATTTGAAGTCATAAAGTATTAATTTAATTTGAATTATAAAATTATTTTATTGGGCTGTAAATGAATAAAATTACTGTAGGGGCAGGGGCGAGTCCCATTAGTGACTTTTCCCACACTAACACACATCATGGGATGGTTCTGCCTTCAACAGGGACAACCTCTATCCTAATCCCACTAAACCTGCCCCACTCCAAAGGATACCTTGAGCCTTGCAGCCCTCCTGGGTTCCCACAGGTTCTAAGCCACACTCAAGATGTTCTTGCTGATGACACTACTTGCTCCATTTTGTCTTTCATTGTTTTTCCTATTGTGTTTAATAGTTTCCTTAAAAGTTATTGGACCTCCCCAGCCCATCATTGTCAGAGTGGGAGAAGACATACAATTAACCTGTTACCTGTCCCCCAAGGCTAATGCACAGAGCATGGAAGTGAAGTGGGTCCAATCCCACCATTATCCTGCTGTTTATTCATATGTGAATGGGAGCCATTTGGCTGAAGAGCAGATGAAAGAATACAGAGGGAGGACAACATTGGTGAGTGATGACGTCAAGAGGGGGGCCTGACCCTGCAGGTGCACAATGCCAGGACCTCAGGTGATGGGCAGTACCGGTGTCTGTTTTGAAAAAGGTGGTGTTTACCAGGAGGCCAGTTTCGATCTAAAGATAGTAGGTAAGGATTCTAGATAGGTGTTTTAGACTCAATATATATTCCTACTGCTTTAACATGCTAATTTCTGGAAAATTTCCCTGACATCTAAAATTTCCATTTTAGGAATGGACATGACGTCCATTCACTCATCAAAGTCATACTGAACCCTCTGATGTGCAGGAACAACCATCAACCGTACTTAACACAAATTCAAGAGGACCAGATTTAGTTCTTTGGGTCTAGAATTAATTAATGCCCTTTCCAGGATCTCCGTAGAGTGACATACATTTAATGACATTTGAGAATTTTACCCCATGACTTTACATAGGATTCATTATTCCACAGTCATTAAAATTCTGGGAAATGTGTAGTTGCTGGAAAGTGAAATGACCCACATATAAACAAAAATAATAAATATTGACAGAATTGGCAAGACGGAGAACAAAACTCCCTGAATCATAATTTTCCACTGTCAATATTGTGACTGAGAATTCATTTTCCATGGTTAGAAAATGCCATTTGAAGACATGGCCAACATCTAAGATAATCTATGTTGTCTCTCCTATTGATTTTGTGTCTAAAATAATAAAAATTTAAGGAAATATCCATAGGAGGACATGCTAAGAAGTTAAATGGATTCCATCATTTTGTGACATTGGACATGCATATTTATAAAATTTTGGTCTTTGAGTATATTTTCATATTCTCTACTATCCTGGCCATGTGACCCATGCTCTGGTTAGTTTTGTTCTCATAGAAAAAAAATTGGAAATTTTTTGTATTTCTGAATCTGAGAATGATTTTAAGAATACATAAAATAAAAATAAAACAGAGAAAGAAAATGCTCCCACTACTCACATCCCAAGTGGAGTATAATTTCCCGCCCCCCCCCCCCATTAGCTTTGCTCTCTACCCCAGGCCTCTGAATCTGTCTCTTCCTCCTCAGTGAAGTCGCTGAGCATAGAACTACTTGCAGAGACTAAAGGTTTTGTTCCTTGATATCTATTCCCCAGATCTCGGCTCTTCCCCACTGATCACCATGAAGGGACTGCAGGATGGGAAACACAGCTGACGTGCACTTTAGAAGGGTGGTTCCCACAGCCACCTGTGCAGTGGAGGGACGTGCAAGGAAAGGCAATACCCTCAGTTTCAGAGGTCCTGACTCAAGGCAGCCACAGCCTGTTCCATGTGGAGACATTCTGTGACAGGAGACCTGTCACAAACAGGTCTGCTGTGAATGTGACTTGCTTAATTAGCAACCCCCTTCTTAGTGAGGAGAATATGGCAACTTCTTGTCTCTTAGGTTAGTAATTCACGTGTTCCTCTCAGCTTTGGGAAATAAATATGAAGACAAACCCAGACCTACTCGTTTTATTGCTCTTCTGTTTCATAGTTTTAATTTTCTTCTCTCTGATGAAGTCTCCGGCTCTCTCTTGCAGAGCCGGTCTTCAGGACACCTAGAGTTTCTCTGCGACATGCCCAACTAAATCCCTAGGTTTATACTGTCATATGCTAAATTCTAAGAATTGACTCAATTGCCACTACATCTGCAAACTTTTGATGTGAAAACAATGACATCACCTTATTTTTTATTTCCTCATGGTGGATTTTCTTCTGGATGAAAAACTAATTTTTCTTAACACCATCTTCATGGCTATGGACTTGGTAATTTTATACTTTTGCTACCCTCATGATTACAGTGACCGTGTGATACAATGGGAAACAGAAGGGGAAGAAATATCTGTGTATGTGTATCTACGTGTATGTATTTCTAAGAGAAGCAAATGGTAAAGGCAGCACAGACTTCGAGTATCTCATCAGCTTCTGCAGAGCAAGGAGGAAAAGATCACTTTCCTTCTGGAGAGATCAACTCTCACCCTCCTCTCCAGCTCGGGAGCTACTCAGACAAAAAGGACTATCCAGTTGTAAGACTTACTTCGATTCTGGGTTTCCATTTTAGATTACAGGTAACTTCTTCATGGACGATACTGCTTATTTTGGGATTTCTTCTTGCTGCGGCTACAGGCCTAACCGGGAGGAAGAGCTCTAAAAAAGGTAAGTCAGGTAAATAGAAGAGGTCTTGAGCACACTTTGCCATGGGAGCCTTACCAATCACTCCCTGGCCTCTCTTTCCAGCAGTCACGTAGGGGAGGCACTCAGTGACTATTCAGTAATTAGTGAAACACAAGAGCCCATGGCTTACATTCATGTAATTGAGGATCAGTGCTGAATGAGATCAGTTTACAGTGATAATAGAAGCGAAAGGATTAAAAGACAATAATTTGATCCCCTAGTTCACGTTCTCAAGTGATCTAGTGAAAGGAGAGGAAGAAAAAAGTGGCATAACTATCCTTTCTTCCAAGGCTGAGACTTAACTGAGATTCTGTTGGCATGAATGTTTCACTGAGTCCTTTTAAAATATGGAATCTAGCTTATTGGTGATTCCTGCTCTGCTGATTGAGGACCTCTCACCTATGTTAGCTGTTTTGCATGCCCTATATAGTTCTTCCACTTTAACTCTTGTCACTGTAACTTTTGTTTGCCCGTTTAGATGTTAATACCATGACATTAATACTTTAAAGTACCCCCATATTGATTATAACTAGAATGGGTTTTCTTTCTCCAGAGCGAATGTGACACTAGATCCAAATACAGCTCACCCCAAACCGATCCTTTCTGAGGGAAACGAGAGAGTGACCCATCAGCACTGACACAGCCAGTCGTCCCACAGAGATCTGATGGCTTGTTCAAAGTGCCGGGCCAGATGGGGCTCATGACTGGGAGGTGGACCTGAAAGGTGGAGGTTGGGGACAGGACAGGATGTGTCCCAGGGGCTGCCAAGAACATCAGTGTCCCTTGATAATGGGTTTGGACAGTGGGTTGTTATAGAAACAAGTACCAGACCATTACTTTTCCTCCAAGTCTCCCTGAAGGTGGCTCCAGGACAGGTCAGAATCTCCCTTGACTGTGCCTCTGGAGTCTCTCCTTTTATAACCTGCCCACTAAGTGCCCTGTTTGCAGCTTACCTCAAACTGTCTTCTCTGAAACTCTACCCTCTCTTCATTCTTTGGTCCCCATGTAGGTTCTCCTGACATCTTTCCTACATCAGGGGAGCCTCTGCAACACCTCCAAGGAAAGCAATGACGTTGGGTTCTGGAAACCAGTATTATACTCCACATCCCAGAGCTTTTTTCTCCTTTCACTGCTTGAAAGGGACTCACATAGTCATCCAGGTGCCAATTCAAGAGTGCTTTAACCCCACCCACTCTGGCTTCACATCTGACCTGGGAACTGATCCTTTCAGAGACCTATCCTGTCCCAGGCTCTCTGGTATCCTGCCTACTAATCATAGTCTGATATGTGATGGCCAAAGGCCCTTAGAAAATCCCGTGGGAAATGCAATTTAGCCTAGAGGAGGAAATTTAAGGAATTATCAAGTATTTGATTGGTTTCTTTAGGAAGGGGACAATAATCCAAACGGGGCTGAGAAAATGAAAATACAGTTTAAAAAAAGAGAATCCACATCGCTAGTGATCAGAGAAATGCAAATTAAAACCACAATGAGATATCACCTCACACCAGTAAGGATGTCCAGCATGGAAAAGACTAAGAACAACAAATGCCAGCAAGGATGCGGAGAAAGGGGAACCCACCTACACTGTTGGTGGGAATGTAAGGTAGTTCAACCATTGTGGAAAGCAATATGGAGGTTCCTCAAAAAACTCAAAATAGAAATACAATTTGACCCCAGAATCCCACTCCTTGGAATATACCCAAAGAATACAACTTCTCAGATTCAAAGAGACATATGCACCCCTATGTTTATCACAGCACTATTTACAATAGCCAAGATATGGAAGCAACCTAAGTGTCCATCTGTAGATGAATGGATAAAGAAGATGTGGTACATATACACAATGGAATACTATTCAGCCATAAGAAACAAATCCTACCATTTGCAACAACATGGATGGAGCTGGAGGACATTATGCTCAGTGAAATAAGCCAGGCGGAGAAAGACAAATGCCAAATGATTTCCCTCATTTGTGGAGTATAACAATGAAGCAAAATTGAAGGAACAAAATGGCAGCAGGCTCAGAGACTCCAAGAATGAACTAGTGATTACCAAAGGGGAGGGGTGTGGGAAGGCGCGTGGGGAGGGAGGGAGAAGGGGACTGAGGGTTATTGTATTTAGTACACATGGGGGGGATCACGGGGAGAAAAGAGAAGCAACATAGTGGATCTCTGGCATCTTGCTGCTCTATGGACAATGACTGCACTGGGGTATGGGTGGGGACTTGATAATATGGGTAAATGTAGTAACCACATTGTTTTTTCATGTGAAACCTTCATAAGAGTGTATATCAATCATACCTTAATAAAAAATTATAAAAAAAAAAAGAAGCTATGAGCAAAACCAAAAAAAAAAAAAAACTAAGAGAAACTACAGCTGAATAAAAGAGGAAATATCTGGTCACTAAAATATAACCTTGAAAGTCATATTAAGTGTGGAATTCCTGCTCTAGGCTTTTTAAGAAAGTTTATAGTGGATGTGGAATGGGGAAAATTTTTAGAAATTTTAGTCGAGACAAATTAACTTTTTTCTTTTCTTTTTATTGTATCTATATGAGATGATGGATGTTAGCTAAACCTATTGTGGCAATCATTTCACAATATACATAAATCAAACCATCAAGCTGTATACCTTAAACTTATACAGTGGGCATTATCAATTATTTCTCAATAAGTGAAGAAAAAATTAATTTGTATCATGTATATGAAAATGACAGTTTTATTCTTAGAGCAAAAAAGTGCACAATTAAAATTAATAATTACAAAATTTTTAGAAATATAAACAGTAAATACAGCATACAATAAAAATATTTTAAAGTCATAATAAATTAAAGAAAAGAAACTACATGTGGAAAAGCAAGAATGTGAGAAAAGGACTTGGAAAAAAGTCTTAAAATCTTCTAAAGTGAGAATGAGGAATACGTACGAATGACACTCCACTGTTTTCTGGAATGACAGGCATCAGCTATCTCAGTCCTTTGAGAATTGTTCTTCTAGTGTTCTGGGATTTCTTTTGGCTCACTATTTTTTTCTCTCGATTTTTAAACTCATACATTTATGTCTGAAACTATACATAGTTCTCTGACAAGTATTTACACATTTACTTTAGTTTATAAATTTTTTCAACTATAAAATACACAAAACACAGAATTCATCATTTTAGCCAGTGTAAAGTATACAATTCAGTTGTATTTATACTTTCATAAAATTGTGTGACCAACATCAGCATCCAACTCCAGAATATTTTCATGACTCCAAAAGGAAAATTCCATAGCTATTAAGCAATCACTACCCATTTTTCCGTCTCCCCAGCCCCTGGCAACCACTAATGTACTTTCTGTCTGCATGAATTTGCCTATACTGGGTGTTTCATTGAAATGGAATCACAAAAGATGTGGATTTTTTTGTATCTGGCCTTTTTTACGTAGATAATGTGTTCCAAGTTCATCCATATTGTAGCATGTGCCAATACTTCCTTTTTTTTATAATTAAGAAATTTTATTTTTTAAGAGCTGTTTCAGGTTTGCAGAAAAATGGAGTGGAAAATCTAGAGCGTTCCCATATTCCCCTCTTTCCCCATAATATACTCTGTTACTGACATTGTGCATTGGTGCGGCACATTTGTTATAACTGGTGAACCAATATCGATATGTTATTTTCAACTAAAGTTCATAGTTTAAGGTTCATTTTTTCTACCTGACGTTCTATGGAATTTGACAAATAATTTACTCATTTTGATACATTAATATGCCCTTACATACCTTTCTTATTTTTTAATACAAATATATTAGTAGATATGCTAGCTTGGCCTTAAAATATTTTTGATGTTATTCTATTTTGATTTAATGTAATCATAATATTTTTATTTAATATTATCTGAAGATTAACTTTTTCCTTTTCTTTCTTTCTTTGTTTTGAATCTTTCTTCCTGATCACTCTAACTCTTTGCATTTTAGTGTTGTGTACTTGTGCAGGCCCAATATATAGATATGTAGGCTTTCCCTAGGAAAGCCTCATGGAAATGTGCTTTTTATCAGTCAATTCTTTTACTACATATTAAGAAATATTTGTTTTTTTGAATTCCCAAATTGGGGATTAATTTACTTTCTCAGTTCCAATTTCACTTAGAAAAGCCATAGAGAAGGAGAATGATTAATAGACTAATAAGACCCACCTCTACCCTCAGTCACTCAAACAGTCACTGTGGCTAACAGATGAGCAATAGGATTGGATCATCAAGGATCCAGCTCCCTCCTACTCCTGAGCAGTTGTAGTCATGTAAAGCCTAAGAACTCTCAGAATGGATGTATCTCAGGTCCAAGGAGAGGACTGGAGGAAACCAGAGAGACTAAACCTGTTAAACCCCTGTGGGACTTTTCCCTTATTTGTCAGTAGACAGTAAGTTCCATTAAGGCAGTGATATTTTTATTTTTTGTATATCCAACAAAGTGGAAACATGGCATATATTAGTTGACCAATAAACATTTGTGGAATACATGGATATATTCATAAATAGTATATTTATCAAATACTTTATCTCTATAGAATGCACTATGGTAGGCCCTAGAGTAAAATGCTGAATAAGATGTAGTTCCTGCCCTAAGATACTTCTATATTCTAGCAAAGTCTCTTTATTTTTTGAATGTCTTATTATACTTCCATAAACTCTACTCAAAATGGCATTGCCAGAGAAGTCCTGCAATAAGAAACTGATTGATGGTGTCAGATGGTAAACTCCAGGTCATTGCTTTGCCAGAAGCCATGGGCTACTTGGAGACCCCTCACTGCTGTGGATTTACCCACAACCAGAGATGAGGATGCAATGGATGACATTATCCCTGGCATTTCTACAGCTCTAGTGTTAACAGAACATCAACCTTCACAATTTCTTTCATTGTCCATCAGTCTATGCTCTCAAATGTCTAAGCTTAGAAGGACATAAACACATTGAAATGAACTGAAAAGTGACAGGTGGAAGAATCCTGCTGTAGAGCAAAATATGAATTTAGTTCCTGCAGAAGAGTTAGTAAAAACTCATTAGGAACCTCATGCTGAATGTCCTGAGTATTTAACAAGGAGTAAAATATCCAAAACTGAACGCATTATCCTTCCTGTTCTATATCATAGTTCCATCCCATTTTTCCTGTTTCGTTGTTATTCCCATGCAGAAGGTCCTCTTGGCCAGAAATCCTTTCTCATCCACCATGTCCATTTAATTACATGTTAATATTTTTCCACCATTCATTTACCTCTCTCCTGCCTTTATTATTGCTTGCTTGTTCCCAAAGCCGTCCTCTTACTGTCAATGAAGTTAATGATAATGATCTGGGCTCTGACTCACTCCTCCTGCAATCAAACACTGGCTTTGCCGCTCAGTGTGCCAGGGAAGTTCACTACGGAGGCACATCTCTCAAGAGAGGTTATTGAAGGGGTTTGTGGTTTAAAGACACAATAATAGTGGAGAAAAATCTAAGTGGATCACCAGGAAGAGAGTGTTCGTTTGACAGGAGGGGCTCACAGTTTAGATCCTTGAAGACATTAGCTTGGTGAGAAACAACTGGAGAAGACTTAGCTGTGTGAAAGACAAAGGAAACCCTCAAAAGTGAGAAGAATGTGGTCAAAAAAAAAATGCTAGTTTTGGCAATGACTCACTCCATGGAGGCTGCAGATGCTTCTTCATTTCTATTTGACTATTTTTTTTCTCTGAAAACATAAACTACAACATAAATTCCTTTTTCATTCACATACTCACATAAGACAATTCTGGACCTGCTAACCAGTTAGAGCTTGTTAAAAAAAATGGGTTGGGGCTTTAAGCTCTACTACAAAGCCACAGTAATCAAGACAATTTGGTATTGGCACGAGAACAGACCCATAGACCAATGGAACAGACTAGAGAGCCCTGATATAAGCCCAACCATATATGGTCAATTAATATATGATAAATTGGACATACAATGGGGAAATGACAGCCTCTTCAACAGCTGGTGTTGGCAAAACTGGACAGCTACATGCAAGAGAAAGAAACTGGATTATTGTTTAACCCCATACACAAAAGTAAACTTGAAATGGATTAAAGACTTGAATGTAAGTCATGAAACCATAAAACTCTTAGAAGAAAACATAGGCAAACATCTCCTGAATATAAGCATGAGCAACTTCTTCCTGAACCCATCTCCTCGAGAAAGGGAAACAGAAGCAAAAATGAACTCATGGGACTACATCAAACTAAAAAGTTTTTGTATGGCAAAGGACATCATCAACAAAACAAAAAGGTATCCTACAGTATGGGAGCATATATTTGTAAATGACATATCCGACAAGGGGTTAACATCCAAAATATATAAAGAACTTACACACCTCAATGCCCAAAAAGCAAATAATCCAATTAACAAATAGGCAGAGGATATGAAGAGACAGTTCTCCAAAGAAGAAATTCAAATGGCCAACAGGCACATGAAAAGATGCTCCACATCACTAATCATCAGGGAAATGCAAATTAAAACCACAGTGAGATATCACCTCACACCAGTAAGGACAGCCAGCAACGAAAAGACTAAGAACAACAAATGTTGGCGAGGATGTGGAGAAAGGGGAACCTTCCTACACTGCTGGTGGGAATGTAAGCTAGTTAAACCACTGTGGAAAGCAATATGGAGGTTCCTCAAAAAACTAAAAATAGAAATACCATTTGACCCTGGAATCCCACTCCTTGGAATATACCTAAAGAATACAACTTCTCAGATTCAAAAAGACACATACACCCCTATGTTCATTGCAGCACTTTTTACAATAGCCAAGATATGGAAGCAACCTAAGTGTTCATCTGTAGATGAATGGATAAAGAAGATGTGGCACATATATACAATGGAATACTATTCAGCCATAAGAAAGAAACAAATCCTACCATTTGCAACAACATGGATGGAAATGGAGGACATTATGCTCAGTGAAATAAGCCAGGCGGAGAAAGACAAATGCCAAATGATTTATCTCATTCATGGAGTATAACAATGAAACAAAACTGAAGGAACAAAATGGCAGCAGACTCAGAGACTCCAAGAATGAACTAGTGGTTACAAAGGGGAGGGGTGTAGGAGGGTGGGTGGGGAGGGAGAGAGAAGGGGACTAGGGTATTATGTTTAGTACACATGGTGTGGGGGATCATGGGGAGAACAGTGTATCACAGAGAAGGGACATAGTAGATCTCCGGCAACTTGCTGCACTGATGGACAGTGACTGCATTGGGGTATGGGTGGAGACTTGATAATGTGGGTGAATGTAGTAACCATTGTTTTTTCATGTGAAACCTTTATAAGAGTGTATATCAATCACACCATAATAAAATATATATAAAGTCCTTAAGAATAAATAAATAAATAAATAAATGATTTTTACAAAGGGGTTGGGGGAAGAGAGGTCTTCCCTCCCAGAAGGCTTGGGCTCCTGCTGAAATGGGTTGTAGCTCTGGATCAGTCCTCCCCACCCCTCAGCAAACCCCCAGTTTAGAAGTCAGTGGACACTGGCGCCTGGAGAAAGGACAAGCTGAGCTACTGACTTTACAAAGATTTGAACAGATTTCTGTGTATCTCCAACAGTAGTAAAGTGTATTGAAAATTCACTCAACGGTGACCCTTCCCTTCAAACACCACTTCTCCATATTTGATAATAAAATAGTAAGAAGAGAGAATTTCTCTTTAAATGTAGCTTTAAAAACATTTACTTCAAAACACACTGAGGACTGGAACAGAAGAGAGGCCATTCATTTGTTTCAAGATTTTCTGTGCCAAACTGCTCCAGCTTGAAGAGAGCTTAATGCTAGAGGAAATCCCCCAGACATTTTCTAGTTGCCCCATGTCTCTTTCTGCCTCTCCCTCTTTGAAAGGGGCAAAGCCACACCTAACAAAACCGACCTACGTTCCACACAAGGAGAGCCTTCTTGGCAAACATGCCTGTTGGAGCTTAAGTGGAAGCAACAGAGGTGGTGACCCTTCACTTCTTACAGGGCAACAGACAGTTAGCTTCTCAGGAGATACCTGTATCGCTCCTTAAATGAGTTTCAGAGGTCTTTGGAGAAGAATTGGGACAATTTTCAGTGTCACCTGAAGCTAAGCAGACAGTCACAGATGTGCCAGCACCCGAAGGCTAAATTAAGGATGGAGGGTCCCATTGAAAGTGACTCCAGTAAAGGAATAGATGTAGGACCCATCAGTCATGTGGTAAAAGGACACAACCTTACTTTCCAGTCCAGGAAAACCCTTATCCTGTGGGGATGCTGCCTCAGTGACAGAGACTCTAAACGGGAGGTGAGTTTTCCCTCCTTGTATGCCACTACCCAAAAATTCTTCTCTGGACATTCTATAAACCACCCCACTCTCATCACTGTATGTGAGCAAACAGTCACAGCCCACCTAGTTCCAGGGCCCACTTCTATCCCCATATTTACTTCTACCTCCCAGTAGTATTTCCCTGTATTAAAGGATTACAGGAATAAAGAAATATCTCCCTGTGTTAAAGCAATCTTGGCCCAGAACACTGAAGATGGTTTCAGATTCCCCTTGCCCTGGGTGTGTTGGGGCATCACAGCTCTGAGAAGAACTCTCCACTGAAGAAACATGTTTTCTATTCTCAGATAGATGAGGTTGAAATGAGCTGTGCCCAGACCCAGTGAAACAGCCACTGTAGGTATAGGGGGAAATACCAAGGTCATGGCTTTTTCCTAAGGTTTTGGCCTTAGGAAAAATTAAAATACTGGAGAAGGGAGTGAAGGAAAATAAGGGGAAGAGAAATAGGAGAGTAGGTAAAACAATCTATGTTCTATCCTATATTCACACATGTCCTATATCCATAGGAGACACAACATGTATAAATCATAGAAGGCCAGGGCTGGACAGGACCCTGGGTAACCAGGACCTTGGCTGAGACCATCTAGCCCAGGGTGCTGTCTCATCTGAAAATCCCCAGGATCAGGTATCTCAGGATGGGGCCCCTCCATCCTCCTTCAAATATCTGTTTCTTTAATGCTTGTTCTTATTAAACCCCGTCTTATTTCCAATCACAGGTATCCACTTGCATTTAAGCTTCTGTGGTATCATTTTTCTTGGATATCATTTCTATGTAATAATTAAGCCATCCACTTCTCATATACTCTTATTACATATCTATTGGTTGAAATCCCAGTCTCTGTCATCAGAAACATCTGAATTTTGATAATCACTCTGTCCTTAGTAGCTGCGATCTTGGTAAAGTTATTTTGCTTCTCTCAGCCTCACTTCCTCCTTATGATGTTGTCCATAATTATGATACTTCAGCATAGGACTATTGTGAGAAATAAACAAGATAATGTGTAGAGAACTTAGTACTATGTCTTGTCTATGATGAGCACTTGGTAAATTTTAGCTTCCAACAGTTACAGTAACACTAATACCTGTAGTAATAGTAGCAATAGTATTGATACTAGTAGTTAATCAGCTTCTTGCCAAACTAAACATCTTTGGTAATTAAAGTTTTTCTCCTAAGAATTGATATTTGGGGGTATTAGAATATGTTTTAATTTTTCAGGGATTAAATTAACTAGGAAATGTTTATTTGTGGATATAGGGACATTTAGAGTGAAGTAGCATGCACTAGCAATTAATAACTCATAATTCTGGAAAGATTCTAAGATGATCAGGGGCCATTTTCTCCTTGCACTGAGATGCAATAAGCTCTTCTCTGCCTCAAGCTGGTTACATAAAAGCTTTCCTTCTGACTGAACCACTCTTTCAAATGTAATTCACATGAATAAATATACATACACTTAAGTCTCAGATTAAGTATCAATTTCTCAGGGGATTAATCCACCATTTTATCCTCATGGAAATCTCTTTCTCCTTCATAATATTCATCACAGTTTGTACATGTACTTTCCCATGTGAGAGAGCAGATCTGTTTTATTTATTTGGTACTGAATAGTTGTAGACATTTATACTGAATGAATGAATGGATGGTCAGAACAGTAAGAAATCTTCTCACATTTCAGCATGAAACTGAGACTGACATGAAAGCCATAAAATGATAACCCAGTGGGTATTATTGGGAGTTTACACAGAAGCAAGAATTTCTCATTTGTACAGAAGAGATTTTATGAGACAAAATAATAAGTTCATTCACCTGCTTTGAATTGTTCCCTTCTCCAGTCTAAAAAGAAACAAAATCTGATGGAAAATATGCCAAGAACATGTCTTCTGAACTGGTGGATACTTATCCCATCATGTCCTGTATTTTTTGGACTCCCAGCTTCAAAATAAATCTTGCAAGATGGCACATCTCTGAAAAATGCTCTAGAAATGCCTCGTGAAAGTCTGAGGTGCCTCAAGCACCAAGACAGAAGTTACTCACCAGCATATAATTTTGCTTTTTTTCCAGTTTGAAATAAAACAAAGGAATTAGATTTTCCATTCATAGGACCTTCATTTCAGTGCACAAAATTGTTGCAATCACATGAAATATGAAGGTTTATGATAGTGCTATATTTCTATCTTCACCACTTCATTGACAATTCTGGGGTACATCTCCTGTTCTATTTCTCACATTTTCCACATTTCACCAACACATCTGTGACAAAATATAAGGGTCTGGTTCTTTTAGAAGAAGACAGACTTGAGTTGCAAAAGTGTATTGTAAAGCCTAAAATCCCGTGTGCTGCCTTGACATCTTTAAGCCTCACAGGGCTCCAAACACATTATTTGTGAGTTCTTCTGCTCTCACTGGATATGACCCCCACCCTGCAGGAAGAGCTCCCTGACACTCAACTAATTTCCCTATCATCCATGCCATCTGAACTCTACCTAGTCCTCAATCTAACAGGCTTCACCTTCCTGTCAGCCTGGAAAACTATTCAAACAATCCAATCACATACTTCCACAGGAAACAGTGCACCTCATCCTCTTGTAACTAAAAATCCCACTTCCCACAGCACCTCTTGGCTCATTCTGCTCCCAAGTGCAACTCCCACGTGGTCCTGCATGGTTTGTGGTGTCCTCCTCCCCCAGAAGGTGAGTAGATGCAATTAATAAAGTGCTGCCAGTTTCACATGTCCAGGGCTGCACGCTGAGTGTCTGGTCATCTGATTCTATTTAGGGTAGGGAAACCCTCATCAGCAAGATGAATCGGAGGCAACCAGAACAGAAGGGCAGATGAGATGGTTGGTCCAACCTTAATATCAATATAACTCACCTTGCTGATATAATTCCTTTCTTCTGGCTGAAAAGGAATAACAACCTATGAGATGCCAAGTACACAACATGAAGATGTAAAAACATATACCAAGCAAGGCTATTCCAACCGAGGTCCCAAATATGCCCTCCTTACTCTTGTCTGTCCTGTCCCCAAAATGAGCAAAGATGACCTGTAATAGACATTGTTTCCACCTGCTCTTGTCTGAAGAAGGGGTTCTTCATGGAGCAGGCTGCATGTCACAATGAGCAAAGCCTCTTTCTGAAACAACCATTAGCTTGGTGTCTTCTCTCCCCTTGCACCTTCCCATTGTACCTCAGGCTGCAGAAACCACCCCTTGCCTAAGAAAGTCAGTCTTACTCCTTTATCTTCCAGACCCACCATGAAAACATGAGGACCAGAACCCAAACCTGGAGAGGAGAAAGTCATTCATCTGAGACCTGGATACTTTTGGTCTAGAAGTCCTGAAGTTGTTGCACAGTAACACCAGTATAAGGAGATAGATGAAGAATCATAGTTCTTGGCAGAAGAGAGTTTATTTTCTTCTCCCATAAGATAAATCTGTGGTTCAAAATCACAAAAGATTTGAAGTTGATATATATACTGGGACTTATACTGATGCCTGTCATATCTTCTTTACCAGGACATATCTATAATTGGTCATAGAAGGATAACAGGAAAGAAACAGAGCAAAATTTGCCAATGTTGAGTTTTCTTAGAAAAACATAGATATATGTATACCTATCTATATCAGCCAATCTATTTCTACTGGAGTCTCAAGGAAGACTTTGTATAAATTGTCTTTTTGTTGTCACTTCCTTAAACAATCTCTTTTTGTATGTTTTCCACATTCTCTTTCTTCCTCCAGGTTGAGAATGTCTAAAAGATGAAGGTAACCAGGTGAAGTGGGTCCATGAAGGAGTCGAGATGTTTCCTCCTTTTCCACTGTCACTCCTTTTCCCTCCACCACCTCTCCTCCTCCTCAGTTTTGTGCAGGTTGGGTCTACTAGTAAATCCATGTTACCAGCACCCATAAAACATCACATTACTAGAATGCTAGAAGAACCCACTGTCTCGAAAATAAAGGCTGTCCTGACTTCTAAGACTATATATTATTTTGCCTTTGTTAAACTTGCTACCTCCTGGTAGGGAGCCTCTTACATGAGGCTCAGTTCTACTCCAATTCCTCAGATGTAGGAAATATACTAGGAAGCTCAGCTTTATCATCTTTTTTTGGTTAAAAATTACAATACAACTAATAATTTTTACTGTCCGACTCTGACCTGCCAGGGAGGGCCATACTAGAAGCAATGTGAAAGACAATCTGTGGATAAAATGAGAGTTCCTGTGGCCAGGATTCTCACCTGGCCCTGGTTGACCAGCTCACTGCACACCTGTGGGCAATACATGGCTGTTGACTCTATATAAAGAGCTCCGCCCAGTGCTCTGGGCACGACATGGTGGCAGGGCTGCAAGGCTGCAGGAGAGCAGAGCAAAGGCTGGAGTGGTGGCAGCACCGAGGACAGAGGCCCAGAGGATGGCTGTACAGAACGACTGTGCAGAGAGGCCCAGAGGACGGCTGTGCGAGACAGCTGTGCAGACAAAGAGGCCCAGAGGACACCTGTGTGGGACAAGTGTGCAGAGAGGCCCGGAGGACAGCTGTGCGGGACAGCTGTGTGGACAGAAGGGCTCAGAGGACGGCTGTACAGAACGACTGTGCAGAGAGGCCCGGAGGACAGCTGTGTAGGGCAGCTGTGCAGACAAAGGGGCCCAGAGGACAGCTGTGTGGGATGAGTGTGCAGAGAAGCCCAGAGGACAGCTGTGTGGACAGAAGGGCTCAGAGGACGGCTGTGCAAACAGAAGGGCCCAGAGGCAGAGACCGGCTTGCTGCATGCAGACTCGCTCTGAGTGAATGGGATTTTGAACTGACCTGCCCCCTGGAAATAAAGTTGGGTATAACCCTTTCACCCCAAGAACGTTTTGCTGTCATTTTCTTTGGTCACACTGAATCCATAGTGAACTTGCCTGGAGCTGAAACCCATTGGCAAGACAATTGGTGAAAGTCAGCAGGGTTCACTGCTGACCAAGGAAAAAGACAGGCTGCCCTTATGGGAGGGGTGCTTCAGGGGGCTGCCCCTGTGAATGGGGAGACAGTGGATCATCCCCCAATGGGTATGTGGTCTGAGATGGCTTACCTCCTAGAGGACTGGGCCCCACCCCAGGACTGGAGGCAAGTGGAGGTGACACCTGAGGCAGTAGGGGTGGCCCCTGGTATAGTAAGCAGATCCTCTGAGAAGCAGAGTGCCCAGGAGGCAGCGGGGACTGTGGGTTGGCTGCTTCTCACAGTCTTAAAAAGGTCTACAGAGGAGACCCAAGAAATGGCGGCATGAGAACGTGAGCTGCAAACTTCTGTGGATTCCCTGAGGAAGGAGGTGGCACAGAGCACCAGCAGCAAGGTGCCATTGGAGACGAGATGGCAGCGCTGCCAGATGTTAAGGAGGAACAGGCCATCAAGGAAAAAGACCAACTCCTGAGGGACGCACAGGCAGAGGTGGCACGAGAATGTCAGCTGCGAAGCATTGAGATGAAGGTAAGAGACCTTCCAAAGACTGAGCTGTCATTGCTGCAAGGCACTGTAGCAGAGGAGGCACTCGGGGGAGGGGAGAGAAAGGTGCCATCAGCCCCAGAAATGGAGGAGCTGGGGAAGGATGAAGGGGTGGTGCCAGAGACACTGGCCCCTCCTGTATTGAAAGCACGCCGTGGTTGTAAAGAAAATGAAGACCCAGCAGCTGAAAGTTCTCCAAGGAGAGGAGCAGCCCCTCCCCAGGTTGTGGAGCACTCTATGGTCCGCCCCTATACTCAGGCTGTGCAGGTGGCTGTGGGACTTAGGGGTGGATGGAATTGTTCTTTCAGGATCAAAGATGAGAAAGCTGCCTTCCCTAACAGTGCAGCCTGCCTTGAGGCAGCGATTACAAAATGTGAGTTGACACATACAGTAGCTGAAGCAATGAGAACCCGGAAAGAAATAAGACCTATTACTCACAGGAGGAATTTGAGGGGCCTTGTGAGGGTTATGAGGACCCAGATGTGGGTTGATTTGATACAGGCAGGAGTAGATGGAAGGAAATTAGACAGGAAGCCAAATAGGATCTTAGTGGAGCTATGGCAACAAGTGAAACCAGAGCAGCCATTAAGACTAAAGAGGCAGAGGTCAGAGACAGAGCCACAAGTCCGGCCTGTGTTGTCTGCAAGACTTTTTGCTGGAGAGGCTGGAGAACAATGTTCGAGCTTCCTTGCACAGGGACCATTGCAGAGGACTAAGGGCACATAGATTGAGAGGAGAGAATCCTGGAGGGGTGGACTGTGGACAAAATGAGAGTTCCTGTGGCCAGGATTCT
This sequence comes from Manis javanica, assembly GCF_040802235.1. Classification (NCBI taxonomy): domain Eukaryota; kingdom Metazoa; phylum Chordata; class Mammalia; order Pholidota; family Manidae; genus Manis; species Manis javanica. The sequence goes on from NC_133171.1 coordinate 58,512,584, forward strand.
CAGCTGGCCCTGACTGACCAGTTCACTGCACACCTGTGGGCAATACATGGCTGTTGACTCTATATAAAGAGCTCCGCCCAGTGCTCTGGGCACGACATGGTGGCAGGGCTGCAGGAGAGCAGAGCAGAGGCTGGAGTGGTGGCAGCACTGAGGACAGAGGCCCAGAGGACAGCTGTGTGGGTAGAGGGGACCAGAGGCACAAGCCAGCTTGCTGCATGCAGACTCGCTCTGAGTGAACGGGATTTTAGTGATTGACCTGCCACCATGGAAATAAAGTTGGGTACAACCCTTTCACCCCAAGAACGGTTTACTGTCATTTCTTTTGGTCACATTGAATCCATAAGTGAACTTGCCCAGGGCTGAAACCCATTGGCAGGACAAGCACAGTTATGCTTATTATTCATTTACATCTTGTCTAGGACCACCTTCAAACTACAGTGGCACCGTTGAGTGGATGTGACAGCACCTGGTCTGATTGATAAGCTGTTGCGACGTAGGAAGAATGAAGCCAATAACAGGCCATGTTGATGTAACAATATGTACAGTAACCTGTGTTTCTCAATGGGGCATTGCTTTTCTGACTCCTGTCCTGCCAGCAGATGTCTTTAAGAGCCTGTCTCACTGGTATTTCTGCACACCAATGAAATTATGCAATTCTGACTGTCTGCCATTTATGATGGCTCCAGGAAGTTATTGCTGAGTTCCCAGCTTTAAAGATAGTTATTTTTATTAGTGAGATAAATCACTATGTAATAAGAAACATTCATTTACTTAATGTAATCCATTTGTTGTAAAACAAATAAAAATTGTTTTTATCCTTTTTTAACTTTATTTTTTACTTTATTATGACAAGTTCAATTTGTTATAATGTGATATAGAGGAAACATACAACATATTAACTTAAAAATCTCTTATTTACACAAAAATATCATATGGGATTTTAGGGGTCATGGCTAAATAAATGAATTCCTTTTCAAACAATGCCATCTCAGATTTTGAATTACCTACAATTAGCTTCATAAATAATTCTGAGTACTGGACTATTAAGAAAGAAAATAAGAAAGAAAAAATACATGCAACTTATACACTGTTTTTCTTCATTGCTCTTTCATTATGAAAACTTCCTTATTACACTTTATCTATGGTAGGATTACCAAGAATAATTCACTGTCTCAACTCTTACCTGGAGAAGAGGTTTGATAATTTTGAGAAGAATTTTTAGCTTCATTTTCCTCTGAATATTTACAAATTAGTTGCAAGATGCTATGTGTAAAAAAGGGTATAAATATTACTATTTCAATATTGATACAGAAAACATTTACCAAATATATTAAACTCTAAAGAGTATTTTGGATAATAACACAGCTAATGTAAAAACCTTAATTAGCCCATATACTCTGAATTTGTAAGTTCTACAAACTTTTTAGTAAGCAAATAATTAGAGAAGGAAAATAGTAAGATAGTAAGGTGGACCATTCATGAACTGAGGGCACTATAGCTCAGTAAATGAGTCAGAGTTAGCTTGCCATACAGATGTATCTTGCACTCAGAAGGTCTAGCTCTATTACCAACAGCTATTTGTTCTTGGATAAGCTGCTTTTCTTCAATTCAAAGTCTTGCTCTAGAAAGTAGTGATCTTGCCACCTTATTTTACAAGGTTGCTAGGAGGGTTTCAGGAACTACTATACCCCCAAAATGCTCAGAGAAACACTCGAGCAATGGAATGATTTTGTTCTTCAACTTGAGATTATTTTGGAATAGCAAATAAAACCCAATGTGAGTTTTCACAGGTTCTGACAGATTAGCTGCTGCATTTGGAAAATGTTATTATTTCTGGTTGTCAGCTGTTCTTTCTTTGTGGGAATTCACAGCATCTCAGCTATTGTAAAGTTATTTATAAATACATTATCTCATTACATTGGATGTAATGTCCCCTATCATTGAAGCTAATCACACCAAGGGCAGAAAACTACTCCAAGTCAAAACCTGGCTTCTACTGCTAATATTCCTTCTTCATCTACTCAAACTCTGAACCAGCAGATCCTTATTTGAATGACATTTCATCTCCATGTTCATCTCCAATTGACTTGAAAGACTGACCCCTACTCTTGTATGTGGGTTCCGATGAGACAGATGGGGCTTAGCTCTCCTAATGCCAACTAACCTACTTGATATTCAGAGATTCCTATTTTATGGCTGACTTTCTTATGAGGCAGAATCTGAAAGTATTTTGAAACCTGAAATCCTCTCAATTCACTTGGGAGATATTTATTATTATGGTCTCTTTCGGGCCAACTTTAATTATGGAATCTTAGGCAAGCTGTTGCCCACTACTCTGGGAGGGCAATACAAGGCATTTCATAACGAAGAAAGGTGCTCCACAGATTCTGAAGATCTGGTGAGTACAGAATATCCAAGGAGAAAGGCAAGTCTGCTCTCTTCTTGCAGCATTATCTGAACCTCTCTGCTAATATCAGCAGCTAATGGTCCCAACTAATATCTACAAACAGGACAGACAGACAAGAACCTCAAAGGGTGACTCATAGTGAAGATCTCAGCCAGTATGTGAGCCCTCCATAAAGTTTTGATAGTGTGCAAAGTGTGTGGTTGAAGCTCACAGGCCCAGCTGCCAGAACAGGGTGCTGGTGCTCTCGAATAGTGGCTGAGCATACAAATGTATGTGAACTGAGAAAAGGTGTAGCTTTTTTAGTCTAAGTGTGGATCACCATGAAGCCTGAGGAATCTGAATGGCAAGGGCATTCTGGGAGCAAAGGTTAATCAGGGCTGCCTGCAGGGCAATTTCAGTAGCAAGGCTGCAGCAGTACAATCAGTGGAACCAACAGAATGATTGGCATATCCTGTTCCCCCACTCCAAGTGACTTATGAAAAGGACTGTCTCTTTGGTCTTAGGGAATCCCTTAGGTTCTTGGAAAATGCAAAGGGGAGAGTATAGGAAATAGTCCCCAGGGGAAAGCACAGGATTTTCTACTATCTTGAACATGGCCAGGTAATGTTAGAAAAATCAGACATGTGACATTATCTGTGTGCCATGCATAGGACTTATATCTGGAATAGAATGGATAATGTTATGTCTTAAAAGTCATAACATTCTGTGATAAAGAACCAGGCACCATTGCTACCTCTAGTCTCGTTTTTTGCTGGGTTTCTGGCTGATCACGGGGACTAACTCACTCCCATTCCAAAACTGCCTGACTCAAACTATGAAATCTCTTCTGTTACATATTAAATGATAGTTAAAGTATTTTAAACATCAGTTGAGTGGTAGCTAGCATTGTAATGTAAATACTTACATATCAAAACCATGAATAGCAGCATATTCTTCTGCAGTGTATCCACAGGTATCTTGAGAGGAGACATTAATATCTCGCTGAAGAAGAAGCTTGACTATATTTGTTGATCCATTTATTACAGCATACATGAGTGTCATTCTAAAACAACAGAGAAATAACTTCACCCTTAAGAATTTTAATTAAGTTATTTAAATAGCTATATCAATATACTTTACCAAGTTAAAACCTTGCCTGCCTGTGCAGAACTGAACATTCACATGTTCAAGGGTTCATCTTTGTAAATTATCTCCAAGACTTACATGAAGAGACAAAAAGGAAGCCTTTTGTCCCACTTGGTTATTATGTCATAGAAGTTCCTACTTTAAAGTTCTCTGATGGACAAGAAACTATGGTAAGGTGACTTATCTGAAGTAGGTGAAGATTTAAAGGAAGAATTGCCCATTTCTTCCTTAGTCTGGTAAAGTATACTTCAAAAAGTCAGCTAGAGGTCAGATACATAAAAGCTATTTGCAGGCTTAAAATAATAATAATAATATTAGTAAGAATGGTAATACTCATAGCTGCAGTTAAGATGCTAAGTATGTGCTAGGCACTAAATTAAATGATATATCTATAATCTTACTTATACACAACCACCCTTGAAGGATGTCTTAATATTCTCCTTTTCAGATCAAGAAACATACTGCTGCTGATAAGTAATATTCCCAAGAGCACAAACCTAGAAAGTAGGAAAGCTACGAATTAAACCCAGTCTTGTGAGAATCTAAAGCCCATTTCTTTTCTCTTTATCACCCACCTGTGACTTGTCTTCAGTAAATGGAAAGTTTGTTCAGTTAAAGAGCTATCTTCCTTCTACCATACCAATGAAAAAAAAAAACATCAAAATATACAATAAATGAAAAAGGATAAAAATTGATAAGCCAATAGTATATAGTAATAGACATTAACAACCACAGGAAAAAGCGAGTAACATCAGTATTCTTTAAAGAAAGCAGCTTAAAGCAAAGAGACATCCAAAAGATAAAATCAATTCCTATTTATGCTTAAGCATGTTTTAGGGAAAAATACACGTAAAGTAGAGGTAAAAAAAAACTAGAGAGAGGAGCCAAGATGGCGGCGTGAACAGGGCAGTGGAAATCTCCTCCCGAAACCATATATATATATATATTTCTTTTTTTGAGAGGGCATCTCTCATATTTATTGATCAAATGGTTGTTAACAACAATAAAATTCAGTATAGGGGGGTCAATGCTCAATGTACACTCATTAATTCATCTCAAGCCTAATTCTCATCACTCTCCAATCTTCTGAAGCATAATGAACAAGTTCTTACATGGTGAACGAATTCTTACATAGTGAAGAAATTCTTACATGGTGAACAGTACAAGGGCATTCATCACAGAAACTTTCGGTTTTGATCACGCATTATGAACTATAAACAATCAGGTCAAATATGAATATTCGTTTGATTTTTATACTTGATTTATATGTGGATCCCACATTTCTCCCTTTATTATTATTATTTTTATTTTTAGTAAAATGCTGAAGTGGTATGTAGATGCAAGATAAAGGTAGAAAACACAGTTTAGTGCTCTAAGAGGGCAAATGTAGATGACCAGGTGTGTGCCTATGGACTAAGTATTAATCCAAGCTAGACAAGAGCAGCAAAACATCCACGGATGTAGAAGATTTCTCTCAAAGCAGGGGGGGTGAGGTTCTGAGCCTCACCTCTGTTGATCCCCAAATTCTCACCTGATGGCCCTCTTGCGACTGTGCCTGTCTTAGGTTGTTCCTCCCTTGAGGAATCTTACCCGTCTCTGGCTAACCAGTCATCTTCCGGGGCCATACAGGGAAATGTAAAGTTGGTAAATGAAAGAGAAGCCATATTGTTTGAAAAGGTTAGCTTTTTACTTCTTTGCAGATTTATGCCCTGTGGCTTCTATGCCCAGCACTTGTCTCGAGGTATCTTTACCACCTGGAGGAATTATGATACTCGGTAAATTCGATATGAGGCACGAATTCTATTTAAGGGTTGTAATTAGTAAGGAAGAAGAAAAGCTATAGATGTAGCATATGAAGGAAACATGGGAGGATTGATTATTTCTTTGACATATCTTCTTGTGGAGTACCTTAAGCATGTATAGGTTTTAAACTACTAACTAAATTTGCACACACATATTAACATAATAGGAATACGGTGACATAAACATAGTAAATCTATAATTACCATCCATCTCCAGTGAAGCCAAGAAAACCATTTAGGCACCCTAGGCATTTGTGAAAATTTGTCTATGATATGATGGATATTGTCCAACTATACTTGAACAGTCAGAGAAAAGTCAGACAGATTAAAGCAGCCCATTTCTAGGATCTGTTCACATCCCATATGTTCTTTTAACCATAGATAGTCTATAGCCATAAGATTTTGGAGTGCTACAACTTGCACCCCTCCCAACTCCTGGTTGAGTTCCAACAGTACAGATCCGGTCAAATTCATTGTCTCACTGTATGCACATGCCAGCCTAGACATCTCTCTCCTCATTCCAATGGCAAGTCCAGGAAACGGTGGGGTGGATGCAGCCACAACTGCAGCATCACTCAGATCCCTGTGGAGGCTTTTTGATGCTCATCCCCCGGCACGAGTCCTCCAGAGAGTGCTGATGCCGGAAGCTCCTCCTCATATTGTATCTTAGTTCATTTTCTGGATATCCAAGCTAGGCCTTGATCTTCTGCATAGAAACAAACAAACCCTTTGCCCACATTTTTTTTTTTTTTGAGAGGGCATCTCTCATATTTATTGATCAAATGGTTGTTAACAACAATAAAATTCAGTATAAGGGGGTCAACGCTCAATGTACAATCATTAATCCATCTCAAGCCTAATTCTCATCAGTCTCCAATCTTCTGAAGCATAATGAACAAGTTCTTACATGGTGAACGAATTCTTACATAGTGAATAAACTCTTACATGGTGAACAGTACACGGGCATTCATCACAGAAACTTTCGGTTTTGATCACGCATTATGAACTATAAACAATCAGGTCAAATATGAATATTCGTTTGATTTTTGTACTTGATTTATATGTTGATCCCACATTTCTCCCTTTATTATTATTATTTTTCTTATTTTTAATAAAATGCTGAAGTGGTATGTAGATGCAAGATAAAGGTAGAAAACATAGTTTAGTGCTGTAAGAGGGCAAATGTAGATGATCAGATGATCAGGTGTGTGCCTATGGACTAAGTATTAATCCAGGCTAGACAAGGGCAGCAAGACATCCACGGATGCATAAGATTTCTCTCAAAGCAGGGGGGGTGAGGTTCTGAGCCTCACCTCTGTTGATCCCCAAATTCTCACCTGATGGCCCCCTTGCGACTGTGCCTATCTTAGGTTGTTCCTCCCTTGAGGAATCTTACCCGTCTCTGGCTAACCAGTCATCTTCCGGGGCCATACAGGGAAATGTAAAGTTGGTAAGTGAGAGAGAAGCCATATTGTTTGCAAAGGTTAGCTTTTCACTTCTTTGCAGATTTATGCCTGGTGGCTTCTAGCCCAGCACTTGTCTCGAGGTATCTTTACCACCTGGAGGAATTATGATACTCGGTAAATTCAATATGAGGCACGAATTCTATTTAAGGGTTGTAATTAGAAAGGAAGAAGAAAAGCTATAGATGTAGCATATGAAGGAAACATGGTAGGATTGATTATTTCTTTGACATATCTTCTTGTATAGTACCTTAAGTATGTATAGGTTTTAAACTACTAACTAATTTGCACACACATATTAACATAATAGGAATACGGTAACATAAACAAAGCAAATCTTTAATTACCATCTATCTCCTGTGAAGCCAAGAAAACCATTTAGGCACCCTAGGCATTTGTGAAAATTTATCTATGATATGATGGATATTGTCCAACTGTACTTGAACCATCAGACAAATTAAAGCAGCCCATTTCTGGGATCTGTTCACATCCCATATGTTCTTTTAACCATAGATACTCTATAGTCATGAGATTTTGGAGTGCTACAACTTGCACCCCTCCCAACTCCTGGTTGAGTTCCAACAGTACAGATCCGGTCAAATTCGTTGTCTCACTGTATGCACATGCCAGCCGAGACATCTCCCTCCTCATTCCTGTGGCAAGTCCAGGAGATGGTGGGCTGGATGTAGCCACAACCGCAGCATCGTCCGGATACCTGTGGAGGCTTTTTGATGATCATTCCCCGGCACAAGTCCTCCAGAGAGTGCTGATGCCGGAAGCTCCTCCTCATATCGTATCTTAGTTCATTTTCTGGGTATCCAAGCTAGGCCTTGATCTTCTGCATAGAAACAAACAGACCCTTTGCCCACACTTTGACATGCCCTCTATACCACTGTGCAGAACTCATTGGAGGTCAGCACACAGTAACTGCTCTTTTTTTTTTTTTTTTTAATTAAGAGAAAGGAATATTATCAGAAAAGAGTACCTCCATAGCTGATCATCTGACACCCTTTAAGTGATCAACATTAAGGATATTTAAAGCATGCGTTGATCTTTGATTTACCAATAGTTTTATCCTGTCAAGGAGTAATCCCCCTTTTCTTTCTTTCTTTCTCTCTTTTTTTTTTTTAATTTTTAATCTATATTTACATGAAGAATACTATGTTTACTATGCTCTCCCCTATATCAGGTCCCCCCTAAAAACCACATTACGATTACTGTTCATCAGCTTAGCAAAATGTTGTAGAGTCACTACTTGTCCTCTCTGTGTTGTGCAGCCCACCCTCCCCTTTCTCCCTCCCCCCATGCATGCTAATCTTAATACCCCTTTCTTCTTCCCCCCCCATCCCTCCCTGCCCACCCATCCTCCCCAGTTCCTTTCCCTTTGGTACCTGTTAGTACATTTTTGGGTTCTGTGATTCGCTGCTGTTTTGTTCCTTCAGTTTTTCCTTTGTTCCTATACTCCTCAGATGAGTGAAATCATTTGGTATTTCTCTTTCTCCACTTGGCTTATTTCACTGAGCATAATACTCTCCAGCTCCATCCATGTTGCTGCAAATGGTTGGATTTTTCCACTTCTTATGGCTGAGTAGTATTCCATTCTGCATATGTACCACATCTTCTTTATCCATTCATCTACCGATGGACATTTAGGTTGCTTCCAATTCTTGGCTATTGTAAATAGTGCTGCGATAAACATAGGGGTGCATCTGTCTTTCTCAAACTTGATTGCTGCGTTCTTAGGGTAAATTCCTAGGAGTGGAATTCCTGGGTCAAATGGTAGGTCTGTTTTTACATTTTGATGAACCTCCATACTGCTTACTACAATGGTTGAACTAATTTACATTCCCACCAGCAGTGTAGGAGGGTTCCCCTTTCTCCACAGCCTCGCCAACATTTGTTGTTGTTTGTCTTTTGGATGGCAGCTATCCTTACTGGTGTGAGGTGATACCTCATTGTAGTTTTAATTTGCATTTCTCTGATAATTAGCGATGTGGAGCATCTTTTCATGTGTCTCTTGGCCATCTGTATTTCTTTTTTGGAGAACTGTCTGTTCAGTTCCTCTGCCCATTTTTTAATTGGTTTATTTGTTTTTTGTTTGTTGAGGCGTGTGAGCTCTTTATATATTCTGGACGTCAAGCCTTTATCGGATCTGTCATTTTCAAATATATTCTCCCATACGGTAGGGTTCCTTTTTGTTCTATTGATGGTGTCTTTCGCTGTATAGAAGCTTTTCAGCTTAATGTAGTCCCACTTGCTCATTTTTGCTGTTGTTTTCCTTGCCTGGGGAGATATGTTCAAGAAGAGGTCACTCATGTTTATGTCTAAGAGGTTTCTGCCTATGTTTTTTTCCAAGAGTTTAATGGTTTCATGACTTACATTCAGGTCTTTGATCCATTTTGAATTTACCTTTGTATATGGGGTTAGACAATGGTCCAGTTTCATTCTCCTACATGTAGCTGTCCAGTTTTGCCAGCACCATCTGTTGAAGAGACTGTCATTTTGCCATTGTATGTCCATGGCTCCTTTATCAAATATTAATTGACCATATATATGTTTGGGTTAATTTCTGGGGTCTCTAATCTGTTCCACTGGTCTGTGGCTCTGTTCTTGTGCCAGTACCAAATTGTCTTGATTACTATGGCTTTGTAGTAGAGCTTGAAGTTGGGGAGTGAGATCCCCCCTACTTTATTCTTCTTTTTCAGGATTGCTTTGGCTATTCGGGGTCTTTGGTGTTTCCATATGAATTTTTGAATTATTTGTTCCAATTCATTGAAGAATGTTGCTGGTAATTTGAGAGGGATTGAATCAAATCTGTATATTGCTTTGGGCAGGATGGCCATTTTGACGATATTAATTCTTCCTAGCCATGAGCATGGGATGAGTTTCCATTTATTAGTGTCCCCTTTAATTTCTCTTAAGAGTGACTTGTAGTTTTCAGAGTATAAGTCTTTCACTTCTTTGGTTAGGTTTATTCCTAGGTATTTTATTCTTTTTGATGCAATGGTGAATGGAATTGTTTTCCTGATTTCTCTTTCTATTGATTCGTTGTTACTGTATAGGAAAGCTACAGATTTCTGTGTGTTAATTTTGTATCCTGCAACTTTGCTGTATTCCGATATCAGTTCTAGTAGTTTTGGAGTGGAGTCTTTAGGGTTTTTTATGTACAGTATCATATCATCTGCAAATAGTGACAGTTTAACTTCTTCTTTACCAATCTGGATTCCTTGTATTTCTTTGTTTTGTCTGATTGCCGTGGCTAGGACCTCCAGTACTATGTTAAATAACAGTGGGGAGAGTGGGCATCCCTGTCTGGTTCCCGATCTCAGAGAAAATGCTTTCAGCTTCACGCTGTTCAGTATAATGCTGGCTGTGGGTTTATCATATATGGCCTTTATTATGTTGAGGTACTTGCCCTCTATTCCCATTTTGCTGAGAGTTTTTATCATGAATGGATGTTGAATTTTGTCAAATGCTTTTTCAGCATCTATGGAGATGATCATGTGGTTTTTGCCTTGGATGATGTTGATGGATTTTCGAATGTTGTACCATCCTTGCATCCCTGGGATGAATCCCACTTGGTCATGGTGTATGATCCTTTTGATATACTGTTGAATTCTGTTTGCTAATATTTTATTGAGTATTTTTGCATCTACATTCATCAGGGATATTGGTCTGTAATTTTCTTTTTTGGTGGGGTCTTTGCCTGGTTTTGGTATTAGGGTGATGTTGGCCTCAAAGAATGAGTTTGGGAGTATTCCCTCTTCTTCTATTTTGTGGAACACTTTAAGGAGAATGGGTATTATGTCTTCTCTGTGTGTCTGATAAAATTCCGAGGTAAATCCGTCCGGCCCCGGGGTTTTGTTCTTGGGTGGTTTTCTGATTACTGTTTCAATTTCTTTGCTCGTAATTGGTTTGTTTAACTTTTGTGTTTCTTCCTTGGTCAGTCTTGGGAGGTTCTATTTTTCTAGGAAGTTGTCCATTTCTTCTAGGTTTTCCAACTTGTTGGCATATAGGTTTTCATAATAGTCATTAATAATTCTTTGTATTTCTGTGGAGTCTGTCGTGATTTTTCCATTCTCATTTCTGATTATGTTGATTTGTGTTGACTCTCTTTTTCTCTTAATAAGTTGGGCTAGAAGCTTATCTATTTTGTTTATTTTCTCAAAGAACCAGCTCTTGGTTTCGTTGATTTTTGCTATTGTTTTATTCTTCTCAATTTTGTTTATTTCTTCTCTGATCTTTATTATGTCCCTCCTTCTGCTGACTTTAGGCCTCATTTGTTCTTCTTTTTCCAGTTTCAACAATTGTGATGTTAGATTATTCATTTGGGATTGTTCTTCCTTCTTCAAGTGTGCCTGGATTGCTATATACTTTCCTCTTAAGACTGCTTTCACTGCATCCCACAGAAGTTGGGGCTTAGTGCTGTTGTTGTCATTTGTTTCTATATATTCCTTGATCTGTATTTTGATTTGTTCATTGATCCATTGATTATTTAGTAGCATGTTGTTAAGCCTCCATGTGTTTGTGAGCCTTTTTGTTTTCTTTGTAGAATTTATTTCTACTTTCATACCTTTGTGGTCTGAAAAATTGGTTGGTAGAATTTCAATATTTTGGAATTTACTGAGGCTCTTTTTGTGAGCTAGTATGTGGTCTATTCTGGAGAATGTTCCATGTGCACTTGAGAAGAATGTATATCCTGTTGCTTTTGGATGTAGAGTTCTATAGATGTCTATTAGGTCCATCTGTGCTAGTGTGTTGTTCAGTGCTTGTGTGTCTTTACTTATTTTCTGCCCGGTGGATCTATCCTTTGGGGTGAGTGCTGTGTTGAAGTCTCCTATAATGAATGCATTGCAGTCTATTTCCCTCTTTAGTTCTGTTAGTATTTGCTTCACATATGCTGGTGCTCCTGTATTGGGTGCATATATATTTAGAATGGTTATATCCTCTTGCTGGACTGAGCCCTTTATCATTATGTAGTATCCTTCTTTATCTCTTGTTACTTTCTTTGTTTTGAAGTCTATTTTGTCTGATGTTAGTACTGCAACCCCTGCTTTCTTCTCACTGTTGTTTGCCTGAAATATGTTTTTCCATCCCTTGACTTTTAGTCTATGCTTATCTTTGGGTTTAAGGTGAGTTTCTTGTAAGCAGCATATAGATGGGTCTTGCTTTTTTATTCATTCTATTACTCTATGTCTTTTGATTGGTGCATTAAGTCCATTTACATTTAGGGTGACTATTGAGAGATATGTACTTATTGCCATTGCAGGCTTTAGATTTGTGGTTACCAAAGGTTCAAGGTTAGCTTCTTTAGTATTTTACTGCCTAACTTAGCTCGCTTATTGAGCTGTTATGTACACTGTCTGGAGATTCTTTTCTTCTCTCCCTTCTTATTCCTCCTCCTCCATTCTTCATATGTTGTGTGTTTTGTTCTGTGCTCTTTTTAGGGGTGCTCCCATCTAGAGCAGTCCCTGTAGGATGCCCTGTAGAGGTGGTTTGTGGGAAGCAAATTCCCTCAGCTTTTGCTTGTCTGGGAATTGTTTAATCCCGCCATCATATTTAAATGATAGTCGTGCTGGATACGGTATCCTTGGTTCAAGGCCCTTCTGTTTCATTGCATTAAGTATATCATGCCATTCTCTTCTGGCCTGTAGGGTTTCTGTCGAGAAGTCTGATGTTAGCCTGATGGGTTTTCCTTTATAGGTGACCTTTTTCTCTCTAGGTGCCTTTAAAACTCTTTCCTTTTCCTTGATCCTTGCCATTTTAATTACTATGTGTCTTGGTGTTGTCCTCCTTGGATCCTTTCTGTTGGGAGTTCTTTGTAATTCCATGGTCTGTTCGATTATTTTGTCCCCAGTTTGGGGAAGTTTTCAGCAATTATTTCTTCAAAGAGGCTTTCTATCCCTTTTCCTCTTTCTTCTTCCTCTGGTATCCCTATAATACGAATATTATTCCTTTTGACTTGGTCACATAGTTCTCTTAGTATTGTTTCATTCCTGGAGATCCTTTTATCTCTCTCTATGTCAGCTTCTATATGTTCCTGTTCTCTGGCTTCTATTCCTTCAATGGCCTCTTGCATCTTATCCATTCTGCTTATAAATCCTTCCAGGGATTGTTTCACTTCTGTGATCTCCTTCCTGACATCTGTGATCTCCCTCCGGACTTCATCCCACTGCTCTTGCATTTTTCTCTGCATCTCTGTCAGCATGTTCATGATTTTTATTTTGAATTCTTTTTCAGGAGTACTGGTTAGGTCTGTCTCCTTCTCAGGTGTTGTCTCTGTGATCTTTGTCTGCCTGTAGTTTTGCCTTTTCATGGTGATAGAGATAGTTTGCAGACCTGGTACAAGTGACAGCTGGAAGAGCTTCCCTTCTTGTTGTTTTGTGGCCTTCCTTTCCTAGGAGAATAGCGACCTGTAGTGGCTTATGCTTGTCAGCTGTGCGCAGACAGGGCTTCAGCTACCTGCATGTTTGGTTTAGAGTTTATCTCCGCTGTTGCTGTGGGCGTGGCCTGGCTGGGGCTGCTCCTCCAAAGTGGTGGAGTCCAGTTGTAGGGGGAGCGGCCGGGAGGCTATTTATCTCCGTAAGGGGCCTCTGTGCTCCCTGTTGCCCAGGGGGTTAGAGTGCCCAGAGATCCCCAGATTCCCTGCCTCTGGTCTAAGTGTCCTGTCCTGCCCCTTTAAGACTTCCAAAAAGCACTCTCCAAACCAAAACAACAGCAGCAACAATGAGAGAGGGAACAGAAAAAAAAAAAAAAAAAAGGAAAAAACGCGATTATTTTTTTTTTCCTCAAGCACCGGTCCCAGGCACCCACTCACTGGTCCTGCTGACCTGCCTCCCTAGCACTGGGTTCCCTGTCCATTCAAGGCTTCCAAGAAGCACCTGCCCACTGGTCCCGCAGGGAAAAACACGCGATATTCTTTGTCTTCAGGCACCGGTCCCAGGCACCCGCTCACTGGTCCTGCTGCTCTGCCTCCCTAGCACCGGGGCCCCTGTCCCTTTAAGGCTTCCAAAAAGCACTCGCCAAAAAGAGAAATAAAAAGGGGAAACACACGTGATTACCTCCATCCTCAGGCGCCAGTCTCAGGCACCCGCCCACCGGTCCTGCAGGGAAAAACGCGCGATATTCTTTGTCCTCAGGCGCCGGTCCCAGGCACCCGCTCACCAGTCCCGCCGCCCTGCCTCCCTAGCACCAGGGTCCCTGTCCCTTTAAGGCTTCCAAAAAGCACTCGCCAAAAAGAGAAAAAAAGGGGAAAAACGCGCAATTTCCTCTGTCCTCAGGCACTGGTCTCAGGCACCCGCCCTCCGGTCCCGCAGGGAAAAACACGGGATATTCTTTGTCCTCAGGTGCCGGTCCCAGGCACCTGCTCACCAGTCCTGCCGCTCTGCCTCCCTAGCACTGGGGTCCCTGTCCCTTTAAGGCTTCCAAAAAGCACTCGCTAAAAAGAGAAAAAAAAAGGGGAAAAACGCATGATTTCCTCCGTCCTCAGGCACTGGTCCCAGGCACCCGCTCACCGGTCCTGCTGCTCTGCCTCCCTAGCACCAGGGTCCCTGTCCCTTTAAGGCTTCCAAAAAGCACTCGCCAAAAAGAGAAAAAAAAAAGGGGAGAAACGCGCAATTTTGTCCGTCCTCAGGCGCCAGTCTCAGGCACCCGCCCACCGGTCCCCTAGGGAAAAACGCGCGATAATCTTTGTCCTCAGGCGCCGGTTCCAGGCACCTGCTCACTGGTCCCACCGCCCTGCCTCCCTAGCAATGGGGTCCCTGTCCCTTTAAGGCTTCCAAAAAGCACTCGCCAAAAAAAAAAAAACCGCTCTGGTTTCTTTCCACCCACCGGGAGCTGGGGGAGGGGTGCTCGGGTCCCACCGGGCCAGGGCTTGTATCTTACCGCCCTCGCAAGGCGCTGGGTTCTTGCAGGTGTGGATGTGGTTTGGATGTTGTCCTGTGTCCTCTGGTCTCTATTTTAGGAAGAATTTTCTTTGTTATATTTTCATAGCTCTATGTGTTTTTGGGAGGAGATTTCCACTGCTCTACTCACGCCGCCATCCTGGCTCCGCCCCCATATATATTTTTGAAAATACAACAAATACAACTATTCCTAAAAGAGAGGCCAGAAGATATAGTACAACAGTCACACTACATCTACATCTGCGAGAACTCAGCACCTCACAAAGAGGGTAAGATACAAGCCGCGGCCTGGAGGGACCCAAGCACTACCCCCACCCCAGCCCACCAGCGGGAGGAGAGGAGTTGGGAGTAGGGACCGAGTGGGAGCCCAGGACTGCTAAATACCCAGCCCTAGTCATCTGCACCGGGAGCACGGACACACACTGCATGGTGCGCTGGATATTAGGGAAATGGAACAGTAAAACCTGCGAGCGGGTTCCCACAGCCAGTGCCCACAGCCAGGTCCCCACAGCAAGTGCTTTTTGAAAGTCTTAAAGGGACAGGGGCTTTACAGCTGGACAGAAACGTTCTGGCACACTCAGCGCAGCAGCTGGGAATCCCACAGAATTTCAGGCGTCCCAGCCCCCTGGGAGGCAATGCAGCTCTGAAGCCCCTCATGGCAATAAACAGCCTCCCGTCCATTCACTCTCCTGCGTGGCCAGGCGAAGCAGCCTGGGAGCAGTCTGAGAGCGGCCGTGACCACAGCAGCCGCCCACAGCCTCCTCTGCAGCCACCTGGGCCAGAGTCGGAAGCCCCGCCAGGGCGCGGCTGCCTGGCACACACAGAGGAAGCTGGGACAGGGTGCAAACGGTCGCCATTCTCACAAGAGAGCACACCCGGTGTGCCTGCCACTCCCTCTGGGCTCTGGGCTGCCCTGACAGCTGCACCGCCTGCGGCGGCTCAGGAAATAAAACCGGAAACTGCTCCCCATGTGGGGGTAATTGGCACAGCCAGCGGAGAAGGGTAAGGCGCAGGAAGGGACATTGTTCTCCCAGCTGACACAAGCGCCAACTACCTACAACTACCTCTACAGCCATGAAAAGGCAGAAGAATTTGATCCAGTCCAGAATTATGCAGACAACCCCCAAGAGGGAGCCTGGGGAGATAGACTTAACAAATCCTCCTGAAAAAGAATTCAAAATAGAGGTCATAACCATGCTGATGGACCTGCAGAGAAATATGCAAGAGCTAAAGGAACAAGTTAGGAGGGAAAATACAGAAATAAAACAATCTCTGAAAGAACTTAAGAGCAGACTGGATGAGGTGCAAGAGGCCATTAATCAAATAGAGATCAGAGAACAGGAACACAGAGAAGCTGACGCAGAGAGAGATAAAAGTATCTCCAGGAATTAAAGAATATTAAGAGACCAAGCCAAATTAAACAATATTCACAGTACAGGGGTACCAGAAGGAGAGAAAAAGGGATAGAAAGTGTCTTTGAAGAAATAATTGTTGAAAACTTACCAAAACTGGGGGAGGAAATAGTCTCTCAGACCATGGAAGCACACAGATCTCCCACAACAAGGGACCCAAGGACGACAACACCAAGAAACATGATAATTAAAATGGCAAAGATCAAGGACAAGGACAGTATTAAAGGCAGCCAGAGAGAGAAAAAAGGTCACCTACAAAGGAAAACCCATCAGGCTATCCTCAGACTTCTCAACAGAAACCTTACAGGCCAGAAGGGAATGTCATGACATATTTGATGCCATGAAACAGAAGGGCATTGAGCTAAGAATACTGTATCCAGCACAATTATCATTTAAACATGAAGGAGGGATTAAACAATTCCCAGACAAGCAAAAGTTGAGAGAATTTGCCTCCCACAAACCACCTCTACAGGATATTTTAAAGGGACTCCTCGAGAAGGAAGGAATAAGGCTAAATAGATGTCACCAGAGAAAGTAAAAGCAGACCAACCATATGCCTTTAGTAATACAAACTAAAGGCAAAAAATAAAATCAACTACTCACAAAAGCAGTAAAAGGAAACACAAAAGAGCACAGAATAAAACACCAAACATATAAAGAATGGAGGAGGAATTAGAAGGAAGAGAAATTAAGAATCATCAGACTGTGTTTATAATAGCTTAATAAGTGAGTGAAGTTAGACAGATAGCAAAGAAGCTACCCTTGAACCTTTGGTAACCACGAATCTAAAGCCTGCAATGGCAATAAGTACATATCTTTCATTAATCACCCTAAATGTAAATGGACTGAATGCACCAAACAAGACACAGAGTAATAGAACGGATAAAAAAGCAAGACCCATCTATATGCTGCTTACAAGAGACCCACCTCAAACCCAAAGATATGCACAGATTAAAAGTCAAGGGATGGAAAAAGATATTTTATGCCAACAATACAGAGAAAAAAGCAGGTGTTGCACTACTAGTATCAGACAAAACAGACTTCAAAACAAAGAAAGTAAGAAGAGATAAAGAAGGACATTACATAATGATAAAGGGGTCAGTCCAATAAGAGGATATAACCATTATAAATATATATGCACCCAGTATAGGAGCACCAACATATGTGAAACAAATACTAATAGAATTAAAGGAGGAAACAGAATGCATTTTGGGAGACTTAAACACACCACTCACTCCAAAGGACAGATCCACAAGACAGAAAATAAGTAAGGAGACAGAGGCACTGAACAACACACTAGACCAAATGGACCTAACAGACATCCATGGAACTCTACACTGAAAAGCAGCAGGATACACATTCTTCTCAAGTGCACATGGAACATTTTCCAGAATAGACCACATACTATGCCACAAAAAGAGCCTCAGTAAATTCAAAGAGGTTGAAATTTTACCAAACAACTTCTCAGACCACAAAGGTATAAAACTAGAAACAAATTTTACAAAGAAAACAAAAAGGCACACAAACACATGGAGGCTTAACAACATGCTCCTAAATGATCAATGGATCAATGACCAAATTAAAATAGAGATAAAGCAATATAGGGAAACAAATAACAACAACAACACAAAGCCACAACTTCTGTGGGACGCAGCGAAGGCAGTTCTAAGAGGAAAGTATATATCAGTCCAGGCCTACTTAAAGAAGGAAGAACAATCCCAAATGAATAGTCTAAAGTCACAATTATTGAAACTGGAAAAAGAACAAATGAGGCCTAAAGTCAGCACAAAAAGGGACATAATAAAGATCAGAGAAGAAATAAATAAAATTGAGAAGAATAAAACAATAGGAAAAAAAAAATCAATGAAACCAAGAGCCGGTTCTTTGAGAAAATAAACAATACAGATAAGCCCCTAGCCAGATTTATTAAGAGAAAAAGAGAATCAACACACATTAACAGAATCAGAAACAAGGAAGGAAAAACCACGATGGACCCCACAGAAATACAAAGAATCATTAGAGAATACTATGAGAATCTATATGCTAACAAGCTGGAAAACCTAGAAGAAATGGACAACTTCCTAGAAAAACCCAACCTTCCAAGACTGACCAAGGAAGAAACAGAAAATCTAAACAGACCAATTACCAGCAACAAAATTGAAGCGGTAATCAAAAAACTACCCAAGAGCAAAACTCCCAGGCCAGATGGATTTAACGTGGAATTTTATCAGACATACAGAGAAGACATAATATCCATTCTCCTTAAAGTTTTCCAAAAAAATAGAAGAGGAGGGAATACTCCCAAACTCATTCTATGAAGCCAACATCACTCTAATACCAAAACCAGGCAAAGACACCACAAAAAAGAAAATTACAGACCAATATCCCTGATGAACATAGATGCAAAAATACTCAACAAAATATTAGCAAATTGAATTCAAAAATACATCAAGACGATCATACACCATGAACAAGTGGGATTCATCCCAGGGATGCAAGGATGGTTCAACATTCGAAAATCCATCAACATCATCCACCACATCAACAAAAAGAAGGACAAAAACCACATGATCATTTCCATAGATGCTGAAAAAGCATTTGACAAAATTCAACATCAATTCATGATAAAGACTCTCAACAAAATGGGTATACAGGGCAAATACCTCAACATAATAAAGGCCAAATATGACAAACCCACAGCCAACATCATACTTAACAGCAAGAAGCTGACAGCTTTTCCTCTAAGTGCAGGAACAAGAGAGAGATGCCCACTCTCCCAACTGTTATTCAACATAGTACTGGAGGTCCTAGCCACAGCAATCAGACAAAACAAAGAAATACAAGGCATCCAGATTGGTAAAGAAGAAGTCAAACTGTCACTATTTACAGACTATGATATTGTACATAAAAAACCCTAAAGACTCCACTCCAAAACTACTAGAACTAATATCTGAATTCAGCAAAGTTGCGGGATATAAAATCAATACACAGAAATCTGATAATTTCCTATACATTAATGATGAACTAGAAGAAAGAGAAATAAGAAAAACAATTCCATTCACAATTGCATCAGAAAGAATAAAATACCTAGGAATAAACCTAACCAAGGAAGTGAAAAACCTATATCCTGAAAACTACAAGATACTCTTAACAGAAATTAAAGAGGACACAACAAATGGAAACTCATCCCATGTTCCTGGCTAGGAAGATTTAATATTGTCAAAATGGCCATCCTGCCTAAAGCAATGTACAAATTCAATGCAATCCCTATCAAAATACCAACAGCATTCTTCAACGAACTGGAACAAATACTTCTAAAATTCATATGGAACCACAAAAGACCCCAAACAGTCAAAGCAATACTGAGAAGGAAGAATAAAGTGTGGAGGGGGGGATCTCACTTACCAACTTCAAGCTCTACTACAAAGCCACAGTAATCAAGACAATTTGGTACTGGCACAAGAACAGACCCACAGACCAGTGGAACAGGATAGAGAGTCCAGATATTAACCCAAATATATATGGTCAATTAATATATGATAAAGGAGCCATGGACATACAATGGGGAAATGACAGCCTCTTCAACAGCTGGTGTTGGCAAAACTGGACAGCTACATGTAACAGAACGAAATTGCATTATTGCCTAACCCCATACACAAAAGTAAATTCTAAATGGATCAAAGACATGAATGTGAAGTCATGAAACCATAAAACTCTTAGAATAAACATAGGCAAAAATCTCGTGGAAATAAACATAAGCGACCTCTTCATACATATCTCCCCGGGCAAGGGAAACAAAAGCAAAAATGAACAAGTGGGACTGTATCAAGCTGAAAGGCTTCTGTACAGCAAAGAACACCACCAACAGAACAAAAAGGCATCCTACAGTATGGGAGAATATATTCATAAATGAAAGATCCAATAAAGGGTTGACAACCAAAAATATATGAAGAGCTCATGCACCTTGACAAACAAAAAGCAAATAATCCAATTAAAAAATGGGCAGAGGAGCTGAAGCAACAGTCCTCCAAAGAAGAAATTCAGATGGCCAGCAGACACATGAAAAGATGCTCCACATTGCTAGTCATCAGAGAAATGCAAATGAAAACTACAATGAGATATCTCCTCACACCAGTAAGGATCGCTACCATCCAAAAGACAGACAACAACAAATGTTGACGAGGTTATGGAGAAAGGAGAACACTCCTACACTACTTGTGGGAATGTAAACTAGTTTAACCATTGTGGAAAGCAGTAGCCCAGTTTGAAAAAGACATATGCACCCCTATGTTTATCACAGCACTATTTACAATACCTAAGATATGGAAGCAACCTAAGTGTCCATCAGTAGATGAATGGATAAAGAAGATGTGGTACATATACACAATGGAATATTATTCAGCCATAAGAAGAAAACAAATCCTACCATTTGCAACAACATGGATGGAGCTAGCGGGTATTATGCTCAGTGAAATAGGCCAGGCGGAGAAAGACAAGTACTAAGTGATTTCACTCATATGTGGAGTATAAGAACAAAGAAAAAACTGAAGGAACAAAACAACAGCAGACTCACAGAACCCAAGAATGGACAGTTAACAAAGGGAAAGGGACTTGGGAGGATGAGTGGGAAGGGAGGGAGGAGGGGGAAAGAAAGGGGACATTATGATTAGCATGTATAATGTGAGGCAGGGGGGCACAGGGAGGGCCGTGCAACACAGAGAAGACAAGTAGTGATTCTACAGCATCTTACTATGCTGATGGACAGTGACTGTAATGGGGTTTGTGGGGCGGGTTTGGTGATGGGGGGAGTCTAGTAAACATAATGTTCCTCATGTAACTGTAGATTAATGATACCAAAAAAAAAGCTATAAAATGGTTAAAAACTTGAAAGTTGTGTCTTTAAAGAGTCTGTACTTTATGAAACTGATATGTAACCCACCCTTTAGCTAATTTAAAATCATATGGGCAAAAAAATAACTCCAAATGTTATCAGCCAATATTGTAAATGAATCCTGCTGTATCTGCTGTTGCCCAGGCAGAATCATTGCTTTTCTACTAACTAATGATGTGTTGTTGATATCTTCACTACATAATTATCAACTAATCATCTTAATTTAATCTTCTGATGTGAGCGGTTGTCATGACACTAGAGCAATAAGGGTTAAGAAAAACACTACTGTACCTTTTGTTCTTGTCACTGATGTATATGTTTGCTCCTTTACTTACTAAAAACTCGACCATCTGATTATTGTTTTTAGATATAGCAAGTAAAAGTGGTGTGAGATCATGCTGTAAAAGAGCAAAAACAATTTATAACTTACAAAAACTTATGAGAGATCTTTTGCCCCTGAACATATAATATAGAAGGAAACTAAAAAGTGGCCCCCTTCCTTCTCAGCCCTCAGAGCTTTCACCTGCTGCTCCTTGCCTGGAAATGCCCTTCCCTCTACCTCTTCAACAGATTACCTGCAAAGTCATCTACAAAACTCACTTCAAACCCTGAAGTGTTCCAAGAAGGCTTTGCTGTCATCACAGTATTGACCATGGTGTTCTGTACTTACCTTATTGCTCCCCATCTAACCCAAGAGTTTTTTGAGGTCAGGGACTATTTCTTAATCTCTCTATACCTCCAAGCTTTAAAACATTGTAGGAAGTGCTTTAAGTATTTTTACTGAATTAATAACCTAAGTGAGTCTCTCTAGTGTTTCTTACACTAATCATTCCAAAGAATAATTTACTTTACCAAAAGTTAATGACTGTGCCCCAGTGAAAAGACTCCAGGATCTATGTTTGAAAAATACTCTAAAACTGTGCATTATATGTCTAGTACTAAAGAAATCTGTTTAACTACTTACTCCCTATTTGCCCTATACCTTTTTTGTTGCAACCATTTACATTTGAGGAATTAGCGTTTCAGGGATACAGTTTTGACAGCTTTCCAGTAAAAATGAAGGTTTTCCCCAGGTATACAAAATTGCTTGTCTTCTATCAATGGTATCAGGTTCCCAAATGTCAATGTCAGGCACTACTGCCTCAAATGGGTCATCCGGAAATGGGCTCTGAATGAAAAGATACAGGCTTCAAATGAAGCTTGATTGCTTATTACTAAATGGTCCGTGGGTTTTGTCCTATTGTAAGAAGACAGTTTTGTTTTATCTTCACTGTTAGTAAGCTCAGTATGAAATTTTAATCTCAATCATATAACCATGAGACCCTACATATCAACTTTTCTTAAAAAATCAGTTTTTATTCTGGTTTCCATTTTAATTGCTACTTAAAATGATATTCCAGGCAAAATATGAAACAAAAATAGAATGGCTTATTAATAAAACTTCTAATACTGATCTACATGGATTATTTGTAGCATAATGAAAGTTATTAAATCACTTGCATTTTTAAGGAACAATGCTGAGGAAAAAGACATAATATTGTCTGCAATATGCATAACCTAGCCAACTGTAACCATGATTAATCTCATCAGGCTTATAGACATTCTGATGGGAATAGGATTACTTGCAGTACATGTAAAAAGTTATTTTAAAAACCACTTATGAATTCTAACTTAAAAATTCGATCCTGTTCCCGAGGTTAATATTCAATGTAGAATCTACATTATAAATTAATACAGACCACCTTGAAAATCTTGAAATTTTTATCCAAATATACTATAAAATAGTGTAACCTCAAATTGTAACCTCCAGTGCTTACAGAGGCAAAGAAGGTGATCCAAGGAAGTAAAGACCCCAGGTGGGGATAGGAGAACAGAAAAGGGGAAGCCTTCTGCACAGCACACCTCATAGTAGGAAGGGCTCAATATTCCAGATATGATTCTTTAGGAGAAGCCTGAAACCCAGATTTCTGCATGAGTCTCCTCCATTTTAAATACTGACTCAATTTATGGAGGTAAATTAAATGTATTCAGGGGCCACAGTTAGTCTATAGCCCACTTGTGTTTTTATATTTGTTACATTTCCAACTGGCTGTATATAAAGCAAATACTTGTATGTAAAATCTTCCCTTTCTTTAGTATCATATGGTTTACCAAAAAATTGGGCCCAACATATAATAAGAATTGCTATTAAGATTCATCATACCAAGAAATAGGAACATTCCTACACTGTTGGTGGGATTGCCAATTGGTGCAATGATTATGGAAAGCACTATGGAGATTCCTCTGAGAACTAAAAACAGAAATACCATTTGACTCAATAATTCCACTCCTAGGAATTTACCTGAAGAAAACAAAATCCCTGATTAAGAAAAAACATATGCACCCCCATGTTTATTGCCACATTGTTTGCAATAGCCGAGATACGGAAGCAACCTAAACATTCTTCAGTAGATGACTGGATAAAGAAGATGTGGTACATATACACAACAGAATATTATTCAGCCATAAAAAAAAATCCTGCCATTTGCAACAACACAGATGGGTCTCAAGGGTATTATGCTCAGTGAAGTTAGAGAAAGGTGGAGAAAAACAAATACCATATGATTTCACTTATTTGTGGAATAGAAAGACAAAGCAAAGCACAAGGAACAAAACAGCATTAGACTGATAGACACTGAGAAGTGACTAGTAGTTATCAGCGGGGTCAAGACTGGGCAGGGGGAGGGGGAGGAGGAGGAGGGGGACTGTTGAACCATTGTGATGCACATTTGACAAAAAAAAAGACTCATAATACCCGCTCCAAGAATTTTTCCAATGCTTATGAAAGCTACAATCTATTTGTATTTAATTCTCCTAGACTGTTAAACAAATGGATAACTAGGTTCATAGGACTGCTGAAAACTAACCTATTAAAACAATTCCCATCTGTATTGTCACTAAGTACATGGATTTCAATGTTTAAAACTGCCATCGTAATTTTGCCAGAGCTCTATGAATTTAACAGACATATTGAGACAGTCTATCACACAACTTCAGCTAAAAAGAAGGTCCATGATTTACTAGTATTGCAATCGGAAAACCCTGCTTGTGATAACCAATTTGTTGGTCTAATGACTTGAATGATAACAAAAGATGCAAAATCCTCCAAGGGTCAGCCTCTACTTATTAAAAGACTACCCAGAAGTAAATTACTAAGGACTCTCTGTGTGCCAGGGAACGACTGATGACTGAATGGAAAAACGTGTTATCCTTTAAGCCAATAGATAACACCAGTAATACTCTTTTTTAACCTCTCAGTCACTGAGGTAGGGCCAGATGGAAGACAGGCTAACATTGTCAGAAAGGAGAGAGCTGAAGGAAGTAACACCTATCAAACTCCAACTCATCTACAGGTTTCTTAGGCTGGTAAGATCTGCAAATTTATATATTACACTTACCCATTCAGTAATTCTTAAGCAAGAGTTGTATCAGTACCTCAAGGAAATATTTCTAAATATACATATCCAGGCCATATTAGACTTATTCAGTCAAAATCTTCAGGGGACAGCCTAGGCTTGTACATTTTTTTTAAGGTTCCCCAGGGGTTTCATTCTGATTCACCGGCACAAAGCTAGCTGAGAACTGGTGCACTGGACAATCATGTCAGTCTCACGTCTCACATATGTGGTCAATTTGCACTATCATTTGAGGATTTTGCCAAAAACAGGGAAGCATAAGAGACAAGTCCCTTAGCAAAACTGCATTTAATTTTCCTGGGCCAGGGCAGAACAGGGACTGATAAGGAAACTAAAAATGTAACTTCATTTCGTTATTCATAAACTCCTCCCTTCCCATCAAGATGTTCTTGATGGGAAGGGCAGAGTTTAGACTTTCATCTACATGGCTGTTTCTGTGCGAATAGGATATTTCAGTTCATTATATCTTTCTCCCCCATTTCCCACTTAATCACCACCTGTTCCCTGCCGATCTGGTTCCTCAGTCCTCCTAATATCAATCTCTAAGTTTACAACTCACTCTTCCTCTTTCCCAAACTAAGTATTATCTCCCAAAGCTGAAGACATCTCACCTACACACAGAAAAACAGGGAATAAAAAAAAACAAACACAAAAAAAACCCTCTTCTTGTTATTTCCCCTCATTTACCAAATTTCTAAATTGGCCTGCATATTTCTGATTGCTCTCTCCTTTTCCCTTTCCTTTTTCCCTCTTAAGCTTTAGCCAATGAAAGAGGAATCACTTTTATGTAAGTCACTTTTTTTATGAAATAGCAACTTGTCAACAGCAGCAATAATTTTATATTATAAAATGCATTTCTTTTGAGTTTTAGATAAAAGCCTACTTCCAAGGCAAACTTGGCTTTCCTGTGTTGCTTTACACTAATTAGAAAAAACTTGGGATGGGGAAAAAATATTTTAAAGAAAAGCTGTACTTTAACAAATTCGGTGTTTTCACAAATATTTGCCATAAATGCATGCAAGAAAACTGTACTCTAATACTTCCTTAGAAGAGATATTATTTTAACTGGAATATTAGATAATTAAGTTATCTCAAAACATTTTCAGTCAGGAAATGCTTGAGTTTCCTCATATGTAAAATTGACCCTAGCTGTATCAACCTGTCAGGGCTGCAGCATAGGAGGAACTATATGTACAGAATAAAGAACCGGCAGACCAGCTTCAACATCACCTGCTCCTCAAGTACAGCAACAAGCTGGCGAAGAGATACGTGAGGCTGGGCAGGAGCTACTCTCTGACGTGAGAAACCCTAAAGTGGTACATGGCTGGCAGAGAGGTCGCCAGCACAAGGGAATGGCCCTACTGATGTCAAGACATGACCCAAATCCCTCTCCCTGATCTTCAGAGCCCTGGGGTCCTAGAGTGCTCAGGGCCTGTGGTCTGCTGCTTCCCCCTCCCACATGCACTCACCCAGCCCCTCTGGCCGTGTACCAGTTCTCCACCTCTTCCACTCATCCCCAGCAGCACCCATTTCCTAAGGCCCTGCAGAGCAGCCAGCCTCCACCATCACCTCACACACCCTCTCAGCTTCCAGTCCTTTCCGGGCTCTGAGCTTACCACCCCCTCCCAGGCACTCATGGGAAGGTCCTCCCCCTGGGGGGCAGCAGGGTGGCCAAGAGACTGTTCTGCCCTGTGTATGGGCACCACCTTTCTCTAGCCCTCCCTGACTTGGCTTTGGAGTTGTTTGTATGGTGACAGGACCTGATGTACAGTATGTAGTATATGTATGTGTCAACATATACATACACATACATATAGATGTATATATGAAAGAATTTTATATTATCTATGGCTACTAAAGAAATTAAAAACATGTTATTTCAAATCTTTGTAGATAAAGTTGGTTGACACATACCTTGTTTCTTGCCTCGATGTCTACATTGTATAAAAGTAGCTGTGCCGCTATTGTTATACGCGAGCTACAAACTGCACAGTGGAGAGCACTGTTGCCAGAGATGTCCCCGACATATGGATTGGCACCATATTCCAGAAGAATAAGTGTGCAGTCCTCTTGTTGGCATTGTATGGCCTGTTGGTATTATACCAAGAAACAGACTATAACTAGGATTTCAAACCAGAAAGTCTATAAGGTTTCACCAGTGAGATATGCTTAAATGAGATAAATTCATTTCTCTTCTCAGCTATTACATCAAAACCATCTCAGGCTGGCATAGATGGCTGCTACATACCTTTATCAGAAGTGTCCTCTCTTCATTGTCACACAGGTTAAGCTCACATTTTCTCTTTACTAGGAGAGTGACTGCTTCTACATGGCCATTGGCGCAGGCCAAACGTAGTACAGTCCTAGGAAAGTAAGAAAACTTGTTAGAAAATTATAATGCACTCCCTCAAAGCATACAATTATTCATGTAATTATTTTTTTCATATGCTTCAAAATAAATATTTACTTTTTCATTATTCATATGCTGCAAAAAAAATATTTACTTTTGTCTGGAAGAGGTACAGTATTTATCAGCCTTATTACTTACCACATTAATGAAAGTGCAGTCTACCTGAATAGAAAGAGCATGACCTTGGGATTCAGCTCACTTTGGGTTTGAACCCTACTTGAGCAATCACTTGGCCTTTCTGGGCCTCAATTTTCTCATCTACATCACGGAGATAAAAATAAGTTATCTCACAGGATACTACTGTTGTGTTTAAATGGGAATCTATGCTAAGTGTTTTAGAACAGTTCCTAGCACAAACAGCAGGTCAGCAATTGTTATATTACTATTATAATTATTACTATAACTACTACATTATGAAGGCAATTTTATTTAGTAAAATGATATAAGTATACCTACACTTTGCAAATAAGTTTTAAAGGATTAGAGAACACCATATTTTAATGATTTCAAGATTCTCATTTTCTCACATTTTAACATCTCACATTGGAATGCAATTATAATTCATAATGTCTAACAACTATAATTGGCAGCATTTAAAAAATTTCTTATTGGTGCATAAAATAGTGCATCAGACAAATCCACTGGGACTTTTGTTAAATGAAATAATAGTAATTACAACACATCTACTGCAGTTCACATGCTTACATTTAAGTATACTTTAGTTCTTAAAAGCATTATGGGATAACGGTTCTGTTCTGAATTGTCAAAACAGAAACAGAACTTTTTTTTTCAGTTTTTTTTTTTTGAGAGGGCATCTCTCATATTTATTGATCAAATGGTTGTTAACAACAATAAAATTCAGTATAGGGGGGTCAATGCTCCATGTACAATCATTAATCCATCTCAAGCCTAACTCTCATCAGTCTCCAATCTTCTGAAGCATAATGAACAAGTTCTTACATGGTGAACGAATTCTTACATAGTGAATAAATTCTTACATGGTGAACAGTACAAGGGCATTCATCACAGAAACTTTCGGTTTTGATCACGCATTATGAACTATAAACAATCAGGTCAAATATGAATATTCGTTTGATTTTTATACTTGATTTATATGTTGATCCCACATTTCTCCCTTTATTATTATTATTTTTCTTATTTTTAATAAAATGCTGAAATGGTAGGTAGATGCAAGATAAAGGTAGAAAACATAGTTTAGTGTTGTAAGAGAGCAATTGTAGATGATAAGGTGTGTGCCTGTAGACTATGTGTTAATCCAAGCTAGACAAGGGCAATAAACTATCCACGGATGCATAAGATTTCTCTCAAAGCAGGGGGGATGAGGTTCTAAGCCTCACCTCTGTTGATCCCCAAATTCTCACCTGATGGCCCCCTGCGACTGTGCCTGTCTTAGGTTGTTCCTCCCTTGAGGAATCTTACCCGTCTCTGGCTAACCAGTCATCTTCCGGGGCCATACAGGGAAATGTAAAGTTGGTAAATGAGAGAGAAGCCATATTGTTTGAAAAGGTTAGCTTTTTACTTCTTTGCAGATTTATGCCCTGTGGCTTCTATGCCCAGCACTTGTCTTGAGGTATCTTTACCACCTGGAGGAATTATGATACTCGGTAACTTCGATATGAGGCACGAATTCTATTTAAGGGTTGTAATTGGTAAGGAAGAAGAAAAGCTAGAGAGGTAGCATATGGAAGAAAACATGAGAGGATTGATTATTTCTTTGACATATCTTCTTGTAGAGTACCTTAAGTATGTATAGGTTTTAAACTACTAACTAATTTGCACACACATATTAACATAATAGGAATACGGTGACATAAACAAAGCAAATCTATAATTACCATCCATCTCTAGTGAAGCCAAGAAAACCATTTAGGCACCCTAGGCATTTGTGAAAATTTGTCTATGATATGATGGATATTGTCCAACTGTACTTGAACAGTCTGAGAAAAATCAGACAAATTAAAGCAGCCCGTTTCTGGGATCTGTTCACCTCCCATATGTTCTTTTAACCGTAGATAGTCTATAGTCATAAGATTTTGGAGTGCTACAACTTGCACCCCTCCCAACTCCTGGTTGAGTTCCAACAGTACAGATCCGGTCAAATTCGTTGTCTCACTGTATGCACATGCCAGCCTAGACATCTCCCTCCTCATTCCTATGGCAAGTCCAGGAGACGGTGGGCTGGATGCAGCCACAAGCGCAGCATCGCCCGGATCCCTGGGGAGGCTTTTTGATGATCATCCCCCGGCACGAGTCCTCCAGAGAGTGCTGATGCCAGAAGCTCCTCCTCATATCATATCTTAGTTCATTTTCTGGGTATCCAAGCTAGGCCTTGATCTTCTGCATAGAAACAAACAAACCCTTTGCCCACACTTTGACATGCCCTCTATACCACTGTGCAGAACTCATTGGAGGTCAGCACACAGGGACTTTTTTTTTTTTTTATTAAGAGAAAGGAATATTATCAGAAAAGAGTACCTCCATAGCTGATCATCTGACACCCTTTAAGTGATCAACATTAAGGATATTTAAAGCATGCGTTGATCTTTGATTTACCAATAGTTTAATCCTATCAAGGAGTAATCCCCCTTTTCTTTCTTTCTTTCTTTTTTTTTTTTATCTTTAATCTACACTTACATGAAGAGTACTATAGAAACAGAACTTTTTAAAAGTAATTCTTATTTTAATTTTCATGAAACTTCAAGCTAAAGGAGACTCAGGATGCAAGTGACAGGGATAACTGATTTTATTTAATACCTAGATTTATAGGTTGTATGAAACTCAGGTATTTCCAATGATCAATTTAGTGCTGAATACTATTATAAACTTTAAAGAAGACAGGTAAAGGTTATCTTTTACAATTTTGTACCAACAGAACTGCTTTTGTTTGAAAGGGAGGAGGAAAAGCTTCAGTTGAGATTGGATCCTAACACTTCAATTTAAAATTTCTCATCTTGCTCATCCTGGGCAACATGAAGTCTTGAAGAATGAAAGAATCCCAAGTAGAATGTTTGCTGTGTAACAGGCATTCAGGTTATACCTGATGAATTAATGGACTGGAAAAATGGATGCAGTTGGAGAGTTTGGTATCTTTAAAGACTACTTTCAGAAAGGCAATACTTTTGCAATAGTAATATTTGCTATTTTTTATTTTGTTTTCATAAGGACGTACCCAAAATTTTATTAACTTTTGCAATAGTAACATCCTTTGTACTTGCTATATATTTTTTATTTTCACAAGGATGCAACTAATTGGTCTATCATCGTTTACATATATGTAATAAGGCTACATGTGATAAGAAATGTGTATAATTAAACATATACATTAAATCTACAGGCACAGATAAAAAGATTCCCTTTACTTCTGAACAGGATAAAAATTGTCAGAAGATTATCAATCTTCAAAAAAATTTTTTTTAAGTAGGGAGTTATTTTCATCTATGCAAGTCATACTTCTTCTTTCCCACAGAATTATTTCATTAATAAACTTCCACTACAATTTTTATACATGTTCATTGTAGAACTCAGATTTTTTTTAAATGGAAAGAAAAATACACTGGTAATGCAAATTCCATCTGAAACTTATTTTTGTGGGATAAAAATCTAGCTATTCTTCTCCAAATAGCAGGTATTTCTCTACCATTTATGAATAATACACCTCTTCCTACTGATATGAAATGTTATCAGAATCAAGTTCTGAAATCTTACATATATTTGGGAATTTGGTCATTTTCCATTCTGTTCCATTCATTTATAACTGTCTTTCAGCTCTTAGTATTGGAACACTGTGGAAATTTACAGCACATTGTGATATCTAGAAGGGCAAATCTTTGTCTAATATCCAAGAGTTTTCTAAATTTCACCACAGTAATAAAAGAGGGACAGCATATGTCACCCCCAATTTTTAAAACCATGGTTATTTTTTATTTGGTTTATGTGAAATTGATAAAGCACACATTTTGAGGAAATGAATCTTCTTACTCTAGAAACATTTTCCCACTTCAAAATTCCTTTCCAAGGTCTATCAGTAAATAACATATACTGTGGATCCACCAATATAAAGTGGATATTGGATTTTACCCAAAGAATTTTTACCAGTTGATCACAGAACTTTTTTTTTTGCTCATTATGCACTTTTACGCAGTATTTCTTTTTGTTAGGCACTTTTATGCCATTATGCACTTTTCTGTAGTATCTAATATTATGGTATGAAAATGTGTACATTAAAAATAAAATGCTGTCTATACTTCATTTTTCTATTACTACTGATGTTTAGTTAAATCACTGCAAAACTGTCAGTCAAGTGCTCTGTAAGGGAAATTATGAGTAGGCCTGGCTCTGCTGCTCAGAAAATGGGCCTGGGCGCCGGACCCCTCATCAGACTTCCAGGACTCAGGTGCTGCGGAGCCTTGGCACAAGGCAGGCTCAGCTCCCTAGGTGAGCCAGGGAAGGTGCCACTTTCCCGTGTCTGCCCACCTCCTCCTAGTCCCTCTTATCTATTCATTTTATCCTTGTCATTCAAGTCATTTTTCCCCAGAGATAGAATATGCTCTACTCTGGCTACTTCGCCCATGCTGGCAGCCCTGTGGAGCTTTCCAAGATCTTTGCTTCGGATTTGGTACCAGGATTCCTCCACATTCACGGCCACGGTGCCTATCCTCCGCAGGACACCGAAGGCACCTCTAGGCAACCTACCCTTCCTATCCTGGAAGTCAAAAATCTGCTTCATCATGCCTGAGCCTCAGGCTTAAGGAGTCCTCAGCTCCCCAGCTGCCATCCGCTACACAGCATTAGAGCTGTATAAGCCAACCCTGGTCTCAACAGCCCACCACCCAACCAGCAGTTAGAACAGTAAACTGTAGCCTAGCAATGCACCCCGCCAGACCGCATCACAATGCAGGGAACTCAGAGCCATCTGCTGAGAGTGCTGAGAGAGCACGTGTGGGGCCCAAGCCTGGCAAATCTCAGCCAGTGCCTGAGAGCTGCGTTGGGTTCCCTTCAATGGCAGTGAAAGGTGGCTGAGTCAGGAAATTGGTGGAAGGCAGACTAGTCCATATAGAAAAGCCATCTCCTCCCCACAAAACTCCCCTAAAAAGCTCTAAATCTCCTTATCCCTCAGTTTACTCCTCTTCTAAATTACACTGGGCCCCAGGAGGTCTCCAAGGATACAATAATAGAAGGCAGTTTTCTTGGTTTCAAAGACTGTGGCAGTGTGTGTCATCAACTGCAGACTGATGAGAAAAGAATTAACATTCTCTAGTAAAATCTCTAATAACCTTCCCCTTTGGTCCAGCCTTAGATTTACACTTTCTTTACTTTTATTTCCCCCCAATTAAATCTTCATTCAATCCAAGATTTATTTTGGAGTATGTTATACATCACTTAAGAACTTTTTAAAAAATGGTTATTCACTTGTCCTAAATTAAGTTTTCTCACCTAGTGTAAGTTACTTTACGAACTTTAAATTCTCTGGTATGTTTTTTGTTTCTGGGTTTTCTACGGGGTTTGCTTCTTGCACCAGTACTCTAGCATCTTTATAAAATATATTCCAATAATCATTACAGCTCCACAGTCCCCTCCTTATTATTCCTTTGCAATATTCTCTTGGCAGTATTTACCTCTACATTTTGAGGTTTATCTGTAATCACTATGCCAAATTAAAAAGAATTCTTGCCTCCCATAATGTTTAAGGGAGGGAGATTGGAAATTGAGTTGTCATATGGCCCATGATTTAATCAATCATGCTTGCATAATGAAACCCCATTAACAAACAGACTCTGAAATGAGGCTCAGAGAGCTTCTGGGTTGGGGAACACATCTATGAACTGAGAGGGTGATATGCTTGGGGAAGGCATGTAGACCTTGCCCAGACCTTGCTGCCTATGTATATCTTCATCTGGTTGTCCCTTTACATCCTTTTGAAGTAAATCAGTAACCCTAAATATAGCATCTTCCTGAGTCATTCTAGTGAATTATCAAACCTGAAGGATGGTCATGGAAATCCCCAAACTTGTAGCCAAGTCAGACAGAAGAGCAAGTAGCCTGGGGACTTGGTAGCTGGGCCTGGTATTTTCAAGTGGGGGTGGTGCTGTGGGACTGAGCCCCTTAACCTTATGGGGTCTATGCTAAGTTTCAGTAGTTAAGTGTATCAAACTGAATTGCAGGACAGTGGATGCATTTCCACTTAACTTGGCATTGTACATTGCCATCTCCCGAGTTCTAATACAGAGCCTAACAGCAAATTTCCTCCACCTCCTGGAGTTCTTGCTTGAGTGATAAACCCTGTCTCCCCACAGAAAGCTTCCACATCAAAGAATTCTTGCCTATCCAGTCCTATACTCCATCCCACTTAAGTCCCTTAAAATCCAATCCCAGGAGTACCCAACCTGGCTTGTGCTTGCTAAGTAGTAAATACTAACAAAAGAAAATTACCATAAATGAATTTTTTTCATTAGGTAATAGAGTATAATATATAACTCTTAAATGTAAAGGTGATTATTAAATCAATGTTTTGGGAAATACCAATTTGTGAACTTTACACATCTCATAACACATATACCAAAATGAGGTCCAGATCAGAAAGTGTTTAGGCTTTTCATGAAAACATTCAACCATTACATATTTTAGAAAAACAAGCTAAGTGGTATTATTTAATGTGGAAAGATTTTTCAAACAAAAGCAGAAGTTATAAAAGAAAATTATCAACACATTTGGCCACATAAAATTTGTGACCAAATAAACTTAGTATAAATGCAGATAGTTATATATATGCACACACACGTCCCAATAAAAAATATGTTCCAACAAAAACCTGTTAATATACATAACCACTATTTTTCACTCATGGGATATAATCAGCAGGCAACATCACCTCCTACTACACTTTTAAATATCCAGCTATTTTTCTTCCACCCACAGAGAAAAAGGAAAACCTTATTCTGAAGTAATAAAAAGTCCATAGATCTGTTTTAACTTACAAAGCACTGAAACAGAATGTCTAGCCCATGTAAGTACAAAAATGCCGGGGTCAGAGTTAATCAGCTAGGCCAGGCTCAGGAATGGCCTTTTCTTTCTTTCCAAATTGCATCCCTCCTCCCCCAGCTAGGATAACTGTAGGGGCAGTAGAGTTCTTATCTGGCTGATACTGTTCTGATTTGAGCAGTTTGAATCTGGCAATTATTTTAAAACTGATTCTTTTTCTCAGGGGCACTTCTGTACCCACTGCTGTTCTCACCTACAGCTCCCTTGACCTGAGTCAATGTAATACACTCAGCTGGCCTTTCTTTGTCCTTAGGTCTAAAGGAAGCTGGAGATGCACTTTGGACTGTCCTCTTGTGAAGACTCTTTACACCTCTAAGAGGCCTTTTGTATGGTACCAAATAGATTCCCCCAGAAAAGCTCGCTCTCATGCTTGATGGTCATCTTGTCCTTCATAAGCACCCCAGCAGTTTTTGTTAAAACAAATGCTGAGCACAGAACAGTCTCAACACATTAGCAATTCTCCCCTCATCAGCCAAAGCAACTTATTCACACTCTCAGGTTCCAGGTTTTCCTGGGTATGAGTCAAACACCTGCTTTCAGAGCTGCAGGAGATTCCTATGAAGCTCCCCAAACCCAGCTTTACAGCTCCCCTCTCATGCTCCTCTGGTGGCTTGGTCATTTGTTTACTTTTCTTCCCCATGAAATGTGTTCTCAAGTTCATAAAAGATTACCCATTATGTCACCATAGGGTGCAATATTGAAAAGAGAAAAGTGTTTATTATAACTAAATTAAGTTCCTGTTGTAAATGGAGGGGATCACATTCTTGACTAAAAGAAAGGGGACTCAAGGGAGTGTGACAGAAGGGAGGCCAGGGAGAATCCTCAGAGACAAAATCCTTTCTTTCAAATCTATCAACTCTTCAAATTTCTCTGTCTGCAACTCAGTGTTTTTCTTTCAATCCAAAGATTAAGTCTACATTCCAACATATTTTATTAAAATACCCCATACTTACATGAGGCAATATGCTCATAACTACCTAGATTTAAATAACTTAGGATTTATTTTAAAATGAGTATGAGTACACAGAATATCTGAAAATAAAACAGTTATCAGTTACCAGAAGTAATCTATTTAAGAGGTATAGGTTACATATGAAACTCTAGCATTCTGGTAGCTTTGAGAAATTTACAAGTCCTCTCTAGGTCCATTCTTATTCAACTGCTTTGGTTGCACTGTGATTCGAAATGAGTCTAGGAGACTGACAAATCACCTCACCTTTTTAAAAAATGCAACTATAAACCCGGATAAAACTGTTAAAAAAAAATAAACTTTTTCAGCACTCTGAAATCAACTGAAGCCCATAACTAAGAAAACTACAGAACTTCACTGTAAGAACGTGGTGAGCCTGTGGTGGTGTGCTCCCAGATCCTGTGCCTGGGCTTATGGCCATTGGCAGAAGGGACCCACTTGACTTGATTGCATTTTAAGTTGAAGTAACAATCTCAAGGGGAAACGACCAGAGTCTGAGCCCGCAGTCCTGTTTGGGGAAAGCAAGAGAGAAAGCAGCTGGGTACTTAACTGGAAGTTGTGGAGGTTAACACAGCTATGGGGATTTGATAAGGGCTTTATACAATCCACATTTAACAGAGGCATGCAGACTAGAAACTGAAGCTGGTCCAAGCCACCCACACACCCTTGGCTGCTGAAGCCTGCACATATGCACAAAGGAGACGCAAAAAAGCCCATTAGAAAGCAAAAACTAGGGCAGAGTTGAAAATTACCTGAACATTGAAGGTAACTTGCCCACCCACACACAGATCCATCAGCAGAGTAGAAGGCCTGAGTGATAGGGTTTGAACAAAATCTCTGTCCAGTTTTTGGCTAAATGCTAATAAGTAATACAGATAGAAGCAACAGAAGATAAGAAGATTTAAAATTTTTTTAAATGAGCACAGACATCAGTGACTGCACACTGCAGTAGAGACAGACATCACAAATTTACTGGAGGCAAATTATCAAACAAGAACAACCCAGTGGGTAGGGGGAATCAGAATCCAAAATTGATAGGCACCAGAAATTCTACAAGATTACAAAGCAAAGAAATAAAGTGTGACTAAACACTCACACTCAAATAACAGGGGTATCAGGCTGGGTGAAAAAAGCAAGATCCGTCTGATAAAAGACTTGCATTCATAATATCTGACCTACAACACAAGACAGATGACCCAAAAGGGGTGTGTCATGTCCCTGTAAAATATTTGAACAGACATTTCTCCAAAGACATACAAATGACCAACAGCGTAGGATGGCATGCTCAATATCACTAGTACTAGAGAAATGTAAATTAAATCTACAATGCGACACTACCTTATACCCACTAGCATGGCCTTGTCAGAAAGACTGTAAGTACAGTAGGAGATGTGGAAAAACTGGAACCCTCATACATTGGTGGCTGGAACATAATACTACGTAAGTTACTTTGAAAAGAGTTCATCAGGGTAAAAAAGTTAACAAAAACATACCACATGACCAGCGATTTCAATCTTAGAAGGCTACCTAAGAGAAATGAATGCATGTGTCCACACAGACATGTATATGCACAACCATACACACACACACACACACACACACACACACACACACACACACACACACACAGAGGAGGGAAGCAATAAAAAAATGGGGCAAATGAAAATAGCTGGTGAAACTATAAAACTCTTGGAAAAAACATAGGCAACATCCATTCATGATAAAAATTCTCAACAAAATGGGGATAGAGGACAAGTACCTCAACATAATAAAGGTCATATATGACAAACCCACAGCCAACATTATACTTAAGAGAGAGAACCTGAAAGGTTTTCCTTTAAGATCAGGAACAAGACAAGGATGCCCACTCTACCCACTTCTATTCTACATAGTTCTGGAGGTCCTAGCCATGGCAATCAGACAACACAAAGAAATAAAAGACATCTAGACTGGAAAAGAAGAAGTCAAACTGTCTCTTGCAGATGACATGATATTATACATAAAAAAACGCTAAAGAATCCACTCTAAAACTACTAGATCTAATATCTATCTGAATTGAGCACAGTTGTGGGATACAAAATTAATACACAGAAATGAAATCTGTCACATTCCTATACACTAACAATGAACGAGCAGAAAGAGAACTCAGGAAGACAATTCCATTCACAAGTGCATCAGAAAGAAATAAAATACCTAGGAATAATCCTAACCAAGGAGGTGAAAGACCTATACTCTGAAAACTACAAGACACTCATGAGACAAATTAAAGAAGATACCAATAAATGGAAACACATCCCATGCTCATGGATAGGAAGAATTAATATTGTCAAAATGGCCATCCTGCCTAAAGCAATCTACAGATTCAGTGCAATCCCTATCAAAATGCCAACAGCATTCCTCAACAAACTGGAACAAATACTTCTAAAATTCATATGGAACCACAAAAGACCCCAAATAGCCAAAGCAATCCTGAGAAGGAAGAATAAAGCAGGGGGATTACGTTTCCCAAATTCAAGCTCTACTACAAAGCCACAGTAATCAGGACAATTTGGTACTGGTACAAGAACAGACCCATAGACCAATGGAACAGACTAGAGAGCCCAGATATAAACCCAAGCATATATGATCAATTAATATATGATAAAGGAGCTATGGACATACAATAGTGTTGTTTACCAATATTAAAAATATACTTAAGTTTAACATGAGAAGCCTGAAAAAAATTAAAAGCCTTAGAAAAATTAATTTGCTGTAAGTTAAAGATTTTGAAAGTCAAAGAGAGAGCACAAGAAGTTAAACTGCCCCCATTCCAGAAATGTCATTTATATGTAGAGGTCCCACACAAGTACTTCATAAAAGGGTGGCTTCTTTTTTCTTTTTTTAATTTTTATTAAGGTATTATTGATATATACTCTTATGAAGGTTTCACATGAAAAACAATGTGGTTACTACATTTACCCATATTATCAAGTCCCCACCCATACCCCAATGCAGTCACTGACCATCAGTGTAGTAAGAGGCCACAGATTCTGTGCTACATTGTCTTCCCCGTGATCCCCCACACCATGTGTAGTAAACATAATACCCCTCAATCCCCTTCTTCCTCCCTCCCCACCCATCCTCTCACACCCCTCCCTTTGATAACCACTAGTCCCTTCTTGGAATCTGTGAGTCTGCTGCGGTGTTGTTCCTTCAGTTTTGCTCTGTTGTTATACTCCACAAATGAGGGAAATCATTTGGCACTTGTCTTTCTCTGCCTGGCTTATTTCACTAAGCAGAGCATAATATCCTCTAGCTACATCCATGTTGTTGCCAGTAGTAGGATTTGTTTCTTCCTTATGGCTGAATAGTATTCCATTGTGTATATGTACCACCTCTTCTTTATCCATTCATCTACTGATGGACACTTAGGGTGCTCCCATCCATATCTTGGCTATTGTACATAGTGCTGCAACAAACATAGGGTGCATATGTCTTTTTGAATCTGAGAAGTTGTATTCTTTGGGTAAATTCCAAGGAGTGGGATTCCCGGGTCAAATGGTATTTCTATTTTTAGTTTTTTGAGGAACCTTCATACTGCTTTCCACAATGGTTGAACCAGTTTACATTCCCACCAGCAGTGTAGGAGGGTTCCCCTTTCTCCACATCCTCGCCAGCATTTGTTGCTGTCTTTTGGATGTTGGCCATCCTAACTGGTGTGAGGTGGTATCTCATTGTGGTTTTAATTTGCATTTCTCTGATGATTAGCGATTGGAGCATCTTTTCATGTGCCTGTTGGCCATCTGAATTTCTTCTTTAGAGAAGTGATCTGGATTTATATTCTACACATTTATTTAGGTTAGGAGAGAAAAACCTCAGAAAATAAGCAACAGGCGATCAATCACACCATTCTATTTTAAGAGAAGCCAAAGTTCAAGAACTTTTGGGGAAGAGAGAATATTTGACTTTTTTTCTTTTTCTTAAGTATACTTAAGTAGTTAATAATTTGTGTTCTATATTGCCATAGCCCTAACAACCTCTAGAATACATTACGGTGAGGCGGAAGTGAAAATGGTCAGAGAGAAAAATCCGACTTGAAAACTGACAGGCAGGACAATTTACAAACCTAAAAGAATTTTGCGATTAACTTCTTGTCTGCCCTCCCTCACTCCCCACCCGCTTCCTCCTCTCCGTCTGTGTAATGAGACTCATGACAAAATCTTAATAGAAACACACCCTCTGGGTTGAACTGACATAATCGCCCCACCCCACCCTCCCCAGACACGCGCCCCGCTTCCCCCGTGGGCCGCTCCTCCCTGCGCGCCCCGTCCTCTCCCCTTTCCCGCTCCTAGACCCTCTCGGGGTGGAGAAGCAGCAGGGCAGCAGCTGGCTCTCCGGACGGGAGCCCGGAGAAGGGAAGGTGCCTGAGGGCCGTGCGACCACGGGGGCCCAAGCCGCAGGGGACCGGCCGCGGGCTCCCTCGCCCATTTTCTCTTTCCCCTTCTCTGGGTTTCAGCCACCACAGACACTTCCCGTTTCGCAGCCCGACCCACACGGCCCGACCATTAGATCTGCCTCCGGCTGGGAGCTGGAGGCCGGAGCAGCCCCTGAGTTTAGGACAATCCCCACCCCGCCCCGTGGGCTGGTCACGTGGGCCCGGCGACCGCCCACGCCGCGCTCCTCACCTGTGTGCAGTTGTTTTCACAGTAGTCCGCCACCCGGGTCAGGTTCTGGTAACTATCAGCAGCCTCTTGCCAGACAGGATCTCCTCCTCTAGTAACATCTGCAGCTCTGCCATTTCCCACCCTCTGTATCGCTGCCTCTCGCGTTCAACACACTGAGGCAGCAAGGTCTGCGGAGGAGACCAGCACCTCACAGCCCGATTGGAACCGCCCTCCGCCCCACTCCTGCTATTGCGGGCAGGCACCTCCTCCCCTTCCTCCTCACTCTCTCCGCCCACCCCCGCGCGCAGCCGCCTCAACCTCTTTCTCTCGCGAGTCTTCATGCATCTCCCTCCCCACGCAACCACGAGATTTTCTTCTTTGCCCTCATCTTCCGGGAGTTGTCTCTCACTGACCCGGCTACCCGTCAGAAGAGCAGGTGTCCAGGGAGCTCCGAAGAAGAACCGGGACTAGCGTACTTAAAGAACAGGGACGACAGAGAGTATAAATTTAACCCTGGAGTTTTCCGACTGCTCCGGGAGACTGCGCCACCGAGCAGGCCGTGAAACTTCACCGAACTTGATTTTAGGAAAAGGTCAGTGAATAAGAAATGCAAATTCGTATAAAGAGGCTAGAATATGGAAAACTCCGAATCTTTACCTCTTCTCTGTTCTCAAAAAGAAGGAGGCTCAGGCTTTACTTTCTAAACTTCCGCCGGCCTCAATTCGTTCAACGTTTAACAAACATTACTGGCTCGGTGCCAAGCAATGTACTAAACATTGGGGGTGCCAAGTTCAGGGAAGGTACTGTGTCCTTTAAAGATTTACAATTAAAAATAAACATATATAACCTCTAGTGCTATCCCGTCATCTCTTTTTGACTCTTTGCATGCATCTCCCTACAATTCTGAAGTTATGTACACATTGTTTCTCTACGTCGTGTAAGTCATTTTTTTTTTGTACATCAACTAAACTTCTTTGGAATAGTCTAAAACACCCTATATTTCAAGTTTTTCGTTTCAACAAGAGCATTAAATATTTTTGATATAATGGGCTATGAAAAGTCCAAAGGCCAAAAAGTAAACTAAAGATCATTTAAAAATCTGTATTTTCATCTTTCCATATAGTCATTTAGAATCACAGTAACTATAGGAATAACAACATGACTTGGCTAAAGTTTTAAAAATTAACCCTTTAATAGGTATACAGATACTGCAAATTGCCTTTATTAGGAGCCATAAAATGTTCAACCTCTACAAGGAAAAATTTGTGTTTCCTACCTGTAAGGGTAACTATGCACAGCCACCAGATTACCAATCAACAATTCCAAGGACTATAAACAAATAAATGGTTTACTCCATAACTATCTGCAATAGACCTGATGGTCTTTAATATCTTTAATACAATTATTCCAA
The DNA here is from genome assembly GCF_040802235.1 of Manis javanica. Classification (NCBI taxonomy): domain Eukaryota; kingdom Metazoa; phylum Chordata; class Mammalia; order Pholidota; family Manidae; genus Manis; species Manis javanica. The sequence continues at coordinate 58,553,536 of NC_133171.1, forward strand.
ACATTATTTGTTACTGAAAGGTGAAATATTTTTGAACTTGGTCTTCACATGAGCCAGATATTACTGTGAACATCACTAAGCTTGCTTATACCTAACTACTGCTACCTTTCAACATTTCCAAAGTGGTTAGAAAGGTTAGAAAGTGGTTAGAAAAGCTGCTTTACTATTTCAAAGTACTACCAGATTTCTTTAATGCTCACAACTCACAGATAAATGACCATGATCCTTTCTTATCTTTGCCAAATGAGGCAATTTAAGCTTACACAATTTAGCTAAAGGCACTGAAAATAGTAATCAAGTACTCTCACTTCTAGATCACTGGTCTTTCCACAGTTCAGTTAAAACTGTTAAAATACTTGTGATTCATCTAAAGTCCAAGAAGTTATCCCTCATACCATTAGTGTGATTGAGTTGAATATGCTACTCTTTGCATTTTTGTTTTAAAAAAAGGTAGCTTCCCTGATAATCAAACAATATTTCTCCTTAAAACCAAATGGTTTTAACAGGTGCAGGAGATAAAGAGGTACAAACTTCCAATGATACAATAAATTAGTCACAGGGATTAGAGTACAACATAGAGACTATAGTCAGTAACACTAAAATATCTTTGTAGGTTGGTAGATAGTAACTTCTTTTACCACAGTGAACATTTAGTAATATGTGCAACTGTAAAATCACTATGTTTTACAATTTTCTGTTGATTTTTGTGTACAACTTTAAAAAACTTTTCAAAAATGGTATTTGTGAGGATAAACCACAAAACATACCATCATACTATAGTCACGGGCTGTCAACCTTTTTTTGACATAGTTCAAAATAAGAAATAACATTACACAACATGACCTAGAACATAGATAATTTGTGGAGGTATAAAAGTTTCATAAAACTAAATATGATATACTCTAAATATTTCCTCTTTCATTTCATTTAATGCTTGTAAGGACCATTAAGTTGATTTCATAACCCAGTTTGAAAACCATTTTTCCTTGAAAAAGATTTCCTTGAAAACCTTTTTCCTGTCCACTAAATCAAGCAAATATGACTCTATACCATAAGCATGTCACATGTTGTCATAAATTTTTTTACAAATCAGGCATTAGGGGGGAGGAGCCAAGATGGCGGCGTGAGTAGTGCAGCAGAAATATGCTCCCAAAACCACATATATCTATGAAAATATAACAAAGACAACTCTTCCTAAAATAGAGACCAGAGGACACAGGACAACATCCAGACCACATCCAAAACTGCGAGAACTCAGCGCCTCGCGAACGGGGTAAGATACAAGCCCCGGCCCGGTGGGACCCGAGCGCCACTCCCCACAGCTCCCAGCGGGCAGAGAGGAGTCAGCAGGGAGGGAGAAGGATCCCAGAACTACTGAACACCCAGCCCCAGCCATCCGGACCAGAGCACAGACACAGTGCATGCGTGGTGTCCTGGATACTAGGGAAACAGGGCGACAGGACCGGTGAGCGGGTGACTGAGGCCAATGCCGGAGAACAAAGAAACGGGAGCAGCCATTTTTTTTTCCTCTTTTTTTTTTTTTTTCTACAAGTGCTTTTTTGAAGTCTTAAAGGGACAGGGACCCCAATACTAGGGAATCAGGGCAGCAAGACTGGTGAGCGGGTGCCTGAGACTGGCACCTGAGTACAAAGAAAAATCCTGCATTTTTCTTTTTTTAAATTATTTAATTTTTCTTTTTTCTTTTTTTTTTTTTTTGTTGCTGCTGTTGTTTTGGTTTGGAGACTGCTTTTTGGAAGTCTTAAAAGGGCAGGGCAGGACACTTACTCCAGAGGCAGGGAATCTGGGGATCGCTGGGCACTCTAACCCCCTGGGGAGCAGGGAGCACGGAGGCCCCTTACGGAGATGAATAGCCCCCCAGCCGCTCCCCCTCCAATGGGGCTCCACCATTTTAGAGCAGCAGCCCTAGACAGGTTACGCCCACAGCAACAGCAGAGATAAACTCCATAGCAGCCGGGCAGGAAGCAGAAGCACTGTCTGCGCACAGCTTCCCAGCACAAGCCACTAGAGGTCGCTATTATCCCAGGAGAGGAAGGCCACAAACCAACAAGAAGGAAAGCTCTTCCAGCCATCACTCGTATCAGCTCTACAAACTATCTCTATCACCATGAAAAGGCAAAACTACAGGCAGACAAAGATCACAGAGACAACACCCGACAAGGAGACAGACCTAACTACTCTTCCTAAAAAAGAATTCAAAATAAAAATCATGAACATGCTGACGGAGATGCAGGGAAAAATACAAGAGCAATGGGATGAAGTCCGGAGGGAGATCACAGATGTCAGGAAGGAGATCACAGAGGTGAAACAAATCCTGGAAGGATTTATAAGCAGAATGGATAAGATACAAGAGCCCATTGAAGGAATAGAAACCAGAGAACAGGAACATATAGAAGCTGACATAGAGAGAGATAAAAGGATCTCCAGGAATGAAACAATACCAAGAGAACTATGTGACCAATCCAAAAGGAACAATATCCATGTTATAGGGGTACCAGAATAAGAAGAGAGAGGAAAAGGGATAGAAAGTGTCTTTAAAGAAATAATTGCTGAAAACTTCCCAAAACTGGGGGAGGAAATAATCGAACAGACCACAGAAATACACAAAACCCCCAACAGAAAGTATCCAAGGAGGACAACACCAAGACACATAATAATTAAAATGGCAAGGATCAAGGAAAAGGAAAGAGTTTTAAAGGCACCTAGAGAGAAAAAGGTCACCTATAAAGGAAAACCCATCAGGCTAACATCAGACTTCTCAACATAAACCCTACAGGCCAGAAGAGAATGGCATGATATATTTAATACAATGAAACAGAAGGGCCTTGAACCAAGGATACTGTAGCCAGCACGACTATCATTTAAATATGATGGCGGGATTAAACAATTCCCAAACAAGCAAAAGATGAGGGAATTTACTTCCCACAAACCACCTCTACAGGGCATCTTACCGGGACTGCTCTAGATGGGAGCACTCCTAAAAAGAGCACAGAACAAAACACACAACATATGAAGAATGGAGGAGCAGGAAAAAGAAGGGAGAGAAGAAAAGAATCTCCAGACAGTGTATACAACAGCTCACTAAGCGAGCTAAGTTAGGCAGTAAGATACTAAAGAGGCAAACCCTGAACCTTTAGTAACCACAAATTTAAAGCCTGCAATGGCAATAAGTACATATCTCTCAATAGTCACCCTAAATGTAAATGGACATAATGCACCAATCAAAAGACATAGAGTAATAGAATGAATAAAAAAGCAAGACCCATCTATATGCTGCTTACAAGAAACTCACCTCAAACCCAAAGACATGCACAGACTAAAAGTCAAGGGATGGAAAAACATATTTCAGGCAAACAACAGCAAGAAGAAAGCAGGTGTTGCAGTACTAATATCAGACAAAATAGACTTCAAAACAAAGAAAGTAACGAGATAAAGAAGGACACTACATAATGATAAAGGGCTCAGTCCAACAAGACGATGTAATGATTCTAAATATATATGCACCCAACAAAGGAGCACCAGCATATGTGAAACAAATACTAACAGAACTAAAGAGGGAAATAGACTGCAATGCATTCATTTTAGGAGACTTCAACACACCACTCACCCCAAAGGATAGATCCACCAGGCAGAAAATAAGTAAGGACACAGAGGCACTGAACAACACACTAGAACAGATGGACCTAATAGACATCTATAGAACTCAACATCCAAAAGCAACAGGATATACATTCTTCTCAAGTGCACATGGAACATTCTCCAGAATAGACCACATACTAGCCCAAAAAAGAGCCTCAGTAAATTCCAAAATATTGAAATTCTACCAACCAACTTTTCAGACCACAAAGGAATAAAACTTGAAATAAATTCTACAAAGAAAACAAAAAGGCTCACAAACACATGGAGGCTTAACAATATGCTTCTAAATAATCAATGGATCAATGAACAAATCAAAGTAGAGATTAAGGAATATATAAAAACAAATGACAACAACAACACAAAGGCCCAACTTCTGTGGGACGCAGCGAAAGCAGTCTTAAAAGGAAAGTATATAGCGATCCAGGCACACTTGAAGAAGGAAGAACAATCCCAAATGAATAGTTTAACATCACAATTATTGAAAGTGGAAAAAGAAGAACAAATGAGGCCTAAAGCCAGCGGAAGGAGGGACATAATAAAGATCAGAAGAAATAAACAAAATTGAGAATAAGAAAACAATAGCAAAAATCAATGAAACCAAGAGCTGGTTCTTTGAGAAAATCAACAAAATAGATAAGCCTCTAACCAAACTTATTAAGAGAAAAAGAGAATCAACACAAATCAACAGAATCAGAAATGAGAATGGAAAAATCACAACAGACTCCACAGAAACACAAAGAATTATTAAAGACTACTATGAAAACCTATATGCCAACAAGCTTGAAAACCTAGAAGAAATGGACAACTTCCTAGAAAAATACAACCTCCCAAGACTGAACAAGGAAGAAACATAAAACTTAAACAAACCAATTATGAGCAAAGAAATTGAAACGGTAATAAAAAACTACCCAAGAACAAAACCCCAGGACCGGACGGATTTACCTCGGAATTTTATCAGACACACAGAAAAGACATAATACCCATTCTCCTTTAAGTTTTTCAAAAAATAGAAGAGGAGGGAATACTCCCAAACTCATTCTATGAAGCCAAAATCACCCTAATACCAAAACCAGAGAAATACCGCACCAAAAAAGAAAATTACAGACCAATATCCCTGATGAACGTAGATGCAAAACTATTCAACAAAATATTAGCAAACAGAATTCAAAAATACATCAAAAGGATCGTACACCATGACCAAGTGGGATTCATCCCAGGGATGCAAATATGGTACAACATTTGAAAATCCATCAACATCATCCACCACATCAACAAAAAGGACAAAAACCACATGATCATCCCCATAGATGCTGAAAAAGCATTTGACAAAATTCAACATCCATTCATGATAAAAACTCTCAGCAAAATGGGAATAGAGGGCAAGTACCTCAACATAATAAAGGCCATATATGATAAACCCACAGCCAACATTATACTGAACAGCAAGAAACTGAAAGCTTTTCCTCTGAGATCGGGAACTAGACAGGGATGCCCGCTCTCCCCACTGTTATTTAACATACTACTAGAGGTCCTAGCCACGGCAGTCAGACAAAACAAAGAAATACAAGGAATCCAGATTGGTAAAGAAGAAGTTAAACTGTCACTATTTGCAGATGATATGATATTGTACATAAAAAACCCTAAAGACTCCACTCCAAAACTACTAGAACTGATATCAGAATACAGCAAAGTTGCAGGATACAAAATTAACACACAGAAATCTGTAGCTTTCCTATACACTAACAATGAATCAATAGAAAGAGAAATCAGGAAAACAATTCCATTCACAATTCCATCAAAAAGAATAAAATACCTAGGAATAAACCTAACCAAAGAAGTGAAAGACCTATACCCTGAAAACTACAAGTCACTCTTAAGAGAAATTAAAGGGGACACTAACAAATGGAAACTCATCCCATGCTCATGGCTAGGAAGAAATAATATCATCAAAATGGCCATTCTGCCCAAAGCAATATACAGATTTGACGCAATCGCTATCAAATTACCAGCAACATTCTTCAATGAACTGGAACAAATAATTCAAAAATTCATATGGAAACACCAAAGACCCCGAATAGCCAAAGCAATCCTGAGAAAGAAGAATAAAGTAGGGGGGATCTCACTCCCCAACTTCAAGCTCTACTACAAAGCCATAGTAATCAAGACAATTTGGTACTGGCACAAGAACAGAGCCACAGACCAGTGGAACAGATTAGAGACTCCAGACATTAACCCAAACATATATGGCCAATTAATATTTGATAAAGGAGCCATGGACATACAATGGCGAAATCACAGTCTCTTCAACAGATGGTGCTGGCAAAAATGGACAGCTACATGTAGGAGAAAGAAACTGGACCATTGTTTAACCCATACACAAAAGTAAATTCAAAATGGATCAAAGACCTGAATGTAAGTCATGAAACCATAAAACTCTTAGAAAAAAACATAGGCAAAAACCTTTTAGACATAAACATGAGTGACCTCTTCTTGAACATATCTCCCCGGGCAAGGAAAATAACAGCAAAAATGAACAAGTGGGACTATATTAAGCTGAAAAGGTTCTGTACAGGGAAAGACACCATCAATAGAACAAAAAGGAACCCTACAGTATGGGAGAATATATTCGTAAATGACAGGTCCAATAAAGGCTTGATGTCCAAATATATAAAGAGCTCAGACGTCTCAACAAACAAAAAACAAATAATCCAATTTAAAAAAGGGCAGAGGAACTGAACAGACAGTTCTCCAAAAAAGAAATACAGATGGCCAACAGACACATGAAAAGATGCTCCACTTCGCTAATTATCAGAGAAATGCAAATTAAAACTACAATGAGGTATCACCTCACACCAGTAAGGATGGCTGCCATCCAAAAGACAAACAACAACAAATGTTGGCGAGGCTGTGGAGAAAGGGAAATCCTCCTACACTGCTGGTGGGAATGTAAATTAGTTCAATCATTGTGGAAAGCAGTATGGAGGTTCATCAAAATGCTCAAAACAGACCTACCATTTGACCCAGGAATTCCACTCCTAGTAATTTACCCTAAGAATGCAGCAATCAAGTTTGAGAAGGACAGATGCACCCCTATGTTTATTGCAGTACTATTTACAATAGCCAAGATGTGGAAGCAACCTAAATGTCCATCGATAGATGAATGGATAAAGAAGATGTGGTACATATATACAATGGAATACTACTCAGCCATAAGAAGAGGGAAAATCCCACCATTTGCAGCAATATGGATGGAGGTGAAGGGTATTATGCTCAGTGAAATAAGCCAAGCTGAGAAAGAGAAATACCAAATGATTTCACTCATCTGTGGAGTATAAGAACAAAGGAAAAACTGAAGGAACAAAACAGCAGCAGAATTACAGAACCCAAAAATGGACTAACAGGTACCAAAGGGAAAGGGACTGGGGAGGATGGTTGGGTAAGGAGGGATAAGGGAGGGTAAGAAGAAAGGGGGTATTAAGATTAGCATGCATGGGGGGGGAGAAAGGGGAGGGCTGTACAACACAAAGAAGACAAGTAGTGATTCTACAACATTTTGCTATGCTGATGGACAGTGACTGTAAAGTGGTTTATAGGAGGGACCTGGTATAGTGGAGAGCCTAGTAAACATAATATTCTTCATGTAGGTATAGATTAAAGATAAAAAAAAAGAAAGAAAAGGGGGATTACTCCTTGATAGGATAAAACTAACTGTAAATCAATAATAAATGCATGCTTTAAATATCCTTAATGTTGATCACTTAAAGGGTGTCAGATGATCGGCTATGGAGGCTACACTTTTCTGATAATACTCCTTTCTCTTAAAAAAAAAAAAAGCAGTTCCTGTGTGGTAAACTCCAATGAGTTCTACACAATGTTATAAAGGGCATATCAAAGTGAGGGCAAAGGGTCTGTTTTGTTTATACAGAGGATCAAAGCCTAATTTGGCTACCCCGAAAATGAACTAAGATACGATATGAAGAAGAACTTCCAACATCAGCACTCTCTGGAAGAGTCATACCAGAAGATGATCATCAAAAAACCTCAACAAAGATCCAGGCAATGCTGCAGTTGTAGCTGCATGCATCCCACTGGTTCCCTGGACTTGCTATTAGAATGAAGAAGGAGATATCTAAGCTAGCCTGTGCTTTCAGTAAAACAACAAATTTGACTGGATCTATAGTGTTGGAACTCAACCAAGAATTAGGAGAAGTGCAGGTTGTAGCACTCCAAAATCTTACAACTACAGACTATCTACTGTTAAAAGAGCATATGGGATATGAACAGTTCCCAGGAATGGGTTGTTTTAATTTGTCTGATTTCTCTCAGACTGTTCAAGTACAGTTGGACAATATCCATCATATCATAGACAAATTTTCACAAATGCCTAGGGTGCCTAACTGGTTTTCTTGGCTTCACTGGAGATGGCTGGTAATTATAGATCTGCTTTGGTTATGTAACTGTATTCCTATTATGTTAATTTGTGTGTGCAATTTAATTAGTAGTTTAAAACCTATACATGCTGAAGTTATTGTACAAGAAGATATGTCAAAGAAATAATCAATCCTCCCATGTTTTCTTCCGTCTGCTAACTCTATAGCTTTTCTTCTTCCTTACTAATTACAACCCTTAAATAGAATTTGTGCCTCATATCGAATTTACGGAGTATCATAATTCCTCCAAGTGGTAAAGATACCTCAAGACAAATGCTGGGCATAGAAGCCACAGGGCATAAATCTGCAAAGAAGTAAAAAGCTAACCTTTTCAAACAATATGGCTTATCTCTCACTTACCAACTTTACATTTCCCTGTATGGCCCCGGAAGATGACTGGTTAGCCAGAGACGGGTAAGATTCCTCAAGGGAGGAACAACCTAAGACAGGCACAGTCGCAGGGGGGCCATCAGGTGAGAAATTGGGGATCAACAGTGGTGAGGCTTAGACCCTCACCCCACCTGTTTTGAGAGAAATCTTCTGCATCCGTGGATGTTTTAATGCCCTTGTCTAGCTTGGATTAACACATAGTCTACAGGCACACACCTGATCATCTACATTTGCTCTCTTACAACACTAAACTATGTTTTCTATCTTTATCTTGCATCTACCTACCACTTCAGCATTTTATTAAAAATAAAAAAATAATAATAATAAGGGGAGAAATGTGGGATCCACATATAAATCAGGTGTGGAAATCAAACGAGTGTTCATATTTGACCTGATTGTTTGTGGTTCATAATGCGTGATCGAAACCAAAGGTTTCTGTGATGACTGCCCTTGTACTGTTCACCATGTAAGAACTTACTCACTATGTAAGAATTTGTTCACCATGTAAGAACTTGTTCGGTATGCTTCAGAAGATTGGAGACTAACGAGAGGCTTGGGGTGGATTAATGATTGTGCATTGAGCATTGAATTGACTTCCCTATACAGAATTTTGTTGTTGTTAACAACCATTTGATCAATAAATATGAGAGATGCCCTCTCAAAAAATAAAAAATAAATAAAAAATAAATAAATCAGTCATTAATAAACTAGAAAAAAATGTGTTCAAAGATTTAATAGGATAAAATTTTATCTGAAGGACCTAATTTTGGTATCCAAACAGCTTACCTTGTACAATCCTGATTTAAATCCTTAGTTTTTTTTTGTAAAAATTGACAAGATAATTCTAAAACTTATCTGGAAATGCAAAGGCCCTATTACAGCCAAGACAGTATCAAAGTAGAAGAAAGAAGCTAGAAAATAAACATTAGTAAATTTCCAGATTTACTACAAAGCCACAGGAATTAAGCCAATATAAACTGGATAGAAAAACAAATAGTTCTTTGGAGCAGACACAAATACATGAAAAAACTTGATTTATGACAAGAGCATCAATGCAATTCAATGGGGAAAAGAATTCTTTTCCAAGTAAATGTGCTGAAGCCATTGGATTTTTTTTCTTCTTTTTAATGAAAACTGAACCCCCTTCACTCCATAATCCAAAATTTATTCTGGACATATCATAGGTCCAAATGTAAAATGTAAAGCAATAAAGCTTCTGCAAGAAGACAGAATAACTTCACAAGCTTGGGGCGGGTAATAATTTCTTACCAGGTTATAATAAGCCTAACAAAAAAACAAGATGAATTGCTTTTTGATAAAAAGAAAAATAGAGCTATTGTATTCACTTCCTCTTGTGCTGTAACAAATTACAATAAAGAGTTAAAAAGAACTAATTTATTACCTGAAGAAACCATGATCCCTGATTCAAAATATGCACCCCTATGTTTATTGCAGCACTATTTACAATAGCCAAGATATGGAAGCAACCTAAGCGTCCATCAGTAGATGAATGAATAAAGATGTGGTCCATATACACAATGGAATATTATTCAGCCATAAGAAGAAAACAAATCCTACCATTTGCATCAACATGGATGGAGCTAGAGGATATTATGCTCAGTGAAATAAGCCAGGCAGAAAAAGACAAGTATCAAATGATTTCACTCATATGTGGACTATAAGAACAAAGAAAAAACTGAAGGAACAAAACAGCAGCAGATCACAGAACCCAAGAATGGACTAACAGTTACCAAAGGTATCCCAGAGGAAAATCAAGGCAGGAAATTCCTTATGTTGTTAATTTTTAATATTCAGATAACACTTAACAAGTCCTTCCCCAAAGCTTTAGAGATAGTTACCACCTTTTTGGACAGGCTCTAGCAGTAGACCCCAAATCCCTTACTCCCTCGAGCTCCACCCTCCTTCAATATGTAGATGATCTCCTGTGTAGTCCCTCCCTACAAACCTCTCAACAGGATACTATTCTCCTTTTAAACTTTCAGAACACAGCTATCCGGTTTCACCCCCCAAAGTTCAGCTGTCTGCCACTCAGGTCACATACCTGGGGGTTCAGCTCTCCCCGTGCTACAAAGCCATTACCATAGACAGGAAAAAACTTCAACAGACCATGCCCATTCCAAACAAAGACACCATCCCTAACTCCCAAATGACAAGGACAGTACACAGTAATCCTTTCCAGGCCAACTGCAATTAAACTCCAGGGTCTTCCCCATTAGATACACAACTCCCACCTTAAGCCATTTGTCCTAGCTTATTCCCCTCCCACCACATCTCCCACAGGTTTCTACTCCTCCACCCTAAAAGAACCTCTTACTCTCCGCATTTCGCGCTGCTCATCTCCGCTTCCACTCATCACTGAAGAAGCTTCTGCCAGCACGAAGTCCTAAGACCTTCCTTACAACCGCCATGTGTCATGCTTCAGGAGTATTAACCCTGGTCTCAACACTTACTCTCTCACCAGACCTATCTTCCCAACACCAGACCTTCTCTTTCAGACTGTCCAAAAGATTGCACCATCAAGGATTCCCTTTGCCCTACAGGTTGCTTTGCTGCCTACACATATGTCCCCAAAAATGTTATTAATTCAGCCACCCTATGTAAACATAGCAATCAGCCCAAATGCAAAAAATTTCTAACCAAACCTTTAACCAGTTTATATTATAGGATTACCAACCCCTCTCCAAAGACAATGATGCTTATTGAACCTGGAAAATGCCATCGCCACTGCAGAGCAAGGGCTCATCTGAGGACAGCCCACCATCAATTCAAAAATGAACTTCATCGCCCCTAATCAGCAGGAAGCAGTTACTGAAGACTGACCTTCAGCCCTTCCCAAATCCTCTACCACTTATAAAACAGAAAAGGGAGGAATGTAAGAATATAGTAATTTATCCTCCATTTGCCCCCATGGTCCCAAGCACATAAGCCTGTGAGAATTATGCCTGGGGCTTGACTGGGCTTACCTCTAAACATTCCAACCCTCCCCCAAAGCAACTGGCCGAGTTGATCCCCCACAATAAAAGGCATCTCTCCCCTCTCCCCTCTCTCTCTCCCTCTCCCCCCCACCTCTCTCTCTATCTCTCTGTCTCTCCCTCTCTCCCCACCCCCCTCTGGGGTGAAGAGAAATCTCCCGACCAGCCACTCTCTCCTTCAGATTATAATGAAGTCTCTTGCGTGGGCCCGTGTCTCCTGAGTCCTTCTGAGTAAGAAGGGTCGCAGCGAGTTACCCTTTCACGTGCGACAGCCCCAATTCCTGGAATGCTCTTCCATTTTTCCAGCTAAGCCCCGTCTACAACACTTAGCCTTCGGGCTCGCCTTCTGCTGGCGGCCATCCCCTAGACCCAAGAGGTGCGCTGTACCCACCCCTCCGTGGCCCCACAGTTCCCTCTGCTCAATGAACGGTCCCCATTGGGAGCTTAAAAACTGCCGGTTACATGGTCTTCCTGTAACGGCGCGTGAGTTCTCCGGGGCAGGGACGCATTTCACCCACCTCAGTGCTTTATAACTCTTGAAACGTTTAATTACAAGATCAAAGCAAAAGGCCTTTTCGCGAACTAGAAATGGCCCACGCGAGCCACCACCCCCTGTTCGGATGTGAGGCCGCCATACAAACCCACTTCCGGCCTGAGGCAGCATCTACCAAATGTGGGAGCAGGGGAGTTCCCGGCACCGACACGGCTTGCGATAAGGGAAGTGATTGATTTTGAGTAAGAAGTGAGTGGTCGACGGAAGGGGAGGAAGCGCGACGCTCAGGAACGAAGGCATTCCCACCCTGCCAGAACCACCTGATGCGGGGGAAGAGCTTATTGGCACCCGCGCCGCCGTGCGCAGCCCCACTTCCACCGAACCCCACCCTCGGCATCACGTGACCCGTACGCCCTTCTCTCCGACCCCGGATATGGGTGAGAAAGTGCATGTGTCAAGGGGAGGTCGGGAGGAAGCTGTTTCGATTAAAAGAGGCGGGCAGTGGGCGGAACGAACGTGCGGACGACGGTGGCCGGACGTCGGTGCGGGAACGCACACGCGCGTCCGCGCCAGAGGTATCGGCGGGAAAGCTCAGGAGCGCCACCGCCAGGACTGCCGAGGGACAGCGGTGTCCTGGTCCTGGGGCAGCCCTGGCTGCGGGGGTGCCGCGGCCCTTGCGGCCCCGTGACGCTGGGCTGGCTTCCGCAGCAGCCTGCTTCCTTCTAGGCCTGCCCCGAACGGCCCGGGGCTGCCCCGGCGCCCTACCTCTCGGCCTCGCCGCGCCTGCGTTGCGGACCCGCGAAAGCAGGTGTGGCTGCGTCTGGCGCGCAGCTCCGGCCAGCCAGGTGCTCAGTCCGTCTCCCGAGGCGGGGGCCGGCGGGAGGGCTGCGGCGTGGGCTTGCTGCCCGCAGTCCTCGTCTTCCCGGGCGCCGCCGGATGCGGGCCGGGCTTTCTCGGCCGGGGAGGAACCCCCGGTACAGCCGTCCCGCCTCGGCTGCCGCTTCTGCCTGGCTTCGTAGCCCCGGTGAGACTGGGTGATTGGTGCCAGCTGATACCGATTCGTTTCTGGTGGGAAGTTGAGCAAGTTTTTTTAAAGAGTGAGTGGTTTTAAAAACAGGGGGTGTGGACGTGGCAGAAATCGTGAAGGACTGGCGTTGGGGAACCCCGAAATTATCAGTTGCTCCATACAAGTCAGGGATGGGAAATAACGGTTCCTTAGGAACAGTAATCATGAAGATGTTTGAAGACTAAATGTAGGCTAATGAAGCTTTTCTTTTGTCCCTTTATCCATGGGTAAAGATGAGTCAGCTCCGTCACTGCGTTGTCATTCGTAAAGTACACTTATTTGCACAAAGTAGCTTTCCTTGAGCCTTACATTCGATTCCTTAAACCAGTCTTTATTATTTTATTCCTTTAATAAGTCAGTATTGTTGGGTAAATACTCTGTAGTTCTACAGTTTCCCACATGCTTGCATTTGCCTTATAGATAATGAAGAGAAATCGTGATAGGGTGCGCCTATCACCTACCTGTTACCTTCAAATATTTACGTTTATACTTAAGCTTTAGCTTAATGATTCAATAAAGGTGTATGCATTTTCTTATTTTGAGTGCAGTGCCATCTTTAGGTTTTTATTCTGAGCTCTTTGACCTTTGACTGTATCTTATTGAGACAGGGACCACGGGCTTAGAGTAGTAGGGGGAGGGCCTTCAGGGGGAGGGGGGGAGCAAGATAATCCGTTGTGGGATGTGCTTTGGCTTGCTGGAAGTCCCAGCTTTTTTTCTGACTTTACCCCCTCCAGGTGCTGCTTTTCTTCTTCCAGCCCTAAACATGATTTGCAACCTGGGCAATGTAGCAAGCAAACCCAAAACAATGTAGTAAAAACAGGAAGGATTCCATCTTGAAAATAAGATTGCATTTTAAAATACAATTAGTTAAAAAGTAGGTTTCTTAACATAACTCTTTAACAAACAGACAATAACTCAGCCCACCTTGGGAGCAAAGCAGGCAGTCTTAAGTGATGTGCTCCCAGACCAGGAAGCTGCTGTGCTGGGAGGAAATCAGCAATAAATTTCTTACAATAACCAGGAAGACTAATAAGAAACTTAATGTCTCTTCAAAGATAAACATTTTTGGGACCACTTAGCAGGTGTACATCCCTAGCCCTTTGTCTCCAATCACCTATAAAACCCGTAGACAATGCACCACTCTGGGGCTCTCTTGTCCCCTCCTGGCCTGAGCCAGGAGCTCTGTCCTCTTGCTGTATCTCTAAATAAAAGTTTCTGCCTTGCTCTGCCTTCAGTGTTTGTGAAGTTCATTCTTCAACTCCAGGAACAAGAACCCCGGCATCATTTTCAGTCAGTATAGTAAAAAAGACTGAATTGAAAATGGGTTAGAGATATATAAACAACAGTCACACTACCCTTAAAATCTAAGAAGATTCAGGTTTTAAAAACAATTTGTAATGATTGTGGTATGTTCATTGTACTGATACCATGTTCCTCCCATTAGAAGGTAGAAGACCTTTACCTGGTGCTTTCCGTTCTTTCACGATGGTGGGTGGTGCACCATCATTAGTCCACGCTCTCTGGCCTCCCTACTTTAAAAAAATTAATGTCAACTTGATTTGAAAATCAGCTGAAGCCAATATTGATGGGTTTGGGGTACTGCATTTTTAATTTTTATATTACTTTAGGTTGTTTCTTCTGCAAGAGCTGTTTCTTTTTTCATTTTTACAAAATCACAGTACTGACATCACACCTGAGAAAATTCACACAAATTCCATAATGTCAGTATTCAGTCTGGGTTAAGATTTCCCCAGCTCCCCTTGCCTTCTTTTACTATTAGCTTGTTTGGATCAAAATCCTATAGCAATCCACAAGTTTCATTTGGTTGATAAACTTTTTAAATCTATTAAAATGTAGCAGTTTTCATCCCTCCATTTCTTCCCATTACATTCTAGATTTAGCTGATTGTATGTGCATGGTATCCTTGAGGTCTAGAATTGCACTGTCTACTACAGAGGCCACCAGCTGACTAGTTATTTTAATGAATTAAAATTAAATAATAATTCAGTTGCCTAGTGAATTTACCACATTTCAAAGCACCCAGTCACAGGTGGCTACTGGCTACCTTTGGAATGGTATAGATAAAAAATAGTTACTTAATTGTAGAAAATTCTGTTGAACGGCAGTGATAGGAGATCAGATTCAACCTTGATTTTTTTGGTGGAGGGAGCAAGATGATGTCCTAGGTGGTGCAGTACTCTCCTGTTGCATAAATTTTCCCAGGGGTTCACAATGTCTGAGTTCTCTCTCTCTTTAAGATGTTAAGACTGAGTAATGTAGTGGATTCTGGTGTTAGTCCAGTTGGCCATCATGAAATTCCCCATCAGCCTTTCACTAACTGGCGAAATCTTTTCATGCATTTAGATGACTTCTATCCATTATTGCATTAGATGGTACAAAATGATGATTTTCTAATTTTGTCATTCCTTCAGTATTTATTAGCTGGAAATCTTTTATGAAGAACTGGCCTCTACCTGCTTTTCTGATTACCATCAACTATTTGAAATACAGTTTGTACAGGAAAGGCAAGAAAAATGCTGAATTTTTTCCCTCTAATTTCAGACTACAGTAATGAGTTGATGGCCTAGCAACTGTCAAAGGTAACCATGAAGGTTTTTGCCTTTTTATTTATTTTTTTTTTTCAGGTGTACAACACAGTGATTCAACATTTATATACATGATAATTCTAGGTACCAGCTATCACCATACCAAGTTGTTAACAATATTTTGACTATATTCCTTATGCTATACATTACATCCCGGTTATTTATTTATTTTACAATTGGAAGTGTGTACTTTTTTTTTCTTTTTTTTTTTTTTTGTGAGGGCATCTATCCTATTTATTGATCAAATGGTTGTTAACAACAATAAAATTCTATATAGGGGACTCAATGTTCAATGTATAATCATTAATCCACCCCAGGCCTAATTTTCGTCAGTCTCCAATCTTCTGAAGCATAACGAACAAGTTCTTACATGGAGAACAAATTCTTACAGAGTGAATAAGTTACATGGTGAATAGTACAAGGGCAGTCATCACAGAAAATTTCGGTTTGAATCATGCATTATGAACTGTAAACAGTCAGTTCAAATGAATATTTGTTTGATTTTTATACTTGATTTATATGTGGATACCACATTTCTCTATTATTATTATTTTTAATAAAATGCTGAAGTGGTAGGTAGATGCAAGATAAAGGTAGAAAACATAGTTTAGTGTTGTAAGAGAGCAAATGTATATGATCAGGTGTGTGCCTGTAGACTATGTGTTAATCCAAGCTAGACAAGGGCAATAAGACATCCACAGATGCAGAAGATTTCTCTCAGAACGGGGGAGGGCGGGGGGGTTCTAAGCCTCACCACTGTTGATCTCCAATTTCTCACCTGATGGCCCCCCTGTGACTGTGCCTGTCTTAGGTTGTTCCTCCCTTGAGGAATCTTACCGGTCTCTGGCTAACCAGTCATCTTCCGGGGCCATACAGGGAAATGTAAAGTTGGTAAGTGAGAGAGAACCCTTATTGTTTGAAAGGGATAGTTTTTTACTTCTTTGCATATTTATGCCCTGTGGCTTGTATGCCCAGCATTTTTCTTGAGATATCTTTACCACTTGGAAGAATTATGATACTCGGTAAATTCGATAAGAGGCACGAATTCTATTTAGGGGTTGTAATTAGGAAGGAAGAAGAAAAGCTATAGAAGTTGCAGGCGGAAAAAAACATGGGAAGATTGGTTATTTCTTTGACATATCTTCTTGTAGAATAACTTCAGCATGTATAGGTTTTAAACTACTAATTAAATTGCGGACACACATTAACATAATAGGAATACAGTTACATAACCAAAGCATACCTATAATTACCAGCCATCTCCAGTGAAACCAAGAAAACCAGTTAGGCACCTTAGGCATTTGTGAAAACTTATCTGTGATATGGTGGATATTGTCCAACTGAACTTGAACAGTCTGAGAGAAATCAGACAATTTAAAACAACCCATCCTGGGGACTGTTCACATCCCATATGTTCTTTTAACAGTAAATACTCTGTAGTTGTAAGATTTGGAGCACTACAATTTGCACTTCTCCTAATTCTTGGTTGAGTTCCAACAGTGTAGATCCAGTCAAATTTGTTGTTTTACTGTACACACAGGCCAGTTTACTTATCTCCTTCTTCATTCCCATGGCAAGTCCAGGAACCGGTGGGATGAGTGCATCTACACCTGTAGCAGTGCATGGATCTTTGTTGGGGTTTTTTGATGATCATCTTCTGGCATGAGTCTTCCAGAGAGTGCTGATGTTGGAAGTTCTTCTTCATATCGTATCTTAGTTCATTTTCGGGGTAGCCAAATTAGGCTTTGATCCTCTGTATAAGCACAAACAAATCCTTTGCCTACCCTTTTATATGCCCTTTATACCATTGTGTAGAACTCATTGGAGGTCACCACACAGGAACTGCTTTTTGTTGTTGTTGTTGTTATCATTAATCTACACTTAAATGATGAATATTATGTTTACTAGGCTCTCCCCTATACAAGGTCCCCCCTGTAAACCCCTTTAAAGTCACTGTCCATCAGCATAGCAAAATGTTGTAGAGTCACTTCTTGTCTTCTCTGTGTTCTACAGCCCTCCCTTTTCTCCCACCCCCCCCATGCATGCTAATCTTAATACCCCCGTTCTTCTCCCCACCCCCTAGTCCCTCCCTACCCACCCATCCTCCCCGGTCCCTTTCCCTTTGGTACCTGTTAGTCCATTCTTGAGTTCTGTGATTCTGCTGCTGTTTTATTCCTTCAGTTTTTCCTTTGTTCTTATACTCCACAGATGAGTGAAATCATTTGGTATTTCTCTTTCTCCGCTTGGCTTATTTTACTGAGTATAATACCCTCCAGCTCCATCCATGTTGCTGCAAATGGTAGGATTTGCCCTTTTCTTATGGCTGAGTAGTATTCCATTGTGTATATGTACCACATCTTCTTTATCCATTCATCTATCGATGGACATTTAGGTTGCTTCCAATTCTTGGCTATTGTAAATAGTGCTGCGATAAACATAGGGGTGCATCTGTCCTTCTCAAACTTGATTGCTGCATTCTTAGGGTAAATTCCTAGGAGTGGAATTCCTGAGTCAAATGGTAAGTCTGTTTTGAGCATTTTGATGAACCTCCGTACTGCTTTCCACAATGGTTGAACTAATTTACATTCCCACCAGCAGTGTAAGAGGGTTTCCCTTTCTCCACAGCCTCGCCAGCATTTGTTGTTGTTTGTCTTTTGGATGGCAGCCATCCTTACTGGTGTGAGGTGATACCTCATTGTAGTTTTAATTTGCATTTCTCTGATAATTAGCGATGTGGAGCATCTTTTCATGTGCCTTTTGGCCATCTGTATTTCTTTTTTGGAGAACTGTCTGTTCAGTTCCTCTGCCCATTTTTAATTGGGTTATTCGGTTTTTGTTTGTTGAGGCGTGTGAGCTCTTTATATATTCTGGACGTCAAACGTTTATCGGATCTGCCATTTTCAAATATATTCTCCCATACTGTAGGGTTCCTTTTTGTTCTATTGATGGTGTCTTTTGCTGTATAGAAGCTTTTCAGCTTAATATAGTCCCACTTGTTCATTTTTGCTGTTGTTTTCCTTGCCCAGGGAGATATATTCAAGGAGAGGTCACTCATGTTTATGTCTAAGAGGTTTTTGCCTATGTTTTTTTCTAAGAGTTTAATGGTTTCATGACTTACCTTCACGTCTTTGATCCATTTTGAGTTTACTTTTGTGTATGGGGTTAGGCAATGGTTCAGTTTCATTCTCCTACATGTAGCTGTCCAGTTTTGCCAGCACCATCTGTTGAAGAGACTGTGATTTCGCCATTGTATGTCCATGGCTCCTTTATCAAATATTAATTGACCATATATGTCTGGGTTAATGTCTGGATTCCCTAGTCTGTTCCATTGGTCTGTGTATCTGTTCTTGTGCCACTACCAAATTGTCTTGATTACTATGGCTTTATAGTAGAGCTTGAAGTTGGGGAGTGAGATCCCCCCTACTTTATTCTTCTTTCTCAGGATTGCTTTGGCTATTCGGGGTCTTTGGTGTTTCCATATGAATTTTTGAATTATTTGTTCCACTTCATTGAAGAATGTTGCTGGTAGTTTCATAGGGATTGCATCAAATCTGTATATTGCTTTGGGCAGGATGGCCATTTTGACAACATTATTTCTTCCTAGCCACGAGCATGGGATGAATTTCCATCTGTTAGTGTCCCCTTTAATTTCTCTTAAGAGTGACTTGTAGTTTTCAGAGTATAAGTCTTTCACTTCTTTGGTTAGGTTTATTCCTAGGTATTTTATTCTTTTTGATGCAATGGTGAATGGAATTGTTTTCCTGATTTCTCTTTCTATTGATTCATTGTTAGTGTATAGGAAAGCTACAGATTTCTGTGTGTTAATTTTGTATCCTGCAACTTTGCTGTATTCTGATATCAGTTCTAGTAGTTTTGGAGTGGAGTCTTTAGGGTTTTTTATGTACAGTATCATATCATCTACAGATAGTGACAGTTTAACTTCTTCTTTACCAATCTGGATTCCTTGTATTTCTTTGTTTTGTCTGATTGCCGTGGCTAGGACCTCCAGTACTATGTTAAATAACAGTGGGGAGAGTGGGCATCCCTGTCTTGTTCCCAATCTCAGAGGAAATGCTTTCAGCTTCTCGCTGTTCAGTATAATGCTGGCTGTGGGTTTATCATATATGGCCTTTATTATGTTGAGGTACTTGCCCTCTATTCCCATTTTGCTGAGAGTTTTTATCATGAATGGATGTTGAATTTTGTCAAATGCTTTTTCAGCATCTATGGAGATGATCTTGTGGTTTTTGTCTTTCTTTTTGTTGATGTGGTGGATGATGTTGATGGACTTTCGAATGTTGTACCATCCTTGCATCCCTGGGATGAATCCCACTTGGTCATGGTGTATGATCCTTTTGATGTATTTTTTAATTCGGTTTGCTAATATTTTGTTGAGTATTTTTGCATCTACGTTCATCAGTGATATTGGTCTGTAGTTTTCTTTTTTGGTGGGGTCTTTGCCTGGTTTTGATATTAGGGTGGTTTTGGGTTCATAGAATGAGTTTGGGAGTATCCCCTCCTCTTCTATTTTTTGGAAAACTTTAAGGAGAATGGGTATTATGTCTTCCCTGTATGTCTGATAAAATTCTAAGGTGAATCCATCTGGCCCGGGGGTTTTGTTCTTTGGTAGTTTTTTTATTACCGCCTCAATTTCGTTGCTGGTAATTGGTCTGTTTAGCTTTTCTGTTTCTTTCTGGGTCAGTCTTGGAAGGTTGTATTTTTCTGGGAAGTTGTCCATTTCTCCTAGGTTTTCCCACTTGTTAGCATATAGGTTTTCATAGTATTCTCTGATAATTGTTTGTATTTCTGTGGGGTCCGTCGTGATTTTTGTTTCTCATTTCTGATTCTTTTGATGTCTGTTGACTCTATTTTTTTCTTAATAAGTCTGGCTAGAGGCTTATCTATTTTGTTTATTTTCTCAAAGAACCAGCTCTTGGTTTCATTGATTTTTTTCTATTGTTTTATGCTTCTCAATTTTATTTATTTCTTCTCTTATCTTTATTATGTTCCTCCTTCTGCTGACCTTAGGCCTCATTTGTTCTTCTTTTTCCAATTTCAATAATTCTGACATTAGGCCATTTATTTGGGATTGTTCTTCCTTTTTTAAATATGCCTGGATTGCTATATACTTTCCTCTTAAGACTGCTTTTGCTGTGTCCCAGTAGTTGGGGCTTAGTGTTGTTGTTGTCATTTGTTTCCATATATTGCTGGATCTCCATTTTGATTTGGTCATTGATCTACTGATTATTTAGGAGTGTGTTGTTAAGCCTCCATGTGTTTGTGAGCCTTTTTGCTTTCTTTGTACAGTTTATTTCTAGTTTTATGCCTTTGTGGTCTGAAAAGTTGGTTGGTAGGATTTCAGTCTTTTGGAATTTACTGAGGTTCTTTTTGTGGCCTAGTATGTGGTCTATTCTGTAGAATGTTCCATGTGCACTTGAGAAGAATGTGTATCCTGTTGCTTTTGGATATAGAGTTCTGTAGATGTCTATGAGGTCCATCTGTTCTAGTGTGTTGTTCAGTGCCTCTGTGTCCTTACTTATTTTCTGTCTGGTGGATCTGTCCTTTGGAGTGAGTGGTGTGTTGAAGTCTCCTAGAATGAATGCATTGTATTCTATTTCCTCCTTTAGTTCTGTTTGTATTTGTTTCAGGTATGTTGGTGCTCCTGTATTGGGTGCATATATATTTATAATGGTTATATCCTCTTGTTGGACTGAGCCCTTTATCATTATGTAATGTCCTTCTTTGTCTTTTGTTACTTTCTTTATTTTGAAGTCTGTTTTGTCTGATACCAGAATTGCAACACCTGCTTGCTTCTCTCTGTTGTTTGCCTGAAATATGTTTTTCCATCCCTTGACTTTTAGTCTGTGCATGTCTTTGGGTTTGAGGTGAGTCTCTTGTAAGCAGCATATGGATGGATCTTGCTTTTTTATCCATTCTATTACTCTGTGTCTTTTGATTGGTGCATTCAGTCCATTTACATTTAGGGTGATTATTGAGAGGTATGAACTTATTGCCATTGCAGGCTTTAAGTTTGTGGTTACCAAAGGTTCAGGGTTAGCTTCTTTACTATCTTACTGTCTAACTTAACTCCCTTGTTGAGCTATTATAAACGCGGTCTGATGATTCTTTATTTCTCTCCCTTCTTATTCCTCCTCCTCCCTTCTTCATATGTTGGGTGTTTTGTTCTGTGCTTTTTTTCGGAGTGCTCCCATCTAGAGCAGTCCCTGTAGGATGCCCTGTAGAGGTGGTTTGTGGGAGGTAAATTCCCTCAACTTTTGCTTGTCTGGGAATTGTTTAATCCCTACTTCATATTTAAATGATATTCGTGCTGGATACAGTAGTCTTGGTTCGAGGCCCTTCTGTTTCATTGTATTAAGTATATCATGCCATTCTCTTCTGGCCAGTAAGGTTTCTGTTGAGAAGTCTGATGATAGCCTGATGGGTTTTCCTTTGTAGGTAACCTTTTTTTTCTCTCTGGCTGCCTTTAATACTTTGTCCTTGTCTTTGATCTTTGCCATTTTAATTATTATGTGTCTTGGTGTTGCTCTCCTTGGATCCCTTGTCATGGGAGTTCTGTGTACCTCTGTGGTCTGAGAGGCCATTTCTTCGCCTAGTTTGGGGAAGTTTTCAGCAATTATTTTTTCAAAGACACTTTCTATCCCTTTTTCTCTCTCTTCTTCTTCTGGTACCCCTATAATGGGTATGTTGTTCCTTTTTGATTGGTCACTCAGTTCTCTTAGAATTCTTTCATTCATGCAGATCCTTTTATCTCTCTCTGCATCAGCTTCTCTGTGTTCCTGTTCTCTGTTTTCTAGTCCATTAATGGTCTCTTGCATCTCGTCCATTCTGTTTTGAAGTCCTTCCAGAGCTTGTTTTATTTCTGTATTCTCCTTCCTTAGTTCTTGCATATTTCTCTGCAAGTCCATCAGCATGGTTATGACTTTTGTTTTGAATTCTTTTTCAGGAAGACTGGCTAAATCTATCTCCCCAGGTTCCTTCTCAGGGGAGGATGTAGCAGATGCCGAAGCTGTCTGGGTTAGTCTTGTCTGGATCGTGTTTTTTTGCCTTTTTATGTTGACAGGTGCTATTGACTGTCAGCTGGGAGGGCCAAACCTTTCACTTGCTACTGGCCTTTCTTTACTGGGACAACTGCAACCCCTAGTGGCTTGTGTTGGGTAATTGCGTGTAGACTGGGTCTTTGTGATTTGCCTGGCTGATACGGAGAGAACTCCCTTTCTGAGGGGGCGGGGCCTGCCTTAGGCTGTTTCTCTGCTTTTGCAGAGCCCGGAGGGGTAATGGACGGGGGGTGGGGTGGGGTTGTTTGGCTGTTTACCTCCGTGAGGTGTCTCAGAGCTGTTGCCCAGGGGGTTAGTGCGCCCAGTTTTCCCTGTAATTTCTGGCCACTGGACTGTGACCTTTGTTGTTTCTGTCCAGCTGTTATGTCCCTGTCCCTTTAAGACTTTCAAAAAGCACTCGCTTTTCTTTGTCACAGGGACATCAGCTTCGGAACCTGCTCAGATGTCTTGCTGCCCTGTTTCCTTAGTTTCCAGCCCTCCATGCATGCACTGTGTCTGCACTCTGGTGCGGGTGGCTGGGGCTGGGTGTTTAGCAGTCCTGGGCTCCCTCTCCCTCCCGCCGGGAGCTGGGGGGAGGTGTGCTTGTGTCCTGCCGGGCCAGGGCTTGTATCTTACCCCTTTCATCAAGCACTGGGCTCTTGCACGAGTGGATGTAGTCTGGCTGTTGTCCTGTGTCTTCTGGTCTCTCTTTTAGGATTAGTTGTATTTGTTGTATTTTCAAAAATATATGTTTTTGGGAGGAGATTCCCACTCTCCTACTCATGCCGCCATGTTGGCTCCACCTCTTTTTGCCTTTTTAAAATCATCATGAACTTAATAGAGTTGAATGTATTTTAACTGTTTCACCCTATTAGTGTTTTTTTTTTCTTCTGATACTCAAATTGTCCTGTCTTTGAACAGTGATAGCCCCTTTAAGTTGGCTTCTATTCACGTTGATATGACCAGTATTATCTATGATATTGTCTTGGTTTTTTTGGTAAATCATGTTCCTGGCTCATTTGTACATTTCTGGCCACCAAGAAACCCTGGTTTCTTTGAGGGGGAGGTGGCATTTAGATACCACAGCCTGGGTGCTAGAGGTGTTCTTGCTGCTAGATTGGTCATTGGTTCTTGGATTTACAGTGGCCAGAGTTAGGAAATATATTTTAAAGAGAAATATACAAAACACATATTGATATTTCCAATTTAACTTTATCACTTTTTTAAATATTTGATTTTATATTTGTATCTTCTTGCTGAAAATCTTGGTACCTAAGGTCATTAACATAATTACTTTTTCTTTATATTATATATAATGGTTTCAAATACCAATTTTATTAACAATGATTCCTTGTTCACAATGTGAGTGTTCAAGATTTCTTGGCAGATCTTTTGTATCCTTAGTAAATAGCCCACTTGGGATATATACAGTAAAAGAACTGCATTTTAAAGGCATATGAATCAGTTTTGTATGTGGTTAGGCTGTCAACTGATGTCTAGTTGATCATTTATTTCATTTCCAATTTTTCGACACTCCTTTTTTTCCAACTGGATTTGTTTTATTATATGTAAAATATTAGCATAGTTCCTATGAAACAAGTACCTGTAAAACGACGTATATCTAGATAAGCTTTTATCCCTGTTCTCTTGACCCTATTTCCCTTTCTTATAGATGTTGTATTTACTAGTTTGGGGTTTATCCTTCCATAAAAGCAAATGTACTATATATGTATGCATACATATATAGACAGGTATACATGTATGTGCATATACATGTGTGTATATAGGTATATATCAATGTGCATATATGTGTATATTTCTCCTTTATTAAAGGCAGTACTTGCATATATTTTTTTGTATCTTGCTTTTTTTCACCAAATAATGTATGTCCTGTAGATCCCTCATAGAAGTATATATTGTTACCCCTTTTTTCAGCTTTTTAGTAGTAGTCCATGGTGAATAAATATTCAACTAGTCCTCTCTTGATAGGCATTTGTGTTGTCACCTGCTGTTGCAAATAGTGCTGCACTCTATATCCTTATGCATATATGATTTTGTAATCTTGCCCATGTATCTTTGGGATAGCTTCCTAGAAGTGCCATTGTTGGGTCAAAGGGTAAGTACCCAAATATCACTTGCTAAGTATTGCCAAAATCTCTATAGTTGTGCTATTTTGCATTCCTACCTACAGTGTGTGTGAGGGTCCATTTCACCAGTCTTGTCATCAGAGGATGTTGTCCAACTTTTATTGGACAACTTTTATTAATCTTTGGTTCATCTAATACAGAAGAAAGGGCAACTCAGTGTAGTTTAAATACATATTTCTCTTATTGTGAGCAAGGTTTAGCATCTCCATATGTTTAAGGTCATTTGCATTCCTTTTTCTATGAACCACTTGTTAATATCTTCTGCCCATTTTTCTGTAGATTTCTTTTTCTCTCAACTGTAGAGGCTCTCTATATTTTGAATAACTTCTTTGTGACAAAATTTTCAGATACTGTCTTTTAACTTTGCTTATGTCATTTTTCCCCTGTAAAAGTGTATTTTTAATCTACTCTGAAAGTCAGTCTTTTCTTATTCTTTCTGGATTTTGAGACATAGTTTGGACAATGTTTTAAATTTCATTTTTATTTTGGAAAATTTCTTTGACAAATTATCTGCTGATTTTTTCCAGTTAAGTGTAAGTAGGAACCTTTCTGAGCAATGGTAAATTATATTGATTGTTTATTGGAGCAGTCACAGTTTATCAACCACAGTATCTCTGATACTGCCATAGATCTTTGTAATCGTAGTAAAATTAAGGCAGGTAAGGGACAGAGCATTGCTGTCCTCCTTTAAACAAGACTTGATGAGTAGGCATATCCCTTCTTTTAGTACACATTTATTCATAATTCTATTCAGAGATTTTATTTTCTCCCTGGGTCCCATTATGTGAGTAATTTGATTTTGGACGTATACTCTGGATATTTTTCCTGATTTGTTAATGGATATATTTCCTGATTGTAAAATGAAGAAGTTAAATGGGAGGTCTTTGG